>NC_088610.1:21147500-21850000 GCF_036013475.1 Columba livia
GTGTCTCTGAAAAACACTTAGCATTTCTGACCTCATGCTGATACTGTATTATGACAGGATGTTCTTTGTGCACAATCCCATCAACTGCAGCAATTTCATATCTCTAGTCTCAATAAGTTTTTATGCTCAGCACTGGCTCGATATTTTCTTTGGTCATCCATGTAGAATTACTTTCCCCAAAACTGTTGTCAACTTGGGTCGTTTTGTGTTACTTGTTTGAACTTGTCAAATTTCATTTCAGACATGGGTAGGACTTGCCTCATATTTACTTCAAACTCCTCTTCCTGCAGTTCATTGCTTTCATTATTTATAGGTGTTCTTGAAAGCATATCTGCTAAGCTCCTTACTGGGCCTGTATTTCACATTTAATGAGTACTTTTGCAATTTCATTACATTTTTTCTCAAGTCCAGGTGGCTCATTGTACAATGGATTTTGCTCTGTGGCTCCTAGTGCTTTATGGTCTCTTCCTACCTTGATTGAATTCTTGCCATAAACATATTCATGAAAACACTCATGATGTAAAACAATTGCTGGTGTTCCATTTTCAGGGCAAGCTGAGGCTTTCGGGGTGTTTTAGCCAATGGCTCACGTAGCATCTTGCAAGATATTTGTGACCAAAGTGACCTTGCATCAGCTTGGGTTTTAA
This sequence comes from Columba livia, assembly GCF_036013475.1. Classification (NCBI taxonomy): domain Eukaryota; kingdom Metazoa; phylum Chordata; class Aves; order Columbiformes; family Columbidae; genus Columba; species Columba livia. The sequence continues at coordinate 21,148,148 of NC_088610.1, forward strand.
GCTCCCCATTAACCTCAGAATGTTCCAGACTTGATGTTTCTGTGACAGTTTCTCTTTACACCAAACCTTATTGTATTGTCAGTTATTTTGGGGCTGGTTTGGACAATCTAGAAGGAACATTCCACCTCTCCACTGAGAGAAAAACAATTAGTTTACCTGGATGTCTTCAGGGAGAGATCATGATGGTCAGCATTTGCACCAAACCTTGCAGGAGGTGTTTTGGCCAGTGAGTAACCTCTGTCATTGCTTCAACACCTATATTAATAGCAAGAAAACAAAACTGATGTTCTTCTGAATTCCCAAAAAGCCTCCTGGTCAGAGGTTTTCAAAGGTGGTCAGAGGTTTTCAAAGGTGCTCTGAGCTTTTGCTGGAGCTCTCAGACTCCTTTGCTATTGCGTTTTTGTACCTGCCTTAATTCACCTGCCCTCCTCTGGCTGAGTGCAAACACACTACGAGAGAACACGAGCATTGTTGTGTTCTCCATGGTCATCCCAAACATCGGATCATCTGGTGTTTCAGTCTCATCTGACTCCTCTAAGATCTGGGCATAATATGTTAGTGCTGAGACTACCCTAAGGAGATGTTTGCTCTCGTCTCCTGAAAGAATCACCTGAAGGTGCACATCCTTTCCATCAACCTTACCCAGCTTCCTAATGCCAAAATCCTCTTGAATTTGGAAGTCTAGACTTGCGCTCTTCAAATGTGCTTTCAGGCTTCTTTTAGATGTTGCACTGAGATGTTTTGTTTGTTTGTTTATTCAAATCCTTATTTTGCTTGTTCTAATTAAAATGACTTTTGTTGACCAAGTTTTGTCACCCACTCGGGTTCATCTGTTGTTTTGTCTCAGTGTGACTTCAATGATACATAATTTTCATGGGACTATAGCAGTAGTTTTCAATATTATGATCGGCAACGTTATGATCGGACCCATAACTTGGGTCCCTCCCTTTGTCACCAAATGCATTGAGTAAAGAGATTTCTGAGAGTCTTCCTTGCTTGGTCCACCACGTTGGTCTCTGTATGTCCATCAACATGTTTCTGTGCAAATTAATCAGAATCTGTAGCACTTCTGTTGGTCTGTGGAGCGATGTGTTTTGTGCGAAAGCAGAAATGCAAGATCCAGAAGGATTCAGAAGTACTGGTTTCATGCTTGATTTAATTTCAAGATGAGATGTTCCAGATGAAGGGCCTCTCGGAGGTTGGTTGTTTTCCCCAGAGTTGTAGTGGTGACCTGCAGGAGCTCTCAAAATCTACCTCTAAGCTTTATGGTTGCACCCAAGGGTGGGACAGGAGAAGGGAAGGGACAGGAGATCTACCAGTTGACCTTGGCCAGAACCTCTGATCTCCAAAGCTGCTCATGCAGCCGGTTTTTCACACCAAATGGATTTTCCCCTGTGACCACATACTCAAAAAAGACCTTTCTAGGCCCTCAAAATCTGTGGCATCCTCTCCTGAGGAGAAAAGTAGAACCACCAAAACAAAGGTAAAACATTTCAGTGGAAGATTTCTCCAGCAGGCAACCTCCTCCCTCAAAGGCATCAAATAACAGAGGGAGCAAACAGTAAGAAAAAAAGACAAGTCCACAATGAGCTTTTAAAATGGCTGGGAAATTCTTGCTTTTTGGGAGTGACCAGTTCATTGCTTTGCTAAGTATCTTTCTAAGCCACCTCTTGTCAGAAGAAGAGAATAAATGAAAAGAGAGAAAGAGAGAGAGAAGAGAGAGAGAGAGAAAAAGACCTTTGCATAGCTTGAGCCTTTGTGCCGTGCATTCAGACTGATTTGTACCCTTTGTAGTCTTAATTATTTGTGAGAGCAGGATAACAGGAGTACCAAGCTCACCCATTATTTCCTGCATAAAAAAAGGCACACAGAAGCCGCTGATCGGTTTTGAATTAGCAAACATGATACTAAAAAAAAAAAAAATAGGAGGGGGGAGAAGAGAGAGAGAGAGAGCATAAAAAAATTCATTAATATCATCAGGGATTAGGAGGCTGATTAAAGTGTAGCTGTTAGCGTATGCAAATGAGCGATAGGCATTTATCAGAGCCTGTGCAAGCTGTCTCAGAGCTGTAAAGCCCACGTATGTTTTTCAGCTGATTAAAACAGTTTTAAGTTCTGGAGGAGGATTTTTTTTTCCTTTTTTTTTTTTTTTTTTGGAGAGAATAAAAAAAAAATGTAAAAAGCCACCATCATCTATCCTTTTCCTTTTGGCTAAATTCCTCTAAGTGCACTCCAGCCATTTCCACTTGAATGCACCCACTCTCTTTCTCTTTCGGGTAATGAGAATTTGGGATGGAAATGAATACAAACTAACTGTAACCTCATCTAGGTGTTGGAACCTCATCTGGGTGTTCCTGCTCCATGGGGGGATTGCACTGGATGAGCTTTCCAGGCCACTTCCAACCCCTGACATTCTGGGATGCTGTGATTCTGTAAACTTGCAACAGCGTCCCAGGGAACCTCCAGGATGAGCCCATTGGATGCTGCATCCCCAGAGCTGGCGACTCTTCTTCATCGTGCTTGGGGGTCACGCTTTGGGCTCTGTCTTGGCTCTGTTGATACAGGAGGCTCCATCCGTGATGTGATGGCCCTATCCGAGCTTTGAAGGTCCCTTCCAACCCAAACTATTTGATGATTCTGTGATCCGAACCACTTGCAAGCCCGGCTCCTTCTTACAAAGCACGGCTTAGCTTGCAAGAATGACATAGAAAACACAGCAGAGGAGCGATGTAATAGAAGCTGGAGCTGGTTCGTGCAGACATAATCAGATTTATTTTATTCTGCATCCCATGCCCTGCTTTATTTGGTTGTCTTGGCCAAGATTTGCTGGAGAGACTGTTTGGGCTTGGCTTTGTTCTGGGGTCCCCAAGTGAAATCCCCCAAAGGGATTTTTTTTTTTTTTCAGAGAACAGCGGCTAAATTTAGGTTCCGGACACCTCAAAAGGATCATAAAACACTGACACCTCAATCTGTGCTCTTTTCTGCAAGCCTAGTTCAGTTAATCTACACTTGCGGCACCTCCAAGGAGGAGCCAGTAGCAACACACATTTTCCTCTGTTGTTGCTAATATTAGGACTTTGTGCATCAATGCAGCATTCAGGTTTGGTTTCCCTGGGGTTTGGTCTCTTGTCCATGATGTATTCTTGGTTCTGTTATTTATCAGAAATCATTTCTCAAGGTTCTGTGTAGTTCGGGGGTCTTGTGGTTTGTTTAGGGAAGGAATTCCACAGCCTGGAGAGGCAGCAGAAGCGACTTGGCCAGACGGCTTTTTGACTGCAGGAAATCCTGGAAGCGTCCTAGATCTGCAAAAGTCATGGGGGAAATGGCCAAAGATTGTTTCCTGTGCTTTATCACATGAATCCAAAATTTGCTACGTGGATCTTCAACTTAGCGCATACGTGGAGTGCACGTCATGCTAAATCATCACTTGGAAGAGCAGCCTGAGCTACCGGGCTGCCAGCTTCCCCATTATAAACCAACAATGGTATTTAAGGTGGTTATAACTTCGCTGTAAAATTTTGCTCTGTTGAAACTTGGCAAACACGGCCCTTGCCCGACGGCAATTTTTTTTGTTGTTGCATATTTGGAAGTAAATCAGCTTGGCCGTTTATGTTTTAAAAGATTATTTCTTTTGAGTCCCGAGTCTCTCATTTCTCAGGCTGGCAAAAGCCTCCGGCGCCGCGGGGAGGATGCGCCCAGGGACGGATTTGTGCCTCTCATCCAACAGCGACCCCTTCCAACCATCGGGGAAGCACTTTGGCAGGTCCTGGACTGTGTCCCATCCCACACCCCCCCGCAGAAGCCTGGTTATTCATTGCTGTTTCATGCCATTCATTACCAGCCCAGCCACGACCAGGAGGAAATATCGTGTCTTGGGTGGAAAACAGCGAAACAGAACGGAGCCGGTTTTGGAAATAGCTTGAGAGTGATTCGGTAAACCACAGTGATAACACAGTTGGGTTCAGTGCAGCATTTATAACAGAAACTCAGTGGCTGAGCTGCTGGAACATGAGGTTGTCTGTGGTGGGACGGACACAATCTCATCTCCAAACTACTCACAGGATGCTGCTGAGAATGGCTACCCAACAAGGCTCAGCTTGGTGCCAACAGTGTCCAAGAGCAGGACTAAGCAACAGCCTTGACATAACATCAGGCAAGCACCTAGGAAAACAATGCAGCTCCAAGCAGAAGGCTTTAAGTACATCACAAAAGGGTGGCCAAGATACGCTCTGGTGATGGATTGGTGAGTAAAAATCCACTGTTTAGAAGTGGACTTCAGAATTAGAAGTGATTGACAGTAGAGAGGAAGATGCTGGAGCAGGACCGTTCATCAGGATTCATTGCGCTCTCTGAACTGCCTGAAAGGAGCTTGGAGCCAGGGTGGGTCGGGCTCTGCTCCCCAGGAACAAGCGCCAGGAGCAGAGGAAACGGCCTCAAGTTGCACCAGGGGAGGTTGAGGTTGGATATGGGGAACAATTTCTTCCCCAAAGGGCTGTGGGGCATTGGAACAGGCTGCCCAGGGCAGTGCTGGAGTCACCATCCCTGGAGGGTTGGACAGACGGACATGAGGTTCTCAGGAACATGGGGAGGGGGAGCAGTTGGACTCGATCTTGAGTGTCTCTTCCAACCAAAATGGTTCTATGATTTTACTTGACTTTTGCAGGCATCCCATAGTTAAGTGGGACAACCAGCTCTGGACATCACTGACCTTGAGAAGACCCAAGAGAACCCGGGAACTGGACATGACCCTGGTGAGCAACGCTGGGATCAGCAAGTACAAGGTAATGCATGTAGAGGACAAAACAGACCTGATGTTACTGTTGTTGAGTGTGAGTTCCCAACTTGAAGCTGGTGTGAAGTTCTGGTTGTGCCACATCCAAAGCAAAACAAGGGAACAACAAAGGCTAAGAGACAAGCAATACAAATCCTTCCAAGTGTGGCTGGAGTGACGATATTGTATCTGTTTTCTCTCAGGAGAGAATGAATAGAAAATGAAATGACTGTAATAAACGGCGTAAAGAAGGTCAAGCAGGCAATCAAATTTATTTTTTAGACAATTACAACAGTGTCTCATTCAAAGGGGCACTGAATAAACTTGAAAGGCAACAGAACTGAAACTGATAAAAAGACACTTTTGTGAGCAAATCATTCATAGCTTAGGGAATTCATTGCCCCAAGATATTGCTGCAACCGAGTTCTCTAGTTATGTTACACAGAAAAAAGCCATTACAAAAGATATAAACCTCCATGTTCCAGGACTTAAGGAAGCTTATTCATGGATTGTTTTTTCCATCTTCTCTGGCATCTCTTGGCTTATGGTGACACTGGTACTGGGTTTTTGGAGGGGTTTGTGGAATCCTCTGTCTGCTGTGCACTGGGTCACAGCTCAGTGAAGACAACCCATAACCACAGAATGGTCACCAGGCAGAAATAGAGGAATTTCTGCATTAAAAATGAACTACAGAGGATCATCACACCTTCTGCAAATGAGCTCACCAGGCATTGTGCGCACTGAAGGAAGCGGCTGAAACAGCATGTAAATAGTATATAACCAGGGACCTTCTCTCTGGGCTTTGGCATGAAAAAACAAAGCACCCTCGTTAAAGCATTTAACAACTTCTCGGTCTTTCAGCTTGTGACATGTAACATCATTTGGGTGTGTACCTGTGTGGAGTCCTCAGGTGAAAAATCATATGTAAATGGCTAGATTTATAACGGATGAACACAAAACAGTCCACCCAGCCGGCTGCAACGATGAAGCTTTTGCGGATTTGCTTGCAACAGAAAGTTATAGGCCCCATTTTTTTTACTAAATAATGGCAATCAAGCTGTTCTGAAATGGCTTTTTTTTTTTTCAGTGTAACCAGTCACCTGAAGCTGCACTTGTCCATTCACTGAGGGTGATGCCTGAGTTTCAGACAAGCTTTGGGGGCAAATTTGCTTGTGACAATCTCAACGTAGAGACAGGAGGAGAAATAATACAGCTTAACTTGTAAGCGGGAGACAGGACAGGAGAGGCAAAGAAGAAATACAGCTCAACTGTAAAGCATTTTTGGCCCTTCGGAAGGCTGGCTGCAGTCTGGTGCAGCTGGCAGCTGAAATTGGAGTCCAAGATGTATTGCAGCAATTCTACGAAGGAAGTGCTAACAACAGGAAACACAATGCAAATCTAATCGAGGTCATCAGCCCCTTTTCCTTGCATAAGTACTTAAATATGTGCTCGTATTGCAGTTACTTAACTGTAATTGCTCCAGGCAAACGCTAGATCGGGTCTTTACGGTCGCTGAGCATTTATTCTTCCTTCAGGTGATATATTGGTTTCTGACCCTCCTTGGGCACGCCCTGTAAATATTTACACATCTCCAGTCAAGGGGTTTGTGTGTTTATTCAAAGCGATGACAATTAATATGCAGGGGAAAGGAGTTTTCAAAGCTCCTTACAAATGTGTGTAATTGGTACAGGGGACGATGACAGATGTTGGTCAGGAGTGGGTGGCACATCTGAAATACGTCCAAAGAAACTTCTTCTTTTGCTTTATATCGGGGAAACCTACTTTGAGCAAGCACTGAGCGGTGTTAGAATTGCCGCCCTTGAAAAGACAGATTGCTCAGCCCTGCCGCTAAACCTTCTCTCATGCTGCTGCCAGGTGTTCTCTTTGGTTTCTCCAAACCTCATGGCTGGTTTTGGGGGATCTGTGGCCCTGATAGAGTTAATTAGGATGAGGTGATCATTTTTACAGCTGACTGTGCTGCAATGGGACAACAGAGATGCTAAAGAATATTTACTAAAAGGCAGAACGCTATAAAAATACGTATATATATGAGCACACTTGATTACCACAGCACATCATGCTTTCATTTTGCGGCTTTCTCTATAACTTCTGGCACAGCTTTCTGGCAGGGAGAGCATGGGTTAGTGCACAAGCCATCCATGTGTCCTTGCCCATCCCTGATGTGCCAGAGAAATGGATCCAGCCCCAGCTGAAGCTTTAGTCTTGGTTTAATGTGCAGATGCAGCTGGGATACTTATGTTTTTCCTTGTATCATCCAGACCAGGTTAGAAGAACCAGATAGAGAAGGTGAAGAGGACATCTCCAGATTAAATGATTTTGGCGTGAGCCATGTTGTATGCCTCCCGTCTCCTTTGCACGTGCCTTGTTGGGTAGCTCCTCACTAGAGGCGCTTGTGTCTCTCCATCGACGTTGGAAGAAAGAAGAACCTAGAGCAGGTAAGACTTTTCAGCTCTTCAGACTCAACAGACTCAACCCTAAATACGTGCTGACCTGCTCCATTGCTAAATCCTTGTGCTCATTCATTACCTTTTTAAATAAGAAGTTGTTTGAGGAACATCCCTGTCTCCTTCCCACAATTTCTAGGCTCTTGAGGGATGACTTACCCTCCTGCACCTGAGGAAATCTGGCCCTAACTGTCTGTGTGCATCTTGGGCTTGACCATGGTGCACAAAGGGAACACCCAGCTCTGGAATCTGTCAGCACACCCTTTTCCTGCTGGTTTTGGCCTCTTCGTGGCACTGTTTGGTTGCACAGAGAAATCCCGGCAGTGGTGCAAGTAGCTGTGTTGTCACCTGGGGTGACACCGGAGCTACCAGGGAGGAGTGGCAGCAGCTGGACATGGTCCCAAGTCACTGGAGAGCACTGAAGTCCATCACCGGGCTGCGTGGTGCTCTGGACATGGACGGGATGTTCTGTTCTGAGCTTTAACTGATGCCACGGGGACATGGGCCGGGTTGTGTCTGCTGAGTCTTCAGGGTTAAAGACCAGGTAGAGCTCAGTTCATCTTGTGTCTAAGTGCAAAATAGAGCTCCTGACCCTTCCATGAGGGTTTTCTGCTCTTGCTAATGGTTTGACTCAATGATCTAGAGAGTCTCTTCCAACCAAAATGATTCTATGAATTCTTTCAACAATGCAATTGCTTGAAGAGTTTAATTCAGAAATAGCAAGATGTTCATAAGCATTTGCAAGATCTGCTCCCATTGCTACCTCAGTGGAGGGACTGGGGTTGTAGAAGCACCTGTAACTCAGTAAGATCTTGTATATTATTATGTTGCACCCTTACCAATCCCAAGATGTCCATCGTGGGAGACATTAGCTCTTCACAGAGGGAATTCCTATTATGTGGATGCCAGTTCAGCCCAGCAAAAGCCTGGGAGAAGGGACCAGCTTTACTCACAGGTGGGCAGCACACTTTGGGGACATAAAGGAGTTTTTTGACTCCAGCTCTAAGGCAACAGCAGGCACTGAGCTCAAATGGCTTTTGCGCCTTCCCCAACACATGGTCCTTCCTCGCTTGAATCGCCTCTTTCAACTAATGCATGTTGCAAATAGTTTAGCTCTAGTTTTGCTGTGTGGCCTTTTACAAATTCAATTACAAACCCTCTTTTCTTGCCACAGTTGGAATTGTTCTTAGCCTGATATCATGTTCAGGGCTTTGTTTTGTTCTCCTCACAGCCCGAGATGTCCTTGTTCTGAGTTGGAGCATCTCGTCCGCCTCATGGCCCTGCTACCTTTGCGTGGAACGCTTCTGGTGCTCTAAAGATACCAAAAGGTTTTAATTACAATTAAGCCAAGTCATTTCTACAGTTTCTAGCTGTAAATAAACAGCCTGTTTTGGATAATGGAGGTAATGGTTTGCATTTCAACTCTACTTCTAACCTCTGATTTTTGCTTGTAATATTTTATGTGGTTAAATCGATTTTTTCTGCCATTGAATGTAGCATTTTTTTTAAAACTCTGTTGTAAAGCGTGTGTTTCATCGTATCCTTGTTACCCTAGGACATGCTTGCTGTAGTTAAACTAGACTGTAGTCATGCTCTCTTTCAGAAGGGTCTGCAATTGAGAGTAGGAATTGCTATTGTTTTCTCCTATTGCTGCTAAAGAAAGCAAACACATCAGCGTTTTGTTTAAAAATAAGAGACATGAAAAGATAGTTATGTGAATATCATCAGCTGAGACAGCACAATAACCTGTGATTGCACAAAAAATGGGGTGGGCAGGGAGGTCCCTGGGCTGCCTGCGACCATCAGCAGGAAGGTGACAGAGATGTCCCCATGCGCAGGTATGTGCTGATTGTCTTAAGAAGGCTCAGCCTTTCAGCTAAAAGCAAAATTTCCTCCTCCTACAGATGCTCTGTTTTATTAAAACCAGCGCGAAGTTCAGTGCAAAGGGTCTCTTTGAGAATACAAGGAGCAGCTTTGGAATGCGGATGTGTTTTCTGAAGATACAGGGTGGTTTCCCATGGTCATCCTGGGCTCAGGACACGTCTGTTTTGGGGTCACAGCTCTTCTGTGTGGCCTTTGGCACCTCACTGCGTTAGCGGTTAAACACAGTCTTTATTTTCAGGGTTGCTCTAAATGTGCTTTACTAGGGCAAAGTGACTTTTGTGTGTAGGGAACTAATTGTGATTATTTCAGTGTATGGGAAATATGATACGTATCATCAGTACAAACTGACTTAAGCCAGCCAAGGAGTTATCATTATAGGGTATTTTCATTTAGGTCACTTAAAGCCTTGATTAATTAAATACTGTTATGTGATTTCTTTCTAAACTTTAATCCACCATCCAGATTTCTGATTAAAACATACACAGTTTCAATCAGCTCCTCACAGTGACCACACTGCGATTTTAAAAACAGAGTCCTCAGATGTTGTTGCTGTTGCCTTGAATTGCTCTTCATTGTATGTTGCTGAGATTGCCCTTTTAATTCTGCCTGAAATATTCCCCCAGCACCAAATTTAAGACACCAGGTTTTTGTGCTTTTCTCTGTTATTTTGTACATGTACAGGGCTGGGAAGAGGGGCGGGAAGGGGATGCTGTTCATCCAGCTTGAGGGTTGAATTTCAGCCCTTGGTGGCATTATACTAATTTGAATGTTTCTGTGTCGCTGGCAGATGGCATCTTCTCTTGTCATTTCATCAGAGTTGCGTCTCTGCAGAACATTTAGTTCCATAATGTTTAACCATAAACTACTTCTGTTAATCTTTGATAACCTTTAGTTGCTCCCGAGTCACGTCATGGCTGGGGTGGTGAGTTAAGGCTGTTTTCCTCCAAAATTTGGTTTGCTGCCCCATGAAATGCAGCTCCTCGGTCTCTGGATGCTTCCCAAGTGCGATGCTCCTTGGTGGACTTTTTCCTGTGGAGATGGGAAAAGGGTTCCCTTCCATTCTGTGTCCTGCACACCATGTATTATTATACACAGTGGAAAGCTGCACCAGCAGCGACCAAAACAGAGAATAACAGCGCATTTCTGACCACATTTTTCCAATTAAAGTGCCAAATCCAGAGCCTGGTGAGCACTAAAGTATTGTCTGTGTGTATAATTTTAAAGACCTGCTTAAGCCAATAATCAATGAGCGTCTAATTTGTTACATTGACATTTTTGCTGGTTTCATCATTAATTAACAACAAAATGTTTTCTTGCTGGGTGTAAGAGTGTATGGGGGGTTCTCAGCAGCCTGATAAGTTTTGACCTTTGAGAAAACATTTATTAAATGAGGTTAAGTCTTGGATCTCGTTGATGGAAGATCTAGTGTCTACTGTGACAGATCTGGGTATAAATCACCTGGGGCTTCCAGGGGTTCTCTGAGCATCATGGTCTTGGCAGGATGACTGGGAAGTGGCCAAAACTGGGGAGTGGAGGATGTAAAAATAGAACAGACTCCACCCTGCATCTTTTTCTCTGACTCGGAGGCATCTTCCTGAGTTAATCTCTCCAGCTGCAGTCAGCCCAGGAGTCCCTGGGCCCTGCTCTCTGTTAATTGAAGTGCATTCGGATCAAGGCTTTTCCTCAGTGTGAAGTGCAGCTTTGCTTTATGAAGCAGCAGCTCTAATGCACCTTGTGTTGATGCCAGCGGGAGATAGGGACCTCGTGAAAAGAGGAGCACAGAAACATTCTCAAGGTGCGCCTCGAGGTATGGCACTTGCTTTAATTGCTTCTGGAGCTCTTCACCTGGGCCTCATCAATAGGGCTAATTCTTGAAGAAACGAGAACAGAAGTGGACTCAATTTATTTCCCACAAGAGATGGTCGAGTTGTTTTCTCTTTGTTATGAAGATTGATAAGAGCAACTGGATAAAGCCTGGGTTGCTACTTAACCACCCTTGGATCATCTTCCCGCGCTTGGGTTGAGGTTTGGGGCCCAGCTGAGATGCTGCGGTGCAGAGGAGCAACACCCAGGAGGGAAACAGGGACCTGGGATGGCTTCTTCTTACCTTGTGGCACCACTTGAAGCTTTAATCAATAGGTGCAGTTTGTATTTATCAATCCAAGATACTTCTTTTTTCTGTGGAAAGCTTGCAATGTGAAAGGGGACAGGTCCCACCTCCTCCTTGTAGTATTCTCTATCCTCTGTACTTTCTATAAGTCCTAACTGGTATAGTCTAAGTAAAAATTAATCATGTTATGCCTGAGAAGAGTTAAATGTTATCTTAGTATTCTTGCCATGGTTTTTAGTAAATGAGTGTGAAAATAGCTGGGGTAGCAAAACCAATTGATTGTGTCCTCCACAGGTTAAAGAAGTGACTTGATGCCTTGCACCCCAGTTCCTGCCCTGACAATGAGCAGCCGTGAGACATGATCCATTTTCCGTCCTCACGTTTGGACAGTGAACACACACCTGGGCTTGCTACTGTAAAACTGAGTTGATGAGCTTGGCTTTCAAATTTTAAATGACCCTGTTCAAGATTATTGATTGAGGGGAACGCAGCAGCTGCCATCTGCTGTGGGGCGGGCAGGAGATTTTACAGAAGATGACACTGCTGCCCAAGGGATTGGTTCTTGCTTTATATCAGTCATGTCCTCAGTCTAGAAGCAACAGGGTGTAAAAAATCTGACCTTGTGCCTTGTCCACTTGAGGAACGTTTTTCTTAAATGTTTCATTTTCCCACAAGGCATTTGAGAGTACGGCACCGCCTGCCTCATGGACTCATGGTGGAGCTGTGAGCAATCTCATCTCCTCAAGGTTCTCAGACTGTAGAAACATGGATCTCCAGTGGGGCACATTGGAACCTCCAAAGGATTTTTCAACTGCCCTGTTCCCCGTGGCCTCAGTGATGGTAACAGGCTCAGCTGTGAGCACAGCCTGAAGTGCAGGGTTCTGCTGGTAGCTCATCACATCATCTGTGGCAAAATCTCCTCCAGCTGTGACCATGGAGGACACACAGCTGAGGTTCCTCCTTGACCGCCACAGCCAACAACTCCTCTGGGTGATAAGCACATGGGCTGTCCTATCTCAGCAGCAGTGTCCTCAGGGGCTGTGCCCATGTGGCATGGCTTGGTGTCACCAGGAGGGCCAATGGGCCCCTCCATGAGCTGTGGTCTCTGCAATGCTGATGGAATCACAAAATCATTTTGGTTGGAAAAGCTCCTCAAGCTCATCGAGTCTAACCATTCCCCCACCCCTGGCATTGCCCCATGTCCTGAGAACCTCATGTCCGTCTGTCCAGCCCTCCAGGGATGGTGACTCCAGCACTGCCCTGGGCAGCCTGTTCCAATGCCCCACAGCACTTTGGGGAAGAAATTGTTCCCAACATCCAACCTCAACCTCCCCTGGCGCAACTTGAGGCCTGTCCTTTGGGTTTAGCCGTGTGCCCATGAATTAGCACCACCAGGAAAGCTTTTTTTATGCCTCCTCATCTGCTGCCAGGCGTTCTGGTGTGACCGCTTTTAAGTGTCTAGCATTGGTATATAGCTATTTACAATGCCTGTTTCTGCTCTCCCAACAGTGTAAATCAAGATTAATTCCACTGAAGTTTATGGAGTTACGCCAGTGTAAAACTGACTGATAAGAGATTTGGGGCATTATCGCCAGGTTTGTTCGCTTGTTTGTTTGAAATTATACGTGTTGCTGTGGAATGATAAAACGCGTGGATTCAAAGGCAGGTTCACTGCAAAATACAATTCAAAAGGTTTTTGACTTCACATAATACAGCAAAACAATCACTTACAGCAGTTAATATTTTACTGTAGAGTAGTATCACACAGTCTGGGGAAGGAGAGGAAAAAATAGGGGAGGAGGAGGGGGAGCATGAAGTTTCACTACACACACTTGAATGCAGTGGTGGCAAAACTGTGGTACTACCATGAAATTTTACATTAATGGTAATTTAAGTGTACCAGGACCCCTCCCTCTGCATTTGCTTCAGATGTGACACAAAAAAGCCCCTGTTTTTTCTCCTTTCTATTCTACAAAGCAGATGGCCATTGTGTAAATTATCCAGGTTTCTTTCCATGCTATTCCTAAAGAGATTTTTAGCTGATACTTGGTTGCAGATACCTAGTATAAATACAGTTTTCTCTTCTTTGCAGGAACTTGTGCCGGCATCTTGGTTCCTTGAACACAGAGATGCTGCTTCTGATGAACTCCAAGCTGGTGGCAGGTGAGTTTGCTCTCCCACAAATCAGTTTTTAAAAAAGATACATAGATGAGGCTCTTAGGGACGTGATTCAGTGCTAGATTTAGGTTGTGGTTGGACTCGATCATAAGGGTTTCTTCCAACTGAAGTGATTCTATGATTCAGTTTTTTGTGGCTGTTAATAAAGAATCTCACTGTTTATGTGTACACATACGCTTCTTCAGCAATTTGTACTAATTTCAGCATGACTAATGTATTCCTGTCTATGTTTATGTTAGAGAACGTTAGTTGCTTTGCAAAGTGGACGTTGGGGGAAGGCAGATTTCAGGATTGCTTGAGGCTTCCTGCAGGTCGTCACAGCGTGTTTAGTTATGTGACCGTGCAGTGCATTTTCTCCTTGGCTAGGCAGAAAGTAGATGGTGCTGGGGTAACAGGATGGTGGTTTGATGTTTTCTGCATCTTCGGTGTGTGGCTCCAGGATGTTTTACACTGAGGGTGGTGAGAGCCTGGCCCAGGTTGGGCAGAGAGGTGGTGGATGAACCATCCCTGGAGACATCCCAGGCCAGGCTGGACGGGGCTCTGAGCAACCTGAGCTGGTGAAGATGTCCCTGCTCATGGCAGGGGGGGCACTGGGGGAGCTTTCACAGTCCCTGTAACCCAAACCATCCTGTGATTCTATGGTTCCACCTGAACTGCTCATAGCTGTTGACTTCGGTGTTTAATATTAATATCTCATTCTGTAGTTTGTTTGGAGAGTCTCTTTTCTGTCTATAAAGGGGTGATGGGGCTCTCTGGTGGGTACTGTTCAGGTGCAAGGTGCAGTGCTGCCCTCCTGGGCCTGCACACCTCAGAATGTCCTTGGGTCCTAACGCCCTGAAGTCACATCCCCGTTACCACCAAACACAGGATCAAGCCGTGCTTTACGACCAGAGGAAATGGCCTCAAGTTGCGCCAGGGGAGGTTGAGGTTGGATCTGGGGAACAATTTCTTCCCCAAAGGGCTGTGGGGCATTGGAACAGGCTGCCCAGGGCAGTGCTGGAGTCACCATCCCTGGAGGGGTTGAAAATACACAAAGATGAGGTTCTCAGGGACGTGGGGCAGTGCCAGGGGTGGGTTATGGTTGGACTTGATGATCTTGAGGGTCTTTTCCAACCTAAAAGATCTCATCATTCATTCCGTGCAGGGACAGAAATCACCCAGACCTTTGCAAGTGACACCCAGCACCATTCAGTCCCAGAGCTCTCCTAAATAACCACCTTTTCTCGGGGTGATATTCCACACCCCAGCACCTTCACACCACTGATCCACTTCTCACCCATCACACGGCAGCAGCATCACCCTTCATGCACCAAAAAAGGGGCTTTTGCATTATTCCGCTGCCCGTTTCCCCCCTCGGCGCTTGCCTATGTAATGTTCTTCCCTTACAAATTTCATCTTGCGGCACTGTGCATCCAAACGATGCGGTGATGGAGCGCGCGGGGGGAAAAAAATTATAATGCCATTAAAAGTTATCATAAATTTCAGATCAGCATCACTTTTAATCCGATACACAATTTTACTGCCTCTATAAAGTAGGTGATTTGCAGTGGTCTGAGGCGTCTCCTGGCGCGTTTTACTTCTTTTTAAATTAAACACACCAACTTTGTGCTGAATTCAGAGTGCGGACATAAAAAAAGGGGTAAAAAGGAGAGGGAAGGGACATCAGATGGGAATTGCAATTGAATCTTTATATATGCCATCTTGGTACTGTGGTACTAAATATAGTGCCAGGTAAATAGATGTGCTGAAATATTCAGAATAAAAAACAAATGTTCCAATAGCAGAGAAACTGAGCATGGAAAACGTTTCCCTTGCTGCGGTGCTTTAGAGGCTAAAATGCTGTTGTTTAAAACACTCTGTGCTGGAAGATCTTGTGTATCTCATGCATTAAATTATACACTGTGCACAAACATGTATTTTATGTTGTGTATTATGTGGTTTCTAACCCTCCCCCCTACTAGTGGAGGGAGCAGTAAACCCAGAATATCCAATTAATATAAATACAACGTTATGCCATTTTTTTATATGAATATTCTAGGGAGTGGAAGCGTAAACAGGCAGCATTTCATGGGGAAATATGTGAAATCAAGACCCAGAGTTAAGGTAATTACGAGATGTTGATGAGCGTTTCACCTGTTTGTAGACCCATCGATGTCACATCTTGACAAAACCACCGTGACCACCTGGTGGGGTGGTCCCTATTGTGAACGTTTTGCCCCTGTGGCCCCCCCACTTTGGGGCCAGTAGTTTGGAGCTGCATCTTCTGGAAATACATCCAGGTCTTGAGGAGGTGAAGGATTGAGATGATGACGTTGGTAAGCTGCTCACTGCCTTCAACAAAAGCAAAACATGTCACCAGGTTAATCTGAAAGGGTTCGTTTCTGTTGCGACTCACTTTGTTTTCCTAAAATGAAAAAAAATAATTAGATTCCCTTCTTTTAGCCTGGGAGGTTTGGATTTGAATAAATGAACTTTTTCCAACGATAACAAGAAGCCAAAGCAGCCCCGTTTCAGTGAGACGTCTCCCCAGCACCAGAACCATTTCTCCTGTGGTGTGGATGAATTAGTGTAAAATACCTGTTACCAAAGCAATGCAGCAACTCTTAGGTCTGAGATACAAACCCAGCACTGAGGATGAGGCTGCAGAAACGAAACGAGCAGTTTAAGAGGTTAAAACAAAATCCCTTCTTTTTAGGTTTTAATTTCCAGGGGACATTTTCCTCTCTCTCCCCATCGTGGAACAGTCTCCCTCTCTTGCTGCAGCAGCTGCCAGACGTTTTCCAGCTATCCCTTCCCTATTACAGCCTCATTTCCCCAAAATTTGCTTGTGTTTTTGTGTCGGGGCCGTTTCTTTCCTGCCTTACGAGCTATGTGGGCAGCTTCCCATCTCCTTCCAACTTCCATGCATGGGTTTGGTGTTTGAGCATCACTATTCCTTCCCCCCCAGCTGTGCAGCACAACCAGCTGCCTTTTCCCTTCACGCGCTTTCCCATCGGATCCTGCACTCCACCCTGCGCCCAAGGGCGTGATATTTATTTCAATGTATATAATTAAAGGGATGCGCATCCCCGACTTGAGCCAGCCTCATGCCGATGATGGGAAATGCCACCAGTGCTAAAACAATGGTTTATTTTCACCAGGGCTCAGCCAGACGGTCGCTGACACCATTTAGCAGCTTGTCACTGTTGCTGACAGGGAAAACCTCTCCAGATCGCAGAAAAGAAAAGGCAGTTTGCTCAGAAAAACCGCTGGTGTTGGAGTGGAAGGGAACAGGTTCCCCAGCTGTGCTGCACGGTGGCTTCAAGGGACGAGATGCCGCGAGCGGCCCCAAAAGTGCCCCCTGTGCCTGGCACCACCTGCTTTCAACTCTCCACTGTATTTGTAAGCACAGCTGGAGAGCTAATAGTGATTTGGGGAGGGGTGTCTGTGCCCTCATCTTTGGTGTTATTTTCTTTTTTTTTTTTTTTTTTTACTTCGATTTATCTATCTGGCATTTTGTTTTATTTTTATTTTTACTTTATTTAGTTTATCTGACATTTCCTTCTCCCCTTCCTTCTCCCCTTCCTTCTCCCCTTCCTTCTCCCCTTCCTTCTCCCCTTCCTTCTCCCCTTCCTTCTCCCCTTCCTTCTCCCCTTCCTTCTCCCCTTCCTTCTCCCCTTCCTTCTCCCCTTCCTTCTCCCCTTCCTTCTCCCCTTCCTTCTCCCCTTCCTTCTCCCCTTCCTTCTCCCCTTCCTTCTCCCCTTCCTTCTCCCCTTCCTTCTCCCCTTCCTTCTCCCCTTCCTTCTCCCCTTCCTTCTCCCCTTCCTTCTCCCCTTCCTTCTCCCCTTCCTTCTCCCCTTCCTTCTCCCCTTCCTTCTCCCCTTCCTTCTCCCCTTCCTTCTCCCCTTCCTTCTCCCCTTCCTTCTCCCCTTCCTTCTCCCCTTCCTTCTCCCCTTCCTTCTCCCCTTCCTTCTCCCCTTCCTTCTCCCCTTCCTTCTCCCCTTCCTTCTCCCCTTCCTTCTCCCCTTCCTTCTCCCCTTCCTTCTCCCCTTCCTTCTCCCCTTCCTTCTCCCCTTCCTTCTCCCCTTCCTTCTCCCCTTCCTTCTCCCCTTCCTTCTCCCCTTCCTTCTCCCCTTCCTTCTCCCCTTCCTTCTCCCCTTCCTTCTCCCCTTCCTTCTCCCCTTCCTTCTCCCCTTCCTTCTCCCCTTCCTTCTCCCCTTCCTTCTCCCCTTCCTTCTCCCCTTCCTTCTCCCCTTCCTTCTCCCCTTCCTTCTCCCCTTCCTTCTCCCCTTCCTTCTCCCCTTCCTTCTCCCCTTCCTTCTCCCCTTCCTTCTCCCCTTCCTTCTCCCCTTCCTTCTCCCCTTCCTTCTCCCCTTCCTTCTCCCCTTCCTTCTCCCCTTCCTTCTCCCCTTCCTTCTCCCCTTCCTTCTCCCCTTCCTTCTCCCCTTCCTTCTCCCCTTCCTTCTCCCCTTCCTTCTCCCCTTCCTTCTCCCCTTCCTTCTCCCCTTCCTTCTCCCCTTCCTTCTCCCCTTCCTTCTCCCCTTCCTTCTCCCCTTCCTTCTCCCCTTCCTTCTCCCCTTCCTTCTCCCCTTCCTTCTCCCCTTCCTTCTCCCCTTCCTTCTCCCCTTCCTTCTCCCCTTCCTTCTCCCCTTCCTTCTCCCCTTCCTTCTCCCCTTCCTTCTCCCCTTCCTTCTCCCCTTCCTTCTCCCCTTCCTTCTCCCCTTCCTTCTCCCCTTCCTTCTCCCCTTCCTTCTCCCCTTCCTTCTCCCCTTCCTTCTCCCCTTCCTTCTCCCCTTCCTTCTCCCCTTCCTTCTCCCCTTCCTTCTCCCCTTCCTTCTCCCCTTCCTTCTCCCCTTCCTTCTCCCCTTCCTTCTCCCCTTCCTTCTCCCCTTCCTTCTCCCCTTCCTTCTCCCCTTCCTTCTCCCCTTCCTTCTCCCCTTCCTTCTCCCCTTCCTTCTCCCCTTCCTTCTCCCCTTCCTTCTCCCCTTCCTTCTCCCCTTCCTTCTCCCCTTCCTTCTCCCCTTCCTTCTCCCCTTCCTTCTCCCCTTCCTTCTCCCCTTCCTTCTCCCCTTCCTTCTCCCCTTCCTTCTCCCCTTCCTTCTCCCCTTCCTTCTCCCCTTCCTTCTCCCCTTCCTTCTCCCCTTCCTTCTCCCCTTCCTTCTCCCCTTCCTTCTCCCCTTCCTTCTCCCCTTCCTTCTCCCCTTCCTTCTCCCCTTCCTTCTCCCCTTCCTTCTCCCCTTCCTTCTCCCCTTCCTTCTCCCCTTCCTTCTCCCCTTCCTTCTCCCCTTCCTTCTCCCCTTCCTTCTCCCCTTCCTTCTCCCCTTCCTTCTCCCCTTCCTTCTCCCCTTCCTTCTCCCCTTCCTTCTCCCCTTCCTTCTCCCCTTCCTTCTCCCCTTCCTTCTCCCCTTCCTTCTCCCCTTCCTTCTCCCCTTCCTTCTCCCCTTCCTTCTCCCCTTCCTTCTCCCCTTCCTTCTCCCCTTCCTTCTCCCCTTCCTTCTCCCCTTCCTTCTCCCCTTCCTTCTCCCCTTCCTTCTCCCCTTCCTTCTCCCCTTCCTTCTCCCCTTCCTTCTCCCCTTCCTTCTCCCCTTCCTTCTCCCCTTCCTTCTCCCCTTCCTTCTCCCCTTCCTTCTCCCCTTCCTTCTCCCCTTCCTTCTCCCCTTCCTTCTCCCCTTCCTTCTCCCCTTCCTTCTCCCCTTCCTTCTCCCCTTCCTTCTCCCCTTCCTTCTCCCCTTCCTTCTCCCCTTCCTTCTCCCCTTCCTTCTCCCCTTCCTTCTCCCCTTCCTTCTCCCCTTCCTTCTCCCCTTCCTTCTCCCCTTCCTTCTCCCCTTCCTTCTCCCCTTCCTTCTCCCCTTCCTTCTCCCCTTCCTTCTCCCCTTCCTTTTGTTCCTCTTGTATTTTGAGGTGCACAGCCCTCTGGGAGTGGTTAACCCTGTGCTCCTGTGGGAAGTGGGGGCTGATTTCACTGTAGGAGCCCCCTTGGCAGCGTAAGATG
Organism: Columba livia; assembly: GCF_036013475.1. Lineage (NCBI taxonomy): Eukaryota > Metazoa > Chordata > Aves > Columbiformes > Columbidae > Columba > Columba livia. The sequence continues at coordinate 21,167,527 of NC_088610.1, forward strand.
TTGTTAGTGGGGAATCCCACTGCCATGGGTGATGTTGCAGGGGGGCAGTGACCACCCATCCTGGAGCACAGCTGCTTCTGTCACTGGGGAATTGTTCCCTGGTGGGACACGCTACCAGCTGTGAATGAGTTTGGAATCAAATATCCCAGCAGTGGACGCACCAGGTGCTTCTGTGGAGCAGAGAAGCTGCATGAATTTGCACTCGTTCTTTCCCAGGAGTTACAAATGATCAAAGAGACAGCTCTTTGCAGCTAAAAGGTGTCCCAGCAAATGGGGAAATCCTGTTAAAAAAAAAAATGCGGTACTGGGAGAGAAAGGTACTGGATTTGTCTAGAGACCACCCTGCTAAATGCTGAGAATTCATCCCATTGCACCCCTGGGAGATGGTGGCCCCCCAGGGACAACCCGGCTCCGTCCCATGGGGACAGAAAGTGGCTCCCTGGGGCATACGGCTTCATTTTCTGTCCCTAATTAGCAGCCCTGATTAGGAGGTTCTTTATGTCTTTCAGATTCCATGCTTGCAGTAGGCCCATCTTCCCATTGATGAAACTACACAAGTAGATAAAACCCCCCTTAGTGCTAAGGAGAATTGCCAAATATTGATACTGGGAGAGAGCTGATAGAGTATGAATATTGAATAATGCTTCTAATTGTGCAGGCTTGGATTTTCTGGTAGTATGGCTGATTACATTCAATATTCCAGACCAGATCTTCAGCCGAGTTACCAGCCTTCATTTTAAAGATGGAAAGCAAGGCAAAAAACCCCCAGTATTTTAAAAACCCAAGCTATAAATCTTTTGATACTTCTGAATTATTTTAATGATACCTTAACATACTGTTAACATTTTAACCCGCATCAAAGAATAGTCTTACTTCAGCTGTACTAAAACCATGGAAAGATCTCATAACAATCTGTAACCAAAATGCCATTTTCCCTGTGAGTCAAATCAGGAGTAATTTGAGTTTGTAATTGGCAATAAATTTCCTTTACCACCTCCAACCATAGACAAGCACATACCCTTACAGCTGCCTGAGGTTGGATCTGGGGAACAATTTCTTTGTTTGGTTTTGCTGGTTGCAAATAACACCAAAAATGAGGTGTCTGGGTTTTGTTGCCTCTTCTTGTAGCATCCAGTGCCTTCTCCATCCCTTGGGTTTGCAAACTCATTTTGCACAAGTCCAAGATATTCTCAAAGGACTGAATTGATCCTAACGCTTCCCCGGAGTTTAAAGATGGAGAAAAATCTCTTCAATAGGCTCTGAATATCTCCAGTGATTCACTGGCAGTGAGTTAGTGCCCAGAATGAACTGAAATTTTGCTTAAAGAGCGAGAGGTTGGGAGAAACACTCATGGTACTTGTGATGATGAGAGTGATGTGCTGTGAAAATGCATTGACTTGTAGCCAGGTGGAGCAGACACACTGTTCCTGTTTAACCAAGCCTTTGATCTGGGTTTATTTTTGTTTCTTTCCCTACTACTCGTTTGGTTTGTGCTTTACTTTCTTGCTCGTGGCCTGCGAGCTGTGCGGTTGATACCTCAGCGTATCAGAGCGATGACCAACGTCTTGCTTCTGGTCATCAGGAGGCCGCTATGGTCTATTGGAATTGGGTGATTCTTCCTTAGTACAGGTTCAAAAACTGCTTCTCCTCTTGGCTTTTAGAGTTATACATATTGAGTTGGGGTGTCTCGCTGTTCCCAAGGGAATGGCAGAAGATGTGCCAGGGAGGGTCAGTTGGACATGAGGAAAAGGTTCTTCACCCAGAGGTGCTGGACACTGAACAGGCTCCCCAGGGAGGTGTCACGGCCCCAACCTGACAGTGTTCAAGAAGAGACTGGACAACATCCTCAGACACACGGGGTGACCTGTGGGGTTGTCGTTGCAAGGACAGGAGTTGGACTCCGTGAGCCTTGTGGGTCCTTCTATGATTCTAAATTCAGGAAGCACTAAGTGGGCCGGGCAGGGCCACCCAACAGGACCTTCCCAGAGTGAGCTGAGCTCACGAGCTCCATCTTTTCAGCATCTTGTGGTCGTGATCAGGGACCTTGAAATCCCGAGCAGCTGAGCTGTACTCTGAGGGTGCTGAAGGAGTGCAAGCGGGTTGTGGGAGCACATGGGAGGATAAATAAGGACGTAGATGTACTAAAATAACTTTGAGGGACCCAGGACCCCACCCAGACAATGAAGTGCAATCTGCACTGACCTACCTAAGACTTCTGAGATGCTCAGTCCTGCCACCGACTGCAGATGTGAAGGTCAGAGCCCAACTTGCACCCAGGAATTGCTCCGTACCAAGGCACCATAGAATCACAGGATGGTTTGGGCTGAAGGGACCTTCAAAGCTCATGCAGTCCAACCCCTGCTATCAGCAGGGACATCTTCACCGGCTCAGGTTGCTCAGAGCCCCGTCCAGCCTCAGGACCCCATGGTGTGACCCTCAGCGCCTGGGCTGACGTGTGTGCGCGTAGGTTTAAATCAGGCCCTTCATGTTGTGCGAGCGTGGATTTAATTTTTTCTTTCTTTTTTTTTTTTTCTGGTTTAGTTTCTCTCTTAACAGGAAAAAATGATCAAAAATAAGAAAACAATCACTGTTTGAAAGTGAATGAAGGGCGCTTTCTCCCCCTCCCCCATGCTTTTTTCCTACTTTGACATCTCAGTGGTTTTTTTCTCTTTTAGCCGCGGTTTCTGGGATAGGTGATAACTGCCAGTAATAGGATTAGCATTGATTTCTTTAGCAAGAACAGAGATGTGGCAGTTCCAGCCATTTACTGAACTGCCAGCTTTGAAATATCAAAAAAAAGAAAGAAAAAGAAATCTGCAGAAAAAAAAGCTTCTTGCAGCATTTTAAAGAAAGGAAAGCCTATGTGAATTAAAATACACGCGTACACACACCCGTGCACACACACCCGCATACCCGCGCACATGGAGAATATAAATACATATATTATATGTATATTATATATATATCTCACTTGGTGCTTTTTTTGTTATTGTGTGATAAAGGATCAAAAGAACTGTCTCTGTTCTAAGCTTCAAGAAAGCCTTTTTTAAAATTCATTTGGCTTTCTTTAGCTTTCACTTGCTAACATATTTTAGGAGCTAATCTTACATATTTACTATTGTATCCTGACTTTTTTTTAACCTTGAAATGCAAGCAAAGACAGAATGAGAAAGGGGGGAAGAAAATAAAGGATTCAGAAGAGACAGAAGGAGGGGACGTGCCCGGGGCTGCCTGCCGCATCTCTGCTGCTCCGCACGCACAATGTGGAACCCACCCAGCGCTGAATGGATGTGACGCGTTTTCTCCTCGCTGCTGGTTGTGGGGTTCTGGAGGAATGGGGGGTTTGAGGTGCACCAAAAGCTTGGGTTCTGCTCTCCATTTGTTGGAGATTTCCGGCTTTGCTTCAGCGTGCTTGACTGTTGTTGCTAACAGCATCTCTCAAGGGCCAGAAATCAAGGTTGGGCCAAAGCAGCAGTAGCTGAAAAGCCAGAGTTTTGGGATACTGGAATGGTATTCTCTGTTGGAATATCATGTATTTAATGTTTACTAATCATCCTGTTCAACCTGTATTCAGCCCTTAGAGGAGAAGAAGTTTCAACAGCAACATCTAGAGACCCAGAGGTTTAGAGAGAAGCTCTGATGGGGAGCGGCTGAGGGACCTGGGGGGTTCAGCTGGAGAACAGGAGCTGAGGGGAGACCTTCTGATCTCTGAACTGCCTGAAAGGAGCTTGGAGCCAGGGGTGTCGGGCTCTGCTCCCCAGGAACAAGCGCCAGGAGCAGAGGAAACGGCCTCAAGTTGCGCCAGGGGAGGTTGAGGTTGGATGTGGGGAACAATTTCTTCCCCAAAGGGCTGTGGGGCATTGGAACAGGCTGCCCAGGGCAGTGCTGGAGTCGCCATCCCTGGAGGGTTGGACAGACGGACATGAGGTTCTCAGGAAGTGGGGCAGTGCCAAGGGGTGGGGGAACGGTTGGACTTGATGATCTTGAGGGTCTCTTCCAACCAAAATGATTCTGTGATTCTATTCTGTGATCTGCAAAGAGAAGTGGAAGGTTGTATGTAAGGACGGAGTGCTGGTTGGGAATTCACCTGCTGGTTCCCAGCTCACGGTTGCTTCTGAGTGTGGTCCGGGTCTCAAGGAGACACTAGCTCAGCTATTTGCCCTCTTATCCCCAAAAATCCAAACATTGTACCATTCCAGACAAGATTCAGAGCTTGCTATGGAACCATTTGTCCTTTCTCCTTGTCTTGAGCCCATGAACCACTTTCATAAGACCTTATAAAAGTGCACACCATGGTGACCTTATGGTGCACACCATGACTTGCTGTCCTCACCCACAGCACAGACCTTGGAGCAGGATGGAATCAGGGCTCACTTTTCAGCTTGTAAACCCAAAACAGAGAGCAACCTCAGTTCATGGTCAGCAAGAAGAAAGCCCTTTGTGCGTGAGGAACACATGCACAATATTCTGCTCAGCTCTCTAGCAGCACCTCAGCTTCATAAAGAGTTTGAGATGGATTCCCATACAAAACCAAGTATAAAAGAAGGAAGGAGATAATCAGATTATTTGTAGTTGCATTCAAGATTCACTAAACCATGTGCAATTTGCTCGTCAGTGCATGGAAGGGAACCTCTAGGTTGTGCTATTTATGGTGGGCAAATCCCCCCAAAGAGGATATTCATGGACCCAGCCAAATTTAGGTAGGGTCACTTTCTGTAGGTAGGGTCATTTTCTGTACATGAAGAGACATTTATATATTATTATACTAGTTATATATATTATAATAATTATGTATATAATATTATTTAATCTTTTCTGCAAACATGGACCTCCTTTCTGTACCACCCATTCCTTAAAATTCTGTAAGACTTGCCGCAATTACACCACAGAAATGCTGGGGCCGGTGGTGTGGTTGTGCTTCTGTCCTTAAAGCATTGAGGTTCTGGAAATGTCTCCCAGCCAAACCAGTAAGGCAAAACCCCCAGTTGCTTTGGAGAAGGATGGTGGGATGAAGAACTCGCATGATATGGTCTTTGAAAGCATGGAAACGCACTAACCCTGTGTTATCTTTTGAGGAGTTGATGGGAAATCTTTGCTCTCTTGCAGGAGTTTCATGGGTGTGCCTGGAATAATAGAAGAATTGCTAGAAAAGTTACAGAGATCAGGAGTTTGTGTCTTCTTCTGTACCCAGCCTGGTTGGATATGTTGGATGGTGTAACCAAAACAGTCGTACTCTACGTTTTTGTCTCCCTGAGCATCCCGATATGATTGTGATGATGCCCAATCCAGGCCCAGTTGCATTGGCATCTCTTCCTAAAGAACAGATATGCTGGAGCTGGCTCCTGGGCTAGAAGATTTATTGGTCTCGTCCGAAGAAGATGACTGTGAAGGCCACTTGTCACTGCAAAAGTCACTCCGTGCTGCAGGTTTCTCTTCCAGATTGGCTAAAAATCCGTGATATAGCCTAACTGCTTTTAATAGATTGTTATTATTTACTTGTTATAATAGTGGTAGCAATAGTTTATGTTACAGGATACCCACAGAAACAAGTTTAACACTGCACTTCTTCCAGTTTCCAGAAGCTTCCCAGCTGTTGGCATCAATCTAGAACATCCATCTAGAACCTTTCTTCTCACAGTCCTTGCATGAGCATCTTCTCTGTGGTCCTCTGGACTAAGGACAAGTTAAGTGCCTGTTAATCTATAAATACTCAATACCTGAAAATCAGATTCCAAAGAAACGGGTTCTAATTAACCTTTTCCTGCCACATGGTTCTGAGTTTTCTCATTCCAGCCCCATTTTCTCTGGGTCTGATGGCAGCAGCAGCAGCGCGGGATGTCTACCAGCTCTCTCTCAGCTCAGCAATCTTTGGATATCTCTTTAATTTTTGGTAATTACTATAACACAGGGGAGACTTGGAGAAGGGAGCAGTGTCCACCTTCCCCTCACTGTGCCTGCTTTTTTGGGTTGAGGTTCTCCTGGGCTGGGTTTGCTGGCAGCTGCGCTCCCAGCAGCTTTTGCCTTCATAACTCTGCCTGCTTTTCTGTGTTTTTCACGTTCTTGATAAGGTTTTTTCAGAAATCTGGGCTTCAGCAGTGCTTAAAACGCTGGCTCTGCTCTCTGGGACACATGGACACCAAGCAGATCCTGTGAGATGTTCTCTCTATCCACCAAAACCCCACAGTGCTATAGAAGTATTCAAAGAACATTGAATCTTGCTCCTTGGTGCTTGCTTAGGACAGCAAGCTCAGTGAAATCCTAGGGGCCTGTATTATTCAATATATTTATCAATTATTTGGATGAGGGAATAGAGGGACTGTCAGCAAGTTTGCTGATGACACCAAGCTGGGAGGAGCGGCTGACACTGGAAGCTGTGCTGCCATCCAGAGACCTGGACAGGCTGGAGAGCTGGGCAGGGAGAAATTTAATGAAATAGAACAAGGGCAAGTGCAGAGTCTTGAATCTGGGCAGGAACAACCATGAGCCAGCACTGGGCCCTTGTGGCCAGGAAGGCCAATGGTACCTGGGGTGGGTTAGAAGGGGGTGGTCAGTAGGTCAGAGAGGTTCTCCTGCCCCTCTACTCTGCCCTGGGGAGACCACACCTGGAATCTTGTGTCCAGTTGTGGCCCCTCAGTTCCAGCAGGACAGGGAACTGCTGGAGAGAGTCCAGCGCAGCCACCAAGATGCTGAAGGGAGTGGAGCATCTCCCGGGTGAGGAAAGGCTGAGGGAGCTGGGGCTGAGGAGACTGAGGGGTGACTCATTCATGGGGATCAATATGGAAAGGGGGAGTGTCAGGAGGATGGAGCCAGGCTCTTCTGGGTGACAACCAGTGACAGGACAAGGGGCAGTGGGTGCAAACTGGAACACAGGAGGTTCCACTTAAACTTGAGAAGAAACTTGTTGGGGGTGAGGGTGTCAGAGCCTGGCCCAGGCTGCCCAGGGAGGTTGTGGAGTCTCCTTCTGTGCAGACATTCCAACCCGCCTGGACACCTTCCTGTGTAACCTCATCTGGGTGTTCCTGCTCCACGGGGGGATTGCACTGGATGAGCTTTCCAGGTCACTTCCAACCCCTCACATTCTGGGATTCTGTGTGTCTGAGAACAGAGCTGGATGAGACCTTGGGATGATCTTTGTGGCAGGACCATCTGGATCGTGCTGCTCCAGGTGGGTGATGATCTTGCTTGTTGAAAAGAGCCCTCTATCGATACAACCCCCTCGCGAATAGCTCGTCTCTGCTCTTCAGCAGCCTCAGCACTGGAAAGGCTCCTCTCATATCCAGCCTTAGCCTCTCCTGCTGTGGTTTAAGCTCACGACTACTTATCTCACCTACCAGGAAGAAAAGCTATCCCTTCCTTTTTCTATAAGCTGACTCCGTACTCGGAGATTAGAGCGATGTCCCACCTCTTCTCCAGCTGAGCAACCCCAACTTCTTCAATCTCTCCTCAGAGGCATTGTTTTCTGGTCTTGTGATTATTCCCATCTCCATTTTCCTGCAAAAGACCCATCTTGTACGGGGAAAATGTCTATTGAGACTTAGCAAATGAATTTAATGAATTTGTTGCAATTTCAGGAAAGTGCTTCATTTTAACATGTTCTATATCAAATGGAACGGAAGCGTGTGTTTCCTTATTTTGAAAATGTGGTGTTTTGATTCTTCCAGGTGAAACAATAATTCGTTTTTAAAAGTACTGCGATTTTTAAATGTCTTTTGAGCCGTTTACCTATTTGGAAAGAAGATACTCTTGCAAAAAAGATCAATGTTGTATTGCTTTTGGAAGATACACACTTGCAAAAAGCAGGAGACCCAGAGAACCGAGGTGGCTCCTGAGCCCTTTGGTCTGACCCACTGGTATTAAATTGCTCGTAACACACAAACCCATTCAGAAGTTGCCTGAAGGTAAAATCCATCCAGTCTTTTGCCTCTGTTGGGCAGCTCTACTTGCTCTGATAATTAAAACCACACTGTGAACTTGCATCCTGGAAACCTTGGGTTCGGAAACGAGCGTTGTCTTTGAGTTGCCTATGGGATGGAAATAATTTGTCATTTGGGAGAGATGTTTTGGTCCCTCTGGGATGTCGGGGTACCAAGGTGTGGGACTTGGCATGGAGATGTGTTAAATCCCGAGGGGCGAGAAAAGGCCAGAAACGCCAGAATAGCCCCATAGAGCAGGACACGCTCCCGTTCTCCTCAAAATAAATGGAAGGACAAGTAGCATCCAATGTGGCATAACAAAGCGCCGGCGAAAGATAGGAGTGGAAAGAAAGAACCTATAGTGAAAAATGGGGAAGGGAAAGAGAACTAAACAAGAATATACAGTCAGTTAAGGCTTGCAGGGAAAAGATAAGGCCAGCTCAGAGAGCAGAAAGGCTTAAGGGGAATAAAAAGAGCTTTTACAATTATATCAGGGAAAAGGGAATACTAGAGAGAAAGTAGTTCCATTAATAAATGAAGAGGGAGACAAAATCAATGGTGTCGCTAAAATGGCAGAGCTACTGAACTCCTTTGCTTGGGCAGTATTTAACAAGGTGAGGAGAGAGGGGCAGAGAAGTTATAAAATAATGAGGGTTTTGACAATGTGATTCTTCAGGGTTCGAGGGAGAAGGCACCTTGGAGGAGTCGGGATGCAGCACAACAAATAGATGTGCATGCCTTTTGGGAACCGGTCCGTTAAATCATCGGAAATCACTTAGAATAGTAGGAAAACAGGTAAGAATGGCCAGGTGTGATATGGAGATTTGTCATTTTAAATGGCCAACCCTGGAAAAAAAAGCATCTGGAGAGTTTACTACTTGATTAAGTAGTGAAATAATTTCCATGTTAAATATGTTAATGCCTAATAGTGAAAAACAGTGATATAAGGGTTAACAAGCAATGAGCTGGAAATTCAGGAAGAGGGAATCGAAGGGAATAGTGGAAAAAGTTGAGCTGCAAAATGTCTCGGAGAATAGCGGGATGCTAAAAGCAAGTAGCACCTGCCAAATTCTGTGCTGGTTACAGCACTTTGGAGCCTTCCAGGGTATTTAGTGGGAAGGAAACAAAGTCCTGCAAAAAAATGCAGAGAATTCCATTTCTAGGGGAGAAAACCACCTCATTTGGGGGTATTTCTCTGCTTGCCAAGGAGCCTGAAAAGGAGAGAAACATGTAAAGAATGGCACTTAAAAAAAAGTAATGTTTTTTTTTCTTAGCAGAACATAGGTATTAAATCACTATTTTTAAATACAGTAATTCATTCCATTTAGATTTGAAATGCAGCAATCCTCGCCGTTTGTCATTTTAGCTCCCTGTTGCAAAAACGCCTTGCGATAGTCGTTTGCCGTAGTGAAATTAGAAGACGGCGCTGAGATAAAACGCAACGCGGAGCGAGTGGCAGGTGTAGGGGAAAACGCCTCCGCCGCTTTACTTCCACACGCCAAAAAAACGCGGTGCCGTTCCTCCCATCAAGTGGTCGGCCAGAGGCAGCTTCCCATAATTCTGAGGCATTTCAGCTGATAAATTCAGCTGATAAATTCGGCGTTGCAGCGAGTAAATTTTGGAAAGACGCTCTTACAATGCAAGGCTTGTGTTCCGCCGCCTGCCAATCATTCCCAGCTGAGGAACTGGGACACCAGTTTGGGTTTTTGTGCATTTGTGCTTGTTATGGTTCTTGAATAGAAATAGTGGTTATCAGCACTGATTTTCCAGAGTGTATTTCTGCTGGGCTTGTGTGGATGGGTTTCTGCTAGATGGAGATTTGTTACTGAACTAGCCAGGCCCAAAGGAATTTCAAGGCCACCTCGGAAAGCTGAGAACTGGACCTGCTGTGGGGATGAGGCAGTTCTACAATAACAAGGCCTCAACATGGCGTAAATCAACGGACCTATCAGCAGTGGGACTCCAGCACGTGGACAGCTCATCAACATAGAATCCCAGAATCCCAGAATGTGAGGGGTTGGAAGGGCCCTGGAAAGCTCATCCAGCGCAATCCCCCCATGGAGCAGGAACACCCAGATGAGGTTACACAGGAAGGTGTCCAGGTGGGTTGGAATGTCTGCAGAGAAGGAGACTCCACAACCTCCCTGGGCAGCCTGGGCCAGGCTCTGCCACCCTCACCCCCAACAAGTTTCTTCTCCTATTTAAGTGGAACCTCCTTTGTTCCAGTTTGTACCCATTGCCCCTTGTCCTGTCACTGGTTGTCACCCAGAAGAGCCTGGCTCCATCCTCCTGACACTCCCCCTTTCCATCTTGATCCCCAGGAATGAGTCACCCCTCAGTGTCCTCTTCTCCAGCTCCAGAGCCCCAGCTCCCTCAGCCTTTCCTCACCCGGGAGATGCTCCACTCCCTTCAGCATCTTGGTGGCTGCGCTGGACTCTCTCCAGCAGTTCCCTGTGCTGCTGGAACTGAGGGGCCACAACTGGACACAAGATTCCAGGTGTGGTCTCCCCAGGGCAGAGTAGAGGGGCAGGAGAACCTCTCTGACCTACTGACCACCCCCTTCTAACCCACCCCAGGTACCATTGGCCTTCCTGGCCACAAGGGCCCAGTGCTGGCTCATGGTCACCCTGCTGTCCCCAGGACCCCCATGTCCCTTTCCCCTACACTGCTCTTTAAGCATAGAGAGCATATATGATATCCAATTAGTGAATGCATGATTGGAGCGTGGACGCATGATCAAAGAATAGTTGCATATATAAGGAGACTTGTTTCTGTAGTAAATGGCTTAGCGTGATTCACATTGAATCGGAATGCAGGGTCCTTTATTCGCTCCAACAGGCTTGGTCGCTGATCTTTGTTTTTAGGGGTTGTACATCCTGGAGATCTTTATACCTGATGTGGTTTGTGTGAGGCACCATGGTATTAATTCCATTTCCATCTATCGGGGAATGGCGAGTGTTTTGGGATGCGTAAGCTCGTTAGTTCTAGCAAACCCATCTCTTCCAAGCTAAGGACCGAACATGGTCTCTGCTGGGCCGTCTGACACCACTCCAAACCACCTCGCTGGAGTTTTGGGGTATGATCAAAGCAGCCTGAACTCCTGATAATTAAAAGCTCTTGCAGTGATGATGTTCGCAACTTTAGCACCTCCTCAAGGACCGCCAGGCTTGCCTTCGCACAAAATCCCTTTCGCTACATGCGGGAATGAGATGTGACTCTTCTTGTCGCTGTGGCCGCTCAGATGTTTGCGAGTCGAGGCAGTTTCCGATCAGAAAAAGGCGTTTTGCCAAGAATCAGAATTTTCTGTGGGAAGATTGATTTGCATGGAATTTCTTTCCAGGAAAAAGGAAATGAAATGCTTTCTCTCGTGACAGGATTTATCTCTGCACCTGTCTCAGTGGCTCGTGGGCTTCCCAGGTTTAGGGGGATGTGTCCGTCGCCGTGCACGGTGGGTGGTGGTTTTGAGTGAGCCCTGTTGAAAAGCAGGTGGACCAGGGAATGGACCAGGAACATCAGTCCAAATTGCAGTGTCCTGTTTAATATGTTTTTTTCAACTTTTTCTTACAAGAGGAGGCTTACAGACTTCGCTATTCCCCCTGGTTTTACCATAAAACTGACTTGCAGTGTTGGGCCTTTCCTCAGGATGAAGATCTGCGCTTTTTGGTCATCTCTATTTGCAACAAGCTTCCTTAGCAAGGGACAAATGAAGCTGATATTGCAGTGGACTTGGTAGGAGCTTCTCCTTTCCCCAGCGATGCAACGTTCGTAAGGTGAGTTCTTGAACCTTCTCCATCCCACTGCAAGAAAACGTTGTCACCTGTGCCTGTTCCTACCAAAGCTGGTTGTGATCACTGTTCACTGCCAGTGAACCCTGTAGGATTTAAAACCAACTGGAACATGGTGGAGGAACATTCTCCTGCCTTTGGTGGAGGTCATGGAATGTCAGGTCCCATAGCATTGGAAAGATGTTTGGCCACAGCCCAGATTCTTTGTGTTGGAGGAGCACTCCTCAAGCCAACTTGTGCAAAGAAAACCGCTGAAATTGGGCAAGGAAGAGAGGATAGGACAAAGGGTGATGGTTTTAAACAAGAAGATAGGAGATTCAGGCTGGATAAAGGAAAATTGTTGCCCCTGAGGGTGGTGAGAGCCTGGCCCAGGTTGGCCAGAGAGGTGGTGGATGCCCCATCCCTGGAGACATCCCAGGCCAGGCTGGACGGGGCTCTGAGCAACCTGAGCTGGTGAAGATGTCCCTGCTCATGGCAGGGGGGGCACTGGGGGAGATGGGAACGTCCCTTCAGCCCAAACTGTTCTGCGATTCTATGAAATCAGGGATAAGTGACAACTCCAAATGCCCGTGGTGGCTGAGGAGCATCTCTGGCTGCATGTGGGGTATGTATAAGGCTATGCCATCCCCAAAACAACGAGCAGTTAGCATTTCCCCACCAATCCATGGGGTTTGCGGTGGCGAGCAGAGGTTGGGCAGCATTCCTGCTGATGCTCTGTGCACTGGTCCCTTCTCCTCCCCGATTTAATTCCTCCTGCATGAGACCCGTGCGGGCAGGGATGAATTTCAGCCATAAAGATTGCCAGACAGCTCCCGACTTTTACACCACTGGGGAAAGAAGCAGCTGCCTGAAATGCTGCTCCAATCTCATCCCAACACCCCCTTCCCCCTTTAAACAACGGTCTGAAATCCTGAGTGTGAACTGATGTAGTTTGGTGTGTTAGGGGGGAAAAAAATCTCTCTCTCTTCTGCCTTTTTTGTTTCCTTCTTCTTTCCTTGGCCCTGTTCATTATTTTTCTTCTGGCCACTCAGTGTGATAGGTTGAACAGAAGTGCACAGATGAGCACTGAAATCGGGTGTCACAAGGCCCTTAATCTAGTCTTTAAGGCCTGACTTCAGAGATGTCATTTATCTTCTAACTGCAGCAGGCTTCCACCAACTTTATCTCTAATAATATATTGATGGATTAAAAGGTTTGATGTCAATAAGCAATTTTTCCAGCCCGGTCTCCTGCCCGACCCTTTTAATCCATCAATATATTATTAGAGATAAAGTTGGTGGAAGCCTGCTGCAGTTAGAAGATAAATGACATCTCTGAAGTCAGGCATTAAAGACTAGATTAAGGCCTTGTGACACCGTTTTCAGTGCTCATCTGTGCACTTCTGTTCAACCTATCACACTGAGTGACAAGAAAGAAAAATAATGAACTGGGCCAAGGAAAGAAGAAGGAAAAAAAAAAGGCAGAAAGAGAGAGAGATTTTTTTCCCCCCTAACACACAAACTACATCAGTTCACACTCAGGATTAGACTGTATTTAAAAAAAGGGGAAGGGGGGAGGCTGGAGCTGGATGGTGCTATACAGATTAAAATGGGAGAAAGGGGAAGCTGAATGAGGAATTGCAGTTTGGTTTTGTTCTGGGATTTTTATATTTTATTTTATTTTATTATTATTATTCTATTCTCTATTTTATTCCATATTTTAATTTATTATTTTATTCACTTCAGCGTTTCATCTCATTTCTTGATTTCATTTTATTCTGTCCTTGTGGGAGTGACCTAGTTGAGTTTACCGAATCCTAAGGGTTTTGTCTGGAGCTAAAGCAAATCCCATTTAGGACCAAGGAAACGCATCCTTTTGAGAGACCAAATGGAAACATCTGCAGATGGAGACGTCTCCTCCCTCGCTCTCGTTACCATCCATTGTTTCGGTGCAGTCATGGTGATGCTTTACTTGAGCTGGCTGTAAACAGCAATTTTAAGGACATCCTTGGTGGCACGATCACAAGGCTTTACCTCCACTGAAAACGCATCTTTAGAGAGCAGCCACCAGCTGCTGAAGGTGGGTATGACTTTTCTGTGGCCTGACTCATCCTCTTTGTCTTCCCAAAATCCGGGTTCCTTCCCGCTGCCTCAGCCTTTGAGCGGCAACAATCACAGAATGGTTTTGATTGGAAAAGACCCTCAAGATCATTGAGTCCAACCATTCCCCAGCCCTGGCACTGCCCCATGTCCTGAGAACCTCATCTCCGTCTGTCCAGCCCTCCAGGGATGGTGACTCCAGCACTGCCCTGGGCAGCCTGTTCCAATGCCCCACAGCCCTTTGGGGAAGAAATTGTTCCCCAGATCCAACCTCAACCTCCCCTGGCGCAACTTGAGGCCGTTTCCTCTGCTCCTGGCGCTTGTTCCTGGGGAGCAGAGCCCGACCCCCCTGGCTCCAAGCTCCTTTCAGGCAGTTCAGAGATCAGAAGGTCTCCCCTCAGCTCCTGTTCTCCAGCTGAACCCCCAGGTCCCTCAGCCACTCCCATCACACTTGGGCTCCAGCCCCTCACCAGGTTGCTTGCCCTCAGCTCAGTCATCCTGCTCCTCAGCACCATCAGCTTTTTACCATCACACCATGGTGGGGAGGTCACAGTATCACAGTATGTTTGGGATTGGAAGGGACCTCAAAAGATCATCTCGTCCAATCCCCCTGCTGGAGCAGGAACGCCTAGGTGAGGTCGCACAGGAACATGTCCAGGCGGGTTTTGAATGTCTCCAGAGCAGGAGACTCCACAACCTCCCTGGGCAGCCTGTTCCAGTGCTCTGTCACCCTTACTGAGAAGAAGTTTTTTTCTCAAATTTAAGCGGAACCTCTTGTGTTCCAGCTTGATCCCATTACCCCTTGTCCTATCATTGTTTGCCACCGAGAAGAGCTTGGCTCCATCCTCATGGCACTCACCCTTTATATATTTATAAACATTAATGAGGTCCCCCCTTAGTCTCCTCTTCTCTAAACTAAAGAGACCCAGCTCCCTCAGCCTTTCTTCATAAGGGAGGTGCTCTACTCCCTTAATCATCTTCGTTGCCCTATGCTGTGTTGAACAGAAGGTGACGAGTCGACGTAAGTATCTTCCCCTTTGCAACAAGGTTGTGGGACTCTGCAGCCAGCATAGCCCTCAGCTAGCACCCTTGTCCTGCTCCGGTACTGTGTCTTGGCCTAAACTCAAGGCTGTTCTAGACTCAGCAAGAGCTTGATCATGACATTTTGTCTTCTGAGGCTATGTTTGTGGGGCACCTGCCCATTGTTGTCATGATGGCAGCAGACTCACTGCTTCCTGCCATGGAAGTAGTGGCTGGTCTTTAAGGCTCTGGTGTGATATCTAGAGAAAACAGGCCTGTAATGGCAGAGTCAAGGGCAGCAGAGCTGAGTCTAACCTCTCCCTGGAGCTGAAGGGGAAAGGGAAACGTGTGCAGCCCCTTTGTGGACCTCTTCACCCAGCCCCACTGATCACAGCATCCCAGAATGTGAGGGGTTGGAAGTAGAGGGGCAGGAGAACCTCTCTGACCTACTGACCACCCCCTTGTAATCCACCCCAGGTACCATTGGCCTTCCTGGCCACAAGGGCACAGTGCTGGCTCACTCTGCCCTTGGCCTCTTCTGCTTGGAAATGCCCAAGGTCAATGCTAGCCTTTGCCATGGCAGGGGCCCTCATCCCACCATTGGGGACAATGGTCCCCAGCAAGGCGCCTGGTGGGACACGCTCCATCACAGCAGAGCAGAGAAACCCGCACTCAATCTCGCCTGGGATCTGATGTGCCTCTCCAGGGTCTCCGCTCCATACAGTACGTACATTGCTGCTGTCTTCTTCTTTTGAAGATATTTTTTAATGTCTTTAAAAAAAAAAAAAAGATTACTTTGTTACAATCATTCAGCAAAGGGTTTCTGCGCCTGTAGAAAATATTAATAGACTATTATGAGGTCCTACAACTAATTTTTCCACACATATCATCTGTCTTTGCATGGTTATTAAACTCCAACAATATTTCATGCAATGCTTTCCTGCTAAATTAATTTGGTTTCTTCTTCTCCTGTTTCTTTTTTTTTTCCTCCTTCCACAACCTTTAAAATTAAATTGAATCTTCATAATTATGGTGCTTTTTTTGTTGTTGCTCATATCTTTTTCTTTTCAATTTTCCTATCAAAGTGGCTGTACAGTTTAATAAAGATGTAAAGAAACAGAAATGAAAGCGTAAGGGACGGGAAGGGCTGGGTTGGGATCAGAGCTGGTGGGGCTCTGGGAGAGCTGGGAAATTCCGGGAAGGATGGGATGGAGGTGAGCGGGGAGCTGAACACCTTTTGAGGCTCCAGCCTCGATAGAGAATGATGTGGAAGAAGCTGTTGTTAGAAATAACTCGTCGCATGGGGACTCATCCCAATTCATCCATGTATTTTGGTGTTACCCAACCCACAAGTTCTCCCTCTCATCTCCTGTCCCTGGGGATGGTTTGGATACTGGGTATGGCCAGTTCTTAGGGACATGGTTTACAGGTGGACTTGGTGGTGGTGGGTTAGTGGTTGGAACTGATGATCTTAAGGATCTTTTACAACCAAAATGATTCTATGATAAATTGCCGGGGACATCCTTGTCAAGGAGACCACCATTGAGGAAACAGGTTCTTTGTTGGAACTGTAGAAGGATCTGACACAAAGCCCCAGCCCGGAATTTGCTGCTGTCCTCAGATAATGCTGATATTTGCTTGCAGGAGGTCTTTAATAACTTCCAAGCCTAAACCTTGCGGAGAAGTACTGTGGAGAGGTCTTCTGGCTGGCAAAATAAGGTCAGACTACAGCTGTTATTCTCTTTACCAAGGCTGCCCAATGTGTTTCTCCTGGTAGATGCTCTTCAGAGAGATAAAGTGGTCAATCTTCATTAATTATTAATCTTCCTAAATCAGGGACTTATTTTCCATCCTTTTGTCTGGGAAGTCCTCCTGAGGAAGACGTGGTCGATAGAGAAAGCGAATAGAGTTGGTCTTAAGAATAACTGTTCAACTGAGATATCAAAGATTGTGTCTAATTTGTGTCAAACCTAGGAGAGCTTTTGTCGAGGTGTTATCACTTGAGGTTGGGCAGGTTGTGATGGGCACCACGTGCTTTGTTGGCCAGACCAATAACTCGTTGTCACCAGAGGACAAAAGTGGTGGCCAGGGTAAGCAGAAGCCCGCAGTAGGACTGTTTAAGCTGTTTAATCGTGGGCTCATGAGCTGAGCTTGGTGGAAAATGGTCAACAGAGCTGAATGTCCCAGTGGGACCGAGGAGCTTGCTCTCAAGCTGGTCCTGGGTGGTGTCTTCATCATGACTGCAGTTGGCCATCGTTGACGAGATGCCCATGTCCCTGTCACCACTCCCCAAAGGAAATGACTCTGTTTTCATGGGCTGACATGTGCACTGACCAATAGGTGGCACCAATGGAACAGAAATGCGAAACTCCATGCAAATTTTTCTGGAGAAGGTAGGAATTTCTCCTAGAGGTATCGACTTTTCGTTAAGGGGTGTTGATTCTCTACTGTGTCAAAGCTTGCTCAACGTCCTCCTCGATTCCTGCGCGTGGAGGACGTTGAGCAAAGTTTGACAATGGGAATCAACCCAAACTGTGATACTCCAGAATCTCCTTAGTTTAGATTGATAGGCATAGAAAGGTGATAAATATTTAACATAGCCTATTTAATAATATAATTGCTATTCAGAGGTAAGTTGTTGTTCAGATATGGTTCACATGATGATAAAAAATACTTTTCTTGGAAGAAATAGTCTGTTTTCCAGAGGAATCTCTAATTTCTAGAGTCATTGGATACACAGCAGAGACATTTGTGGTCCTGCTCAGGACTGAACCTCCTTCTTCCAGTGACTTCAACTGGAGCAGTGGCGAGAGGAACCAAAAGGCAAGTCAGATCCTGCGCTCCCTTGCGCTGATTTTAGACAATTATTGTTTTTTTTCGTGGCACAGTCACACCAGCACATTCCACCCCTCTTCTGTAAAATTAGGGACCTCTAAATTTTTTGGAAACTTGTACAGAAAGATGAAGATTGCGGGATAAAACCCCAAACGCCAGCTGCTCCATGTCATTCCTGTCACCACGGGCAGACTATGAACCTGCCGGGATATTAACATTTGGTTTATGCCATGTATTTTATCCAGTTTAAAATCAGTAGCCTTTTTTTCCCAGTGTTTTAAAGATGATGAACATTATCCTTCACATCCCTTTGCTCATCAGCCATGTGTTTACGTACCAAGCATCTGGCTACATTATTATTTATATTAGAGGAGACCAAACCAAAAAAACCCCTCAGCAATCTCCAAGGAAATCAAAACACATTTGGGCCAAACCAAAGTGAAATGCTAATTTTTCCCCTATGAACCACTGCCACAAGAAAGTATTTACTGTTTATGATCATGCAGGCTTCTCAAGCTAAGTTTTTACTGTGAGATTTATGGGCGTGTTTGCATTTAGAACACGTCAAAAGTTCCTCAAATTGTGACAAAAGTCAGTTAAGGAATAATTTAGTGGTGAGATATGGAAAACTGGAAATGTAAGAGCTTTGGTGCAGGATTTGAAGGCTTGTAAAGCAATAGAAAAATTAATGTTGATTATTCCTTGTATTGCCCATTTCTGCTGCCAACACCTACATTGCGTGCTGTAGCGGTGATGGGATGGAGCATGGTTTTAGTTGAGTTCATTTAGTTTAGGCTGCTGTAAACCATGTTTAAAACTGTCACGGGTAGACTCGGAATGTCTGTAGAGGTGGAGGCAAAGGAGGAAATCATGTTTGCCATGTCGGGGTGACGGTCATGTCCTCCTGGAGCCGGTTGGTGATGCAGAAGACAACCCAGTTCTCTTGGCTCGGTGAGTCAGGATGGTTGGTTCTAGACCAGGCAGTTGTTCTGTTCCTGTAGTTCTTATCTTCCTGATTGCAGGTCTTAGCAAAACTCTTTTGTTCATCTTGACCCCATCCAACTATGCATGGAAAACGGTGGCATGGTCCTTCACTCCGGCACTTCGCAGCTATGCAAAACTCATTCCCTCCTGAATTTCAGCCCTGAGCTTGGAAGACTCTTCTAAAAGAAACCCTGGGCATTCAGCCTCTGATTTTTCCTTTTGTTGCGTTGGTTTCAGGTTGGATGTTGGGAACAATTTCTTCCCCAAAGGGCTGTGGGGCATTGGAACAGGCTGCCCAGGGCAGTGCTGGAGTCACCATCCCTGGAGGGTTGGACAGACGGACATGAGGTCTCAGGACATGGGGCAGTGCCAGGGGTGGGTTACGGTTGGACTTGATGATCTTGAGGGTCTCTTCCAACCAAAATGGTTCTATGATTCCTCCTGCATCCCAGCATGGTCTCTCCGCTTCCCTCTGGCAAACACGCGTCCTGTTCCGCTGATAGCTCTTCCTCAGCGCTTGTTGGCATTTTGTGAGAGAAAGCCCTCTGATTAAAATGTCGTCAGGAAAACAAACCACATAATCAAGTTCTGCCAAAGCTGGTCCGTCATGGACAGAAAAATAAAAAACAGAGACTCTTTTGAAACTTAATGCAGCATCCTGAGAAGGAGCGTGTGTGTCTGTGGGGGGAGGAAAGAGCCGGCGTGGTGCTGGGCACTCGCATTTGCAATCAGGTACTCATCAGGCTTCAGATCTAGCTCCATTTTCTGCTCGGCGTTTAACAAATCAAGGAAGAAATGCCCCTGCTTGGGGTCAGAGATAAATCTTCTACCCTGGACAAAGGGTAGATCTCCTTGTCAGCGCACTGATTTATTGTGACCTTATAGTCAGACTCTCTAATTTCTGCGTGTGGCTATAGGTGCCACCGGTGATTTGTTTCCTCTCTGGATCCTTTCTGACTGCTCAGTAATGGGGACTGTGGTGGGTTCGCTGCCACCTCTCTGGGGACAAGATTTGGGTGGCTGTATCTCCACCTGGGTTGGCTCTGCAGGATGGCTTGGGTGGCAAGTGGCTTTGCTGTGGATCCCAAAGCCAGATGCCTCCTCTAAGGCCATCGCAGATATGAGAAGAGCTAGAAGGGCCTTGGAGAGGTCCAAGGGGAAGACACACACCAAAGAAGAGCTACAAGTGCTTTTGGAGAACCACACTTTTGTTTTCTTCCCACTGTTGGTTTGTCCAGGCGTGTGCAGCAGAGGAGCAAACGCATCTTCACTTACCAACGATGAGAAGCAAACACCCCCCATCGCTCATCCCAGCTGGTGTTTATCCTTGTGGGTAAAAATTTCCTACTTGCAGCCTTTCAGACTTGCCCTGTTCTCCAATGAGAGGGTGCCCAGAGCCCCTCAAGAGCTGGCATCTCTCTTCTTTCTTCTGGTTTTGTTCCCCAAACATCTCACCATCAGCAACTGCCCCGCAACCCTTGATGCCTTTGGTCCCTCTGCACCTGCACGATGTCCTTGGTGAAGCCCAGAGCTGGACATTGTCTTGTGCATGCAGCAAACACTGAGATAAATCATCTCCTTGGACACCTCACTCGCACCCCAGGGTCTCTGCTGGCACTTTCATCCAAAAAGTGGTACCCAAGATTTCAGGGGCAAATTTTGAGACCTTTTCTTAGCCCTCCCTGGGCATCTAAAGGAGTTTGGGCACCAACCTCTTCTGTGTGCGCGGTGACTTCTCAGCTCGGCTTCATGAAGAGATGGGTGGGCAGATGTGGGCACTAAAACCCTGCATCATCTTAAACCAGCACCGCTTTTCTGCAACATGCATAAATTGCCCAGTATCTGTGCTACCTAAAATGTATTCCAGAGAGCCTGGGACAGCAGAGCCCTGATCTCCATTGGAACTCCTATGGTGAGAGTTTATTATATTTATTTTGGGGGGGAAAAACATCCCCAAACATGAGGAATGATATTGATTTTTTTTATACAGCACTTTCCAACTGCAGATCCTGGCAATGCAAATTCACCTTTCATGCAAAAAACTTCCAAAGCGCGTTGCTTTGTGCAGAAAGCCCCGAGCCCAGCACTACCCTATCTCTTTCTCCTTTACAAACATACAAAGGGATAATAAAATAGCTAAGAAGCAAGAGCAGTAAAATTTTGTGCCCTGAGGGGAAAAATGGCATATATTGCCCTGAGCCTTTAGCTGAGGCCAAAATATATAGACAGAGACTTGGGAACTATTTTCTTTCCTAGTGCAATATTTTACCTCTATTGCCCTCAGAACCAGTCAATATTTGTATAATATATATATAAAAATAACCTTAGATAGATGGATAAAAACCAAGTAAAATTCACCTCGGAAAGCTTTTATTCCAACTGGAAAATTGCCCTGCAAATGTACTCAACACAATACCCACTACTTCACTTGAAAGTGACAGTTGCAGCTGTTAACGCAGCTACATTATCTCATCTGAGGAGACAAATTTCAGGCTATATTTCACTCCAGCCTGGTAATGCATATATGCCCTAAAGACTGCTCCAGCTAGATCTGTCTTGCTGTATAGATTTCAGATACGGATGTATACTTCCCAGGTTGTTTTTTCCCTCCCTTCCCCCTTGTAAGTCAGGGAGTGTGGGAGGTTAAAAATAAAAGTCAGTTTTTCCGTCGTCATCCTCATGTTGGTATAAGGGAGAGGAGCCACCGGCATCGTGCTCTGGGTGATGCTACCCAGGGATGGAGGTGCTCGGGAGCGATTCTCAGGGGTACCATGGGCATAGGGGCCGGGGAAAACACGGCAGAGATTTGCTAATTCCCCCTTTTCCATGTTCCTGCTCCTACATGGCTTGTGCATCATCCTCGGTGGGATTCCCAAAGCTGTTCCTCCGTCTTAACCCCACATTCTCTTCACAAAGCTGAACTGAGGGTTATAATTAGGAATTCCAGGACTGTCAGGAAAGAAAATATTTAAGTAGGGAGGAAAAAAAAAAAAAATCATCTATTAGGATTTTAAATAGTCTCATGAGTCCCTCCATTATTTGAGACACTTAAAATCGCTTGACAAAGCCCTGGAGAATATACAGAAAGCCAGATACGGACCTTTGATGGATGTTTTAAACTATCTAATGCGTCTTTTCCAACTCTATCCACTAAAAAATGACTAATTGGTTGCTGTTCTTCATTAGTACGATTATAACAGTGTCCTGAGAGCGCCCGGCGCTCCCGCACGTGAGATGCTGTCTGCTCATCTGCAGCCGAGCAGGGTTGTTGCAGTTTTGCCATTAATTTTGCAGGCAAACATCTGTGCCCTCGGGGTTTCTACAGGCAGTGACTCCAGCACGTGTCTTCCAGCTGGTTCCGGAACGCCGAAAACCACTGTCACATGGAGATGGAGATGAGGAATTATTGAGGAGCTGCAAAGCCTGTGGAGGAGCCCGCGGCAGACCCATGGAAGGGATGGACCAAAGCTGGTGAGCATCTTCTGCTCGGTGAGGCCAACGGGGAAAAAGTTTATGGGTAAAGTTAAAAAACATCAAGCCAGAATTTTTATCTGGCTAATTTTCCTCCCCGGAATTAGTTGTTTGAATCGCGAAACATGCTGGAGCCAGAAGTGAGAAAAGCCTTGGACGGAGTGGCTGCGCCTCCCAGGCCCTGAAATTTAAGATCTTTATAAATGATCTGTTAAAACTATAGTGACGATAAGCTTATGAATCATGATCTATATTAATCAGGGCTGCTGATACGGAAAGATTAATTGAAACGTGCAGTTCTACACAAATGATAAAGTGGTAACAATTTAATATCAGACAAGGAGAGTGAAGAAATTACACTCCAAGCTTCATGCATCATTACTATGGATATTAATATTTTACACAGCGCAACAGCATCGGGAATCATAATGAAAATCCATAACTAGTGCACAGACATGATTAAATACAACAGTCTTTAGGTGCTGTTTGGTGACGGGGGCTTAGCCATATTTCACTCCTGCTGCCGGTGATTCAAGTGATAGAGTCTAGACGTGGGTGATTAAAAAGTGTTCCTCCTAAAGGCTGTTAACCTTTTACTACTGAAATGAATTTCTTTGATTTTTAAATTATGCCGCTCACTCTGTGCCGGTTTTTTTTTCCCCCAAATCAAAACCTTGTCCGGAATATCGATGGAGCGGGTTCCCCAGGCGGTTGACAAAGCAGAAGTAAAGCACCATGAAGCAGACGCCGAGGGGTATTTAAGGGTGGGAAGGAGAAAGGGGGAGAAAACAGCTTAAAAAAGACATGTTTTCAGTGCTCGTCATTACGGCGGTGCATATATTAGATGCAATCCCTGGTGCTGCGGTGGGCCATAAAGGTTTTATCCGCGGGAGCGCGGAATGGGCGCATTACTCACAAGCGGCAGCAGCGTCGGTGAGTTATGCGCCTCATTCCCCGTATTCACCCATAAAAACTTTATGCTGCGCCGCGCTGTGACGTCTTCTCTCGATCTGGGATTCATCAGCTCTAATGGTGGATGGATCGGGCCCTCGAGTGAAATGCGGCGGGTGGAGGAACATGAGCCCTGACTCAGCATCGCAAACACTTGGGCACCTATTTAAATCCCCCAAGCTCAGAGCTTGAAGAAATGACATCTTCGCTATGGAGAGATGAGAAGGGTCTAAACTGACCTGTATGTTATTTTAGCTGCTAAAGATGTGGCGTAATGTAAATTTTAAGTCCGGTAACTCATTCTGGACAACACAGGTGATGGTTAGAGGTGTCCCACTCCTAGTGCCTCATCCACGGTGCTTCTGGTGTGGAACACCAGCCCAAAACCTTCCGTTTCCATGGCTTTTGGTGATGGGGGGAAGCCCAACATGGGGGAGAGGGTTTGGAGATTGTAAGGCTGTCCACGAGACCAGTAAAAGCGCAGTAACATCAATTTCCATCATGTACCTTTGGAAGTTTGACTTCTTACAGGTAGAATAAACAGCAACCAGCCACCAGCAATCACACCATAATCCAACAACGCACATGCCAATAAATTATTTAATACCTGTTAAGTCAAAATACTTCTTGTGCTTTGTAGAATCCAGATGTTTTACCTTCCCTGGAGATCAAAAAAGAGAAAAAGTATCATTCTAGCTTCTGTAGATGGAGAAAAATCCATCCATCTCTCCAGCTGTGTATGGACATTTGTGGGCATGGCATGGCCAGAATTTGGCTGTCCTTTGTGGCTTTCATGGCCAACAAGACGTGGCTCTGAAGGAGCGCCAACATCAGAACCAAGGGAGATGATAACCAGGCACAGATCGGAGATTTCTGGGGATATTTAATCTGGGTTGGGATGTCTTGAATGAGAAATGAAGATGCCAGAGATATTAACTGGCCAGGGTTGTTAACGTTGGGTTTTTGATCAATTCCAATGTGTGGTAGATGGTCGCCAAGACACGGACTTGGGTCTGGAGTAGCTGCGAAGGGCAGGACGCCCCCCTAAATCATGGGGGTCCAAAGGTCTTTCCTGAAGCAGAAGGATGTGGGAAGGACAACAGGAGATGCTTTGAGGTGGGTGGTCAGACACCAAGGTGATGGGCACAGCGCGTGTACCAGACGAGGGGACAAAGAGATGACAAGAGGGTTGGGGTAGTAGGGAGGACAGCGAGGCTTTGGTGCTTCCCTTGTCCCTTGAATTTGGGATCCTTTGGATGCACATCACTTCCCCCTCCCCTCCAGAGCCGTGAAAACACAAGGCTGAGAGCGAGCAGCTCATCATCAGTGACATTAATTAATAGCTGAATGGCACAGAGGCGCGAGTATTGCCCCACAAATGAAAAGCAAATCCCAGCCAAGGGAAAAAAAAAACAACCCGGCAAAACTGTAGCGATTTCTACTCGGTTACCCTTGAGATTTGGCTCCAGATTCAAAGGATAGGCAGGCAGAGAGGGAGGGTGGGAGGAGGCGGGCGGGGGGGGTTGGCTCATATTCTGCTGTGACCCAATTCCATACAAAGCATCCTGTAACAAAACACGTCTCTATCTACAAAGTACAAGTAATCTTTGTTTTCAGTACAATACTTATCTGCATTTAGACCGACGATGGCAGCGCTTGGCTTATTTTCATGGATCCGGTTATCCTTTTTATCCCTGTGAGCGTGTGTGTGTCTGTGTCTCCTCCTCTCCATCCTCCTTGCTGGCTCTTGTGCCAATGGAGCAGGACTCGTAGGGTGCTGTGGGACATGAGCAGAGGTGCAAATGCTCAAGGTCAGTGCCAATTAGGGGCTTTCAGGCTGCCCCAAGTTATTTGGGAAAAGGTGAGCTCGGGATCTAGTCTTTACAGCATCTCACCACATCTTGAGGAGCCCTTGGGGTGCCACCAGAGAAAGGGAAATCACAGAATGTCCTGAGCTGGAAGGGACCCACAAGGATCATGGAGTCCAACTCCTGTCCCTGCAATGACAACCCCACAGGTCACCCCGTGTGTCTGAGGACGGTGTCCAGTCTCTTCTTAAGAAAACACTGTCAGGTTGGGGCCGTGACACCTCCCTGGGGAGCCTGTTCAGTGTCCAGAGCACCTCTGGGTGGAGAACCTTTTCCTCATGTCCAGCTGACCTTCCCTGGCACATGTTCCTGCCATTACCTACATGGGACACCAGTCTGTGACTTGGGAAATGCTTCTGCTGCCAGAGCTGCTGCTGATCTGCTACCTGAGCCTCTGCATCACCTCCAGACCTTTGCAGATCCGTCCCTGCTGGGGACTTTTGGAAAGGTGGGGCTTCTGCTGATGTATGGACAGCACCTCCCAGTAAAGTGGCCTTGTCTTGGTAGAGCTGTCTCCAGGCACTACTGGAGAGCAAAGACCACACTGAACAGTGTCTGAGACACCAGACCCCCACAACACAAGGTCACAGAGGGTGGCCTGACGCCAAATCTGACTGTCCAAGTCATAGAATCATTTCGGTTGAAAGACACTGTTATGGTCATCTACAGTTGTGCCAAAGGGTGATGGTATGTCCACAACTGCCGTCATGGTTACCCTGTGCTTCCAGTCTCGCCTCTTCAACTAGTATGAGTGAGTTTGGAAGAAGAGTTTCTCTCTTCAGATCACAAAGGAAATGGGTTTCTAGTCTAGAAGATACATCACAGTGCAAGAAGTCACTGGGCTCAGAGCCTTCACACATATACAGAGGAAAAGTCCCACCAGAGGAGCCAGCCCTGGGAAATTCCCTGATCTTGGTGGTGCCACAGGTGAGACTGGAGAAGTGCAAAGCCCCCTCAAAGCTTTTAAACCCCATAAATCATGGCAGGACTGTGAACGGTTGGGTGCAGAAGCATCGACTGGGCTCCTCCGTGAAGATGCCACCACCTGAACCCATCACGCTGCCCACCAGCCGTTCTGCCTTCCGGGAAGCATTTCTGCCGCCTCCTTCTTATTGCTGGTGTTTCCGAGCGCCCGCACAGTCCTCATCGGGAGGTTTCTGCATATTTTAGGAGTTTCCCCCCCCCCCCATTTCGCAGAGGGGTAATGAAAACATGGAAAATAGAAGTGTCCTGGCCAAGGTCACCCAGTAGCACAGTGAAAATCAGCTGTTGAGTGGGATTTTCATGTGATACCAATGAGACTCATCTAGAGAGAAACCATAACCATGAAATAAGGTTGGAGGGTGTAAAACTGTTAAATATACAGCATATACTGGTCTGAGGACTTTAGAAACATCTAGGTGGCTGTTTGAGGGCTGGCCCAGGTCTGTGATGTTGACTCCTCTCTATTCTTTAAATCCTGGCCTTGCTTCTAATTCTTTCTTACTTTAGTATTTTCTGTGTTCAGCTGCTACTCAGTTCTGGTTTTGTTTCTTGTATTTAATCCTCGGTTTTCATCTGAGTCCAGTCCTAGAGACTATCTATGTTTTAAATAAGAATAAGAATACACCCCAAATGTAATACGTGTAATTCCATAGTAATCATGTGTTTTACAGGCAGTTGACAAATTTGCTCAGCTGGAAGTAAATAGACTCATCTCCCTCCACCTCTGCCGCCAACAGCCTCTGTTTATTTGGTAATCAGTGCGACTTCCTCCCCAGAGAACACCCTGAATTGGTGCTGATAGGCAGATGACTCCCTTGTTCTGGTTTTTCCACGTACTTCTGTATTTCCAAGTATTTCTGGAGATTCTTCACTCCTTGAATTGCTTGCCGGCTTTTGGGAAAGGGTCTCTAAGCTCTTCTTTGCTTCGGCTGCCCCATCGAGGAAATAAATAACAATATTTTTGATCCTCTGCTTGTGTCTGGATAGGCATAGAAGTGATGGATGGAGTTAAGGCTGAATATAATTTCCAGCTCAAAGCTCTGCTCGACAAAGGAATACGTTTTCTGGCCATAAATGGGTGTTTTCAGTGTGTTATAATGGTCTGGTCAGGTTTGGAGATCATCTAACGAAGCGGTTCTTCAGACCTGGGAAAATCAGCTGCTCGTATTCACGCCGCTATCAGGGTCGTCTCTCAGATATTCCCC
This sequence comes from Columba livia, assembly GCF_036013475.1. Taxonomy (NCBI): domain Eukaryota; kingdom Metazoa; phylum Chordata; class Aves; order Columbiformes; family Columbidae; genus Columba; species Columba livia. The sequence goes on from NC_088610.1 coordinate 21,194,621, forward strand.
ATTGAATCCACAGCCCCTCCGGTAGCTACAGAAATAACATCAAGGAGATGTTTCTATTCATTAAATGAAGAAAAAAAAAGGCATTTGAGGGCCTTTTATTATGATTAGTGGTCAATAAAACTTCTGTGTTATATAGTTTTTACAGGAAGATAGCGTAGACTAGAACTTGGAGTGAAAATGACAGTTTAGAATATTTTTTTATTATATTTATTTTGCTTTTTTACTATATTTTTTACTATACTTATTTACTGTATTTTACTATTTTTTGGTTTTACTACAGTTTTGTTTTTACTATGTTTAAAATGCTCCAACAAGCTCTTCAGGATCTTTTATTTAAAATAAACCAGCCTTCTTTTGGTCTTACCAGCGCAGTCCAAAATACAGCTAGAAATGCTATGTTGAAACAATTCTCAACCTGGTTCAGCTCCCTTCTGCCTAATTCAATTTGTGGTTTCTTTTTTCCTCGTAGGTTTTTGACAAAAGAAAGCAGATCGCTTAGTTCATGAGACACAGACCATGCCCATGGCCCGCTGCTGCAATCTTAGTGGACATTCCGACTGATCACATTCTCTCTTTTAGGTAAGACTCGAGATCTTTAAATGCTGCATTTTATCCTGGGTATATGTATTTTTTTGCTTCACGATGTGGTTGTCAAAATAAGGGCGTTTGTGGATATAGGCGGACAGATCTGGGGAAACGTTCATGGGCGAATAATCCGATCCGGGTGTCGGGTAAACAGCGAGCTAAGAAGTTGACGACACATCCTTGATAATCCATTAAATCACACAAAATAGCAAATACAACTGATTCTGCTGGGCAGAAAGTGAAGAAATGAATTAAAATGTTCTCAAGCTGAAAAGGAGAATAAAGAAGAGGAGAATTGTCATGAAATTTCCCAGAGCAGGTGACCTTTTTCTTTAGAATTTCCATATATTTTGACTTCTTGTGGCAAAAACTGCCTGGTAACACGTTTCAGTCACTTGGAACTGAGTGAGTTGGGGCTGTGAGGTGAGCAGGAGATAGTGGTGAGGAAGAGGAGGGTGAGAGGAGCCCATGCCCGTCCCCAAGGCCTTGGGCTGGATCACAGCTGAGCACGACATGAGCAGGAAAGTGGTTTTAGATCTAGACAAACACAATCTTGCTGGAAAGTCTCACCTGGAGAAGAAGCAGATGGGATGGGGAGAAGGAGAAGTCCTCCTCCTCATTGCCTCTCTGGATAGTCTTCTGCTGGCTGAAAAGTTGCTGATAAAAAAAGAACAATAAATTGTTCTTCGTGTCTGCTGAGGGTAGGAAGAGAAGTAACAACCCTGAATTGCAATGTGGAAGATTTAAGTCAGATGCTCAGAAAAACGTGCTGTGGAGAAAAATTTCCTGTGGAGGTGGCGACATGGCCAGTAGTGGATGTTTTTTGGCAGAGGCTGGGTGAACATCCCTCAGAGATGCTTTACATCTGCGTGGTCCTGCCCTGGGCAGGGGGAAGGGGTGAAATTCTTCATCCTGAGTCCTACATCACCAAAGCCTTTTGGGGAATATGTTCTGGTGCTGGAGCAAGCCCTGGTCAGACAGATCCATGGCAGGACATGAGCTGTTGGCACACAGGTGTCTGAGTCTCTGAGAGAAGGGGAAATGCAGAGTCTGCTCAAGCAGAGCACAAAGGCACCGGACACTTTGTGCTGGGAGGTGTCAGGGTCAAAGCAGCATCTCAGAGCCCTAGGACTTCAGCTTTGTGCCCAGACCTCCAGAAGGACAGACAGATAAGACTAAGCATGAGGCCACCAGGCCTGCTCACTCATCTGCTGTGGAGATGACAGTCTGTGGTGGCCACACTTCACTAGAGGAGGGTGTCAAGAAGATGCTCTGGAGTGCAGAAGAGTTTTCCAAGGATCAGAGCCTCCAAAGACCAAGGACTAGAGCCTCTGAAGACCAAGGACTAGAGCCTCTGAAGACCAAGGAGTAGAGCCTCTGAAGACTAAAGACCAAAGCCTCCAAAGACCAAGGACCAGAACCACCAAGGACCAGAGCCTCCAAAGACCAAGGACCAGAGCCTCCAAAGACCAAGGACCAGAGCCTCCAAAGACCAAGGACCAGAGCCTCCAAAGACTAAAGACCAGAGCCTCCGAAGACCAAGGACCAGAGCCTCCGAAGACCAAGGACCAGAGCCTCCAAAGACCAAAGCCTCGAAAGACCAAGGACCAGAGTCGCCAAAGACCAGAGTCTCCAAAGGCAAAGGACCAGAGCTTCCAAAGACCAAAGCCTCCAAAGCCCAGAGCCTTCATCTCTAAATTTCACCACCAAAAAACCCCATTTCTGCTCCCCACAAACCTGGTGGTGGTTTTCATCTCTCTTCCCCCCACAAGTTGCTCAGACACGTTTCAGCGTGGGTACAGACAACTGTGACCGCAGTGCCTAAAAATCTAGGAGGCGTTCAGATATGGAACTGTTCTGAGCCGTCGGCATCCACGTGCAGGAGAAGGGACCAAGACACGCAAGACGTTCCGTGTCGCTTCTCCCCACCGCGCCGGCATAGGGATGCTGGGAATAAAGAGCTGGACCAGTTTTCCAAGGGGACAGAGCGAAAGAAGAAAGAGGGCGGCAGGGGAAGGAGGGGCTGGCGAGAAAACGGGAGAGAGAAAGAGAGAGACAGAGAGTGCAGGGAGGAGGGGAAATGAAAGGATATTATTTTTTTTTGTATCTGTCATTTCCCTGCTATCTCCCATATGACTTCTTAATCCATCAGAATGCTGGGAAGATAATGTTTTGGGCGAAATAACATGAGAGAGAGGATAGACTCCCAAGGACCAATATCTTTATTGCTCGGAGGATAAACGGATTATGTCAGCCATTTTCTGTTGCTGACAGCTTTTCTTATTAACCGATTTTATTTTTTAATCTTCCAGGGAAGAAATATGGTTTTATGTCACAATAAAACGCCGGTCACATCTAATTCTGCCCTCAAACAAACAGATTTCTGAAAGCCTTGCAGAGAAATTTGAAATAACTTTAAAGAGGGGGTTTTTGGATAAAGTCTTTATCCAGAGGCTTGTTCAACCGCAGTGTAAAAGGTTTAGAGAGAGTGAGAGAGGGAGTGAGAGAGAGAGGGAGGGAGGGAGATGGAGAGAAAAGTCCCTCACAGTTGTTTTTCCCGGTTGATCCCTATTAAAAGAAACTCTTCATTGTGGTGTTCTCAAGGAAATACAGCTCAGACGAAAGAGTCACATGAATGTTAACAAATATGGCTATTTGTGTGGCTTACGCGCTGCGCGGGGCTTAGAGATGTTGTGCGTGACACTCAGAGAATGAAGGAAGCAATCATTAGCATCCCAGCAACCTGCTTAGCCGCCCGCTTTCATACTCCCCCTTTTGATCTGACACTTTTTTCTTCTCCCCCTTCAGTTTTGCTGGGATTACCGCAGAAGATGCTAATAAAGTCTCCTCCGCGTTGCAGGCAGAGCGATAAGAAAGTCCTCTCCGCCGAAACTTGGGAGTTGCAAACCAAGCAGCCTTTAGGACTTGTTGCTGCCTTCCCAGCCCAGACCTGAAAGTGGGGAGGGGTTTGTTTAATTCTCGTTTCTTTTTCCTGCCCCTCAGAAATGATTTTGCAGACAGATCCTGAATATTTCACGTATCCAGCATGGGTCCATGAAGGCACCAGCCACCGCCCCGAGGAATTAGAACCCAGCAGCACCTCTTGGTGGTGTTTTTTTGACTGTTAAGTTCATGCTGTACTGGGTCCTACATAAATATGTCTTGGCAGGCTCTCCCCGTTCTAAAGAGCTTACAGCCTGAACACAAAAACAGAGGCATTAATAGCTTTTGTTTTACTCGTGATGTGCCGAGGCACCGAAAAATGAACAGCCTAGGAGAAGATTTCCCATCCTTAATCATTAGTAAAAATCAATAGTAAAATACCACCCTCCTCCCCACAAGGGTGGTGGGGAAAGCGAGATGAGGATGCCCATCCAGCCTTGGTCAGTCAAGGATCTTCATCATGCTGAGATGGACCATGAATAACATCTCAGATTCTTATAACTTGGCTCCAACCCCCCTAATTCTACTGTGCTCTTTTTTTTGAGGTGTTTGAGCCCCAAAATCCTGGCTGTGCCCCCAGCCAGTTCACTGGAGACACAGGGTTTGTGGACAGAAAGACACATCCTGTTACAAAAGCGTGTTTTTTATTAGTAGAAATCAGTATTTAGTAAAGAAAACTGCTTTCCCCCCATGTAACATCGGTCTTGGTAACAGAAAAATGTTGGTGGACAAGGCTGGGAAGAGTAAAGATGATTTGATCCCTTGTTTTCTGGGCTAAACGGGGGGAAGAAGCACGGAAAGCTTTATTCACCACAAACGACCTCACCAAATATTTCATTTAATAGTTTGCTGCTGTGGTTTCTAAAACTCACATGTTTCCCTGAACTGACCCTCACCATCAATGGGTAAGGCCAAATTTTAGCTTGTTGGAACTTCTATCGCGGAGGGTTAGGAATATACCTTTAAAAATATATATCTGAAGCATGGCATCCAGAAACAAGTCTATCCCAATTATGATGAATTATGCTGAAAGAAAACAATCTTTCCTGGTGTTTTCTCTTCCTGCAGATATCTGTTGAACTGAAACTTATTAAACTAGCGCGAAATTTTCACCTCCCGTGGCATTTTCACACCCAGGGAGGTGCAAACAGCCCACGTAGTGCAGGCTACACCGCAGTGAGCGATTAGTAACTAATAATTTACTCGGCAAATTCCAAATCTTACCAGAGCCTCTTCCTCTTGATCTAAAAGCATTAAGGCACTTGAGTTTTTATTTTGTTCTCCTCCTCCAACATAGCTTGGAAATGTATTTAAGTAGTTGTATAGTCAACCATCCTTGCGGGCATGCACAATACGTCCATTTAAAATGCATAAATTTGTCTTGAGTGCTTATATGAGTAATATGACTATCTCGGTTTTCTGTTGCTTATGCATTTTTAAATACTGTAATATATACTGCACCAAAATCCTCTCCCTCCAGTTAATGAAGACTGTAATATCCATTATGGTTTACACCGTTAGAATAGTTTGGGTTGGAAGGGACCTTCATCTAGTCCAACCCCCTGCCCTGAGCAGGGGCCACGACATGGTCTAAAGTCTTAATGTTTAAATTGCTTTCAAACTTGACTTTCCCCATGCCAAAAACCCAGCCAAAGTAAAAAAAAAATAAATAATGAAAACCAATGAGAAAATGCCCCTGTCCCACCAGAACTTATCCCAAAACACAAAACCCCAGACACACTGTCGCAGTCCATTCCATGATGGACTCGTGATGGTTCTTTTAGCTTGATCTCAGAGCGCAAAATTAAGGCGACCAAAATGCCAAGGGGTTATAATTCAATCAAGCAGTGTTACTTTATTCATTTGCCCGTTTGCGGCACGCGATAGAGAGAGTAAGGAAAAGAAAAGGGAAAAGAAACAGGGAAAAGTAAAAGTAAAGATAAGAAAAATTAGGTTGCATTTATCACTGGTCCAGTTCCGAAGGTGCCCCGTCTCTGGTCCCGTGGAGCCCTGCTGGTCCCCCGTCGTGGTTCGGGATCCTCTGGTGGGAAGATCTTCAACGTTGTCCATTCTGGAGTCATCTTTTATGCTTCTTCACCCCCCCTTGCTCCCATTGTTTTAGATCAGTCTCCGCCTTGATTTCGCAATCCAGGCTCGTACTGCGCGGGCTCGAGAGATTCACGCTTTCTTTTGCCAACGCTTACGTGTCCAGCATTCAGGAGTCTTTCTCTGGTCCATTGGGTGAGCTCAGGACCCTTGGTGAGCTCCTGGGCATGCTCCTTGTCGTTGGCCATTGTTTGGGGGAGCAGTTGGGGGACACGTGTGGCTGAGGCTGCAGGTGAGATCACATTCTTCTGGACGGCAGCTATTGTCCCTGGGTCGAAGAGACCCTTGTAACAATAGCCTTCAGGAGGCGGGGGCTGGTTTGGCTGAAGCAGCAGGCGATGTCCACACAGCAGCCATTGTGAGCAGCAGCCCCCCTTTATCGGAGAAACCAGTGGAACACAATGCTGCTCCTCGGGCCTCTCTCCAGGTCACTGTCCATGTGTTCTTTCTGTCAGGGCCTCGGTTCTCTCAGTTCTTGATGGCGACATTCACGCAAATACTGCTCCATCTTCGGGCCGACTCTCACGCACACCAAGATGAAGAATGGTATTTTTGACAATACAAATCCTTTTATGTACTGTCCCACGCCCGTAGCAGGCTCAGCGTGTTTTATTACAGACTTGCTTTCCACGCAGAGGTGAAAACACTTATTTCCAACTCTATATTTTTGCAGATCCTCCACTCAGAAGTGGACACCATCTCCTCTTCCCGCTGGAGCACAACGGACGGAGCCTTTGGACCAAGCCTAGAGCTGGGGATATCAAGTACGGAAGTGAAATGAGGTGAGTTATTTGGGTGTCTGACCCAGGGTCAAAATATTTACTGCTGCCCTTGGCCCCTGGCTGGGGCTTTGATGAGGTTTTTGGGGCCATCCTGCTAACGAGCCCCCATCCTGGGCTGCACCGTGTCCCTGCATCAGGCAACAGCCCCGGCTGAGCAGAGAACAAATAAAGCCACATTAATCCCAGTTCCATTAGAAACACAGAAAATAAATAAATGCTGTTTTCAAATGTGGGGAAAAAAAAAAAAAAGGAAAAAAAAATCAATAGGGAAAGAAATATTATTTTTAATCTTCTAAGAGGTTTTTACAAACAACAGGGAGGGGAAAAATTGAAAGCCGTGAAAAAAGACTTGCCAATGTCCTTTTAACCTTTATTTATTATCACTCAGTCCACATCAGCCCCTGACTGCAAGATAATTTGGAATTTCATTTTAATTTCAATGTATCACATAATTCAACACAGCTTTCCATGATTTTTTTTTTGTACTGGAAACTTTAAAAATCTCTCTATAGGAAATGCATCTAAAAAAAAAAATAACTCTTCTGCAGCAGTTACTTAATTTATAACATGAAAAGGGTTTGTGCTAAAATATGATAAAAATAAAATCAACAAACTTCAAAAAAGGAATATTCCTTAATAACATGCTTTAGCTTGAAGGGTGCCTGCTCCTCTGCTTTTCTTTGGCTTTGTCTACTGCTCGCATTAGAGTGCGAGTTATTTTGAGACCGGCTTTTCTGGAAGCCGTGTGTGGCGTGTTGTTCAGTTGTGTTGAATGGAGTGGGTCTGGCTGTAGAAACGGGAGGTTGAGGTTGGATGTGGGGAACAATTTCTTCCCCAAAGGGCTGTGGGGCCTTGGAACAGGCTGCCCAGGGCAGTGCTGGAGTCACCATCCCTGGAGGGTTGGACAGACAGACATGAGGTTCTCAGGACATGGGGCAGTGCCAGGGGTGGGGGAACTGTTGGACTTGATGATCTTGAGGGGCTTTTCCAACCAAAATGATTCTGTGATTCTGTGAAGGCAAGTGTAGGGTCCTGGTCAACAACAAGTTGACCACGAGCCACCAATGTGTCCTTGTGGTCAAGAAGCCAACGGTACCTGGGGTGCATCAAGAAAAGTGTGACCAGCAGGTCGAGGGAGGTTGGAGGTTGTTCCTCCCCCTCTGCTCTGCCCTGGTGAGGCCACATCTGGAGTTGGGTCCAGTTCTGGGCTCCCCAGTTTAAGAAGGACAAGGAATTACTGGAGAGAGTCCAGTGCAGGGACACAAAGATGCTGAGGGGTCTGGAGCATCTTTGTGCTGAGGAGACACTGAGAGAGCTGGGGCTGTTGAGCTGGAGAAGAGAAGCCGAGAGGGATGTGATCAGTGGGATCAGTAGCTCAGGGTGGGTGTCAGAGGATGGACCAGACTCTGTTCAGTGGTGCCCAATGCCAGGGTGAGGGGCAACGAGCACAGTCTGAAACACAGGAGGCTCCATCTGAACATGAGCAGAACCTTGTGTGCTGGGAGGTGCCAGAGCCTGGCCCAGGCTGCCCAGAGCGGGTGTGGAGTCTCCTTCTCTGAGACATTCAAACCCGCCCATGAGATGGGATCCCATGGAAGATGCCTCTGCTTTCCCTGGCCCAGATCTCCTGTTGTCCTCAGTGTCACTTGTCCAGGATGACAGTGACATCTGTCCATCCCTCCAGCTCCTCCAGGCAGCTGGGGGCAGAGCTGCAAACAGGCTGGGGGTCCCTTGGATGCTGCTCGTGTTGGGCTCTGTTGCCTCCCCTCCAGCAACAAGATCAGGCTTAGGTCCAACTTAGGAGAACGTTGCCTTCTATGTGGGTGGGCATGTGCATCCGTATCTTGACCCATGCTCAGAAAAACCGTCAGAAGACATGGGAGAGAAAAAGCTTCTCGATACAGACAGTCTACTTAATGAATATCTCAGCCTTGGGCTCCTGGAGCTCCCTTGATCGCATCATTTTTCTTGCAAATCATGCCTAATTTGTAAAAGAACTTCCTTGGGTTCTTTCTCTTTTTACTATGTTTTTATTTTTAAAATATTCTAGAGCATTAATTTACTTAATAGGACCTCTTGCAGATGTTGCATTTTGCCTCAGATCTTGGGACTGGCTGTGGGCAGGAGGAATCTCATCTGTTGCTGTCAGCTTCCCTCCGCAGACATGTTTATCAAGGGGCTCCTTACGCGACAGTTGTTTGTCCTCCAAATTGCCTTGGCAATGAGTAGAAATAGACAATAAATGGTGTCGTAAAGAAAAAGCTACGGCCCAGTCGTCCCCACAGCGCTCTGGAGGGTGGTGGCTGTTCCTCCACAACCACAGAAGAAAGGGTGGTAATTAATTGAGGTGTGATTGTCGCTCTTGGTCGCTTCTCTGTGTGTCTCCCTTGGCTTTGCAAGGAGCTGGAGAAGCTCTGCCCATGTCTGGCTTGGAATTAGTGCTTAGCCCGGCTCTGAGCACTGAGGACACATCAAAATCACCAGCTCAGTGACAGCCAAGGGCTGATATCTTGAGAATCCTCTGTTTCCCCAAAAATAAGACAGGGTCTTATATTAATTTTTGCTCAAAACGATGCGTTAGGGCTTGTTTTCAGAGGATGTCTTATTTTTCCATGAATAACAATCTCCATTTATTCTTGAACAAAAACCCAACATTTATTCAAATACAGTCATGTCATCACCACATTCTATTGCAAATTAATTTTACCTTTTTACACGTATAGCTGTCTACACACTATTTAAATTGACTTTTTTTTTAGGAATTGTAACTAGGGCTAATTTTTGGCATAGTGCTTTTATTTTGAGCATCCTCAAAAATCATGCTGGGGCTTATTTTCAGGGTAGGTCTTATTTTTGGGGAAACGGGGTAGCATTTCTCTCTGCCTTTGCATCTGCGCTTGTTTACTAGTCTCAAAAATACTCACAGGAAAACAGACCTGGACTGCAGGTAATAGAAAGAGACACTAAATAATCCCCCCCCAAAATCCCATGGTTCTGAAGGAGCCCCATTCCTCAGCCACATCGCAGAATTATCCATGAGCAAACCCCTTTTTTATTTCATCCAAAACCTGTGGGAAAACGCATAGATTTGGTAGGTATAAAATGAAGTCATTTCAGTGTTCAGATATTCCTGGTGCCCCCATCAGCGAGACAAGGAAGGTCTGCAAAACCTGAACTTTTTCTTCATTTTCTCTGGATATTTTTTTTTTGCGCCGGGGAAAATGTTTTTATAGTCAGAAGTCTATAAAATTAATAAGGAAAATTTCAGCTCAGGAGCTGCCGCGCTTGGGCCGGATCAACCTGCACCAGCCCCAGCGGAGACGGCAATTTCACGCAATTATTACACGCCAGGACACGCGAGCGCGAGCGACCGGTCTGGGAGCAGAACAGCAAACTCATCATGCCCTATTTAGCAAAATATTCACTACCAACGTGAAATTCTGACCCTTACATTTTATTAAAAGGATTATACCTTAAAGCAAACTACTTCAGTCCCTTAGCTGGCTCATTTCTGGGGAAACTTTCAAGGCAGTTTTGAGGACCGTGGCAGGATGGAGATGAAACAGTTCTGCTTTTACATCTTCTTCTAGCTCTCTCCAAACGTGCTCAGGTCCTTTTCTTCCTTCGCTGTGTCCCACCTTGTGGTGTAAACCACAATTTTCAGAGGAAATGTCCTTTTGCGTGATCTCATCTCGCTTTTAAGCGGTTAAATAGGTTGCTATGGGGTCAACTCTTCTACTGGTGACAAGGGACTCTGGAAAACCAGAGAAGTGACTTAAAGGCCAGAGGCGCTGCAAAGGCAATTTTACCCTATAGTCATTTTTTCATCCGTTCTAGCTCATGGTAAAAATACACCATTTTTATTGTATAGGATTGCATATGTATGTCGCAAGGAAGGGGGGGTGGGCCACATGTTGGGGTAGATTTGATAGAACAGCTTTGTGTCAAATGAATAGGTGGGTTTATTATAGACTTCCCTTGCTCCAAGCTTCAGATGAGAGAAATCCCATAATCCCGCCCTGCTTTAATACTGGATTAATGTGGATTTGTTAATAAAATGCTAGTGAAATGGAGAATAATTTGTAATTAACTCAAACTTCTACTCCCTGCATCATTTTGAATAATTTTTAATAGAGATGAGGAGCAGTTTCCACTGATGATCACGCTCCAGCAGAGTGGGAGCCCTGGTGAAAAGAGAAAACCAAAACCACTGCAATAGAGCAGCTCGAGTTCGGGGCAAAATAAAACACCCAGACAAAGTTGAAATACCAGCCACAGCTTTACAGACCTGGGGAGCTGATTTCTGTTACCAGAACCCTGTTTGGATCCAAGATGTCAACGCTTCTGAGGTTAAAAACCAAACCATTACACCTCAAAACAAGGAGTGCCCAAGCAAACAGGTGTTACAATGAGCAAATATAATATGAAGAATACAGGAAATACTTAGCAGGTATGGCAGATTTAGAATTGCAGTGTGAATACTGCCCAGCGCCACCGCCTCAGCAGCATGAAAAGACCACACATTGTGTATGTGGATATCAGACGTGATACTCTGCTGATCTAAAGTCTCTATAGGCAGGCAGAGATTGAAGATTTGTCCTACCAGATCAGAGCGCTAAGCCATCCATCTCCAAACCCTGCCTCTTGTGATCGTTAAAAAATGAACTAAAATGGTGAATTAGTTCATGGAGAACCATGCTGTGAAGTAGAAGAATGGTGGAAGAACGAGGCATGGAAGAGGCATTTTTTACTCTTGGATAATTTTTGTGAAGGTTTGCATCTTTTGTAGTTATTCATAAAAATGCACTGGCTCTACCGTGTAAGATTCCATATGGATGCCATCCAATGGAGGGATGGGTTGGGAGAAGCACCGATGGGAGGTGAAGGTGACATGGTCTTCCAGGAGCTACTTGGGAATCAGGTCTTCAGTGGACACAGACCAACCATATCCCCATAGCGAGAAGCTGCTGTTTATTTTTCCATGGCTAAACCAGTTCCCATGAATAAATCTCTGACAGGGCGTCAGACAAATCTGCGACAGCGCAAACGAGGGAGAATGCTTCAGAGGGACACGGAGAAAAATCCCCTCACCGCCTTAAGCCTGACAGACTCACCTGATGTCACAGGTCACCGTCAGCCACCGCGATCACTCATATCAGCCTGGCTTTGACCGCCTCACCCAGAGCTCTTATCACCACCCGGAGCAGCACTTTTAAAACTTGCTGATAATTGACCCTCGGCGCAGCGCTCCCCTGGGATCAGACTCACTTACGGGGGGCACATCAGGCAAAAAAGCCCAGGAGAGCGGCATTTGTCCTTCATCTCCCTCAGCCATGGGTACAACTGGCTGCCAACATCGGATAACAAAAAGAAAGATGACTTTTTACAGTTACCTCTATCCTCGAGGCTACGTTATTTTTTTAAAGGACTCATAACCTATAGTTAAGAGTTGGTATTTAAGAGAGGATTTGTTTCAACTCTCTGTTTCTTCCCCAGCTTTTTCAGGTTGGAAACATTCCACATTCCAATATAAATGCCTTAATGTTATGAGTACAAAGCTCAACGACTCACAACAGTTGGTGATATCCCCTCAGTTTATTAATATAAACCTGGCCAGCCTGCCTGCAGTTCTGGGCACCACCTCCTGTAACAATTATGTCTCTAACCTGTCCCAGCTGCTATTTCAGCAAGTTCACTCCTTGTTCAGGGGAGAATCAGTTCAACTGGTTTGCCTTTATTTAAGCTGCAGATAAAGGTCTCTGTTTCAGGTGTGAGCCTGCTGTGCTGTTCTTTGATGGGATCCTCAACTGCTTGGACCTTGTATTGGTGAAGAAATACCAGCCAGACCTAGAGGGTTGTGTGGGGTCACGCTGAGCCCCTGGATTTGTTGCAAAATGACATTGGGGGTCTAAGAGCTCTTAATTATTGGTATTTAACTGTTAGGCACCTTGCACAAATCTATTAAACTATTATTATGTTAACTATTCAACCATTATTTTAATATTACTAGTATTAATATTATTACCTTAACTATTTAACTAGTATTATCTTAACTATTAGCGCTGAATTGTTAGACACAGTGCACAAATCTGTTCAACTGCCCCTACCCTTCAAAGGCCTTCCATGCTTTCCCTGCTCTTGATGACATCAAAAGTTGGTGGGGTTTTTGATTTTAAATATGTATGTGGAAATAAGCAATCTTGAGAAATACTACCCTGTTTTCAGACTTGCATTCAAGTGAAATTTCCCTGTTAGCTGTGACCTGCATCCCTCCCTCCCCAGGCTCTGGTCCCCAACCCAGCTGGGGTCCTGTGCTCCAGGTACCTCTGCTGCTCCCATCGGCTCTTCAGAACATCCCGGACTTCTAAACTCTGGACCTTGGCAGAACCCAAAGGGAACAGAAACCATTCCACTAACTGCTGTGGACCTCTCTGCTCCTCGAAACTTGAGAACAAGCTATTTGGTACACAGCTGATCTCTGCTTTCATTGCTGCTCCCATTGTGCATTGAGGTTAGACGAGGTATTTATGTCTCTCAAGTTCATCTGGAATCTCGCCATTTAATTCGGATCGTTCTTACTTGTACCTTTGTTGTCTGTATTCTTCATACTTTTGTTGTATTCTGGGTTCTTTCCCCTTCCATTCTGGCCCTCAGGTGGTGAGTCTTTGTCCAAGACGACTGTTTTGAAAGGCCTGGAGTTTGGATGGTATCATAAGAGTGTCAGAAGTGCTTCCTCTTGAATAGAGGCAACTTTGTATAGAGAGATCTCATAACCTTTTGTTAGGCCAATCAGTGCAGCTGGAAGGAACAGACAAGTATTCAGGCATACGAGCCCTTTTGTACCCGTCCAAAATTCACATTACCTTTGCTTAGAACAGTTATCAGAGCATTTACACAAGATGCTCCCTGGGAGGGGAGACAGACGCTCTGTCCACTGAGAGACAATTTCCAGGTGAAAAGCTTCATTTCCATCCTTGTCCTGTGCTGAAAATAAGGATTTGTTTGCTTTTGGGGTTCTGCAGACGCTGGTGGGGTGTGAAAAAGGATGTTAGAGCTGGGTCTAAAACAGGATCTTCTGGGCACAAAGCTAGTTCAAGGAATGGGGACTGGCTTATCCTTTGGCTGCGATAATAATGGATAATCCTTGAATTTGGGACCAGAAAAAAAGACCACGTTGTTTAAAATCACTGGTTTTGAAGCTCAGATAACACTCTGTCCTCCAGGCTCTTGGGGAATGCCCTCCAGCTCCATGGTGTCTGTTTCCTGCTCGCCAAGCACATCCGAGTCCTGCGTGGATTTGAGTGTGCAAAAGCTCTGCAAGCCAGGAAAAGGCAAATTATTTTATATATCTCTATCATGGCTTCTCTTATTCATGTCGCCTCTAAATTATATAGCCATGATCTTTCTAATCTCTCTTTGCATGGACGTCTTTCCATGCCCTTAATAATTTCCTTTGCCCTCCCTGAGACCTTTCCCGTGTCTGCGTTTCGAGGCAGAGAGGCTGGAATAGGAAACATTATTCTGAGTGAAGGTGTATCATGCCGTTCTGTAATTCCATTACAGCATCTTCAGTATTATTCTCTCTTTTTGAATACAGCCCAGCACGTTATTGGTTTTCTGGATCATCAATGCATTTCGAGATTCCACTGAGCTCCTGGCAAAGACAACCAGGATTTGTACCAACAACTTGCAGTTTTTATATATATATATATGGTTTTGTTTTTTTTTTAATATATATATATTTTTCCAGATGCCCTATTTGGGTCCTAATTTCCAAAAAGCTCATTCTCAGTGCTAGGAAGGACAGATCTTTTCACAAAGGTTCATGCCGAGCCCTCTGCCACAGGGTGGGAGAAGGTCGAACAGCTTCTTTCCTTCTCCCAGTCTCTGAATAACTTGGTTTAAGATCTTCAGAGGGAAGTTAAAGTTGTAACCACTCTATTTTTCTATTCCTTCTTTTTTTGGCATTCCTTCGACTGCCTGGGGCTTACCCGCAAACCCATTTGGACGAGGTTTCTAAGGGTGATGAAACAGGTAAAGTGAGAAGCCAAATGACAGTAAAACCCACTGTATTGTAGAGCAATCTCTCCTCTAATTAATGCCAACGTAAACTGAGTCATTCCCATTTTATAGCAGCCTAAGGAAAATCTCTTTCCTGACGGAAGTGTGGAGGTAAGGAGTCATGTATCCAGCGGGAGGTTTGCTTTTCTTGACTTTTAAAGTCATCTTTTCCAGAACAGGAGAGGAAGGATCCAGCTGGCATCTTCTATAATATTTCTCTTTTACGTACTGAGAATAAAGCATCCAGGGGTGTAGGTGGGAGAGAAGATGCAATCTGAGCGTCCATACTCTGTCAGGAATCCCACTGTCCCCCTGACCACAGTAACCAGTGGCTCTCAGGAGACACTGCATATTTTGGGAGGCTCTCGATGAGGTTTTAATGCTCTTAGATAGAAGGAAGGACAGGGATGCTCAAACTTAAGGACCGGCTCTTCAGACACAGGGCTGAGAGTTTTACATTTGCTCAGTTTTAGTGTTCGTTGAGGATTCGTTGTCCTCCTTATTTTGTTGCAGTTAAGCACTGCATCTACAGCAGTAGACATCTCGACACCTCTGAGCTCAGCTCCCACAAACTGGACTCAAAGAGGTTGGGCAGAGCTCGAAGATGAAGAGTGGGTGTGCAGGAGAGCTCCAGGTTGGTGGTATGGACAGGAAGGTACCCTGGTGGGGTTCTGCTTTGGGACACCCCTTCCAGGGAGCGTTTCCTTCATCCCATGGACTGCTGCTTCTAAGCTGAACCTACAAGCTCGCCCTGACTCTTTCTCCCATATAAGCTGAGCCTACAAGCTTGTAATGACTCTTTCTCCGGGTTGTAACGATCAAGAGACTCGACATTCAATTAGGCAGAGCTCCCAGGGGTGTCTGACCACAGTCTGCAGTGCTACAGGAGAACTCCTTAGGACCTTAGATCAGACCATTGGCACGACCAATTAATGCTAACGCTACTGGCCTTGTTAATTGTGATGAAGCTTCCCAAGGGGAACGAGACTAAACGAGCAACACATATCAAAGAGTAACCGAGAAGCCATTATGTTTTATTGTCTCTTTGTTGATTTGAGGAGGACGTGATGAACTAGGTACTAATTACATTAAAAACCACTGTATTCTAAAACAATCTCTCCTGTAATTAATGTCAACATAACCTGAGTCATTCCCATTTTACAGCAGCCTAAGCAAAATATGAGTTACTGAGGGCAATGCAGGCTGGGCAGCTCTGGGATGTGCAGCATTAATGTGTTGTGAGCAGGGAGCTGGTGGTTTCCAGCACAGGATGAAGATGCAGGCAGCACCAGGGTCCATCGCTAACATTTAATCCAGTCCCATGTCTTTCCACACCACCATGCAGCCGCATCCTCGTCCATGCAACCGCATCGTGTGCCCGCACCTTGCACAAAGCAATTTTTCCTCGGCGTCAGGAAAGTTCTCCTTTCCACTTAAATGGCTTTTTTTCTTTTCCTTTTTTTTTTCTAATTCATTTTTATTTTATTTTTTTATTTATTTCTCTTCTGTATCCTTTTCAATCTGGAAAGTGACTTGGCCTCTCTTCCCCCCATCTATTTTCCTCCTGCCACTATTCAGTTTAGGCATGAAACACAGAACTAGATTGAAAGCATTCAATGGCCATTCAATCGGAGAAGAAAAGAGCCCCTCAGAGCTTTATTAGATATGAAGATCCACAATAAAAATCAATTTCTGCCTCTTTATGCAGTTTAAATGACAAAGCACCCACCCATTCTGCAACCATTGTGCCTGGGAAATGTAATTCAGCGCCGGAGCTGGGACCAGAACACCACGGACTCGCTGACCTGCGCTGGCAGATTCCAATATGATACAGACCTTCGCAGATAATGACAGCCACTTCATCTCACTGCAGGGGGAAGAAAAAGTTATCTGATATCTTTGAGGGTTAAAAGGCTATGTGGGCAGCATTTTTAATAGCGCTCTAAATCAGCATCTTAAAAATATCTCTGCTTTTTGTTCCAGAAACACCCTCCCAACTTTCTCCACTTCTCCCACTCTTTCTGGCCGTGATCTCGTGTCGCCTTTTGCTCCGTGGGGAAGAGTCTGGATGCTCAGCTGGGAGTGATGGATCATGGAGCCCTGAGCTGTGCGTCTGGGCCATCGTCCCCACGGCTTCCTTAAATCACTGTTGCAACCGGCTCTTGGAAAATGCCATATTTGTTGTTTGACTTCCACTAAACTCTTGACCTAAATTATGTCTAACAGCACTGAGTTATTTGGAAAAAAAAAGATAAAAAGACCCTGTATGCAAATGGCTTTTGCATTATTTTTAGTTAGTTATTCTTATTTTGTGAAATAAGCAGAACTGCTGCATCAAGCTTTGCTACTGTGTATAGTCTATAGTTTCTGTTAGATTTACTTACAAACTCATTTTACTGGCGCTCATGCTGACTCCAGCACTCCCAGGCTTTGAAAGCTGCACCCATTGTATCAAAAACTAAATTAGGAGAGGAGAACACCGAAGGAAGGTGAAGTTATGACAATCCCAGGAGGTCCAGCTTTCACATTTATAGGAAACCCTTCCACTTTGTCCTAAAACCGCTCTATTTTTAAAAAATTCCCTTGGAAATAATGCTACTGAATGATGTCACGGTGGAATCAAAATGCTTTGATGTGTCTCAAATGAGTCTGGGCCCTTTGGTGACTGATTTCAAACCTTCTCAGGGCTTCTGTTGCTTTGGACCGGGAGGAGATACAAATGCCGAGGTGGAACCCGTGTCCTCCATGAGCTCTCCGTCACGTGTGTCTTGCGGCGGATCTCCCCAAAACTTCTCCCTGTGTTAATTATTATTATTATTGTGTTGTTGTTGCCCCTCGGCCTTGTGGCAGCTTTGTCTAAATGATGTGCCACGTGGCTTTCACAAAACTTTTGGGCTACCTCAGGGTGAAATTTTAAGTAGGAGGGATGTGTTTAGTACCATATTAAGGTGTTTTTTTTTTACAAATATAATACAGGTGTAATTTCTTGAATAGAGGCTTCTGCAGTGCGGTCCCCTGGGCCAGCATGGAGAAGGGTCACCAGACCTGGTGACGATACCTCCCTTTCCTTCTCTGTCTACACAGGGACAACATGTCTTGATGTGATTGATGATGGTTGGAGGTCACCCCAAACCGCTGAATTATTTCAGAAATGGTGCTGCTCTGCAGTCCATGTGGGGCAGTCAGCCCAGGAACATCAATGAGAGGTGTGTACAATCTCCTATATATGATATGGAAAAGGAGACATATATTGAAGTGCTGGGGCAAGTTGAGAGAAGGGAACAGAGCTGGTGAGGGGCTGGAGCACAAGTGTGATGGGAGCGGCTGAGGGAACTGGGGGGTTCAGCTGGAGAACAGGAGCTGAGGGGAGACCTTCTGATCTCTGAACTGCCTGAAAGGAGCTTGGAGCCAGGGGGGGTCAGGCTCTGCTCCCCAGGAACAAGCGCCAGGAGCAGAGGAAACGGCCTCAAGTTGCGCCAGGGGAGGTTGAGGTTGGATGTGGGGAACAATTTCTTCCCCAAAGGGCTGTGGGGCATTGGAACAGGCTGCCCAGGGCAGTGCTGGAGTCACCATCCCTGGAGGGTTGGACAGACGGAGATGAGGTTCTCAGGACATGGGGCAGTGCCAGGGGTGGAGGAACGCTTGGACTCAATGACCTTTAAGTTCTCTTCCAACCGAAATGATTCTGCTCTATATTACTACGAGGTTTCTGTGGAAATTATTGCAGTCCTGTGACAAAGTCATTTGGTGCTTGCTGTCTCTTCAGACATGTCACCTCCTGGAGCCCTCACTGGTGCACATGCAGTGGGTGACCCGAAGCGTCTGTGCTGTGAAACCGTGTGAACGGCCCTTGCAGAGGAAACAAGGGAGAAAAGCACAACGGGAGCAGCCGGGAGCAAAAGGCAGGTGTGCTGTGAAGGGCCTGTGGTGTGTCACCTACAGTCCCAGCGGACATGCCAGAGGCTACGCGTGAGTAATGCTGGAGCCTACAATTACTAATTGCTTCATCCAGGTGTAGAGAGGTGGGGAAAATCATTATGTCTGAGGTTCACGTGAAGCTGAGTTCCAGTGTAGCTGAGCTAGAAGGATAACCCTGTTACTGCTGATGAAGCTGCTCTGCTTGGGAAGGGCAAGAACAAGTGCGGGTCGATGCACAGATGCGGCACAGGGACCTATTGAAACACAGGATCAGGTGAAAAGATGGGGCTGAGTCTTTGTAGAATACACTCAGCACTGAGAGCTGGGGTTAGAGCTGTGCGAAGGCCAGAGGCTGGACGTGATGGTCCAGTGATGACCTGAAAGATGAAGATGGACAATGCCCAAAGTTATTAGAAGTGGCACAAGACACTCAGACCTGGGTCACAGGTGTGGGCCAGAAAAGGAGGCGAAGTCAAGACTGGTGGGGCAGCGGCAGGCTTTGTGGTGGGATGATGGGGAGAAGAAGATTTGGTGCCTGATGGCAAGAAGAGCTGTGGTGCTGATGTGATGCAAATGCAATTTCTAGGGTGTCTCGGGCAAGCTGTTCCCAGTGGAGAGAGGAAAGTGTTCGGGGCAAATGGGACAGTAACGTGTCCCACACTTGAGGGGAAAAGAGCTTGGCTTGGTTACTCCAGTAAAAGGAAAACTGGGGGAATACACAGGGAGTATCTCGGGATGAAATGTGGGGGAGATGAAAGAGTCGCTCCAGTCACAGGGCAGCATTGTCACAAGAGCCAAGTGAGAGAAAATAGCCATGAATGAACTTAAGCAGGAAATCAGTGACCATGGGAAGATTCATATTCTGGAAGAGCCTCCCAAAAAGGCCGAAACTCATAGGAATCAAATGAGAAAAAAAAAAAGATTATAAAAGGGATGTAATGAAGAGACATGCCAACTTAGCTCCTTTTCAGTCCCATATTCCTGTGGCACTAAAAGGCCTTGTAAGAAAAATGTGGCTTTCTCTTTGCACGTATATATATGTATATATGTCTGTAGGTATATATATATATATATATATATATATACAGACATAGTGTTTGTGCAGATGGATTATCGTCAATATAATCAAGGTCAAATCCATCATGCACTCCCAGCCCTGGAATGCTGCGGTGACAGAAAGCTGGCAGTGCAATTTAAGGTGGTCCCGTTTCTTTAGCAGACTGTTCTCACGTTTGTCATCTGTCACCCTTTCAGAAACTGTTGGGAACCTACAGCAATCGGCGGCGTGACGAGCCGATAGCAAAAACAAACCCCTGGGTAAATGATGTGGTCGAGAACAATGGTGAGAGCAGATTCAGCTGATTTTGGCAGAGATCTGGCGCGGCAACACTGGAAATCTTTTCCAGTCGCAGCTTGCTCGCAAAAGCCACAGGAGAGGGATACACCCACATTGCAAGGAAATGCTTTGAGTAATTCGCCTGCTTCATTTGGTGGGTTGAGCGGACTCTAAACCCTCCTTGTTTCTGCTCAAGAGAGAAGCCCCAGGAGAGCAACTTCTGGGCATCCCCAACCTGCCGAGTGATGGGCAAAGCTCGATGCCAAAGTTTGGCACATGCCAGGGTATAGTTTTGCCTGGCAGCAACGCACCTTTGTCATCAGGTTTCTGTGCCCAGCAGAAAAACGTTTCAAAACACCCAGAGAAGTGAAGTTCCTTGGGGCATTGGCAGTTGAATCATCACCCAGTGATAAATTTGGGGTAATAAGGAAAATCACACGGGATGGCACAGCCTACACATGGTGTTCAAGCAAACTGGGGGAAGATGGTGAAAATGTTTTCACCAGGTTTCTAAAAGAGGAAGGACACACGTGGCAAAGGTTTTGAAGTGAAGACATGTTGGGTTTCTGAAGAAGGGGGCAATCTACTAATTAAGTCATCCAGGGCTAAGTCGTCACAGTGTAAAATTGTGAAGCCTGTGGCGAAGCTGCAGTTTATTGATGTTGTCGTTAACAGCATATAAACATTCAGTTTTCTGTTGGTCACTGGCTGACCCTGTGCTTAGACTTGTGATGTAATGACTGTCTGGTACATCCCTCCATCCCCGCATCCTCCATCCCTCCGTCCCCGCATCCTCCATTCCTCCATCTCTCCATCCCCACATCCTCCATCCCTGCATCCTCCATCTCTCCATCCCACATCCTCCATCTCTCCATCCCCGCATCCTCCATCTATATGTTCCTGCTGCATCTTCCTCAACTTTCCCAGCTCTCACCATGGGCTGATACATTTCTGATCACCTTGCATCTCTCAATGGGTAGGAGAGCACGTAGCCCGATGTCAGGAATGCTATGGTGTGAAGTAACTTGCTGCACCACAGCAAGCGTGTCTGAGGTCCAGGAGAAGAGGGACCTGTGGTGCTCAGTACCGGAGAGATCTGGACAAATCACTTCTGCACTTCTGTGTGAACAAAAAGGCAGAAACCTCCCCAAATGTAAGAACAGTTAGTACAGACTGATGGTGGCACTTGAGAAGTTTTATCAGTTCCAGCTGCTTGTTCCTGGGTTCAGTTATTATACAAACCTGGCCATGAGAGGGGGAAAAGGGTAGTGAAACTGCAGGGGGGTGTCCCCATGCAGGAGGGCAGAGCTTTTCTTTAGCTTTACGCAGTTATTGTTGCTAGCAGTGGCGCCAAGGAGTTCTTTGGTGACAAGAGGTGATCGGGCCCATGTTCAGCCAAACCCCCACAGCAAATTCTGCTCCTTGCTCTTGCTGCCTCATGTCCCAGGAGCTGCCGTGTCTCTGCTTGGCTCCTGGTCCTGCTCCTCCTCTCAAACCCTCCAGGCTTGGACTCAGAAATCCCATACATCGTGTGACAGGCTGAATCCATCCTGGCCCCAACCCAGGATCAGTCACCTGGCAGGCTACCCCGGTAGACAACGGTGATTCAGCCTTATATAAAACAGGAAGAGGCAGAGGAAGTGAATGATAGAGTATCAGACAAGATCCATAAATGTGAAGCTTTGGGAAAGCATCCAGATTGACTCTAAGTCCTGGGATGGGCACAGAAACCCTCTGTAAAACTTCTGTAAGATGTGATGTTCTGCTAAACAACCCCTTAAACTGCAAGCTAGTGCTTGGACAACAGGCAAGTGGTGGGAAGCAAATGCCGTCTTCTGCTTAGGAGGAAGGTGGCAGCCTAGTGAGAAAGCAGGAGATGGGGTTCTCCAGTGGGGCTGAAGGTCCCTGGACAGGTGGTCTCATTGGCAAAGGAGAGTTTGCACGCCAGGGACTGGTGGGACATGCTGCTCTCCCATCCACAGCACTCTGGAAGGGGTTTGTAGAGAAGGATTGGGGGTCCTGAGATGGTCAAGTGGAGCATGATTCATCTACGTGCCCTTGAGAGATGAAGTCTCAGTGCGTGCTGGTTGAAGCAGCAGCAGCACAGCTCTCAGGGCAAGGGAAATGATTTTTTGTGTGCTGTGGATTATGTGGGGCCCCCACCTTGTACAGACAAGAGATTGGGTTTGCTGAACATAGGAAAGAGGTGGATTTAGCCTCAAGAAGGTTTATGGAGAAGACGGGACCTGTGCACAGTCCCTCAGCCAAGGGACAAGAGTTGACAGACACAACTTACAAGGGGAAATTCAAGACTTAAGAAAAATCCTCCACATGGGGGTTGGTCAAACTCTACAACAGAGGCCAAGACATTGAACTTGAAGGGGAAAGCACTGTTAAGCAATTTAGGAAGCCCTGTGATGCAGCACTGCTGTCCAGGTGGTGGGGAAAGCAAAAGTAGCCCTGTCCTGCATGAAGATGCACCCCATGGTGCTCTGCCTTTAGGATCCTCTGTGGTGGGAGGGGAATAACTGTGGACAATGGGGGTGGAAAATGGTTTTGTTTAGAATCTCAGGAATGGGTGGATATCAAAGGTGACAGACCTCAGTTATTCCTATTTGCATAGTAAAAATAGAGCTGCAAGTGGAGTGAGTAAAAATGACCACCAAAACTGTTTTATTAGTCATGGCGTGTTTTATAGCGATGCCCCTGAGATACAGTTATTTCTACAGGAGGAGATTCTAGCCAAAACACTAATATGAGGAGTGAGGACACCTGTTCTCCAAGCAGGACACTCTAGAAGGGTTATGGGTATGGAAGCACCTCCTGGCAGTGCAGGAAGCTCTGTGTGTGCCGGCACAGACTTTCTAGGACTTTGCAGATCATCAGGAGCTCACTGGAGCACACTCGACATTCCGCTGTGTCCCCAAAACTACTGTTAATATTGACAGAAATCAAAGCCGGATTTTACAGAAAATAATGTGCACATGAATCCCATTGCATGTGGTGTTTTTCCAGGGGACAGAAGTGCTGGGTGATGTCGTAAGACCGTGGTAGAAACTGCAGAATATCTTAGGGCACATGGGTAATCCAGTGTGATCTTCTCAGATAATACAGCTTGTTTATCAAGGATTGCAGTTCTTCCTCAACTTTTGGAGTTCATCCATAGCCCAGCAGGCAGTTTTGTGCAGATGTTTAGAGGAGTATTAGATTAAAATGAGTAAGATGCTTGCATTATTGTATTGCAAATTGATTGAGCCTGGTCCTCATCTGGTGTCCTTGCTGTGAGGACCAAGAGCAGGTCAAGAGCTGGCCTGTGATTACTTGTGACATCCGTTGTGGATCTTGATCCTCAACATGCAGTGGAGTGGTCTTTGCTGTTTTTTTTCTCAGTGTGAGCAATGCCTGAGATTTTATTTATTTTGAGAAGATTTATGAAAAGAACTGATAGAACAAACCCTCTATTTTTAATCACAGGGTTTTCTCTCCAAACTAGAGGGGTCCCAAAAATTATAAGGTTGTAAAATTTAAAAAAGGGAAAATAAAGAGGCAAGGGGTTCAACCATAACCCAGCCCTGGCACTGCCCCATGTCCCTGGGAACCTCATCTGTGTGTATTTTCAACTCCTCCAGGGATGGTGACTCCAGCACTGCCCTGGGCAGCCTGTTCCAATGCCCCACAGCCCTTTGGGGAAGAAATTGTTCCCCAGATCCAACCTCAACCTCCCCTGGCGCAACTTGAGGCCATTTCCTCTCATTCTGTCACTTGTTACTATAGAATCATAGTATTTTTTATATATATATATAAATACATACATAGTATACATGTGGTATAGTCACCTGGAAAAGAGGGAAGGCTGGTGAAAAAGGCAGAGCTGAGCAAAGCTGTGAATGCCAGCAGCTACGGGAATGATATTGGCCAGATTTTTGGCTGGTGCAAATCCAGTGGGTCCGGTGCTGGCCCTGGATTTGCTGGTGCAGAGCTGAGTGGCTTCGCTTGCTCTTGCAAAGACCCGTCAGGTGAAAATAGGAGTTAAGCCCACGGTTCTCCAGGTCTGAATCACTTTGTCCCCAGGTTTGGGTTAACGCTGCCTCCAAACCCAGGCTGATTCATCCCCAAATTCTTTGCCGTCTTGCACGCAGACACCTATGAGCCACCAACTTGTCCTGCAACATGCAGATCTGCCATGTGCTCTTCCTCCTGTAAATGAGTTTTCTAATGTCCTTGGTGCCCCCCCTCCCACAGGGAAGGGGATATGGGGAAGAGTTTATTTATTTAGACTGCTTTTCTGCCTGATCAGAATTACCCGTCTGAGAGGGGGATTTGAATGGCACCTTATCTGGGGTCTTTCTCCCTCTCTTTAATGCTTGAAATCAGAAGCTTTGCTGCATTTTTTTTTCCTTAATTACAATGGAAAGAGAAAGAGATTGAACAGTAAAGTTAAAATTAAAAAAACAACTTTAAAAGTACAATGCGAATGAAAAATGATGGTTTTACTCTTTGCCTTAAAGTAAAATAGCTTTTATCTTTTTTCCCCCTTACAACAGCCTCCTCCACCTAGATAATGCATTTGGTTAGATTTATTTGCTCAGCCCAGAAAACTTGACACTAAGGGGATTATTTAGTTTTAGATTCGCTGTAGTCCATAGTAATAGCCAACAGGGAAAGGAATGAAGCAGCGATATTAGCAGGAAGATGGGAGGGGAGGGTGGACGAGGGAGGGGGTGGCAGGGACTGCAGCTAAGCAAAACTGCTTGCATAAACACCATTAAGAAGATTTAGACATTGCTTTTCTTATCATCAGCACTCCTGGAAGAAATAAAAAAAATAAAAAAAGAGAGCGAGAGAAAGGAGAAAGGAAAAGGGACAGGCCGTGACTTGCTGTGCATGCGTTTCCATCAGGGTTCAATAGAGAAATAAAACCAGCCAAGGGTCCATCTGCAGCAATTCTGCCGACCTCTCCAAGTTACCCCATCACGGTCCAGAGGAGGCATTGGTTCCACGTGTTAAGAGGAGGAAGGAGCAAGTCCAAAGAGGAGCAAACATACAGTTTCCCCTCACAGACTTGGGCAATTTTATACATATCCATGAGAGCACATTCATTTTTCTCTAAGATGCTTGGGTTGTCTTTGTGCCCTACCAAGAAGTAGACTGCACATGGCTTAGCAGGAGGAAGAGGTTTGTGCAAGCTGGATGTCGAACTTCAACAGGCAGAGCAGTTGGCAACCCAACTTTTGGAAACCATGGCCCAGATCCACCAGCCGCAGATGGACACGGCCATTGCAAGGAGCATCAAATCAGAGGCAGGCAGAGGAATAATCTGAATAACGTTGTTCAGCAGAAGGAAATGTGTAGGAAATCCCAAGTGCTTTCCCAGAGTCCAGAGCAGGCTTCCGGGCAGTGGTTGTCCCTACGGACTGCAAGGTGGCTCATGTTCAACTGGTGGCCTTGCCATGGGGTCAGCCTGCTCTTCTCTGTCCCCAGGTTGTGACAACCTCCAAGCCTGTGGGAGCCATGCACATCTCGGGAGAGCAGATATGAAATAAAAAGGTTATACCTTGAACACAATGAATGAGCAGATGCTCAGCCATCTGCTGTGTTGATGGGGACACCATGAGCAGGTCTGAGGGCTTCCTTGCATGACAATAACATGTCCTAGAGAAGGGACGGGGATGGCCGACAACCCAAGTGATGGGGTGACCTGGTCACTCAGCCTCTTTCACCTCCTGGAAGGATGTTCAAGCTCTCCTGCTGCCGTCCTCGCTGGATTCGCTTGCACCACCGCGAAAAGCGTCATTGCCAAAAGAACCGAGTCAGCAGATCTCAGCTGCTGAAGCATCCCCAGGAAAAGGGAACACAGATGCTATTTTAGAATTTATAATGCTCTGAATTTTAAACAAAACAACCAGCACTGGGGAAGAGACATAAACCTTCACGCTTCAGGGCACAAAAATCTTCCTGTTACTGGGGATTAGCAGGAATGTGTCCTTGGAGGCAGGTGTTGTGGAGCTGCCAATGAGGAGACTTCTTGCCCTTTACTCTGTGTGAGCTGGATAGAAAACATGAATTCCCTTGCATGAAGAATTCTTTGTCCTTTATTCCACATTGGCATGAGATGGAGACCTTGCGAATTCTTCATCAGAAGACAACCCACATGTCTCAGAAAAGGCATGCATAGGGAAGAAGAGGAAACCATGTAGGGGAGAGGATATTCAAGTTCAGTTGACTAATCCGTGCCACACAGAAGGAATTGCCATATTCGAGGTGACGGCTTTGATAGGTCAACTGAATTAACTCTAGATGTGAGAATTGACTCAAGAGGTGACTTCTTCCCTATTTCTCCACCCACACATCACCTTGGCTAGCAGGTGGTAGCTTGTATCTCTTCTTTTTTGTCCTCTTTCCAGAGCAGACTTCGTGGGCAGGTAGAAGAGAACTGGGGAGTAGAGCAGGAATTTATTTTGAAAACTGTGATCATTGCGGAAGGGACGGAGAAGTTTAAGCCTGGAGGAAAACACAGTTCATTAATTCTTCCACATGGGGAATAGCTCCCTCCCGTGTTGATAATGCTTAGAAGAACCTAACAGCTCTTGGATTAATGCTTAGAAGAACCTAACAGTTCTTGGATTAAAATGAATGGAACATCTTCTTCCTTGAATTTCCAAATATTCCTGCTATTCCACCCAACACCTTCATCCCTTCTATATGTGTAGAAGGTGCTGTGCCCCCCAAACAGGTTTGTGACAGGGTAAGGAGAGAAATCTTGCTCCCATTCATTGGCATCCTCTGTTCTTTGTGACTCATCTGATGTGGTGATGCCAGCCTTGTCTTGGGGAAGAGGCATCTCAAACTTGGCTCAGTGAAGTCTGTGTCTCACCAGGGTTCATAGAAAGAGAAGGGAGAGCAGGAGAGGGACCGAAGTACCATAAGGGACTATCATAGGCTGAGCCTTAAGGAGTAAGAGCAGTCCTAGTCCCCCAGTGTGCCTGTGTGAGGGGGAAGAGAGCATCCTCATTGTCTTAGAAAATGCCTGAATCAATTCCTTTTTTTTTCAGTTCCTAGAAGCATCATTTCCATCTTGCCTGGCTTGAGCTGGAGCCAGCTGTTTTTCATCCAGGAGCTTATCTCTCGCAGGCATAGTGACATTGTGTGACAGTGCCTGTTGTGTCTTGCTGAGGAGACGTAAAGCTGGGGGCCAGCAGCTGACCCGTAACACAAGAGCCCCTGATCTTTGTTATCTCCTCCCAGCGCCGAGTTCTGTGCCTATGCTACAAGATTAGCGGTTCTCCCATAACATGCCATTGTGTCCATGTGGAATGGGTTATTGCTTTTTTTTCTAGAGCGGCTGTTTTCAGTTCCCAGCTAATCTTGCTCTTTGTTTCAAGAGTCTTTTCTCTGTTCCTCAGCACAGCTGTCTCCTGTAGGGCCAGCCTTCAGAAAAAACACCCAACATCTCTGAGCAGATGATGTATTCAGCTGCTTTTCACCATGACTAATGTCTTCTGCATCTGCAGCAGGAACTTTTCTTGCTTACCATCAAGAACTGCGTCTATTCACAATACATGGTGGCAAAGTTATCTTTTACCATAGAGTGTATAAAAACACAAAGACCTCATGGTCCCAGTCAATTAAAGCCATTATCTACCTTGTCTCATCCTTTGGCTGCAGCACTGGGATGTGTTAGTGTGTTAGGGATCTAATGGTTCTCATTGCAACATATGGATGTGCAAGAACACCTTTAGTTTAGCAAGATCCTTGAGCTGTAATATCAAAGTCCTGCTAGAGAGGTAGGAACGATGCACGTCCCTGTGGCCACCAAGGGTGGAAGATACCAGGGGAATAAAACCTGGGTCTGGGCTAAGGATGCACCGTGACAGCCAAGTGGGACAGATGATTGGGATGTCGTGGTGATTCAGATTGGGCCACAGCTGTAGCTCCAGCCATCATCCCAGCTCAGGGGACAAGGACACACCAGGACCGTAGCAAAAGGATGGGAAATGTTGCTGAAATGCGAGAAATACCAAGGGGGAAAAAAAAAAAGGCAAATCTGTCCCAGTCCACAGCCTACATAGGATAGTATTCACCCATTTGGTGGACCTTCTTTTGCTGTGCGTATACTTTTGTCTTTGGGGTAAGTGGGACGCTTGTGTCTGTCTGGTCTCCAAATGTGGGATGAAGAGACCCAGCACAGGCTCAGGGATGGGACTCAAGGACACCTGGCTATGGCAAGCTGGTTGTCTCTCCAACAATGAGGACCGCCTTCTCAGAATATGGACCTACACCTGAGATTTCTCGTACTGTTTTAATTCAAACTCAACACAGTCCTGCACAACAGCTGAGCTGGCTGTAGAGTTCAGCCCGCTGTTTTCTATCCCTGTTGTTCGTGTTAGTGACAGGAGTGTTTTGGATGGAATATCTCCAAGTGGGCTTGCAGCCCCTTTAGTCTTGGGCTCTATGTAGGCTGGGCTGAGCTTATTAGTTTAATTTCTTCTCATCAGGGCAGAACTTGTCTTGAGGGCCCTATCAGAGCTCACGTTAGTGTTTCATTGACTTATTTCCTCTCAGCTACAGAACAGCAGCTGGTGGAAAATTAATTTTGTAGTCTACATTCACAAGTTAATTGTGGTTTCAATAGAAGGTGGGAAACCTGCATTTGATAAATAAGAGAAAGAAGCACCAGAACATGTTTTCCCTGCCTGGCCTTAGCTCTTAGCCAAGCAGATTTGCTTGCTCCTCGATTATTCCAGTCCTGTTCCTTATTTTTGAGTCTTTTTTGACAGATTTCCTAAGCAGATGTTTCAGCCAGGCTTGGAGCATCCTTGGTACCAAGAGGGGAAATCCTCAGATATTCTGCTTTTCCTCTGAGAAATGTATTTTCTTCAAAGGTACCTGCTTGCTATTGCACAATTACCAGCCTCTTTTTTTCTTAGTGAGTTGCTTCAGTTATGTTTTTCTTGATGGGCTTCAATGTGATGGCTTTCAGATGCGATGAGGAATGAATGAGTTGAAAGCAG
This sequence comes from Columba livia, assembly GCF_036013475.1. NCBI lineage: Eukaryota > Metazoa > Chordata > Aves > Columbiformes > Columbidae > Columba > Columba livia. The sequence continues at coordinate 21,223,363 of NC_088610.1, forward strand.
GAGATGTCAAGCAATGGGTAAGTGACGAGCGGAAGGAATTTAATACTCGGCATCACAGGAAATGAAAACCAGCTCCATTCATCTCCAAACAACAAATAACTTGCACTCCAGCGAGCAGTTTGTCTTGTATTCCAGTTCACACCTGTAGCAGGGCCAAGAAGGGAAAGTACTAAACCCTATTATCCTCAGAGTAAGAGATCAGAGGAAGGCAGAAATTAGACAATTTCCATATAGACGAAGCAGCAGAACGCAATTTTGGCACGTTTCAACCATCAGCAAGAGACTTCAGAGCTCTGAAAAACGCTGTGGAAGCTGTCGGCTGGGCTGTAAAATGCAGGACGTAGTTAGCCAAGAGAGGCTGGGAGCAAAATGATGGGGGAAAAGTGTCGGAGGAGGAAGAAACACCCTTTTCTGGGCAGGCACTTGATTTTACGTAGATAATCTGAGTTGGTTTAATCTATGCAGGCTGTGCCCAGTTGCATCCTTTTGGGGGCTTCATTTTACATCTGTTTTTGGCTTTTTGAGCATGTGTTTAACCTCAGAGACATGCAGCCTTCTCCAGTTTGAGAAGGCTACGAATATATGAAGCTGAGCATATACTACCCATCTAAAACATTGTCTGGTTGGGTCAGAGCACGTTTCTGAGCTGCACTCTGGTGATTTGGTAACAACAAGAAGCACCACAAGAATCATCCTGATTTGTATATATTGTTGTGCACAAATACTTATTTATTTACCTATTTGTGAAGAACGCAAGTGCATGAAGGAGTACAAATATTAATCCCAGCTTTTAATCTGTGCTGCCATGGATTTCATGGGCTTCAGCTGGATAAATACTCTTTCCAAAACACCTGATTTACATGAATATGACCAACCATGCATGTAGATGGTTGCCGGATTGGGCCGCACACACTCAACTTGGGGATTGGCGTTAAATGGTGTTTCCTTCGCTGTGTAAAACCGGAAGGTGGAATGGAGAAGGAAATATCGCTCTGAACCCACAAACTTTCAGCACAAACCAGCTCTGTGGTGAGCAGAACCACCTATTTTGTTTCCAGCTGCAGGATTCCTTCCATGCCCACTTGAGTCCTTGTACTGGAAGAGGCTGCCTGTCCAAGCTGCATCTGATTTTATGCTCTTGGGTTGTATCTTCTTCCATCCCAAAAACTACCCAGATGTGCTGACATGCTACCAGGCGAGCTGAGTAATTTTTTCAAATGTATTTTTAATGATAAGGTGCAGATTGGCCGCTGCCGCATTCTCCATCTGTCACCTTGGGCAAACCATTTAAACCTTCTGTACCTTCTTCTGCGAAGCAGGGTAATAACTCTGCTCTCATCTTGGCTGTTTAGTGCCTCGGGGCACAACAGTGTTTTGCTATTTCTATGTAGAATGCCTTCTACCACAATTATTGTCATGTAGACAACTGAGTAAGACAGAGCTGGGCTCTGTGGGCATTTTGGTATATTCCCTTGGGGGTCGTGAGCAGCCCCTCTTAATCCACCTGCGTCAGGTAAGGGGCTCTCTGCCATACAATATACTACTTTCTAAAATTGTTTTAGCAATGACAGAGCAAAAGAGGAAGAAAAAAAATCTGTAATAAAACCCCTTTGACATTTTGCAGCAATGGTATTAATATTCTCAGCTATTGTTCCGGATCTGCCAATAACCTAAAGTGTAAAGGCGAAAGGGGTGGGCAGTGGGGGCAGAGAAATCAAAGCAGACCATTAGGCGGAATGGTTATCTGGGCGGTTTGCTCTAGGCAAACAGTTAATCCAGACCTGGGAGAGAGCACTGGTAGTTAAAGCCCTTTAATGGCCTAAGTCCTATGATAATTAGTCCTGCCCTGGAGGTAGCTAAGTGAGCCACTCCAGCCTGAAATGGAGCTCATCCACTGCTGAGGCCATAATCCTCTGTGCACAATGAAAGCTGAACTAATTCACTGAGTAAACACTTTCTCAGTTACTTACACGCTGTCTTCTTTCAGCCTCACACCAAATAGATTCACTTCCAAGAGCTGGAAAAAAAATCAACTTTTTTATTTTTTTTTAAAGCAACTGATCTTGGTTTAAATGCGTTTGGATTTAGTATCCAGAGTATATCCTGGACAGATATCATCTGCTTTCTCCTGGCATCACCCAGCAGCTCCTTTATTTTAGTCCATTACAATGGCAGAGAGCAGAAGGGCATTTCCCCATCTATTACCTGCTCTTTTCTCTTGGCCATTCCTCTGAAAAGGCAGATGCTGGAGAACAGTGGGAAGGTTTGTGTGAAGCTCATACAGGAATTTGTCACTCTTTCAACCACTGAGTTCCGTGTTTTTAGCTCACCCAAAGGTTCAAGGTGGGGAACTTCACAGAATCCCAGAATGTCAGGGACTGGAAGGGACCTGGAAAGCTCATCCAGCGCAATCCCCCCATGGAGCAGGAACACCCAGATGAGGTTACACAGGAAGGTGTCCAAGCGGGTTGGAATGTCTGCACAGAAGGAGACTCCACAACCTCCCTGGGCAGCCTGGGCCAGGCTCTGACACCCTCACCCCCAACAAGTTTCTTCTCATGTTTAAGCGGAACCTCCTGTGTTCCAGTTTGCACCCATTGTCCCTTGTCCTGTCACTGGTTGTCACCCACAAGAGCCTGGCTCCATCCTCCTGACACTCCCCCTTTCCATATTGATCCCCAGGAATGAGTCACCCCTCAGTCTCCTCTTCTCCAGCTCCAGAGCCCCAGCTCCCTCAGCCTTTCCTCACACGGGAGATGCTCCACTCCCTTCAGTATCTTTGTTGCCCACTTCTGTGGAGGAAGAGTAAATCAAAGTAGTGAGGAAGAGTAAATTGAAGTAGTAAGGAAGCAAACACCAAACATCTTCAATCATTGCAGATAACACCAGCTTTTTCTACTTTTTCGTCTTTTTGTTTTAAGTAAGAAATGAAAACATACCTGCCTTAGCATGTTGTTCTTTCCATGTGCCCTCTGTGTAAAGATGTGCTGCCTTCCCTGGGTACATCTCACGTATGAGACAAAAGAGAGAGGGGTCTTGCATTACATGGATGTGAGCAGAGTGAAACTCATGGTGTTATTTATTCTTCTCACAACTTGTCCTACCTCCCTTAAGTCCCCAGATCCGGGAGTCACGTGAATACACCAAACTCAACACCATCTGGTCGAGAAGACCTGCTGGAATACTCAAAATCTCTACTGGTTTCAAACCTTGGAGGCAAGTGAGTTATATTTCAAAGGTGGGGTTATGTCATTGCCTTTGGAGGTGAACAGAGTGCTTGTTTTCATCTGAACTCTTTGTTTAGGCTCACGTTAGGGTCTTCAGAGAGAAATTCTTGACCACGATCCACCCATCTCCAGGCTGACCTTCAGAAGAAGTTGGGTGAATTGTACTCCATGAAGTCTCCCTGGACCCCCTGGATGAGCTCTTGGTAGGTCAGTATTCAAAGGCAGGTGAGAGAAATCCCACCCCTAAAGAAGTTCTGTGATTTCTTTAAAGCAAAGGACACAGTTTGGGGGGTTCATATGTGTCTGGCACAACCTCTCTGCAAGTTTTGATCAAGGCAAATGACTGTCTGGTTTGGTGATTCACCCTTCACCCCTCAAAGTCTCCCGTGGATGCACTGGAGATCTTCCACCCCGGAATCCAGGATTTGTCCAACTCTCAGGAAACTGAAAGCATCTTTTCTTGGGCCAAGCAATGTGTTGTCTTTACACAAGGACCTCTATATTTGTGTACGTCAGATGGGGGTTTTGTACCTCCAGTGTAGGAAAGGCTTCATTTGTTTTTTCTTCCAAAATCCCCCTCTGCCCAAAGAGGGACTTCTGATGGTACTTGCTGGCCTTCAGTGGTAGAGATAGATATCAAAAGGTAGGGACAACTCTGTCTTGCCTTGATTAAAGAAGGAAAATCAAATCCTGACCTAATTTTATACTTCCAAAAAGGAAAGACCGGCACAGAAGGATCTGCCAAACAGAAGAAAACAGTGGAGGACCACCACCAGGTGGAAGAGTCCAGGACCTGAAAGCAGAGATTGCTCCTCAGTCTTATCTGAGGTGTGGACACCCCTGGCTTGGACGTTCATCACATGCTTCGAGAGCAGCTATGGGATCCAGCCTGGTCTTCAGGAAAGCGGCGATGGGCAGAGAGCAGAAAATAAATGGTCTCTGAACCTCTTGAACTGAGCGATGAGAGAGGCAAGGCACGCACGCCTGCTTTATGAATGCTCTTGTGGCGTAAAACGTATTGGTGAGTGGTATTACTAGTGTTGCTTGGAGCTAGGAGGAAAAAAAATCATTCTGAAGTGTATGTTCAGAGAGGCTTTTTTTTTCTAATGCAGGGAAAATAGAAACAAAATGGGGAAAAAAATGAAAAAACCCACATCCTCTGTCTGCATCGGCAGCTGCTTCTGTCTCCAGGCTCTATGGCGATGATACCTCAACCCACCCATTCAGCAGTCCATTATCACTTCCCTCCTTCCATTATTCCCCTTCAGCCTTATCAGACATAAGCATCGTCTCAGACGCTCCAACTGGAGCCTTGTAATTGTCCCTGGTTAGAACTCGATAGCACCTTGAACCGCCAGAGTAATCTCTGCTTTCTTAAAAAGGTCTCCGCAAGGAGACGATGCTCGAATTTGCCTGTGGCTACGTGGGATCTTTAATAGCTAACTCTTTTCTCTCTCGAGCGCACACATATGCTCACAGATAAATGGGAAAATTCTTCTTTTTAAAATTATTTATTTATCATCAACCTTTTCAGACTGCCTGTTAGGCAGTGATGGCAATATTTATTACAGGCTTTGCAATGTTATTATTATTATTAGCTCCTGAGGGCACACGGTGGAAGGGACGGATGGAGAAAGCATAAGGATATTAGACAGAAGTCGTCCCTGTGGGAGGGAAATGGAAATGGCATTTTCTTGGGCATCTTGGTGTGAGGAAGTAAACCGGCCTCCTAAAGTCTGGCTCTTGCATTTAGGTTTAGTCCAGGGCACTGTACCGAGTGTATCTTAATTCGGAAAGGAGCCTTTTATGTATTTTTTGCCAGGGAAGGGATGAGAGTAGAAGATGTGAAGTTGTGAGGAGGATCTTGGCGTTGCTTTGCAATCCAACTCCCACCAGTAAGATAAACCCAGCCCATTGCCCAGCCAGCACAAAAAATGGCAAAAGGAATGAATATCCTCCCCCGGCCTAAACCTTTGGTGAAAACCAACCTCAGGAGAGTGCAGGAGGGGTGGTAGTGGGGGGTTATTCCTTAAATTGATTGTTTCTTTCTAAAAAAAACAAGACCAGGCTTTCTGGTGATGAGTGCCTCCTCCACTGACCTGCTCTGAATTCTCCTGTTCCTGGCCCCAAAAGGGCAATGAAGATGATTAAGGGAGTGGAGCATCTCCCGTGTGAGGAAAGGCTGAGGGAGCTGGGGCTCTGGAGCTGGAGAAAAGGAGACTGAGGGGTGACTCATTCCTGGGGATCAATATGGAAAGGGGGAGTGTCAGGAGGATGGAGCCAGGCTCTTCTGGGTGACAGCCAGTGACAGGACAAGGGGCAATGGGTGCAAACTGGAACACAGGAGGTTCCGCTTAAACATGAGAAGAAACTTGTTGGGGGTGAGGGTGTCAGAGCCTGGCCCAGGCTGCCCAAGGAGGTTGTGGAGTCTCCTTCTGTGCAGACATTCCAACCCGCCTGGACACCTTCCTGTGTAACCTCATCTGGGTGTTCCTGCTCCATGGGAGGATTGCACTGGATGAGCTTTCCAGGTCCCTTCCAGCCCCTGACATTCTGGGATTCTGTGAAAACTGACTCTCAAGACTGCATTTTTCAACTTTCTGCTTACAAGATGTCATCTGAAAATTGCTGCCCATCATTTAACGGCAGACCTTACACTTGGGTACCCGTATCTGTGAGTTGCCATGAAATCTTCATTGTTATCTGGCCTTTTATTCCTCATGTTTACACCTGGTAGAAAAACTCTCGCTGTTTTTCCCTTTACAGGTGATTGCAAAGGGGAAAATGAATTAGTGCCAGTTGTTGCTTTATGATGTATATCTGGAAGATGGAGGAGTACAAAAAAGAGAAATCTTTGAATTACGAAGGAGCTTTTGCACGTTTTAACGTTAGATGTTGTAGACAAGTTATTTTTCTTCTAAGTCCCTCCAGAACATTATGGAAGATGGTAGTTTGTGTCATTAGCAACAATTTGCAAGGGAAAACAGCTGAATTAGCGAGTTTATTTGTGGAATGTGGTACAGAGGTCCACCACCTCAGACAAACAACAACACACTTTGAAAATATATCTATAACAAATTATCTACAGGCAGATATAAAATCCCTTTTCTTTCCCATTCAGGCAGGACCCATCAAGCCACAAAGCAGGTGAGTTGTGATGATTTTGGTGCTAAGCCCATCCCAGAAGATGGGATGGAAGAGCGTGGTGGTGTGGAGATGATGGACATGAATCACAGCTCGTGCCACAACGCACATTCCTAAATACATCCCCTGCTTGGGCAACCGTCTTCTTTGCGTTAAGCATCTTACATTTAAAAATAATTCCATCACACCCATGGGAGTCGCATCCCTCCCCTTGGCCTGGTTGGTGGTGTGTTCTTATGTGTCAACTTGTGGTCACCTCTTGAGGTTGGTGACAGTGTTGTGTCCTACATCCCAGCTGGAGGTTGGGCTCCATCAGATCTAGAAAAGCCAACTTAGATTTACAGGTCGGCGTTTTGCATTCAAATGGAAGAGCTGGATCTATACAGCTGATCATAAAGGTGACAGGACCTCCGAGTCCTGGGCTATAAATCAGTCTCTTGTATTCCAAATGCAAATAGAAGATTTGTAAATGAACACTTTTTTTTTTTTTTTCCCGTCCTTAGAACTTATTGGCATGACTTGTGATTATGTTTTAGGATTTGTAAATCCATCTCCTGACTTCTAAGCCAATCGAACTTTTCAGAAGTCAGTCAAGGAGTTAAATCTGATGCGCAAAGTCATGGTTTGTAAATCAAACTGCAGTTCTTAGGTTAGCTGAGAGGATTTATGAATCTGGAGGGAGATATCTAAATCTGGTTTATAAAAAGTACCGATTTATAAATAAAACTCCAAAGAACGGCTCAGCTTCCGGCAGGTGATGTGTCGGGAGGTGCAGAATGACCATGACATAGGCACTCAACGCTGTTTGTCACAGGGACCATCCGCCAGCAGTCCCGGATTTCCTCTTCACCAAGAAAATAGATGCTCATGGCCTCTGGATCGCACCCAATATAGTGTCAAAGCTTTTGGGTGCTGGCCATCAAAGAGAGGAGTTGTCGTCCAGATGTTCTGCACACCTTGGTGAGGCCACCGGGACCACGTCGGTGAGGCCACTGGCACCACGTCGGTGAGGCCACCAGGACCATGTTGATGAGGCCAGTGGGACCATGTTGATGAGGCCACCGGGACCGTGTTGATGAGGCCGCTGGGACCATCTCGCTGGGCACAGGGTGAGTCCCACCACCTCCATGCTCCTTAACAACCCCTCAAAACCCCAATTTCCACCAAGGCCGGGGGGGACTGTTCCTGAATTGCCGTGCGGCTTCAAAAGTTTTACGCTATAAAAGTGCCTCTTATGTAAAATAAAAAATAAAAAGAGGGAAAAAAAGGGGGGGGGGAGATCAAATTTCTACAGTTCTTCTAAAACTTTTTTTAAAGCATTTAAATTTTAAGCTGGGGATTTATAAATGGGCTATTAAAGTTTAAGAGTTTCATTATAGTTTTTTTTTAAATCATAATTACTTTAGGTAGGGGAGGAGGGATAGATCTACTTTATTCCTAGTGGAAACTATACATATATATGAAGTATCTATATAAAAGCTGGAACTGAGCTTATATTAATACAGTTTAACTGATATTCAATAAGTTCACCCTCCCTTTTTCCTATTGTCCATATTTAAATACTTCAAAAAGAATTCTAATCAAGTGGAAATTAATAGGGGAGGAAAGACTAGGGTAGCAGGAGAGGGCTCTAATCCCGCTCTCTCTTAATATTTCAAAGTCTCTTTTATTTTCCTAATAAAAAAAAAAAGGAGAGAGCGAGCGAGAGGGAGAAAGTGGAATTAATCCAGTGCTCTGAACTGTCCTCTCGTCTTGCTGATTTAAATAAAATCCAAGAGCACATCACACCAGAAGGCTGTTGGTGGCCACGTGCCAGGGAGGGCTCTCCTGGCCCAACTTTGGTCGACCTCCTAGTTCCCCACCGGCGGGTTGGACATGACACCCCAAACCAGCAAGGGGGTGATCACCTTCCTGCTTTGGGGTGTCCTCCATCTCCTTGTCGGAGCCCATGTATACCCAGAGCCCTGAAGACCCAGCTTGTCCATCCACCCAAAGGTCTTGCACCCATGGGCTCCTTCCCTGTAGGACGTGGTGGTGATGCTGGGCTGAGCATGAACTGGAGGAGAGGGAAACTTATGGTGGATCTTTCCATGGCAAAGACAAATGTTCTGCAGTGGTTTGCCTTGATTTCTCTGGTGTTCGGATGGAGGATCAAACCCTCCGTGACACCAACCTGCATGGTTCCCCCTTGCAGCCCACGTGTGGACTAAAAGTGATAGGATGAGAGGCAATGGCCTCAAGTTGCGACAGGGGAGGTTGAGGTTGGATGTGGGGAACAGTTTCTTCCCCAAAGGGCTGTTGGGCATTGGAACAGGCTGCCCAGGGCAGTGCTGGAGTCACCATCTCTGGAGGGGTTGAAAATACACAAAGATGAGGTTCTCAGGGACATAAGGCAGTGCCAGGGGTGGGGGAATGGTTGGACTCAATGATCTTGAAGGTCTTTTCCAACCAAAGTGATTCTATGATTCTGTGATTCTATGCCCCAGCGCCGAGAGCCTGGATTTAAGCCAGACATCCCATCTAGCACAGGGTGTGCCCAGCCATGAAAAGTTATTTAAGCACAAAATACCGTGCAAAAAACCGACGGCAGGCTCGTTAAACCACCGTGGAGCAGAAGAATGTGGTGTTTTAAAGTGAGCAGTAAATAAGGGGTTTATTAACGGAGCAGCGCACACTAGATGGCATACCGCTCCTTGCGCACGGCTCCCATGCTATATTGCTGTTATTATACAGCAATTCGGATGGTATTTTCCTAACACAGGCAAGACCCCTCCATCCTCTTGCACTCGCGTACCGAGTCAGCACACACAGAAAATCAAAGTTCAGCCTGGCAGGGGTGACAAATCTCTTTTGGACTGAAGGCATGGGAAAAAAAAGCAGCATTTTCAACATTTTCCCAAATACTTCATTGGGGATTTATTATTTTTTTATAATTTTGGAAGCTTGTTGAAAAAAAAATAGCTATCTGCTAGATTTCTTGGTCTCATTATGCAGGAAGAAACATGCTTTATATACAATATTAAGCTTCAAGGCTTAATGTGCTATATACGGCAGTGACCATGCAGACTTATTTTGCTTTTTAAGCTGCAGAACAATTAATAACTTGTATAAGAAATATAGAGATCTGGGTGAGTGTCTTCATTTGGCTACTCCAGAATTTAACAGAAAAATAAAAGGTAGGGGGAAAAATAAAAAAGCTGTGGTTTCAGAGCATTTCAACAGAAATGATGACACCAAGAAACAGTCATACTAGAGCAGATATGATAAGGATAAAGAATTTTCTGTATGTTTCTAAGCCTTTAGTTTCTTAGAAATTTCGCCAGCAGAACACAAAAAGAACACTCCAAAGCCATTATTTGAAATAGTGTGATGTTTTTGTAATATCTCATGGTGCCTGGTTGGGCTCTGCCCAGGACTCCTCACCAGTTATTACCTATGGTGACCCTGCTGGGTGCTCCGGGGAGGGAACCAGACCCAGGGTGTTGGCAGGAAATCTGAGCACGGGCCTGAAGATACTAAAAGATATTCAGATTCGTAAGGATTCCACCAGCAGCGCATCGAGAAGAAAATTGTCACAGAGCCTGTGATGCTGCGAGGGGCTGGTGGGGTGGAGGGTGGGGACCAGAGGGACATTCCAGCACAGACTGGGAACTGACTGGGAACACACCAGTGTGGGCAGCAGCAGGGGAGGGGACGCTGAGCTGGCTCCAGGTGACCTGTCGCCATCCCCAAGGGAGGGAGGGGGCAGCCCGGGGTGCAGGATGGGGACACATGATGTCTGCTGGGCCGGGCCATTTTTTAAGGGTAGAATTGGATACTGAAAAGGTTTGGGGGTTTTTTGGTTGTGTTTTTTTGATTTGATTTGATTTGAGTTAAATTTTATATTTTTCCTTTAAAAATGTTTTATTTAAAAATTGTATTGATTTTATTATTTATACTTTTTGTTTCATATTTTTAATTTAATTTTAATTTTATTATTTACTTTCTTTTAGGTTATTTATTTATTATTTGGCATATTATTTTGTTTTACTTTATTCTTATTTAATATTATGTTTATTTTAATTATATTTTATATAATTTATATTTAATATTTAATATAGTTAATTATATTTTATTATATTTTAATTTTAATTCTAATTTTATTTTAAAAATATTTATTTAGTTTTACATTATTTCTATTTTATTTTAAAATTTTATATTATTTTAATTGCATTATTAATTTTTTATTTATTTGATTTTGCATTAATTTATTTTATTCTTTTATTTGATTTTAAAATTTTCTTTTAAATTTTTCTTTTATTATTTTCTTTTTAAAATGATTTAATTATTTATTTGAATTTTGATTCTTTTCCTTCAGTTTATTTTTTATTTTACGTGGTGTTTGTTTTCATTTTTATGATCTATTTTCTTTTTAAAATTTTATTTAATTATCCCTTCGATTCTTAAGTATCTTCTTCTGTGTTTTCTTTCACTCCATTTAAATTTTTAATTTCATTTCTTCTCTTTTTTTAGGTGAAAGCCGTCTAATTCTGCCTTCAATACGTTACCAAAGTCCTACTTGGCTTCGGAACCCTCCCCTTCCCTGTTCACCAACCTCCTCGCCACACTCGCCGCCCCCATCAGGCACCAGGACCTGCTCACCACCCGCATTGAAGCTGCGTTGGGCGGGAGATTCCCAGCTCCTGCAATGGATGCATCACCTCCTCAAGGGCTCGTCTTGTTCATCACCTACAAATGTGACACTTGCTCAGCTGTGACACTGAAGCCCCGGTGACACAAAAGCCACCTGCCCAAAAGAAAACGCCAAAAATGTCAGAATTTCCCAAAGGACCAATATCCCAACTCTCCGTCAGGTGTTGCGGCCTTGAAGTGGTTGGATCTGAAGAGAAAGTGCAAGAAAGGCCATAATCTTTATTTCACAATTTTACCTCGTTTGTGCTGTGCCTCCAATCCTTTAACACATTTAACGCTTCATTGTTGAGTTATGGTTGGACTTGTTGATCCTGAAGGTCTTTTCCAACCTAAACGATTCTGTGATCGCCTGATCAGGTGGTTCAGACTTGCTCACAAAATAAAGCAAATTCTCCTCTTCAAAGGAATTTGCTCCTTTGGGCCATTGCTCAGCATGAACTTTACCCAAGTTATTTAAAAGTCACCTAGGGGAGTATTAATACTGCCGTGCAGAGATTTTCCCCAGGGTTCAGGCAGATATTAGAGGTGCTCTCACAAATAAAACCTGATCCAACCAGTTCCCCATCAGCAAATTAATAGAGGATTTTATGAACTGAATTGTCACCTGGCACCGTCTATTTGCAGAAACATGTTGGGTAAAACCTTCCCAAAACAAACCCATCTAACCTGGAGGAAAAGCTGCTACATTACCGTAGGAATGAAAGATAAAGTAGTGCAACTACAATAACCCATAAAACTCAGCAAATCCTCCAGTTAGAATATGCTTTTACTGGCGAGACGGGAAAATAGCTCTTCTTTCAAAGAAAAGGTGATTTAAAATTAAAATTCATTAAAGAAGGCTAGCTGACACATTTTTGTATTCTTTGAGGAAGTATATCTGTTTAATTTAGTGCACTGTCCAATTAAAAAGAAGTGGTCCCTTATTACAGTTGTGATTTATTCTCTGATAAACCACTGATTTATGGCTCACTGGGGTATATATTTAATACTGTCAAAAAAAATGAAAGGACACCCAAAACTATCTGCAGTGCTACAGTGACTCAGGCTGAAAAGGATCTGAGGAAGCAAAGACCCCTGGGAGTTGAATGTAATCTTTGCCTGGGATAAAAGAGCAGAGAACTGCTGATTTTCACAAAAGGATCCTTCGCCACCAGCCCCAGCCACCCTACACACACATGCACTTCCTCACCTCCTCCTCATCCTCCTGCACCCCAACCGTGGAGCATGGGTTTTAAACAGAAAAAAACATACATATATTTATATTATTATATACATACTGTACCATACTATACCACACTATTCTATTCTATTCTATTCTATTCTATTCTATTCTATTCTATTCTATTCTATTCTATTCTATTCTATTCTATTCTATTCTGTTGTTCTGTTCCGTTCCATTCCATTATCTTCTGTTCTGTTCCATTCCGTTCCGTTCCGTTCTTTGTTCCATTCCATTCCATTCTGTTCCGTTCCGTTTTTTTCCATTCCATTCCATTCCATTCCATTCCATTCCATTCCATTCCATTCCATTCCATTCCATTCCATTATTTGTAGTAGTATTGGCATTTTCCTCCCAAATTCTGAACACCAGCAAAGTGCTGCCCCTTGGTACTCACAGGGTATAATAATTAATTTGTTAACCTGTAATTTAGACCAATAGTTGTGGGGTTTTTTTGGAGGTAACTCATGAATCCCCTCCGTGGATTTTTAAGTGGTTTGTTTTTTTATTATTATTTTCTTTTTATATATATTTTTTGGTTGGTTTGGTCTTTTGTGGGTTTTGTGTGTGTGTTTTGGTTTTTGCTTTTTTTTTTTTTTTTTTTAATCTTTTTTTTTTAGTTTCTTTCCCCAAACAGTTTCCTCATGTTGCAGATGGAGAAACGGGGCTCCAGGATAAGGAAAGTGCTTTTCCTCAGTTAGCAGCCTTGAGAAGGGACAGCAGAATTTCTCCACGGGTAGTAACCAGGCTTCATGTGAGTTTTTCTTGGCTTTGATGCTTCTTAGTCCCATTTTAGAGCAACCCAAAAATGAGGAGGTGGGGAGCGGGGTTCATCCTCTCATGGGGCAAACATCTGGGAGAGGTTGGGAACTCATTCTCTCCATCGCTGACTTGCCAGAAGGTGACACCTGCATCAAGTATCATTAACTCCAGCAAGCGGACGCCACTTAAAGCATTTCAAATATCACCCCTGTGATGGCAAAAATGGGAGAGGGGACAAGCTTTTCCACTGTTTTTTTCCATTGTACAAGAAGAACCTGGTGCTGACCCTGTGCTGCATCTGTACATTCTTGTACCGATCACCATCACCTTCTCTCTCCCAGTATTTCGACCTGTTTTGACCAATACCCCAAATCACCCCAGAAGCATTAGCTGGACCTCAAAAATAAACCAATCAGTAAGTATTAGGTTGTCTGTATTGGGATTTTGCCTTTTCAGAAGGAGCAGAGGTTCCTGTTTGCACAGTTTTTTCCTTACCGCTGGGAAAAGTAGTGATGGGCTTCCAAGGAAATGATGCCTGAAGTCATTTGATCATTGTTCAGCCTCATAATTAATGAAAAAACATGAAATAGCAAGAAGTCCGCTGTTAAGATACAAGTACAATAGAGGATTTTTGTGTCCAAACTCCACCTTGTGTTTGATGAGCAGAGATGTGACTGATGAGAAGTAATAGGCAGAGTAATGTGTCTCTTTATTTCTCACTTCCCCCCAGAAAATCTCTACCGGTTCAAAAGTAAAGGTGTGTTATATTTTCTTCGGCATGGCACACCAAAACTCTCTATTTTCCTACAGATAGCACAAGAGCTTGGATCAAGGATCATAAGTTCAAGATAAAGAACTATCTTGTAAAGAGAAAAAAAAACCTTTAGGAGTGATTTGCCTCTATCTGCTTCTCATGTGCTTTTGGAAAATCCAGTTTAAAAAAAAATACTCTGAAAAAAGGTGATGGCATTTTAATTTTCTGGAAGATGTTTCTCTGACTCTTGCTTTCTTGCCAGGTAGGGGAAAATGAGGTCAAACCCAAGCAGAAGGTGGAAATGTCATACTGAGGGATGTTCTCCATTGAAAGCAGAGGGGTGTGTTGGTGAAAAGAGGTCTGGGGACAACACCCATGGCGCTGGTGTTGGCAAAGAGACACAGCAGTCTCAGGCTCCTACAAGATCACAGAATCACAGAATCGACTGGGTTGGAAAAGACCTCAGAGATCATCAAGTCCAACCCTTGGATCTTCAGGTGTGTTTGGAAGTGACCGATAAATACTGACACATTGGCCAAATGTCTCCGCTGTCATGGATGTGGAGGTGGAAGGAGTGTTTGCAGACAGGCTGTGCATCCTGCTCCTCCTTCATGCTCCTCAGAGGGCTAAACTACTTCATCGTGACCTTATGAAGGTGACATTTCCAACCAGTGTCCCCCTCCCTACCTTTTTTCTCCGTTTGGGCACGGATGGCCCCTCCTGACGGGATTCGCCATACAGAGCATCCTGCAGCGAGCCGAGAAGTGTTAACTGGTTTTTCCCCAGATACCATCAAATACATTTAAACAAGCCTGATGCTTGAATGCTTTTTGCATCGGGTGTGTTATACATAAAATATGTTGAGTCAGTGATAGTGCCCTTATCTAAAGACAGAAGGCAGCAGAATTTCATCCGGTGCACTTTGTCAGATTGTTCGCTGACACAGCCCGTGGCTGGCTGTGACGAGCAGGTGATCGCATCTGGCTCCGGGGAGAGGAGATGTTGGCATTCCCTCGCTGTCCCCAGCCAATGTGTCTTCCTGGGGCTGGTAAATGAGAGCAAAGAGCACGTCCAGGTGGGCTCCATGGGTGAGAAGCTTTTTAGTGAGGCTGAGACTGTGTGGCTTTGCTCTGAAGACAGGTTTGGGATGGAGCTTTGGGTCTTTATGGAAGAATTACAACTCTGTATTCTTCTGCTCTGCCAGCAAAATGAGAATGCAACATGTTCAGGTTTATAGAATCATTTTGGTTGGAAAAGACCCTTAAGATTGAGTCCAATCATAACCTTGCTTTAGCACTAAACCATGTCCCTAAGAACCTAATCTGTATGTCTCTTAAACAGCTCGAGGGATGGTGACTCGTCCACAGGGGTGGTTACATATCTACACATATCTGGTGCTGATAACCTCCATGTTGCCACAGCTGCATGAAGCTCCTGCATCCTCGGTGACCTTCTTATCATCAGAAGCTGCTGCCCGTGGATGTTGCCATGAAGACTTTATCTTGGTCACCAGAGCACCTGGGCAGGTAAGTGGTCTTCTCCAGTCTCTGCTGGGCAGGAGTTGCTTTTCCCACCCAACAATGTCCCTCACAAATAAGCAGTCCCCATAAAAGACACTAAATCCCACTCAAGTACTGAACAACGCAATGGCTCCAGCAAACGCACGTCTCCTTCACCTGCAGATACATGTCTGACCCTACCCACAGTTCACCCATAGGGCCACAGGTTTTGCTGAGTCTGAGCTGACTTTCCCAAGGAGCAGAAGAGCATCTGGGGGTGTGATAGACCCACACAACCTGCCTTTGCCTTTTTTATGGAGCTGGTGCTTCTTCTCATCGCCCATCTGAGTGTTGAAACAAAGTCTTGAGACATAAGTCTGTACCTTGGGATCATCTCCACAGCCAGTGTGGTGTGTGACCATGACAAAGTCCTGAAGCATCCCATCCCCATCCCCATCCCATCCCATCCCGCCATCTCAGTTTCTTTGTGGTACGGGTGGGGTGCTAGAAAAATAAACACAGTGGTGCATTCAGCAGGGAAGGGAAGTGAATATGGATCCAAGCTAGAGAATATAGGTGCAGGAATTATCTGAAGGTAGAAGAAGGATTGTCGCTCCAAAATGAGTTGAACAGGGCAATATTTGACACCATAAAAATGTCTCCTTGATGCACTTTTAGCTCCACCACCAGCATGCACATTGCACATGCATCCACCTGTCCATCCGAGAGCCTCTCACTGATGTTCACACCCCATCCTTCCACTTCCAACTGACTTTTGGCTAATTTGGGCACTTGGAAATAAAGGCACCAGCTGAGCCTCAGACATGCTGTGACTTCTCCAAGATAAAATCCATCTTTAAAAATGCAGCTGCGGTTCAGCTATCCTTCAACACAGCTTCTGCAGCTTCTTATGCCACTCACAGCCAGGCAATCTCTTCGTTAGCCAGAGCGTTTAATGAATTACAATGTACATCTCTTGGCTCCAGCCCTCTTCACCTGGGAAAAGGGTAAGAAACCACCCAAAGAAAGTCTTTACCACCACGAGAGAAGCCTTGCTATGAAACTCCATAAAGGACCAAGAACTTGCTCTTCATCTCCTCTCCCTCTCTCCCCCTCTCTCGCCTTCTCCCACCTCAGAAAGTAATCTCCTCCTTTCGTCACATATTATTGAAATCCCAGCTCTTAAAAAAAAACCTCTCATTTTTTTGCCCAGACTGAGAGCATGTCATTCGGAAGTGATGTGCAAGGCAGGAGATAACCAGGTAGAACTCAGCGATTCGCCACAGAAAATGGCTCCATGTATGGTTGTAATGCTATCAGAGTCCGTCCCTCAATAGCTCTTTACTGCTCCCGAGCTCAGAATCTGCTGATTCAAGAACTTTTCCTGCGCAGGCGGAGGAGGAGGGGACAGGGCTGGGGGGAGATGGGGAGGTATATAAAAATAGAGCATTTGCGGTCTGGACAGAACACATAATAATGCAAAGGCTTTGCTTTCTTCCCTTTTTTCTTTTTAATTTTCTTTTTTGGTGATGTGGGAGAAGTGGCGCGGTCCCCCCTGCTCGCTCTCTGGTTCAGTGTCCTCATTTCATGCTTTAGCGGTGCTGATTGGGAGGGCTGAATCCCCTCGGCTCACTGCTTAGTGCAAAACAGTTGCTCTCCCGTCTGCAATGGAGCGAGGTTAGAGGCTAACTCCCTGCAGACGGGGGATTTTGCAGAGGGAAATGGGGTCGCCAGGGCGATGCAGCTGTGAATCCTAGGAGGTCTCCCAGCACCCAGGAGTTTGGAGAAAAACGTCCCACATAGTTCTCATTTAACCAGTAATATTAGGTGTGTGTGGAGCAGAAGAGACCTCTCTCTGCTCAGCAGCTTTTGTTTCGAATGTGGTGGTGCCCAAAGCTTTTGGGTATGCACAGAAAAGATAATAAACTCTGGGTTTAAACAGCCAAGTGGGCAGGAGGTGGGGTAAGGATACACAAGTCTGTACAGCTGGGGCCCCAGCAGCAACTCTGATGATCACAGAATCATCTTGGTTGGAAAAGCCCCTCAAGATCATCGAGTCCAACTGTTCCCCCAGCCCTGGCACTGCCCCATGTCCTGAGAACCTCATGTCCGTCTGTCCAACCCTCCAGGGATGGTGACTCCAGCGCTGCCCTGGGCAGCCTGTTCCAATGCCCCACAGCCCTTTGGGGAAGAAATTGTTCCCCACATCCAACCTCAACCTCCCCTGGTGCAACTCGAGGCCGTTTCATCCTCACCACTCTGCCGGCCTCCCATGTTACCAGGCTGCTGATGTTTGAGCACCAAAGAAACCAACCCCAACCTCTTTGTGGTTGAAGAGAGAGCAAATGGGTTTGACAGATCAGATAAACCATTTTCCTCTCTGACAGATCCCGCGCTGGGTGTTTTTTTAAGAAGCGCCTGATCGCAGGGTTGGGGAGCCACTTGCTGTCCTCTGCACCCACATATCCATCATCATTTTTGTGTTACCGGGGAATTTCACCTGCATCCACCCTTCCCATCCAAGGTGAACTGGCAGCCAGACTTGGCCTTAAGTTTCCTGTCAATTTTCTAGTCCTCATAAATTTAGGAGCCGTCAGCAAAGTAAAGGAGGATCACAATACCATACATGGAGAACTGCATAATCTCGCAGACGAGAGTAAAGGAAATGGGATGAAATTTAAGACTACTAAATGCAAGGTCATGCACTTGGGGATTAACAAGAAATTCTGCTCTAAACTGGGAGCTCATCAGTTGGAAATGAGAGAGGAGCGGAAGGATGTGAGTGTATTAGTTAACCAGAGGATACCTACAAGCCACCAATGAGCTGTACTATGAAAAAGCCTCTTTTGGGTGAAGCGCTCCCAGTTCAGACCAGTAACGCTACAGTGGTGTCCTATATGGCATCAGCAAGAGTTCAGCTGGGTAGTTCTGTGCATGGAAGAGGTGGTTCAACGTGCAGGGAAGAAGATGGAGCAAGGGATCAGGGAGGCAGGGTTAACACAGGATCTTAACAGCTCTTCGTTTGTCTAACAATTTTCCTTAGGGGCAAATGGAATGGCTAAAAGACACTGTTGGCACCAGGGCAAATGAAAATCAGTGTATTTTGGAAATCACGAGTATACTTGCGATATCAAAGCGGGGAAATGGTGGAGCGCATGTGAGGGTAAAATGATGGTTGAGGGTATATCGTGGATTTTTTCCAGGCAGTAGCAAAGCGTTTTGCCCTGTATTTGTGCACATATCCCTGTCATGAGCTGTCACCTCCCCCCAGTCCGGATGGGTGTCCCAGTCTTTGGGGACGTCCCACCCTACAGCGCTTCACACACCGCATTTCACAAGGTGCCACTGGGGGATTTAGTGTAAGGGCCTTGGAATAAAATGCACACCGGGAACAGGTTTATTCTCTGTATTTACTGGCACAGGAGCAATGTTTCAAGCTGTGCTAAGGGGGTTTTGTCATCCTCTTTAGTAGTTCTCGACACATAAAGCATTGCCTCTTTCCCCTTGCTGCCCTTCTGCATTGCTTTTCCCCTCAGTGAACACATCCCTTTTGGTAGAGAATCACAGAATCATAGAACAGTTTGTGTTGAAGGGACCCTCCCAGCTCCCCCAGTGCCCCCCCTGCCATGAGCAGGGACATCTTCACCAGCTCAGGTTGCTCAGAGCCCCGTCCAGCCTGGCCTGGGATGTCTCCACGGATGGTTCATCCACCACCTCTCTGGCCAACCTGGGCCAGGCTCTCACCACCCCCAGGGACAACAATTCCTTCTTCATGACTTGTCCCAATCTCCCAAGCCTGTTTGGAACCATTTCCTATCAGTGCTTTGATCAATCCCTTGTTTTAACACGTTGCCCAAGTGTGGTGAGGAGCACTTGCCCCTGAGCAGCTCCATCACAACCTTTACCTGTCTGAGGGTGCTGCAGCTTCTGGCTGGTGTACCCAGAGAGTTTTGTGCCTGCAGTCAGCCATGAGGATAAGACAGCAGGGAAGAGTTACCAAATGACAGTGTCATCACATTTTCTTTTTTTTACATAATTGTACTAGTTATATGTACAATCTATTAGTTCATGGTCTATGTTCAGATGGGATGGAGCAACATCACCCAACACCAAACCACCAAGATGCCCCTTTGGACCTGCCAGGGGGTTCCCCAGGCCATCGAGGTCCCAAATTGACGTCAAATTGGTGCCAGGGTTGAGTCTGAATCCAAAAACAAAGCCCTTCTCCTCCTCAAGCAGTGTCTTTGTGCCCTCTGAAGTGACTTCAGCTAGTCATCTCCTTTTTTTCACAGCCAAAAAAGTCCTGGCAAGAAGAAAGTCTTCGGGGCCTGCTCACATTCCAGCAACACTCCGGCCTCCAGAAGTCCTTTTCACAGCGCACAATATGGCATTGTGATTAGATATAAACTGAAAGTGTATTTCCTGCCCTTCAGTAATTACACTGGCTTATGGGAACTTTATTCAGCATGAAGCTTTATTATTCTGCAGAATGAAATTCTGTATAATTTTCCTCTCCTCCAATGCGCTGATGAAAAATCATATTTTGGTCTGAGTTGGGAAGAAAGGCTCAGTTATCATTTGACAGCGTGGTGTTATTTTCCCCCGGAATTAAAAAATCCATCTGGGTGTACGACCCCGTTCACCCTCCTGCCTCTCCATTCAGCCTTTTGTATGCAGATGAACCTTATCAGTTTCCACCGCTGCAGAAAGGTGAACCAAAACAGCGTGCCTCCCCAAGTCCTCCGCACTCTAATGGAAATGCGTGAGCTGGAGCAATAAATGCGTGTAAAACCCTCCTGCACTGCTAAGAATGGGAGGGAGGTACAGATGGAAATCCTGGTTTGTGGCTGTCACCCATCAGCAAGGGTACCAGCACCAGCGCAACCCCTTTTTGTCAGAACAGCCGGGAATGTCAGGACCTGATTTATGCAACATGCTGACTTTAAGTAAGGCCTAACTCCAAAAAAAACAATTAAAAACAACTAAGCCAATGTCATCCAGCCTTCCTGAGCTCTTGGTCACCAGCGGTGGGATTCCCTCATGCAGGCACAGCCCAGCTCACTCTCATCTCAACCTGAGCTGGTGAAGATGTCCCTGCTCATGGCAGGGGTTGAACTAGATGAGCTTTGAAGGTCCCTTCAACCCAAACTGTTCTATGATTATATGACTCTGTATCAACCTGTTGCTTAGCAAGACATAGCAGATGGTTTACTTCCTGGCTTCTCTTCCTCCAAGAGAGGACTTGGAAATGCAAACTCCATTTTTCTTTTTTACATGGAGATGGTTTGCCAGCAATTGGTTCTGCTACTGTCACAGTTGTCATTTGAGGTGAGTTGCCAGGTTGCAGACATCGATGGGTGCCATACAGCCCCGTGTTTGCCTCTGCGAACTAAAAATGTGGGTACTCAGTGATGGTGTTACAGCTCTTTTTACAATTTCTACCATTATTGGAAATATTGAAAGATGACGGTTCCTCCAATAGCAAGAACGTCGCTCATGGTAGTGGTCATGAAAACTAGGCTGGGAACAGAATTAATCTGACTAAATTTTGCTGCCTAAATTAGGCATCTACGCTATCATGGGATGAATCTTTGTATGCCCATCTCAGGATAGGATAAGTCCTTGTATATTTCCTTGCTGGCTTTTCCTTGGTGTTCGCTGGAGATGGGCTGCTGCAAGTTGGAAGAGACAGTTATGGCAGGACAAGGGCAATCTGGAGCTGCGAAAGTCCGAGGAAGTGGATCTTGTGTACCAGTCGTGGCCCAAAGCAGAGCAGAAGACAGTCCCTGTCCTGTATTACCTCCGTGATCAAATAAAACATTTACCCACAACAGGCATTCCAGCTCTCCAGTCTCCATTGTGCTTACGCTGGTGCTCCATCCATTTCTGTACAAATCACCTTATTTGTCCCCAATAGTCACTTGCTGTGATCCTGGCCAGCCACTTGTCCTGTCTGCATTTCTATTGCTTTTAAATATTTATTTCTATCCACAGTAAATCAAGTGGATTCAGCTTCTGTTTTTGTCTTCCAGTGGACGCACCTCCCTCTAAAACCAAAAAGCCTTGGGTAAGTACCTTCAGTCCACTGCCTTTCTCTGACCAGAATTTGCCATTACTGTTGTTATGTCTGGTCTTTCTGCATTTCTCCTTGAGAAGTTTGGGTGTAATCATATCTGCTCCCCTTGTACTATTTGTACTGGTTGCAGCTGTGTTGATGACCAGTGTGTTTCTATCCTGTGATGGTAGGCACCGAGAAGGCAGGATGGGTTTGGAACATCTTGGAAATCCGGATAAGCTTTATATTAGATGGACACCGCCTTGGAGAAATAAAGATGCTTCCTTTGCTATATGACGGACATGACTTCAATAATACCGAAAGAAAACACGCATGGCTGGAAGATCACCAGTGATGCTGGACTGGATGTGGCAGGGCAGGTATTTTTTGGAGCAGAATAGTTAATATTCATGCACCTGGCCCAGGGTTGCCAATGGAGATGCATCAATTAAGGGGAAAAAGAGGGAGAAGGGGTGGTGGAGAGTAATCTCAGGTTGTATTTGCTGCCCACTGCCCCATTAAACGAGCAGGGAGGAGGGAAGGGCAGTCCATTTAGCGGGTCAGCGGCAAGTAGTGTTGTCAGATGCCACGCCAAGCTAATTCCTAATTGGGGCAGTGTTTGTTGACACTGACAGAGCCTTAATACAGTGTAATCGCTGGAGCCACAAGCTCTGATAGAGATCTTAATCTCTGCTCTCATTGAGCACGTCTGCTCCTTCCCCTGGCCCTCACCCCACCCAGGAGCTGGGATCCAGCACCCAGGGGGTTGTAAAATAGCCCATTTTTTCTTACGAGCCAAAGAAAGGAGGGGAGGTGAGCGGCAGATGATGAGGGTAAATGAGCAGCATTCTGCTGCCGAGGGAATTCTTCGGAGATTTCACAGCTGAAACAGGTTTTGCTTCATCAGACAGCAAATGCTGTTCACCAGGCCAAACAGACACACATCACCATCTCTTTTGGGATCTCCTTGGCTCCTTGTATTTTCCCTCCTACTCTCTGACATGGCCTTCCTGGAAAAGCTTCTGTCCACCTTTCTGCATTTTTCTCCTCACCAAAGCTGTAGGAGACAACTTTATAGATGAGTGACTCAAGTGTGGAGCAAGGATGAGTTTTGGTACATGTCAGCTTCAGGGTCTGTCATTGAACCAAGTCTTCCAAGTTCAAGGATCTCTCCTGCCACAGGAGGTGAGTATACCCACTGAGGACTTCAGGGTTTGTTGTTTGTCTTTGTTTACTGACGGGTAATGATGGAGGATTTTGCACTAAGGCAAGAGGAATGAGCACCAATATAATGGCCACATATATGGCCCTCTGCTGGGACAAGTCTGCAGTTCCATCCAC
This sequence comes from Columba livia, assembly GCF_036013475.1. Classification (NCBI taxonomy): domain Eukaryota; kingdom Metazoa; phylum Chordata; class Aves; order Columbiformes; family Columbidae; genus Columba; species Columba livia. The sequence continues at coordinate 21,246,056 of NC_088610.1, forward strand.
TGTCTTTTGGGGCTCCAGATTTACTTCAGGCTGCACAGAAAGATCTCGTTATTCTATCAATAAAAATACACATGGTTTTCTTCTTAAATAGATGCAAGCTGGTCTTTGCAGGCTATCACTAAGGTAAGGTCCTTTGTAGACTCAACAGGAGACAAATAAACAGCTCTTCTGCTCTGAGTTGTGATGCTTCCTTGTAGCTTACCTAAAGCGTATTTGGATACCAGGATGCAGGTAAAGCCCTTCCATCCTGCAGGGTATCACCTCATCCTCCTGTTGCCCATGGGTCTCTGCCTTTCCACAACAAAAAGTCTTACATTTCTTCTGAAGAAACCAACAGACACGTCCTAAATTCAGACAGGGATCCCTGAGACATCTTGGAAGGAGAAGGAGCCCAAAGGCTCCTTGCGGATGGTTCTGACCCCCCGAAATTTCCTGGCTTGTCTCGTACCTTTGAGTTACCATGTTCAGCAAACCTGCTGCAGAGCTGAAGTATCACTTATATTCTCCTCATCCATTATCCTGGGTTGCCACTTTATACCTGTTGTGTCTATTTTCCTCCTGGTAGGATGCAGAAGCACAAAAAGAAAAAAAAAAAAGGAAAAGGAAGACAAAGCTACCAAGGTGTCTCTGTCTTGCATGGATTTATGAAGAGGTAAGGAAATGTATTTTCAACATCTATGAATTCTTGCCATGACCATGCGAGTCCACAGCCGTCCTTGTGCATAAACAACACGACGAAGTGAGTTATTACCCAACCGAACGACCACAGCTCCACACCGGAGGGTGCTTTTGTCTCTCCTTTCACGCCAGCTCCAGAAGCCTCTCAGCCAAGCCTCCTCATGGCATGTGCTATGCTTACCTGTGATTTATTGATGATAATCATGGGGCAAGCCATTTGTAATCAAACATACAACAAAGACATTCTCGTGCTGAGAGGGAGTGATAACGCACCATTTAGTAATTTTTGTGCAGTCAGTAATTTGGAGAATGAATGATAATTTCCTGAACTGAAAATCTGCAATGACAACCCTTAGTGCCATTCACTTAGTGAATAAAGATACCTTCCCCTCCATGTCTTGTGATAAATTCCTTTTATTAAGGCCACTTATGTGGGACTTTATCTTAATCGTCTTAAGTATCGGGCAGTCTCTGTGCTGAGGTTGGGTCGTTTTTCATTACGACCTCAGACGTGCTCTATGAAGTAAATAAATACCAGTCAGTGATATGAAAACAGCCATTTAAAGGAAATGGGCTTTGCTAACACAATATTCTCATTCCCTGCATGCAGTGTATCTGCACAACAGGAGATGCTGAGGATCAGGGGGTCATCTGTTACGTCCACCTGAGTAGGATGGTCCCTACAATAGGAAAATAGGATATTTTTGACGATCACAATGTTGAACAACACCAGTGCACCACGCTGCTACAACATGCGCTTTCCCAGTTCCAACGGTATTACTTAAGCCAGCAACAAAATGCAGCTCCTGTGGCTTTGGATTTTCAAGTAGAAACGCTGCATGAAAAGCGGAGGTGGTTTTAGTAGCTAGCCAGGAGCTCTGCTTGATGACGGCCATGCTTTATGGAGTCTCTGTTCAACAGTGGAGGACAAGGTGCTGGAGGCAATTTGGTTTAGGCCAAACTGATGTTCCTCTTCATGTTGCTGTTGCAAATCCAGGCTGGGAGCTGCCATCCAAGAGTGAGTGAGCAGCTTCGTTCTCCGTTTCTGAGTGCAGGTCTTTGCTTCTTGGGCATCCTTACCAAAGCTGTTGGAATGGCTGGTCCTGGAGGCTGGATGGTCCTGTCCTCTGTTTTACATCTCAAACATGAATCACACAATGTTTCCACAGAAGCCACCCTTGTGTTTGAAGGAGAAACCTGTCCCCTCCAGCAGTGACACAGTTCCCTTCTGCTCTGCACGTCTCGCCCATCCCTTCAGCACTAGGTCTGGATAAAACTCTGCACGGGGCAGGAACACGGGATGTTATTTCTAAAGACAACTGGAGGGCAGACAGGGAATCCTGTTTCTGCCACAGGCCTGGGTGATGGTGTTCACTGGTACTGCTGGTGTGGACAGGGATTTGATTTCTACACCACCAGTAGCATCTCCATAATGCAAAAGCAAAAGCTGGTGCAGGGAATAAACAGCATTAAAGCTGAGGACACAACTGCCAGTCCCACTCCCTTTGGTCACCTACCGAAGGCCAAATGTGGGCTGTTTGCTGAAATTGTTGCCTGTAGCACTTGGGTCCGTGATCTCTTTGCCTCGCTTTGAGCACACAGCTCCCCACTCCTCTCTTTCCTCTCCTCGTTGCAGCTGTGATTTAATTCCAGACAGGCAGCAAAGTTTGGAAACATGCAGATCATTCCTGTTCTATCTTAATCATCCTCACCGGGGGAAATAGAAGAGGAGAGCTTTTTAAAACACTTGGATAAAATGAACTGAAATGATGAAATGCATTAAGAACAGGAAAATCTAAATGAGGTGGAAATAATGTCTTAATTGGAAGGACACATTTTAATCTTCTCTCTCTCCCGTGCTTACAGGAACACACACATGATGCTGCAGTAAGAGAGCAAGAAGTAAACTGTGAGAGTCCTTGGCACAAGGAAGGCAGTGCCTGCAGGTTGGACACCCTTGGTCGTCACCAGCTCTGCCCATCGCTCTACCCACCTCCTTGCACTGAGGTCTTGAAGCCAACAGCCATTGTTGCAGAAACCTGCCACCGATGGAACACCACTGTCACACTGCCCAGACAGATGGGAGGTGCCCATCTCATTCAGTTGACCACAGAAAATACGTCTCCCCAGCAAATTAGGCAGCCCAGGTAGGATTCAACATGATAGGTACCTCCATCACCATTACGGGAACTGTGGTCCATCACTGGTGGAGTCCATGAAGTTGAGTAGCTGTAGGTGTCAGCTTTGAGGTGTGAATTTGTGACCCTGAGGAGTGTCAGAGCTCAGGTGAACCCTTTGGTGAGAACCAAAGATGGAGAATAGTCCACTCTGTAATCTGTAGCCTGCTGGGATGGTTGTACAACTGGGGTGTACTCTAGCATACCCACCCAGCCATCGGGCAAGCAGGTGGCTGACTTTCGATACTTCACTGCTCAAGTCTGTTATGCAGAAGAGTATTTTCCCTCCAGCCTTATTCGTTATAAAGTAAAAGATAGTTTCTAAACGGTGAATTCATGACGCTGCCAAATAGGTCCCAATTATTATCTGCTGGTAGGGTTGGGCTTTGTGACCTGATCAGAAAAGGGATCCTTTATGTAGAAAAGATATCAAAGACGATGTGTGACTCTCTCCGTTGATCTGAAAAGAGGCAGGTCACTGGGTGAATTTGGGATTTTAATTTTATGAATCATCTTTTGAATAATGCTCATTGTAGTGCTTGATAGAGTCTGTTTCTCTCCTGATCTCTGCTGATTATATATTTTCTTCTAAGTGGTATCTCTCATTTCTAATATGCTACTATTATTCCAAGTGATTAATTGAATTCTTTGGTCAGATCTGTATCTGGATATCAGCTTTAACTGTATATGTGCCATACTGAAGTCACATTCTTACTCTGTGCTTCCCGAGGCACAGAGCATCAGCAAACCTTTTAGAGACTATGGTGGCTATATTTCCACAACAGACAATGCAATAAGAGGCAAAACCAAATAGATGTAATATTGCTGGCTCTTGGAGATCATTCAGAACTCAAGGCTACTCCAAACATGGTTTAATGAGCTAGAGCTTTCCCATTCACCACTCCCTATCACCAACCAGTCTTCCAGTAGGACAGCAGATAGATGCTGGATGGACAACCACGTGTGGTCCCCATGGGTGTGCCTGGTCCATCACTGGACTGAACTACTAAATCTGGTTGAGCTGCTCCTGTTTTCTTCTCTGCCAGGCACCTGTGCGCTTTTACTCTCATGATTTACGATGCCTCTCAGTCACTGGGATGCTGATACAACGTTTTTCTCGATCTGGTACGGAACTGCCTGAGAAAGAAGTGACAGAAGAGTCGTTCATAGTCTTTTCTGGGGAGAAAACACCTTGGAAGAAGCCTTTTAGCTGTTCTGTCTTCATTCAGTTTAGTTCAGGTTATGGGGGAGGATGAATAAAGACAGATACACAAACCCATGCGAATGTGGTGGATAAGCAAACTACCAATGATGGGCTTGTCAGAGCTGAAGAGGATGCTGGCACGAGGGATGAAGGCAGTTGTTGGCTTCCTGGGCCAGGAGGGGTGGACTCAGCATCTCTTGTCTGACGGGCACTGACTGCTGAGCTCTCTGCTGCACTTCTAATGACATAAATCCCTAAGTGAAGCGTCAACAAAAATAAATATTGAGGGTACAATCTGCTTCCCTCTGATCCTTAGAAATGGAAATATGATGGGTCCATCAGCAGGGCAGGAGCGACCACCTGGGTGTCCCGTTTCAGGCAGGATGCTACAGCATCAGGAACTGATACTAATAGTGCTGTGGCAGTGATTTGAAAGATGGTGACAAGACGTGAAGCTCATAGGGGGTGGCGACCAGGAGTGGGGTGCTGTCACCCTCCCCTATACTGTGACCTGCTCTCCCTGCATGGAGATGTTGCTTGGGGTGACATGTCCAGGTTCTGTCCCCAAGCTGCTGGAGACACCCCAGACCCCATTCCTTGAGCAGCCAAAATCGGCCCCTGTCTGGACCAGGAGCTTTGGGCCAGGATGCTTGAGCCATCCCAGGGGCTCAAATCGCAGTTAATTAAATGAATCACAATTAAATAGCGGTTTGAGGAGTGGAGAGGAGGGCTGGAGGATGCCGGAGCGTCCTGCCTTGGCAAAGTGCTGAGACAACAAACTTAACCTCTCTGTCCACAGCGCGCCGATCAGCCCTGGTTATTAAATCCCACAAAAGGAAGAAGAGGAGAAGTTGAATAGGGTTGAAAGAAAAAAGCACTTTCCCCATTTGGATTACCTCCTACAGAACAGGACCTGCCAGTGAAAGGCGGAGAGTGTAATTGCTGGCCTGAAAGAGAGGAAAAAGAAATGAATAGGAAAAGAAAGGGGAAAAAAAAAACTATAAAAGGAAAGAAAGAAAGAAGGGAAGGGGAAAAATTGATAATGAACAATTTATCCTCTGAGCTAACAGTTAATTAATTCTGAAAATATCTGTCAGGCTAATGGGGAGGGGGGGGATGTGCCACTGAACACAATTAGTAAAATAATAATAACAAAAAAGGGGAAAAAAGAAGCAAAAAGAGATTTTTTTAAGGTGTTGCTATCTTCTTAGAGACCAGGCCCTTGGCTTCCCAATGTCATTCTCAACACAGTTTTTTTTCTTCTCTCCCTTCGTCTCTTTTCAGAAATTGTTCTCATGAATGATTTATATATGTCTAGTTATCTGGAGTGATTTCTATGGACCCGGGCGCATTGCTGCATAATTGTTAATTTTAATGCCATAATAGCTTCAGATGGAGGAAGAGATTAGGCGTTTATTGCACAATTAAATGAAACATACTTGAGAATCACAAAAGGTTCCGTAATTATTTCAGACCATTAATAAAATGGGCATTAAATTATATGGGACACAAAAGGGAAAGGAAATAGATTTTCATTACAGCAATAGAAGCCGAGAGTAGTAATAGATCCTTGTTGAATTCTCTTTCTCTCTCTCTCTCTCTGAAATTAATTGTTGCCCGGCTTATTTCAAAGCAAAATAAAAGAGAAATAAAGTGTGTTAAAGAAGCTCTGATGAAAGGGCTTTGTTTGATAAGGACAATAGCCAGTGATACACTCTGGGAAAAAAAAAAAAAAAGAAAGGAAAAAAAAATAGGAAGATTTGATTTTGGCTTCTTGCCCTCAGCCCTGAAGGAGCTTCGTGCACACACGAGAGCTTCTCCTCCTGTTCCCAACACCACGGGGCTACCGTGGGTGAGAGGGACACAGCACACCTGGGACGGTCCCCCATCCATTCCCAGGTGCCTCCGGTGATGGGGACAGCTGTGGTTTTGTCACCCAGGGCAGAAGATGGTGATGTCCTCACAGAGGCTTCTGACAGTTCCTAGATAAGGACTCCGTGTGATTAATTTGTCTCGGATGGAAGAGCCGGGTGCACCGTGGAGATGGAGGCTCCCCAATGGCCAAACCACAGCATCCAGAGCCTGAAGACTTTGTCCTCTGACGAGACCCTGGAGAGCCTGATGGTGACAACATGAGGGGCTGGGTGAGGAACAGCTCCTGTTGCACGTGGCAAAGACCATCCAGAGCAATCTGGACCTGAACGTCCTCTAAACCGCACCTTGTGGCTTGGGAAGGTCCAAATCCAGAACCCAACTGAAGAGAGTGTCACCAGAGCCCAGGTATCAGCACAGACAGCCCTTCTTATAAGCTCTGATCTGTGGCTCCTTATTCCAACCGTAATTATTCATATTTCCAATGACAAAATGGGTGTGATCAATGTCTTATCCCATCATTGAAACAAAGGACATCCCAAAAATACAGGGGGAGAGAAGTCAGACACCCACTGGGGCAAGTTTTCAGGGGTGCTCATGATTTCTGGAAGTAAAACGTGGCATCTCTTAGTTTTAGCAATTCATGGGTCTAGGTTATTGAGGCAGTTTTGAACATCCCACACTGCTTTCAGGCTCCTCAGTGTCATTGAAAATGTGCCCTTGATCCCAGCAGAGTTTGTACCGATCTGAGTGACCAGCAGCACAATTAAGAGGGAAAGAGGTTGAAAGAGGGTCATTTGGAGCTAATGGAAAGCTCATCTCCCAGCCCGACTTCACCAGCCTTATACTCCTCTGAAAAGCCTAAAAGAAATAGATTTCTACACCATCTCTTGGCACTTGGTCCGTGAAATGGTGTGTGTGCAGCCAGTTGCCTTGCACAGCTTGCTCTGGGTGCTGCAGGGGTTTTCAAGAAGATCCCTTCATTGCAGAAAAAATAAAAATAAAATAAATTTTAGGAAAAAAAAAATAGAAGTGTCCGAATGTAGGAATAAACAAAGCAGCAAGCAAGGGTGTCTGTTCCTGGAGCACAACTGCACTTGAAGATTGAGCTGGGCTGACGCAGATCAGACGCACGGCAGCTATTTTTAGGCTCGGTGCAGTGCTTTACTAAGCAGCCTGTTCCCATTCCCACCAGCACAGGAGGCAGCGATCTCTCGATGGAAAGGAAAGGCCTTTGGATGCCCATGGACATGGGCAGTGGGAAGATGGCAGAGCTGCAGCTGAGAAAATAGGGGGTTTTTAAACCCTATTAAGCAGGTGTGTGTTGAGGGCAGGGGCTGAGCTCTTGCCTTCATCAGGAAACAGGAAAGATAAAAAAGGCAGGGGAGGTAACGGGCCCCCAACCAGCTCTGGATCTGGAGGGGCTTTGGTGAAACCAGAGCAGGCAGGAAGGTATTTTTGCTGTCACTATGCCTGGGGAGGACTCTCCCTGCTGTGCTGTGAGGAGCGGAGAGATGGGACAAGGGACAGCATCCCCCAAACCCTCCCCGTCTCCTTTCCCAGTGCGCCAGCACCATGCTGGGAACCTGGAGCTCTAGCGATGGGATTAGGCCTGAAGAGGAGGACCAGGAAAGGAGTTTGACATGGACGGACTTAGGGAGAAATTGGAAAAAAAAAAAAAAAAAATAAAAAAAATAAAAAAGGGGTGTAAGGAGGAATGCTCGTCTGTGCGGGGAGGAGCAAATCGGAGCATAAGCAGCAAAAAAAATGAAGTTAAATAGCTTTAGACCGGAATAAAGAGGCTGTGGGCTGCTGCGCCAGTGCCCTCTCCTGGGCAGAGGGAGGGATGGTCCAGACCCGGGGAGACCGGGGGAGCAGGGATGAGACCCGGGGAGGGGGCGATGAGACCCTGGGAGGGAGGGATGAGCACGAAACAAGGGGCCGAGTGGTCCTGCGGTGCTCTGGTCAGACAAACATGAAGCCCTGGTGCAGTCGTGGGTAAGCAAAAAGATACTGAAATGGAAAAATAAGAAGCTAAAGGAGACTCAGTCAGGAGCAGGGAATGGAGGGGGGAGAAAGTCTTAGGGAGGTGAAAGAAGACTGGCATTAGAGGAAAATAAATAAGAAGGTAAAATAAAACATGAACAATACAAAGTATTAAAGAGTCTCTAAAAATGCTGAGGAAAACAGATTCAAGAGCAGCAGCAGCTCAGTCGTGTCAGCCAGCTGGAAAATGGGTGAGAAGAGGACCCAAAACACAGGGTGAGTTTTATATTAATATGAGTGAAGTTCTACTCATTGCAGACCGTCTCTTGCAGGGTTGACTCTGAGCACGGGACACCTGCCCAGCACCAGTATCACAAGGTCTTGGGCATCCAGGGTCTTGAGCAGATGCACAAGGGCAGAGGAGTCCCCACTTTGGACTCAACCGTGTGTGTTGGTGTCACACAAGGGCGCACAACAAACGACCTTTTACACCTGCAGCTCATGTCCAGGTGTCTGCAACTTCAGAAACATTGTGGTTGTGTTTTAAGGAGGCAATGGCCAGGGGAAGGAGCTGAAATCCAGCACCTTAATGGAGCAGTGTGACAAAATGGAAGCAGGAGGAGAAAGATAATCTCAATGGCCAGCTTGGTGTTGCACCAGAAAGGTAAAGTTGAGGTTAAGGAACAAAAAACATCACCCTTCTGTGCCTGGTGCCATGGAAAGAGAAGGCTTAAGGGCAGCAAAAGGAGCAGGAAAGGAGCAGGTCCAGGGCAGGAGACCTTGGAGAAGACACCAGAGGAATCATGGCACATGGGCAGTCCTTGCTAAATGCAGCCTTAGTGCACAGCCTTTGTCTTTTTGTTGTAGACAGATAATGGAAACGGCCTCAAGTTGCGCCAGGGGAGGTTGAGGTTGGATGTGGGGAACAATTTCTTCCCCAAAGGGCTGTGGGGCATTGGAACAGGCTGCCCAGGGCAGCGCTGGAGTCAGCATCCCTGGAGGGTTGGACAGATGGACATGAGGTTCTCAGGACATGGGGCAGTGCCAGGGGTGGACTCAATGGTCTTGAGGGTCTCTTCCAATCAAAATGATTCTGTGGTTCTGTAATATGGGTTATTGGGTACCACAGAGGGGTCTCCACTAGCAAGTTTAAGTTTTGAGTCTCTTGTGTGAGCAGGGGGGAGCAGAAGGCAGTGTGAATCTCCCTTGCCCTTATAGTGCATTATGCTTTAAATGCAGGCGGGGTTTTCAAGGTCATCCCGCAGACACAGGCAGGAAATATATTGCCTTCTGATATGATCCCATGGGGTAGAGGACGAGTCATAGAATCATAGAATCACAGAATAGTTTGGGTTGACGGGACCTTCAAAACTCATCCAGTCCCACCCCTGCCATGAGCATGGACATCTTCACCAGCTCAGGTTGACTCAGCCTAGTGTTTTCTCTCTCTTACCCCCTGCTCCAGCTCTGTCTCGAAGGGGCTGTGACGCTTGACAAGCCTTGTGCAGATAAACATCCTTGGCACCAGCTCAGGGTGAGTGGAGGGATGACGAGGGCAGTGATGCTTGTCTGTGTCCTGTCATCTCTAAGGTCCCAGGGCAACTCCATGCTGTTTTCTCTGTTCCCCAGATTAACGCTGGGAAAACCACAATTTGGCAGCATCACCAGCTCTGGCAGAAATCCCAGCAGGCATGGAATATTCAGCAATTCATGGATTTGCTCCCAAGGCCCTTCATTATCTAAGTTCATTGTGGTGGTCACTGTTGAAAACAGTCTACTTGTCCTGGTGGCCACAGACCCATCCCATGGCCACCACTCTGGTCAGCGTTGGCCATGAGACCCCCTGTGGTTACAGTCTTGCAGAGAGCAAAAAACTGCGGTCCCTGCCCTCTGCACATTCCCAGTTTGGCATGATTTGGGCTGTGTGATCAACTCCCTTTCATTAACAGTGGCTAACAAGTGATTACTAACATCCTTATTCTGAGCACCAAAATGGTGTTGACCCCTGCAGTGCGTCGGAGAAACCCGTCCTAGGTAATCCAAACCAAACTGCCAGCACTGGCAACTTTGAAGAGCCGCGTTCATCATGCAGAAGCAGGGAAAACTTAGTGTAGAAAAATAATCAACATAAACCCCTTGGTTGAAGGGTCGGCTGTTTTGTTTCCAGCTGGAGTCAACCATGATTGAACACAAAGGTCACCGTTGGCAAAAAACACCCACCAAAAAAAGATAAAGGAAGCTGGTGAAGCCAGTGAGGCTGGATTAGATTTGCCTAGATGGGGGTCAGAGAGGGGAGAGCTTTTAGCAGTGATTTGCACTCTCAGAATGAAAGCTTGAGGATTTCGCTCCACTTCAAAGAAAAGCTGCCTGTCCCACACTCAGCCCCTGCTCGTCCCGCCGGGCAGAATTAGCGCAGCTCCCATGGATGCTGAGGGAACAGGGGGCTCACAATGCTCCTCCTGCACTGCCCAAAACTTGCGGAGGAGATTTCAAAGCATGGTGTGAAAATTTAGCAACCCAGCTTCCATTGGCCGTAGCGTCAGCTGAACAGCCAAATCCCCCAGTAGAGCTGCCTTGACTCGCTCCTTCCTCCCCAAAATGTGCTGCTGATGCTCCAGTTTGGGATGCGTGGTGGGGATTTGGGGGGGGTGTGCGTCAGCTTGGCCCATCTTGCAGCTCTTCTGCTTGCAGGAGCTCAGCAATGGGCAAACCTAGGCCCAGGGGTGTGGGTTTTGGTGTCATAGAATCCTTTTGGTTGGAAGAGACCCTCAAGATCATGGAGTCCAACTGTTCCCCAGCCCTGGCACTGCCCCATGTCCTGAGAACCTCATGTCCGTCTGTCCAACCCTCCAGGGATGGTGACTCCAGCACTGCCCTGGGCAGCCTGTTCCAATGCCCCACAGCCCTTTGGGGAAGAAATTGTTCCCCACATCCAACTTCAACCTCCCCTGGCGCAACTTGAGGCCGTTTCCTCTCATCCTTTCACTTCAGTGCCACTGAGTTATTTAAGAGCTGCCGGGACCTGCCTGCCCCACTCACCGCCCTGCACAGACACCGGTGGGAGCATTTGGGGAGGGTGACCTGTGCTCTCAGCCCCACTTTATGATGTGGAAATCAGATCAAGACATTTGACATCTCCTCCTGCAGACCCCCATCCCTTCTACAGCCCTGCAAGCCCCCTGACTACCCCTTACCTTCCTCCACCGCTCCCATCTCCTCCCCACCCATTGCCTGCAGCTAAAATACCTGCTCCTGCCTGACTCTGCTCCCATAGGGGTAGCACAGGGCACTAACACTCCCCTTTAAAGAGCTCCTGCTGGATTTTTGAATTTCATTTCAGCTGCGATGCTAAAATGTTGGGGGCGCAGCAGAACTCTGGTGTTTCAGGGCATTTATTCTCCTGAATAGTAACTTAAAGTAGAAAAATTCCCTCTATGTCCCCTACTTTTCATCCTGATTTCAGTCTGCAGCATCCTTGTTTTCTCTTCCTTCCCCCCCTTTTCTTGAGGTGTGGTTTATCGTAGATTACAAAATGTGAAATATCGGTAAATCTATTTTCTTTTTTTAATGGAAAATTTCCAGAAGAGAAACATTCCTGTTTTGCAAGGGAGACAGAAAATGAAAATTGAAATTTCCTGCGTTAGAATAAAAAGCCTTTCCAAGGGAACAGCGTTCGAAACACAAATATTGCACGACAGCAACAGAAAAACGGCAACAGGCAGCATTTTTGCCAGCTGTTTTGCACTCTTGCCTTAGAAATAAAGGACCCTTTCATTGCAACCATTGCTTGTCCTCTCCAGACAGTTCAGAGGGATCAGACCTTGCCTTGGGACCAGATAGACCTGGAGATGCTGCGGGGGATTTGCCAGGAGGCCGAATTCCCATCCCATTCTCCCATTTTATTTCTGGGCCTTTTGGTCCTGAGATCCTGTGAAACCCTTTGACCCAGGTGCATACCTAGGAGATAACGATTAAAGGCACCGTGTGAGTCAGAGAGAGTGTCTTCGGGCTGCAATTAAATACACAAGCAGGACTGATTAATTGGGAAAAAATCCTCACCCGTAAACAGAAGCAAACACTTGGCTTGCCGCCTGTGTCAGGGCAGCGATGGGGATCAGCGGGAGACAGCACAGCCAAAGCTCCTTCCCTTGGGACTCATGCACAACTTTATCCTTGGGGGAACCCATATGCTGGGATGCTACCAAAGCCAGGAGCCGGAGGGAAGAAGCCACACAAGAAGGGAAATTTTCTTATCTTTTTATTTTATTTTATTTTATTTTATTTTATTTTATTTTATTTTATTTTATTTTATTTTATTTTATTTTATTTTATTTTTTCCCATATTTTGAGTTAGTTTTTGGGACATGTCATTGAAGAGCAGGGCATGCACAGAAGTAAAACTGCAATCTTCACTTTATCTCCGTGGTGCTACTTTAGCAAAAATGTGTTGTTGTCCCACAGGGACACTCCTGCGTTAACATGGGAATAACAGCAAAGAAAAGGGCTAAACCACTGATTTCTTCTGCTTTGATTCGTTTTGGAGGCTATCTCCTCCTGCATTGCTGACGGACGACGGCTCGAGATGCTGAAGTTGGTTAATTGTCATGAATCCCCAGAGCATTGTTGCCAGCCACGTGAAAACACCGAAGGGAGCAATAATCACCTGCGATTCCAGTGAGAGAGTTAATCCTACAAAACGGGTTCATTCATCAGTTTGGGGAACACAGGGGACCGGTTTATTCATCTGCAGTGACCTCCTCCATACCAAGGGGTCAGATGCAGATGTTTGCGCTGAGCTGGGGCTCGTCTTTTGGAAAGGGCTCAACTGGGATTTAGGGACTCCAGGGACTGGAGAAATTAAGGATGTCCACAGAGATAAAGCAGAACAAGCCCCTGGCTTAGGACACGAGTGTGTCATTACATAGTTGCTTGTGTAACTGCATCCTAAAGGGAGGCACTAAGCTAATTGATGCAAGGTTGTCCTTATGCCAATAAAACTGTGCAACGACAGCTCCTTTGGTCTAAACCCCTGATGTCTCTTCCTGGACAGATCTACCAGTGCAGAGGCCATGTAGACCAGACCCTCAAGCTAAAACCAGCACTAAGCAGAGCTGGGAAGGAAAGGAATGTCACAATCTGGGTATGAAAGTGGAGGGGGAGGTTCTTAGGGACACGGTTTAGTGCTAGAGTTAGGTTATGGTTGGACTCGATGATCTTAAGGGTCTCTTCCAACCAAAATGATTCTATGATTCCGTGATTCTGTGATTCTGGATGCCTCCATATACACCACATTTGGTAGGTCTGAGAGATGACTTGATGATCACAAGCCATCAGATCACAACTGAGTCAAAGCACCAGAGGGGAATGAAGATGTTCCTTTGGCGCTTATGGCCTGGACTGTGTTTGGATGGATGGGGTAGCCTCATTTCACAAACAAGTGGTCCATCCCAAGGGAGGGTTGTGATCCTGGGAGTTATCTGCATGCCCCACGCCGGAGGGAGCGTGAAAGTCAGTGTTGTGCACAATGCGTTCATTCTTTCTCCTTGCCCTGCAAATTTGTAGCTGTTGATTAAATCCCTTTTCAGAGAGGAGTGTTGCAAGGCTTTCCCAGGCAAAGACCTCTCTGCTCCTTCTGTGTTTTCATTCTCACATCAGCTGCTGCCCACTGAATAACAACAGTAATTGGATGTGTTTAAATAGCGCTGCCCATTATTGTTTGGCTGGTAATCAGACAAGTCTCCCATCCCCTGCAACCTGACCGCCGCGTGCTGCGGAGGAAGGGCGGCCACTGCTCCTCCTCCTCCTCTCCTCCCACCCGCGTCCCCTCACCTCTCCAACCTGCCCAAGCTGGGTGTGCAAATTGTATACCAGCGATAACAAGTTTTCTCGCCCTCCGTAGCCAGTGGGATGCTGGAGGTTCACTGGGGTAACCTCAAGATGTTTGTTTGTTGCAGAGACAATTGCTTATGGAAGAAAAGGAGATGGGGCTGCTTGAGGCAGACAGTGGAACAGAGGGAAGGGAAGGGAAGGGAAGGGAAGGGAAGGGAAGGGAAGGGAAGGGAAGGGAAGGGAAGGGAAGGGAAGGGAAGGGAAGGGAAGGGAAGGGAAGGGAAGGGAAGGGAAGGGAAGGGAAGGGAAGGGAAGGGAAGGGAAGGGAAGGGAAGGGAAGGGAAGGGAAGGGAAGGGAAGGGAAGGGAAGGGAAGGGAATGATGCCACTCATATATCTTCGCAGGTGCATTCTGGCTGGCAGGCAGAGAACATATTGCCTTGGTGCGTTGACCCTTGGAGATGTATGGGCAGTGCTGGCTGTGGAACCATGGATGTTGGATGCTTAGGTGGACACCAGCATCTGACCATGGGTCTTGGTGGCACCCACATGGGTGCCAGCCTTTTTTTGAGCAGCCGCATTTACAGAAGCAGGGGATTCCTGTGCATCTCCATGGTCTTCCCTCTTTGCTCCCATCACTTGCTAAAAAGGAAGTGAGGTAAAAAAATAAATCACCCAATCAGGCTCAGAAGCAACAGCAAACGACCTCAATCAGAAGCAGATACCAAACCAACAGCAAGTATTTGCCAACAGCCCATTGGCCACATGTCTTCGCATGAGCTCTGCCACGTCTCTTTATTATGACTAATAGACACACTTGCAGAAATCAGAATCTATTTCCAAGTGATTCATAAGCGTGTAGGAAAAGGAACAGGGGAGAACAACAGGCTAAATACACCTGGTAATTTATTTGCTATGAATAATTTGAGCAGACCCAAGCGACGGAGATATCTTAGTTATTTATCCTGGGGGTGAAATTTGCAGGTGCTGTAGAGTGGGTGTGCTCCAGAGCAAGCCCTCCCTTTAACATTTACCTCCCCCGCCCCGGTATAAACCTCTGTGGCCATATTTGGAACAAGATATAAGACATGCTTCATCCAAGTCTTTCATTAATTGCTGTTTCTGGAATCTCCTGCCGGCTAAATCATTCCCCGCAGAATCCCTGTCTCCAGGGTTAGGAAAGGGTTACTGAGCGTGCCTTCCCGTTTGGGCTGGGTGGGTGGAAATCTCCTTGGCTTTCATCTCCAAACCTCGTAAAGAACAAGCAGCTGCTGGAGAGGTGGGTGCCTTGTAAATCACTGCAATAAATACATAATGAAGCGGGCGCATCGCTCCATCCTACGGCTCTGTGGAAACACAGGGTGCCGGTCCCCGACCCCACGGGACCAGTTCTGGAGGAGGTGTCGCTGGCTGCTCTTCTCTTTTCTGCCCTGGAGCAGATGGTTTGCCCTCACGTAGTTCCTGGGGAGCATTCACTGAAGTTATGGGCCAAGGTTGTCAGAGTCTTTCCTTGTGGGTTGCAAGAAAGTAATTTTCTGGAGCTCGTCCCTGCTCTGTTAGTCGGCAGAATAGTTAATGCGAGTGGCGGCTCCTCCGTATCTCACGTTTCACGTCACCATATTGTCACTGTAGGGTTTTGTCTTCTGGCACCACTGGACTGTCATGCATTTCATTATTTTTGGTGTTAAAATTCAGAGAGATTTTTTTCCATCAAATATCTTTGTATTTGTTTCCAGAAACAAATGATTAGCATTAGTATTCATTAGTATTCGTGTTAACAATTGATAAAGGGCCCACTACTGTAGTATCTGTGCAGAGCACACAAAATTCAATTAAAAATATAATAACTTCCTCAAGCCATGATCATATAATCTGTACCATCCCTCAAAATGAGTTCCTGAGAGTTCGCCCAAAGTTTCCTGCGGAGGGATCTGGTTTCCAATGGAAAAGGGTCCTGAGTCAGGGATGCTGCAGTCAAATGAGCAGGACCAGGCCAAGAAGGGTGGGACAGGACATGTACCACATAAATCAGGAATGCTTTTTGATAGCACCAGGCCAGCACAGCTCTGCTCCTGGTCATTGTGTCTGTCCGGCAGCAGAGTTGTGTCTGTCCAGCAGCAGAGTTGGTCTGTCAGGACAAGGCTGCATCGCCCACACGGGTGACTTGGATCTCCAAGTGGCTCAAGGGATTGGAGGTCTTCTCCATCCCTTTGCTGCCTCCGTGCCTCTGTTTGGCTCATTTTTTGCAGTCCAGCAGTGAGGTTTCCTTCTCTCCTGGCTCAGCAGCCTTGTTTCACAGCCTTGCTGGGCAGAAGGTCAACCTGACACCCAAGGAGGGTGTTGGAAACCATTGCATGGTTGGAGACTGCAACCCTGACACTTGCTCTTGAGCAACAGCTTCTGTAGTCCTGGAGAAGATGCTGGAGGGGTCTTTACTGCAGTGCAGACTTTACTGCATCACCAGACTTCCCACCAGTACGTTATGGTGGATATGGCATCTAATTCACAGCTAACACTCCAGAGAAAACAGCCTGTCCACTCCAAGTCTACATCTAGTGTGTGGGCACCTTCCCTGCTCAAGGAAACTTGATCTGGGTGGCGATGACCCTGCTCATTGGTGGGGAGTTGGACTAGATGAGCTTTGAAGGTCCCTTCGAACTCAAGCTATTCTATGATTGTATGATTCTATGATTCTGTGATAAGGGCATGTGGCATTATTCTGCTCTGCTGACCCTCTGGTGGTGATACAGCAAGGAGATTTGCTTCTAAGAGGGTGAATGCCACTGTGAACCTCCAGCAAGCAACAAAAGGCATCTCGGAGGCATCTGGGCAGCTGCAAAGCTGTGTTTGGATGGAAGCCATTGCATTTTCAAACAGCGTGGGTGGGTACGTGCTTTGTGGTTTTCCTGAAGCTGCTTCACTTGGTGAGGCCAGTGGTAGGGTTGAATTTTCAATAAACAGCAGAACTGACTGGCTCTTTAGACCTTGTTTTTGTTCAGTCCAAAGCTGTGTTTGCCAGACAGGCTTGGTGCTGCTGACCAGCATTTCAATATCTGATGTGCTTTACACAGAGTGAAGTCTACTGAGGGTCTTGGATTTGAGGCAGAAGAGCATCTGGCCAACTCTTACTACCATGGAGCATCTTTTGCTTGCTGGAGCATCTCTTGCTTGCTGGAACGTCTCTTGCAACCATGGTCATCTCCAGCAATTCAGGACTTAAACAATGTGTAAAACCTCTCTGCATGCTCTGGAGGTTGTCTAGGTTATTTTGGGCCACAAGACAGATGACTTCTCCAGGGTTATGGTAGATAGCACTTGGCCATTGGTGCTTCTAGAGTCCTACCTTTATACTGGGAACACAACATGGGGAAGAGATGGCCTTCGGTGCTTAAAATACCCAAATTCAGCTCTGGAGCTTCACCCTGAGATGCTGAGAACAGTTGTGTGAGTGGAGAAAAGAGGTTTGGAGTCCTTCCAGTAAGATGAATTGGCTGTTCACCAGGTCCTTGATGGGTCTTGAGTGTTACCTTCTCACAGGCTTTGTATTTCTGGTGGATGTGTTTAACTGAAGGGCCATATCAGTGTATGTGAGAAGGGAGGAAATTATACGGCTCTTGCATGGTTTGGTTCACATAGGTGGGAAGTTAAAGATCAGCTTAACCGTGTTGTAGGCCTGGCTGCATTTATGGGCGCAGATCTTTCACAAGAGTGGGTACGTTGGCCAAAGAGGGTGGATTTGACCAAACAAACAAACAAACAAACTCCACCTTGTCAGTATGTGTGATGCTGATTGAACCACCCTTCACTAAAATAACAGACACTTCTGAAACTTGAAGCACTGCAGCCATCAGGGACAAGACATAAAACCCCAGCCTGTGAACTGGTGTTCGGATCACACAAATCTACAGGAGTATTTTCCTCTGTGTCTTTGCGTGTTGACCAGACCTCCACTTTTCCCATTGTATTAGAAGAGTAACAGCAAGATAACACTTTGGAGCGTGTCCTCCGTTTGCAGAACACAGCGGTTGGTTGTGTTTTTCTGAGCTCCCTGTGCTTTCCACCTGTAGCTTTCAACTAAAGTCAACGATGCAGAAAAAGGCTCCTCCAGATCTCAGCTGAAATACCAAACCTTGGGAGCTATTTCCCTGCCCTACCCCAAGCTTTTCACCCAGCCTGAGACCAGCCTCTGTGTTTCTCCATGCCTGACATATCATTGGGAACAACCACACTCCTGTGCTTCATCCTTGTCCAGGGAGGACGGATGCGTCACAGCCGATGAAGCCATCAGCATCCCCAGAAATGGAGGCAGGTGAGTCCCTGGGATAAACAGTTCAGCCTTGGCACTTTTCTTGAAAGTTGCTGCTTCTGTTTCAGAGCTCATGTGCCTGAAAGCCTGTCTGTATTGTATTTTTTTCCTGACTGTATCGGTTGGTCTAGGAAAAGATGCTACCTTTCCTTGCAAGTCTGCTCTGCACTTCTGAGCTCAGGTCTTTTGTTCTGCTGACAATGACTCCTCCTGGCCATACGATCTCCAGAGTCAACTGTGTGTCAGGCCCCTGGGTTTACATGCGTGGCCAGAGTGAATATAGTTATTTACTGGAGAGGCTCATGGGCTGCAGAGAAAGCGAACGGCCAAGGATGTCATGGGATGCTGCACCCAGGGACCTCATGGGGCTCCGCAGCATGGGTCTACCCAACGTAGAGGAACCCTGCTGGGATTCCCCTGGGCATTTCTCATCCTGGAAAGGACGAGCCACTCTTTAGCCACTCCTTAGCTATTATTTAACAGCTAATGTTGCTAAGAAAAGGCCAGGAGGTGGCACAGAGGTGGTGTTGCCCCAGGAGTCTCTTGCAAGGGTTGTACTCAGAGCTCCTCGTGGGTCCCGTGGAACCTGAGATGCAGTTTCTACCCTGGTGTTGTGCACTTGTTGGTGATGGTAACAGGAGCCCAAGTAGCCACTGACTTGGCTGCAGTGAGTAAAGCGCTTCCACACTTAAATGCAGAGCAAGCTATATTTAATTTTGTCATCCGGGAAGGCTTCTATAATTCAGGGCACAACATCACGCTGCAAGGCTGTCCCACTGGCTCACTGATCAGGACCTTCACCCCTTTCAACCCCATCCCAGGGGCTGTGAGAAGACCTACAACAGCAAAACTCACCGGAGCTGCCCGCAGTGTTGGCACGGGAGAGGTTTTCCAGTTTCAGCGGCTCCCAGGGTGACTGGTCACACTGCAGGGTTGTCACCTGCCAGGAGGGAAATCCCCAAAATATACATCGCCTTCCTCATTAACAGCGGACTACCGAAAAAATGAGTGCTGCGAAAGAATAATGAACAGATGACCTGTGAGCAATGAGTTCTGTAAATGCGTATAACACTGTGTTAAAGGATGAGGTGTTCATTACAGGTAGAAAAAATGAGCAGAGCAAAAAGCAAGTTTTGAAAGGGCTGTAAACTTCAGCTTCAGCGCATAAGTCAGGTCCTAATTAATGGGGGCGGAGAGGAATCTTGATTTTTGTAGCAAGTTATTCTAGAACTCTCTCCCACCGACGCCTCTCTGCTTGGCCAGTGTGAGAATGCAGATGCTGGGCAAAGCAGATCGTGGGATGATCCAATGTGCCCCATCCATCACCGCTCCCCTCCTCTGTCACCTCTGTACAAGGTAGTGACCTGCTCCATTAAATCGCAGTGTGCAGGAGGCTGTGTCGGTGTCACTCTCTGTACACGGAGCTGCAAGGATTCTTTTCTTAGGGTTATGGTGAGGGACTGAGCAAGAAATACTGCAAGCACACACAGAGAATAACCCATGAGTACGTTCCACACAGTATCAGTGGATGCATCAGTGCTGTGTGCTTGTAGGAGCTGCTATGTATTTATTTTACATATTTATATATTGGAAAATATTATTTGGTGGTATGTGATTAAATGGGTCTTTTTAAAAATGCGTGGCACGTGCATAAATAAATATATGTATACACTTGCATGTAAAATAGCCAAATATGAAGGAAAAGCATCAAAATAATCAGCCTGTGCACTGAGCTAGTTCCATGTATTTATACAAAGCATTGGTGTCTGTGGGGATCTCACCAGGTCACGCAGGACAGCAGGGAGGACAGGAGACCTCCGTGTCTGTGAAAAAGCACCAAAGACCTGAAAGTTTTTCCAAAATGTGCTCCCTTCAATTAAAAATAAATTTTTAATCCACTCACTTTCCTGGAGCCTTCAGGCATACATAAAAAAAAAAGGTTCTTGAAAGATCCAATATTTTCCAGCAACTAAAAGTTTGGATTGGGAGTATGTTGGAATTATGCTCTTTGCCTCTCACTTTTGGCAGTTGCAGCACTGCAAGCCCGACCGTGATTCCTGTGAGGAGGAGGAAGATGAAGGCAGAAACTTAGCTCTATTTATGCTGATATGAGATCTCAGGCTAGGTGATCTCATCTAATTTAAAGTTACTCCAAGTGAACTATCTCCAAGAATCTGATTTTAATGTTTCCACATCAGGCTGTTCTTATCATTCTGCATTACCATGATACCATTCAGGATTAATAATCGCACTGTTAGTTTTGGTGTCTAAACAAGCTGGCGAGGAGAAATGGATTTCAGACACCTCCCTGGAAATCGCTGCTCACTTGAGAAAAATGGTACGAATTTTATAAAGCCCCATCCTCAGGAGATGTACAGCAACAGGTCTCTGCCAGGACAAACGGCTTGGGGTAAAAATTGAAGTATTTAAGGATATGAAGGTGTCGATATTGCAAAGGAAATCTTTATTTTCCTCTCTGCTTTTTTTGGTTTGTTTTAATCGGAGGGATATATGGGATGTAAATGAACAAACTACAGCCCGAAATGCCCCGAGCTGCTCGGAGAGCGTGTGCATCAAGGCAAAGGCACCAGCCAATGAAAGCAGGGCTGCCCATTATTAGTATTATTATTTTTAATCATTAATATCGGGAAGCAGCATTAACTGATTGAAAAGACTTTTCGGGAGCAGTCAGAGCCGTCGCTCCCTTCCCACCGATTTGTTTTGCTACCCGGATTTTTAAAAGCGACGCCAGGTTTCCCCCGCGAAGATGAAGTGAGGGATGACAAATGATATAATTTCCCCACCTTCCCCCCCTCCGCGAAGAATCGGGAAATAAACAGTGAAAACAAAGGAAGTTTTGTATTTAAAACGGCGCGGTGGGGGAACACAAAATACTGGGGCGAGGGGGTCGGGGGAAGCTGCGCCAGCGCGGGTTTAACCGCGGATGTTGAGCGCGGCCGCTGCGCGGGGCACAGACGAGGCCGCTGTTTCCACAGAGAAAATGGGGTAAAACCCACAAGTTTTCACGGGTGTCATCCTGCCACGGCCACGGCTCGGCCCGCAGGTGCCTGTCGGGGCGGGCAGCGCTCGGGCATCCCCGGCACGGCCCCGACGGGGCTCCCGGGACCACGGGAGGTCCCCGCGGGAGACACGTAGCAGGGGCTCGGGGACGGGGAGAACCGGGGAAAGGAGCCGCTTGCACCCCCCTTTTTAAATTTGCGGGTCCGTGTGCACGCAGGGGGTGCTGTAGATGGGAGGTGAGGCTCGGGAGACACCACCTTGGGGAGGGGGAAATTTCCCCGGTGATGTCCCCGGCTGGTGGGGGTCCCGTCCTCAGTCCCCGCTCTGGGTAACGGGGCTCCCGGCGAGGGCTGTGAAAATTCGCGGTGTATTTCTGCGTGCAACGAAAAAAGGCGCTGGGATGGCGCTGCAGGTAGCAAAGCCAAAACCTCCGGTGCTGTCGGCCCCGTCCAGGTGAACGGACTTTAAATCATCTGCCCCCCTCTTCTTCTTCCTCCTCCTCTTCCTCCTCCCCCCAGCCCCGCACGCACACGGCTCTGCCGGGAAATGAAAGTCATTTATTGCAAGCGGAAAGGAAGGAAGCAGGAAATAAGGTCGACGGTGGTTTACACTATTTATTATTATTATTATTATTATTATTATTTGGAGGAGGGGGTAGGTCGATACCCACCAATAGCACCGGAGCGGACCGCGGCGGCTTCCCCGCCGGGCGAGAGGCGAAGTTACCGGCGGAGCGGCGGCCGTGGCCCGGTGGGGGGTTCGGGGGAAGCCCGGAGGGGCCGGGGCGGCCGCCCCCCCCGCCTGGTTCGGGGATCCTCCCCCCGCCGGGCCGCCCGCCCGACTTCTCGTTTCTCTCCCCGGTCGCTCTCGGGAACGGGCGGGCGGGGGTAGGAGGTGGCCCGGCGGGGGCTTTTCGGAGCAGGTTTGTTAACCAAAGCAGGTGCTAAAAACCAATAAGCCTGGAACAAACGCGGTTCCCCCCCGGGAGCCGGGACAATTGTTTCCATTTAATAAATATTTTCCCCACGGGCGTTTCGCGGGAGGCAGGCAATTATTCAAAGCAAGCCGGGACGCGGGCCGGCTCCCGGGGTTAAGCGGGGCTGCGGAGCGGGGAATCGGGGGAGAAGGGGGGCGGGTTGGAAGCGGGAGAGTGGCCCCGGCGCTCGCAGCCCCGACGGCAGCGAGGGAGCCGGGAGAGCGCCGGGACCGGCCCCGCTCCGCACACCGGCGGGATGCGGGGAGGATGGGGACGACCCCCTTCCCCTCCCCCGCTGCTGCTATTAGCACGGCGACTCACAAAAGCCTTCCTTTTAATCTGTGCCTTTGACGGGGAGCGGGGCGGGGGGGGTCCTCCTTTCCCCTCCTTTCTTTTTCTTCCTCCTCCCTCCCTTGTCCCCTCCCCTCCTCTTCCTCTCGCCCTTCCTCTCTCCCTCTCTTTTTAAGCGGGTCCCCCTCCGCGCTGATTGGGCGCCCGCCCGCGCTGTGTCCGCCCTGCCGCTATGTCAGCCCGCGCACCGCCGCAGCCCCTCGCCTTTGAACTGCCCCGCACCGCTCCGCGTCCCCACCGCCGGCCCGCTGCTGCGCCCGGCGGCTCGCCGCCCGCTTAGCCGCCCGCCGGGCCCCGCGGGCCGCCCCGCTCCGCGCCTCTCCGCGCCCCGCCCCGGCAGGGCTCCCGCCGGGGACGGCGTTGGCGGAGGATCTGTGATGATCAGCTGAGCCCGCTCCTCCCGCTCCTCCGGCTTCCTCCTCCTCCTCCCGCCGCCGTCCGGCGCCCCCAGCGCGCCCCAACCGCCGAGCCGCCCGCCCGCCCGCCCGCCCGGCCGAAGCATGTCCAAGCCCAGCGACCACATCAAGCGCCCCATGAACGCCTTCATGGTGTGGTCCCGCGGCCAGCGGCGCAAGATGGCCCAGGAGAACCCCAAAATGCACAACTCGGAGATTAGCAAGCGGCTGGGAGCGGAGTGGAAGTTGCTCTCCGAGGCGGAGAAACGTCCTTACATCGACGAGGCCAAGCGGCTGCGGGCGCAGCACATGAAGGAGCATCCCGACTACAAGTACAGACCCCGGCGCAAGCCCAAGAACCTGCTCAAAAAGGACAGGTATGTCTTCCCTTTGCCTTACCTCGGGGAAACCGATCCCTTAAAGGCCGCCGGGCTTCCCGTGGGGGCCACTGACTCTCTGCTGAGCTCCCCGGAGAAGGCCAGGGCTTTCCTGCCTCCCACCTCAGCACCTTACTCCTTACTTGACCCCAGCCAGTTCAGCTCCAGCGCCATTCAGAAGATGACTGAGGTTCCTCACACCTTAGCCACCAGCACCCTGCCCTACGCCTCCACCTTGGGATACCAGAACGGGGCGTTTGGCAGCTTGAGCTGCCCCAGCCAACATACCCACACTCACCCCTCGCCAACTAACCCGGGCTATGTCGTGCCATGTAACTGTACCGCTTGGTCGGCTTCCAGTTTGCAACCTCCAGTTGCCTACATATTATTCCCAGGCATGACCAAGACTGGGATAGACCCTTATTCTTCAGCACATGCGACTGCCATGTAACACCCACCCACACCCCCACAGGCGTGTGTGTGCGTGTTCCCCTTCCACGGGTGGCAGCTGGAACTGGGATTCCTTCGTGTGCATGTACATAAAACCTACAGAAGCAAAAGGTCGCCCCGAAACAGGACTCTGGTGGCGGCCACCGGGCCGGGACAGACGCGGACGCTGCTCTCCGGAGATGCTCTCGCCTAAAGCTCAACCTGAGAGCTGGCCCCAGGCTCAGGATGGGGGGAAATGAAATGGCGGGGGCAGATAGGAACCCGGCACTTGTAAGAGTTGTAAATGTGTTTTAAGAAAAAGAAAAGGAAAGAAAAAGCGAACCTTGAACTGCCCTTTCGGGACGAAGCGGGGGAGAAAAAGAAAAAGAAAAAAGAGAGGGAGAGAGGCGGTTGGCTTCGATTTTTATTTATTCTCTTAATGTCTATGAGTTCTCCAGGGTCTCATGTCACTTGGATTTGACTTTGGGAAGTCTCGGTCTTATTATGATTTTTTTGTTTTGTTGTTTTTTTTTTTTTTTCCTTTTGCACATTAAAAGATGAGATCAGCTGTGTTATATATATATATATATATAAATATATATATATTTTGCCACCACGCACTACTAGGTAAAATTGCTTTTCATGTCAGAAAAGGCTCTTCGAAGTTAAAAAAAAAAAAAAAAAAAAAAAGGGAAAAAAAAAAGAGGGGGAGAAACATTTATATTTAAAACATATGATACTGTTTGCTTAATTTAAAACAGGTAGTCCTTAAATTTGTGTGATCCAGTGAGACTAGATCTAAGTTTACTTTAGACAGAGCGTCAGGTATGAAGTCAGGCAGTAGAATTGTAAAAAATTAATAATACTAATACTACTATTAATAATAACGAAAAACCGAATAAAAACCGATGGTAATTTAAATGTTTTCACAATGTCTTTGGGAAGAAGAAGGGGAAAAAAATGTATCCGGCAGGATTTTACCTCGTTAAACCTTTTGATTTGTTGAACAAAGACGTTTTGAATAAAGACAATCTGTCATCAAACGAGGCAAAACTGCGTGCTGTAAATGCGGTGACCCGGCTTTCCCGAGCCCGCGTCCCGCACCGGCGGCCGCGGGAGGCCGCGGGCGACGCTCCCCGACCCGCGGGAACCGGCTCCGCCCGCAGCCGCGCCGCTCACCGCCGCCGCGGGCCGCTCTCCCCGACCCGATTCCCCGCTCCGGTAGCTGAGCCCACCGGCTCGGGCCCGGTTTTGGGAGTCCTATCGGAAGGGGTCAGGCTCCGTTTTGGAGCCCATCGGGGAAAAGCGGTGGCGGGAAAAAGAGAGAAAACTTCCGAAAAGCGGGAAATCTCAGTGTGTGCTTGGGGGGCTGGTGCTCTCCGTCCCGGCTCCCCATCCCGTCGGGGAACCGGCCTTTCCCAAGTTGCCTCCGCGACGCTGAAGTTTTACCGGCGCGAGGAGATTTTTGGAAGGGGGTGTTAGTAGTGATGGAAATGTTGGAATTAGCATCTTATCCGGCTCAATTAGTGGTGTTGGGGCGGGGGGGGGCTGTCTTCCTTTGTGAAGGGAGGGAGTTTCTCTACGCGGGGGGACAGAGACGGAGGGGAAGGCGGGGGAAGACGCGGAGGTCGGTCTGGAGGAGCTGAATAGCGTGTTTGGATGTGCTTTGCTCATTAAGTGCTCTTTGGAGACCGATGTTAGAATTAAACGGCATAACACAATTAACATACATGGGGCTTGAATGGGAGGGTAAGCAGAAGAAGAATAGATAGATAAATAAATGAGAGATCAGGCGAAGGTAAACAAAAGAGGAGAGGAGAAAAGGGCTGAAAGAAGAGGTTAGAATGGCTGCTCCAGCCTTGTTTAGCATGACAAAACCGGCTCTTACAAATGAGGACAATTAGAGGCGCTGGCTTCGGAGGGCCTGGGAGCAGCGGGACGATCCGCTGGGACACGCGGGGCTGAATGCGGCCGGCGTGGGGCAGAGGGAGGCGCGGGGCGGCGGCGGGAGCGCCGAGCGCTGATTTAACCCCAGCTGACAGTCGCTGTCACTCCGGGTGATAACACCGATAGCTCAGTGTCCTCGAACATCCACCCAGATTAGGCTGACAATGGTCGGAGGGAGAGGGAGAGGGGGGGGGAAGCGCCTGCCCGCGGGCCGCCGGGCCCCGCAGGAGATGGGGAGCAAAGGGGGGGACACACAGCGGCCGTCCCCCGCTCCCCACCGCGGCAGAGATTTGGTGGGACCTTCCGGACCCCTGAGCCAGCCGGGCCGAGGAGCGCAAGTCGGGGCGCTGCTCCCCGGAGCGGCCCCGACGGCTGCGGGGGGGCAACGGGCTCGGTGGGGGCCTTGGGGGGCAAAACCGGGGCGAGATGGGCAAGCGTGAAGTGACGGGGCTGGAAACTTTAGCTGAGACCTTTATTTTCTTTTCTTTTATTTTCTTTCTTTCTTTCTCTCTCTCTCTTTCTTTCTTTCTTTTCTTTCTTTTCTTTCCTTTCTTTCTTTTCTTTCTTTTCTTTCTTTTATTTTATTTTCTTTCTAATTTTCTTTCTTTCTTCTTTTATTTATTTTCTTTCTTTTCTTTCTTTCTTTTCTTTCTTTTCTTTCTTTTCTTTCTTTTTTTTCTTTTCTTTCTTTTCTTTCTTTTCTTTCTTTTCTTTCTTTTCTTTCTTTCTTTTCTTTTCTTTCCTCTTTTTCTTTCTTTTCTTTCTTCTCTCTCTTTCTCTCTTTCTCTTCCTCTCTTTCACTCTCTTTCACTCTCTCTCTTTCTCTCTTTCTCTCTCTTCCTCTCCATCTCTCTTCTCTCATTTCTCCCTTCCCTCTCTCTGTTTCTCTCCTTCCATTCTCCTCCTCTTTCTCATTTTCTCTTTTTCTTTCTCTCTTCTCTAGTCCTGGTTCTCGTTCTCTTTTCCTCGCTCTCTCGCCTTCCTCCTCCTGCCCCGCTCTCCCCACCAGACCTTCCCCCTGCCCACTGTGTGTTTGCTTTCCATTCCCCCCCGCCGGATTATTCCTCCAACTCTCTCGCCCGTCTGCAGGTGTGTAGCTGTTTAACTCGTGGAGATAAATAAATTAAATAATGATCTTGACACTGCAGTGAACCGATTACTGACTTTGATGTCAAAGGGAAACCAAAAACAGAAAGAAAGAGGGAGAGAGAGAGAAGGGAAAAAAGCTATTCCCTCGAGGGGGAAAAGCAGCTCCTTGTCAAACCTGTTTCCCCACAACTGTCTCCTTCTTTCAATAAAATCATTAAACAAAGGCCGCGGGGTTATGAGCACCACGCCTTGGGTGCGCGGCCGGGCGCTGTCCCGGGCCGGGCTGAGCCGCGGAGCTTCGTTCCGCATCCGCGGAGCCCCGCGGAGCCGAACGGAGCCGAGCGGAGCCGCTGGCCCGGCGGGGACCGCGCAGCGCGGAGCCGGGACGGAATCGCTCCCCCCCGCAGCTCCCCTCGCTCCCCCTTCCCTTATTCTTTCTCTTCTCTTTTCTTTTCTTTTCTTTTCTTTTCTTTTCTTTTCTTTTCTTTTCTTTTCTTTTCTTTTCTTTTCTTTTCTTTTCTTTTCTTTTCTTTTCTTTTCTTTTCTTTTCTTTTCTTTTCTTTTCTTTTCTTTTCTTTTCTTTTCTTTTCTTTTCTTTTCTTTTTTTTCTTTCTTTCTTTCTTTTTCTTCTTCTCTTCTCTTCTCTTCTCTTCTCTTCTCTTCTCTTCTCTTCTCTTCTCTTCTCTTCTCTTCTCTTCTCTTCTCTTCTTCTCTTCTCTTCTTCTTCTCTCTCTTCTCTTTTTTCTCTTCTCTCCCTTTTCATTTCTCTCCTCTCCTCTTCTCTTCTTCTTCTTCTTCTCTCTCTTCTCTTTTCATTCTTCTCCTTCTTTCTCCTTCTTTCTCCTTCTTTCTCCTTCTTTCTCCTTCTTTCTCCTTCTTTCTCCTTCTTTCTCCTTCTTTCTCCTCCTTCTCCTTCTCCTTCTCCTTCTCCTTCTCCTTCTCCTTCTCCTTCTCCTTCTCCTTCTCCTTCTCCTTCTCCTTCTCCTTCTCCTTCTCCTTCTCCTTCTCCTTCTTTCTCCTTCTCCTTCTCCTTCTCCTTCTCCTTCTCCTTCTCCTCCTTCTCTTCTTCCTCTCCTCCTCTTCTCTCCCTCTCTTTCCTCTTCCCACCTTCAGAAAACGGTTCTGTTTCGGCATAACACTGCCCGCAGGACCACCTAGACAGTTAAAAACACCCGGGTTGTCGTTCCTTTAAACAAAACAACAAATAAGAGAGGAAGAGGGCAGAAGTCGGGGGCAGAAGGAACCGGGGGAGCCCTGGCCGGTGCCCAGGTGGGGCCATGCGATCGCCAGGCAGTTCTGCTGCAGGAGAGACAAAGACAGAAGGGGAATTATGTGATGTTAAAAAAACTTTATTTTAAAGGAAGACATTAAGCCCATAGAAGTCTCTGAGAGATATTACTTATTTCTGCTTATTAGTGATAATAACCCAGTAAATTTGCTATTGAGTGTATCAAAGGCATTCAAAGAGACTTTGAAACATCAAAAAGATTGCAATTCTGATTTTACGGTTTTATTCCAGGCCCGACCTCCTGGCTACATTCCTTGATTATAGTGTTTAAAAGTGAGCGGTGATCAGAAACACATCCACATCCTCCTCCTCTCCTCCCAGCAGACCCGACAGGCCGGACCGACCCGGGGACCCACGCGTGGGGTCCGGCCGCGCCGGCTCCGTGTTCCGCGGCCGCTCCGGCTACCCGAGGGCCGGCGTGGGGGCGGGCAGGTGAGGGTCATCCCAGCCGGATCCTGCTCACCCGCCTCTCTTAACAAAATATATAGAAGATCATTTTTAAATGCTTAAAAAATTGCATATTTAGCTAGAGCCAGCCTGGCCCTTGTCCCTCTCTCGGAGAGGCTACAGGGGCCACTGCCGAGGCTTTTGATACGTCCGTAATGTACCTTCCCCCCCGCTTCCCCCCGCCCCCCAAGTCCTTAATTTTGCCTCTCCATCTCTCTTCACCCGTCTCTGTTTCAATTGCGGCGTTTTACACAAACATCAAAGGGATAAACAAGCCTTTATTATTATTATCATTTTTCCTTCCTTTTTTCTTATTAGGGCAAAATACTTCATTATTACTGAACGCGCCGCTAAACAAGAAATAACGTGCAGGGTCTATGCAGGTCCTCACTGCAACAAGCCAACATGCGTTCGCGTAAAAGCCCAGAAATTAAATACAGGTTGATCCCAATTTACAAAGGAGAGCGAGGGAGAAGGAGCCGGCTCTTTGAGTATGTGAGAGAAAGAGGGGAAGAGATGAGTAGCTGGTAATTACTGAAATATAAGGATGAGATTAATTCAAAGGAAACAAACTATGAAAACAATTGGAGCCGAGTGAAAAGCAAAACCCAGATTAGAATTTGCTTGTGGTTTGTTGTCTGTCTGCTTTCTTTCCTCCTCCCCACCCATTGTCACAGTGCAAGGCAATGGGATTTGCACACTTGAGGTGTAATAGCATTACTGCATTAATTAAAATTTTCATTTCACGTCCAGATTGTTTACTTATCTGCTGGAAACATATGTCGGGAGAAGTTGAGATTCTGGATTCTGCTCCGCTGCCCAAGGTGCAGCGCAGTACAGGGGGGGTAGAGGATGGCTTCAGATTTTTTCCCGTTTTTTCATTGCATCCTCCAGCCTTATCTCTCCGCTGTAAATTATAAGGAGACTCCATTGAACTGAATATGAAGATTATATTTGCGAGCGGCGCGTCCTAGAGCGGTCCCGGTCCCACTTTGAAATGAAACGAGCCGTTCGGCGGGCACTGAACCCCCCCTTCTCCTCCCTCCCGGTGCCGCCGCAGCCCCCTCCCGGGTCCGGGGAGGCTGGATGGGACCCCTCGATACCCCTCCGGTCCCGCGTAGAGGGAGGGAGGAAGATCCGCGCCGCGATGCTCCGCGCTCCTCCCGGGATGTTCTGAGCGCTGAGAACCGGGAGGCTCCAACCCTCCCCCAAATGGTGCTTTTTTTTCCCCAAAAAAAGGGAGAAGGGAGAGACCGAGAAACCCCCGGCCCCGCTGCGGGACCAGCGGCCGGGGCCGCGCCGTCGGGGCAGGCGCTGCGGCGGGGGATGCTCGGGCACCTGCATCATCACCCAGATGCTGCTGCTGGAACCCTTTGCTTATTTGCTTCCCCCCTCATTTTCCTCCCTTTTTTGGGGGGTATTTCATTTTTTTTTAAAAAAAATATGTTTATTTTAATTTTTCTTTTAAATACCCCGGAGAAGGCAGCGAGGTGCTGTCCTCTCCGCCCGGTCTATCTGTAATTGAATCTAGGTCAGTTATTCTAAAGCATGGAAGAGGCTGATTCCCTCTTTCCGACATCAGCCCGGAATTTGGAAAGCGGGGGGGGAGGGAGAGGAGGAGAGGGGGGTCTTGCAATTTCATTTAAAATGTAATGGTGGATGAACCGATAAGCAAATAGGGGGAAAAAAGGCTCTGCTTAAAAGAAAAAAAAAAGGGCATGCTTTTAATATGCTTCCAGATGGGGGGAAAATGATTTACATGGGAGTTTATTTCCTCTTTGCTGATATGAAAGAATTACAGATACAAAACCCACTGATCTATACAATAAAAAAAAAAAAAAAGAAAAGAAATGTTATTTTCCTGTAAAGGTATCAGTTCATTTATATTCATTTAACCATCCATCCATCAATTCACTTTCTCACTCCCTGCACATTCTCTCTGCCTCTGGTAAACCTACCCCACCAATATACTTTTCTAGAATATACAATGAAGTTTCCTTAAAAAAAGGAAATAATAAGAGATTTAGCTGAAGTAGGTAAAGTGAAGTTTCCTTTCTCCCTCCCCACCCCCGTGCTCCAACTTTATGTTACAGACTTTGAGTGAATTAGCAATATGAAAAAGAAAATGCTTTAGTTTGGAAAAATATCTGTGTATATCTATAAATAATATATGCAATATAGATGTTATATATGCGTCTACATGGGTATATATAATATATATAGCAGTTTGTATGCTCAACATGTATGTACTGTGTCTCTATGCTTATGTTATACAAACAGTTCATTCTCTCCCTATGTGCGTGCCTATAAAATAAAATATACACATATTGTACAGATATTTACAGCATTCATATATCGTAAGTGCACGGACAAAGATTTAAACATACATCCAGCCTGCGTATGCTGTATATATGCACAATATATATGATGCCCACGCACACGCAAAGGCAGCGTCCTGTTGAATTGGAGCAGAATGTTTGTGTTTAAATATAAAATATTTTCTGAAATTCCTAACGTGCGTCCTTGAGGCACATACGTCTGTATACGGTACGGGCTGGTATTCGTGTGCTCACGCTGACGCACACTCTTCTATGCAGATATAGAGAGAGCGGGCTACCGAAGGCCACGGAGGTGGCCTCAGACCTTCCAGATTTAAAGGCCACACCTGTGATTTTTTACATTTAGGGCGGTATTTGAACCTGAGATGCAATTTGCTTTATAGACCAGAGACCAAACCTCTCTCGCTGTGAGTAACACCCTGGGTATTAAACCAAACCCGGCCTAGGTGAGCTCTTCCCCGGAGGTCACTTCTTCCTTCCCGCACTCCCGGTTTGAGGACCCTTACTCGCGGGAGTAGTTACAACGAGGATGAGACCCCGTGGCCAAAGACAGAGGTTGCTAAACCATCCGTCATTTCCCGGAGACCTTCGCAGAGGCTGGAAGTGGAGGGATGCGAAATCCCTTCTTTATTCTGGTACAAACATAGTAGCAAAAGCTGTGTGAGAAGTCACCTTTTTATTGTTAAAAACAGCTAAATAGAGAGACAGCTAGATATGGAAATACCTATATATACAGATAAAAATACACACCTTTATCTTCAGCTAGGTATTGATATAGATCCGTATATAATTTTTCTTGCGGCTGCCTGTTAAAAGAGCCTCAGCCGGCACTCAGGGGGGTCCTCGCCAGTCTTTTGAAAGAATCCACGTATGAATAAAGCAGCCAGCCAATCACCCCGACATCAAACAAGCTGGTGACAACGTAGATCCGTGGCACCTGGACGCCTGCCCTGCGCAGATCCCAGCACAACCGCCAACCACATCAAAGGCCGGAGTCACCCGGCTGCATATTGCCAGTGACACCTGCAAACGTAAGCCCTGCTTCGTGTTTCCAACCCATCCCCGAATAAATACATAATCATATCACACAACATAATTAATAGGAGTATCACCATGAAGGACTCCTAAAGGAAAGGCTGTTGAAAGAGAGTTCCTGAAGATAATCCTTTTAAAAGGTTTCCTTAAAATGCAGCCACCAAGGCAGGTTTAGTTCCAACATTTTAATACCTCGGGATAGCACCGGTTTAGATCTTGTTAATGTCTTTCCTTTAACACCGGCTTGACTTTTGATTTGGGACTTGCACTTTTTTGGAGGATCTCCTTGCTGCTGTGGTTCTCCAGGGAGAAGGTCCCCAAAGGAGGCCCAGCCCCGCTCCCCTTTCCATTGACCCATCGGGGACCCACAACCTCGTTTCTGCCGGAAATCAAACGTGGTCGCGTCCTACCTGCTCATAATAACCTTTTAAACCTCACCGCATTTTTGTCTCGTGACCCACTCGAGTAATTTGCAGGGTGCTGCTTAATTTGTTTTTTATTTATCCGGGATGGCACCCCGACTTCTGGGCCACGGAAAAGGGGGTTCAGCTGCTCCCGAGCTCTTTGCTTAGCGACGTCGCCCGACTCCTCTGTTGTCCTCAGAAAAGTCCTGCATGGCACTGCCTGCCAGGGTTGGTAAGTAAATCACTTTATTTATTCATTACTTTTGCTTTTACAAATGATGTCTGTGTAAAATGAGCCACCCAGCAAAGAGCGGGGATCAATGGGAAACAACAGGCTCTGCTCAATGTTCCCCTGAACCTCTCTTCCTCAGTTTCCCATTAGTTGTTTCCATGGTTGTTTTGCATTCTCACATGTCTTGGGAATGGGGCAAAGCTTGAGAAGAAGCTGGGACCAGGCAGCAGGGCAAACCCCTGCGAGGAAACCCTGGTAATGCTCATCTAGAGCTTCAACCCAGGGCCTTTCCCGCTGGTTTTCAGCAGGATAAGTTTCAACTTGGGCAAAATGTCACCAAATTGGCATGGAAATAAGTGAGGGCTTTTGGAATAAGTGAGGATGGACACATTCTCCCAGCAGGAGTAATTAAAAAATGCAAAACAAAAATGAAATGCAGTTACATCAGATTTTTTTCTTTCTTCGTCCTACAGTTGTGGACAACCTTTTAGACTATCCCAATCCAAGTTTCTTGATTGGTGACAGGTTTGGTGCCCCATCTCTCCTACTGCACAGGAATTTTGTGCCTCTGGGAAACTAGGTATCTCCATTCCCAGTGAAGCGCAGGCTAGACCGTCGTGTTGCAATGTGTAGGAGAACACAGTTTAAGGGCAAAGTCTGAGGTTTTTGGAACTGCTGTAGCTGTTGTCCTCTCTTTGGAGTCCGGCAGCTGTGGAGTGGCCACCATAGCCCAGACCGTCCCCATGAGGGACAACGGTGAAACCTGTTGGGTCTCCTGGGAGAGCAGGGTCAGGTTGCTGATGGCTCAAATTATTTCCAATCAAACCAAACGCACTCTGGCATGAAGAAGGACTAAAATACTTGCTCCCTACTTGCCTAAGTTTTATTTTTCCTGTTTTATCTTGTAGCTGTAGCTGCATTATTGCATCCAGTCTTTCTTCTATTTTCTTTTTTTGGCAAGGTTAGAGCCCTCCGACTTAGACTATTTAATCGCTTCTAATTTCTCCAGATTTCCACGTGGGCATTTTTAACACTTGCCTACTTCCTTCCCTGTGAGCTGTTAGCATGAGTCATTTTGTTTCCTGACAGACAACTTTTTTTTCCTCTTCTCCTTCTTCTCTATCCAGCCAAATTTACACAGGAACTTCCCCACCAGGCAGTGAAAGGAGAAAGGGAATTAGATCTTTATCAGAGACTTATTTTCACCCAAGATTTCCTTAGATCGGTAAGCTAAACAGAGGCTAACAAAAGCCAAATGGGTGCTTTCTCTCCTCATGTAGAAATAAACTCCCTGCAGCCAGAAGTGTTGCCTCTACTCCTTTGGAGGCAAACCATGTGTGACCATGTGTCCTTCTCTCAGATGTACCAGCATCAGTCCCCTGCGATTGCTGGATTTCACTTTGGCCATAGAGTGCCATGGAAGATGAGAATTAAATTCTAGCAGGAAAACAAATACAGAAAAAACATGGAAAAATCCCAGCACTGCTTCAAATCTCTGCCAACTTTCCAGACCTTCGTAACTAAGCCAAAAATAAGGCCACAAACTCATTTTTCTTCATTTGCAGGTCACCTTGAAGGGTAGATGAGTGACTCTTTTAATAGCATTTATTCTTTCAAGAGGATTTCAGTGAGGAAAGTAGCAATGACTGAAATTCCCTGTTTCCTTACAGGTCCTCAGTTTTGTCTGGAGGATACGCAAGCGTCTGGACAACTCCCCACCATGGATTTTTGCTCTGTTACTACAGCACTGAGGTACTACAGAGGTTTGGCATGACGGCACTGTATTGTAATTCTTTTAATTGCCTCTCGGCCTTGCAGCCCATACATGCACATTAAATAATTGCAGGGCTGGAGGAGACGCCTCCACAAAAGTGGGCAGCTGTCCGCTTTCCACTCAAATGCAGCCCCTCAGTTTTGCACGAGATCTCCATGATGCTCTTGTGAAAAGCACCTTCCAAGCCAAGCAGATGTAGAAAAAAAGCATGAAAAGGATGGTGCAAGGACAGAGCAATGGCTTGATGCCCCTCGCCTCTCATCCTGCGTGATCCATCCCCTTCACTTGGGGACAAGTGGGGACAGGACCCCACAGGTCCCCTCCCTTGCTAGGACCCTGGGAGCAGCTGCTGCCTGGAGAGAAACCATCCAGAAGGTCAAAATGCACATGTGCTTTAGTTTAGTCAAAGTGGTTTTTCTCAGCCTTAATTGATAACTGATGAGAAAACCTTCAGCTCTACACATACGCATGCATATGTATAGACACGCACACCGACACACGTGTTTATATAAATAGATGTCTTTAAATTTAAATAGATTTATGCCCAAGGACAGGAAGGAGGATAAAAGGTCGTTGCAAAGAAGATCTAACACATCTGTATGCTCTTTTGTGGGGATTAAATCTATAGTAGGTTGCATTCAGTGCTAATACTCCTATTAATTTCTATTTTTCATTGTTGTTTTCACATTTGTCGAGCTTCGATGAAGGGATAATGAACTAGATGGATGTTAACTACAAATTATTCACCCCTGTCTTGATAGTGTAACACAGATTCCTATTCACTTACTCTCTTCACCCAGAGATGGTAACACACTTTCTGCATCCATAACAGCAAAACCTGCTGGATCCTGTAACGTAGTGAAGAAAGAGAAAGAAAAAGAAAGAGAGACACTTTCGCTGAGAAATTTCAAATACTGATTGAATTTGGATTGTAAGAGAGAGCTGAGGAAGCGGAGCGTGCGCTAGTTTTGCAAGGAGAGCTTGTTGGAAATGTGTTGGTCATGGGCACGTCGGATCTTTGGTTGTGTTTAATTTTGAAAGGTCAGATCTTTTGGGGGTCTATTTTTTTTTGTTGTTTTTTTAACTGGACTGTGTCTCTTCTTGCTGTGCAGCAAGGGATGGATGTATTTACAAACGTGCAGGTTTTTTTTGCAAACCTCCTTGCTTTACTTTTGTGCTTGGTGCCTGTGAGGCCAGTCTGGTTGCGGTATTGGGTGTCTGGGGAGCTGGAGGTTTTGTTGCATCAGTATGAACGGGAACAGAGTTGGAGAAACCCCAGACTCCCCCATTCCCTTGAGAGAGACTGGAGTGGGGCTGGGGACAGAGTCACAGAGCCACCAGCCCCAGCAATGGGTAATTTTGGGGATACAGGCACCTCTGCTGAAGGCTTTGGATACACTGCAAGTGCACCCTGGGCAGCTGCTCCTGCAGATAGTTACAGGAGCTTTGAGAACCTGCTTCCTTGCAGTTTGCCCTTAGACCCAGGCAAACACGGGAATTTCTGCTCAAGTGTTTAATTTCTGATGGAGTGGTGCTCGATGTTAGGCAGACAGGACAGTGGAGTTTAACCGTTCGTCCCCATTTTGCGCTTGCAATAGGAGACCAGGGCAGATTTTGCTTTTATCATTAATTAGTCACTCCAGCGTTGACTTAGATTTCCTTCTGTTCCTTCTCCCCATGTCACAGGCTGCTTCAGACCTTTGCAACCGTGTCCACCCTTGCTGTGACACCCCGGGGTGTCACCAGTGCCCTGCAACGGGCTGTGGTACCACCCAACATCACCCTGGTCCTTATTCTGCAGTCACTGATGTGATGCCATGGCCAACTCCATGGCTGCCTCTCAAGGTGCTTCAATGTTGGCGCCCAGCAATCTTCATTTACCTTTGCAGAGAGGGAAATACTGGCTCACACTGAAATTGCCAAGTGATAAATTAATGCAGTCGTAACAGCTTTTCTCCTTCTCAATGTATACACCAGCAGTTTCTTCCGATCCGGGGCTCATGTCTGCCCCATGAATATGGAAAACTTTCTTGAAGATGGGCACTTAATGGAGAAGTTAATGCACCCCAGAGCAAGCGGCTGCTGTGGGATCAGCCCTGGACTGACTATGGAACGCTGCAAGATTTGAAGGTATCACTGCTCATTTGAGAGGAGGCACTGGAGACTGCTTGGGCATTTCTTAAAGTGATTGGTCCCAGTCTTCATCCCTTCTTTTTTATTATCTTCCTCTTTGCCAGTCCTTGGCACAGTCCTTCTCTCTCTTTTATTGATCACTTGATCAACTGATCACTTGATTGACCCTGAAGTTTTACACATCTGTCCCAATTCCATTTTTTTGTCTTCCCAAATTTATCACTGATCCCTCCGGTCTGAAATGCAAGGTTTTGACCATAAAGTGTTCTCTAATCATTGTCCTTCCACATTTTTCCCAGGATATCGCCTTTCCTGTGATCTCCATCATTCATTTGGTGGCACTGAGTGACATCTTTCCTCACAGCTTTCACTCTCCTCTCCTGGAAAAGCAGCCAAACCCCGTGTTCGGGTCAGGACAGGCAGAAAACATCTGTTCATGGGTCCATCCTCTGCACTCAGCTCGTCTAGATTAAACCCAGACTTTTCTCACTGCTTCTTCCCCTCCCCTCTTCATGTCTCCTTTTCTATGTCTTTCCCCTCCCGATGAGTGCAGCTAACACATTTTGTCGCTGACAAAGCTTTAATTCTGTGGGTTTTCAAAGGGATGGATTGCATTCCGCGCCCACCGTTCCTGCTACGCGCTCTCCAAGCTGAAACATCTCCATTCATTTTGTAGGCCATGTGAAAAACAAAGCAGTGGAGAGGGACATAAGTATTCCAGAATTCCCTTCTCTGGCAGCACAGTTAACTAACATTGACCCACGGCCACTTCTGTGGCTCTTGCATAACACTTTAAAACGAGTGGTTCTTTTGTTTTGTCTCTAGCCTAAGAATTCATTTTTTAATAAGAAAACTCAGAAGTGTCTCTGAAGGATACGGGCTCGTGAGCGTCACCACCGCCTCGCAGGTGTGCAAGCTGGCACTTACTCACGGGGTCTCCATGGTCTCCAGCTATTTGGATTAACGAGGGTCCGGCGCAGTCCTTGCCATCTCCTCTTGCAGATCCAGGCAATAGAGCCTCAGAGCTGCCTTTGCCTCTTCAGGCATCTTCTCCACGCCATCACGTGTGCGCGGCTGCTGCTTGGAGAGCCTCGGAGAATGGGAAGAAAGGCTCTCAACGTCTTCAGCAAGCATCTGGTTTCCTTTCCTTGTTGCCCCCGTGGCTGGAGGAGCAGCACGCTTCTCATGTAACTTGCCCTGCCTAAAGGCTCCAAAAAAGTCAGGTGTTAAGCCTGGTTCCAGCTGTCAGTTCTTTGAAAGTCAGCCCTACCTTGCTGCTTGTCTTTCCTCGTGGCCTTTCAAGAGTTCGTCCACCCCAAGCAGCAAGCTGCCTCTCTTGCCATGCTTGGGCTGGGATTTGAATGTGACGCCTGCTGCATCTTCGTTGGAGTTTTGAACCCTAAATCACACAGGCTTATTTAGGAAAAAGAAAAAATACAGGCTCTTTAAGTGTCTCAAGCAGTTTATCTCATTTCATGGGGAGATGTGAGATATTTCTAAATAGAATCAGGAATGGAGGAAGCAGCCGCGTACATTTTAATTCTAATTTTTCCTATATATCAAGCGTTAAATTAACAAGCGAGGGAGAACACCACTGATGAGCTATCTGCTGTTTAGACAGGCATATCAGGATAAAATTACTCTGCACTTGCCTGTGGTTTGTCTGGATACTCCTGGAGCTGCACCAGTAAAGAGTGTAATTGTGCTGCTATTTGAAGCTTCAGATTTGGTGCTGCGAATCCTCCCCTCTGCCTATGCAAGGTTTGCTTGATGACGTTAGGGAACTACTCCCCATAGGTGATTTTTACCCAAGCAGGGTGCAGAGCTCCTTTTATTTTCTATAGTGAGTTGCTGGCATTGCCTTCAACTTGGGGTAACTGGGTGTAAAATCAGAACCTTCTTCAAAGTCTTTTATTTGCTATGTAATAAGGGGCACTGAGGTCTTTGATTAGTTAACATCAACATATGTCACCTCCGGGCTCTGCACTGCTGGCCTGTACCACACACATGCACGTCGAGTAAATGGTTCATATTGACTTGCACTGAAGCTCAGTTATAAAATGCTTCAGTGCACTGAATATTATTATTTTCCTCAATCCGAGTCCCAAGAGGACTCACTCCAGATATCCTCACTCAATGAAATATTGTCTCTGCAGCCAGGGAAAGCAATCTCTTGAGTACGAACCTTGAAGCAGAGGAACAGGTTATTTTTCAGCAACCTTTTGATATTGTCAAACCATCAGTCTTTTGGGGACTTGTGGACTTTGCTAACACATTAGACTGACCCTTGACATGAAACACCTCATTTTCACCAAATTTATAATTATTCTCTTTGCACACCTCATGCCATATGGCTGTGGGGATAGTATCATTGTTCCTGTTTTATAGATGGCAGAGTTGTGTTGCAGAGAGATGCCTGGAAGGTGTGCACAAGTCTATTTTGCATTGCTACTTCCTCTTGCTGTGCTAGTCTGGCTACGGGATGCTTGTGTGTGTGTGTCCTGATGTGTTTGTTGTGCTGACCAGTAAACATATGACTTCTTCTCCTTGTTTCTAAGGTCTCCTGGCTCCCTCAGTGTGAGCGTTTCCTGAGGTGACCCTTCTCACCCATAGAGATGGGAAGAAGTGGGAGGAAACTCCTCCTCTTGCAAGTCAGTGTACTTTGACTACAGTGACGGAGCCTGAGATTGTCCAAGTCTTTAAGGAGTATGTAGTTATGTATTTCCAGGTGTTGTTTACTGTAGTAAAAGCTGGACACCCAACCCAGCTACGCACTGCTTGAGCATGGGAGCTGTAGGCATCAAACCACAGTGAGTCAGCCATGGGGAACAAACAGCCATGGGCTTTTAGGGCTGTCCCTAAACTTGCAGGTAAAAAAAATATCATGGCAGTTAGCCCCATTGTAGGCAGAAAAGAAATGTCAGGACTGGTTTAAATTCCTGTCTCACTCCTCCATGAGGTTACAAGCACATTTGATGTCACCGCCAAACTCTGAGTGGCCAAGTGGACCTGGTGCTCATGAGATTTTTCCTTCTTTCTCGATCCACCATATCATCCTTGAACTTGTTTGTTCTTTGCTCACAGTTGCTTATGACCAGCAAAATCACACAGGGACATTTTGTTCTTTGCTCACAGTTGCTTATGACCAGCAAAATCACACAGGGACATTTTCATGTGGGCAAAACCCCCATCTTTTTGTACAACAGAGATATTTTAATTAAAAACCTTGACTTCCAGAAATTTCCACCAGTTTCAAAGAACCATGAGGATGCCAACAATGCCTGTTCTTTATGAAGAAGTGTGTTGCGGCTGCTCGTTGTACCCACTCAGAAAGACTCCTGGTCTGAGGGGGAAAAAAAGCCAGAGAGACCACATCTGCCCAGAACCAGCAACATCTGCTGAATGAACCAAAAGCTGAAGCTCAAACTAAAATCTAATCCACACATAAGAGCTGTGAAGGCACAGTTCTGCAGCAGGTAAAGTTTGCATTTGAGGGGTTACTGTTTGAAGCCTAATTCCAACATTTTTCCCAGCCCATTCCTTCAAAACCCAACCCACCAGATGGTATCCCACCAGTCCTCATTTTTTATTCTCCCTGAAGCTGGCACTGCAAATGCTTAACTTTGGCATCATCACTGATTGTTTCCATACCAACCTTTTGGATAGGCTTACGGCTGGGATTAAGAATGTATTTTGCATGTCTTCCATGTTTTCCCAAGTTCCTGAGGCACCAGCTGCTGTTGGAGAGGACGGGGCTAGAGGTCCTGCTAAAAGAGCCACGAAATCACGATGCGAACAGCCCCGACTTACTGGGCTTTGGGAATGCTAAGGCTGCAGCTGGATTTGTACCCTTCAGGCAGTCTTTGGTTAAGAAGCAGCATGGTGAGTGTCATATTGCCCCAGGCTTGACCTCCTGGGAGCTGCAGAGGTGTTAGTTGATCCCCCTTGTTGCTGCACACTTACCTGTTGTTTTCATGCAACCTACATGGGTGCATTGGCATGTTTGTATATGTCAGAAATGTATCAGTGTAACACGTGTTTTTTTCTTCTTTTTTTCCCACCCTCAGCTTTGCAGGCTCGCAGAGGCAGCCAGAGCTCCAATCTGGACTCCAGAGCCCCACTGAGATCATGACAGCAATGTTTATGTGCTATTCTAATGTTGGTTTTAGCAACAAAAATACTTTTTAATGCATTAATAGCATTAATAGCATTACAGCAAGCCTGTCCTTTTCTCTCCCTTACAGAATGGCTGTCGGGAGGGATGTTATTCCAGCTTCCACCTCAGCATGCCGTGATGTACAATCATGGGTACATGCCCACATCAGGCATGGTTAGTACCACCACTGAGCTTTCTTTAGTTAATTTGGCACGTGCCACATGGGAGCCACCTTGACAGGATAAGCATCATCATCATCATCCCAAACAGGCTCAGAAACCCCAACTGCATCCTGAAGGCAACAGGACTTTGGATGGGTATTCAGCAAGTGATGGGAAGTGGTCTCACCCAAGGGGACCATCATGAGGTTCCACCACTCTCACAGAATCATTTTAGTTGGAAAAGACCCTCAAGATCATGGAGTCCAACTGTTCCCCCAGCCCTGGCACTGCCCCATGTCCTGAGAACCTCATGTCCGTCTGTCCAACCCTCCAGGGATGGTGACTCCAGCACTGCCCTGGGCAGCCTGTTCCAATGCCCCACAGCCCTTTGGGGAAGAAATTGATCCCCACATCCAACCTCAACCTCCCCTGGCGCAACTTGAGGCCGTTTCCTCTCGTCCTATCACTTGTTCCTTAGGAGAAGAGACCAACACCCTCCACGCTACAACCTCCTTTCAGATACTTGTAGAGAGTGGGAAGGTCTCCTCTCAGCCTCCTTTTCTTCAGGCTAAACACCCCCAGGTCCCTCAAATACTCCCCATCACACTTGTTCTCCAGACCTTTCACCAGCTTCATAGTCCTCAAAAATGCATCAGGACATGGTGGCCAGACTTGTGGTGTCTCCCTGGCCACTGATGGAGACTGGTTTGCTGACTGCACCTGCTCAGGCTTCTGGCTTTGGGTTTGCAGATACAATTGTAAGTATTGGCCAGGGTGGGTAATGTTGCTAAGAGCCAAGAAAGCACCACAAAAGATGCCTCCTGATGCTGGGTTGGTTCCTACAGCCTTTGGCTGTCTAGCATGAAACTCTCAAGGGCAACTGGAAGCATTTTTGGCAAAGCAAAAGCCTGCATACCTGTGGTGCTCTGTGCGAGGTTGGGGATTCCTTTACTCTGCTCCAGGAAGCTTGTGGAGGAAGATAGCACACACTACTGCAAAAGCCATACTGTGGTCTTAAAATAAACACAATTCTTACGGCTCCATTGTGAAGTATAGGTGAGAAAGCCCATGTTTTGTGCGATGTATGAGGGCTCTGACCCTCCTTCATTAGTGTTGCTACCTGTACGAAGTGAGTAATTGCAGTGAAGTGCCGGTCACATGCCCGTTGTGCTGAGAAGTCTCCAGGAGAGGTTCAATTAGGAGGCAGAAGCTGACGAGCTGCAGCGTGTGGAACCTCGGGGAATCTTTCCCAGATTAGCCCTAAGAGTCAGCCCTTGTACCACGCTTGTCACCGGCACGTGTCAAAGTGCTCCGTGAAGTGCTGCCCGTGGCGCTTTCCTTGCACAGATTGGGGTGACGGGTGAGCACAAATCCAGGGTTGCCTGGGGCTTCAGAGGCAGAGCTCGGTTTCTGTGTCCTGGAGCAGAATGCTGAATGGTTCATCCGTTCATGGAGAGGTGTAGGAGTCCTGACTGGAAAACAGTAAAACATCCCTGGTTCTTGCCACCCAAAAGAGAGAGGTAAATAAGATCTGACAACAATGCTTCAGGTGCTACCTGGGGGAGGATTTCAAACAGGTCTATTCTCTTGGAAGTCAGGCTCCCCTTTGCCTTCCCCCAGGGGTGGTTTGCTCTGTGAAAATCTCTATCTTCCACTCGCCTGCTGCTTCTTTCAATGCAGTGAAGGGCTGCAGCCATTTCTAGCACTGGACCTCCAGCCAGGCACTAACACTCTGCTTCTCAGCAACTCTCCCAGCAAAACAGATCATCTGTCCTGTCCTCCTCCCATTCAGAGGTACTGAAAGCTCAGCTGCTGTCTCCTGCCAGGGCCAGTGTCTTCCCGGAGATTGCCCCGAGGTCCTGGATCTCTCACGAGCCATGAGAGATGGCTCATGGCAAACAGACCTTATTCTTGTTTGTAGGGCCATCAGTTTCTGCACGTGGGTAGTCTGCTGCTACCTTGTCCAGGTGGCAAGTAAGAACCTGTGTTCTGCATGCAGGAGCTATGAGATATAAAACCCAAAGCTAAAAAAGCAGTCATTTTGTTTCCCTGTAGAGAAAACTTGCTGTATTTATCTGTACTACTGCTTTCTAAAGTCTCTGCTTTTCTGTATCCATTGTGTTGCTGCAGAGGTTCCAGTTTGCCCTGAATTTCAGCACAAATGAATTTCAAAAGCTGTTCTCCTGGATGCTGCTGTGAGGTCCTGGCAAGGAGGTCAGAGAGGATACAAGAGACATTGGGTGTCACACAAGCGGCAGAGAAGCAAAACATCTCCTTGGGGTTCCTGTGGCTGTGTTCACTTGAAGTGACAGCCCACGTCACTAAACTCCTGCAGCTTGGGCATCCGGCGACCAAAAGTCGCTCCAGAACCAGCATCAGCAAAAGCCCAACAGGGGAGGGAGAAGCTCGGTGTTTGGGAGCTTTCTGCGTGGTGGGCAGGCAAGGCAATGATGTTCATGGCTTTATTTGGGGTCTATTTCATCTTGTAAAGATGAAAGAAGATTCAAAACTCTTGCCTGCTCTGTCACCTTGC
Organism: Columba livia; assembly: GCF_036013475.1. Taxonomy (NCBI): domain Eukaryota; kingdom Metazoa; phylum Chordata; class Aves; order Columbiformes; family Columbidae; genus Columba; species Columba livia. Next base: position 21,289,194 of record NC_088610.1, read on the forward strand.
AGCATGGGGGGATGGAGGCTGAGGGAAAACCAATGAGAAAATATGTACTCGCCTAGCTACTCAGATCTTTCTAATTCAGAATTTAATCTCCAAGACATTATTATCTCTGTTAGCTTTTCTGTATCTGAGGCACTCAATAAAAGATTGCTAAATAATTCAGCATTCTCCTCTCAATCCAGAAACACAGCACCATGTCAGTGGTTCAATCATGCTCTCATTCAGTAAACAAAACCCAGGCAGGAGAGGTACATGGGTGAGAAAACTCTGAAAGGAGGTCTGAAACACAGGCCTGGAGATCCTGGGCTTCAAAAAGTGATGGAAACATGCCATGGCCAGAAGCTGTAAGGATGAGGTAAGCAAGAGCTGCAGGAAGACATCCATGGGGAAATGACATGAGAACCAGGTATGGGATGGCAACCAGGTGTTAAGGTTATCAGCTATGCCATGGAAACACCTGCCTGACTCCTGACCACTGAAAAAAGCATGATTTTCTGTCTGTTCATGCCCTGGGGCTCTTCCTCGTGTCTTGTATTCTGCCCGGAGAAGTGTGGAGCTCCAAGATTCACAGAGGTGCTTTCCTGTAGAGATGACATCCCACAACAAGGTACACTTGCCTTACCTCCATCTACATCCCTCCCTTGGTATCCCCTCTGGGATGGACCCACTGGATCTTCCTTTGGCTTGCCCTCTCAAGCTATGTGTGCCCCTTTTCTGTCCTGTATTCAATTCCTTCCAGCCCTGCGTGCCAACCGTGTGGGTCTGTGCCCCATCTCCAGTGGGTGCAACCCCATATAAGCCCATATAACCCCATAAGCCCACTCAAAAAGTGCTATCAGCCTCGTTTTATCTCAGCTGGATGAATTTGAGCACTGGAATTGGAGGTCTGAGCTGCTGCCACCATGGTCCCACGGGGTCCAAATGCAGCTTTGTCCTTTGGTTCCTGTGGGATGTAATTCATCCCTGTGTACGACACAGCACTTTCATTCTGCCTCCTCGGACCTGGGTCAGGTTTAATACAGTCTGTGAGAAAAGCTTAAAACAGCAAGGTATGAGATTGAATTATGGTCTAATCTGCCACTAATAGAACCTGACCGGCTCCATTATTCAATGTCAAATCACTGCATTTGCTATTAAAACACAGCGTGAACTTCCCTAATTTCTGTCGGGTTAGGACCATATCCATCATTCTTGCCTGAATCGGCACCAGGGCAGTGCAGATAACACAGACAAATTTAATGTGTTAAATTCACCTTAGGAAGCTTGCTCCAGTGGTACCGGGAAGGGAGGGGCTGGGTAGTCCTGGGAGGAAAAGGATGGATGATAGCAAGCTGCGGTTTGACATTGCAGGGGGGAATGAAATTGCTCAGTGTCTCCTTAGGATGGGAAGGTCTAATTGGCCAACGTGCTCCGGCAGTCTGCCTTAAAACTGTGCTCAGAGGGGAGGTGACAGAGGAGGGACCGGCCCCATGTTGTTGTGCAAAAAGAAGGGAGCGGAGACACACAACCTCAATTTCTAGATGTCCAGGTAAAACCACCCTTATTGCAGCCACCACATCATAAGGGTGCAACCTCTTTTTCAGTGGTTGTGAGCAGGTTAGAAACCAACTTGTGCTTTCTACCCAGTGAGGCCATCCCTGGGAAGGCAGAGGTGTCACATCAAATTCTTTGCCTTGCTTACTGGTTGGCAGCAGCCACCTGGAATATTGTGTCCAGTTCTGGGCCCCTCAGTTCCAGCAGGACAGGGAACTGCTGGAGAAAGTCCAGCGTAGGGCAACCAAGATGCTGAAGGGAGTGGAGCATCTCCTGTGTGAGGAAAGGCTGAGGGAGCTGGGGCTCTTTAGTTCGGAGAACAGGAGACTGAGGGGTGACCTTATTAATGTTTACAAATATACAAAGGGTGAGGGTCATGAGGATGGAGCCAGGCTCTTCTCGGTGACAAACAATGGTAGGACAAGGAGTATCGGGTTTAAGCTGGAACATAAGAAGTTCCACTTAAACTTGAGAAGAAACTTCTTCTCAGTGAGGGTAACAGAGCAGTGGAACAGGCTGCCCAGGGGGGTTGTGGAGTCTCCTTCTGTGCAGACATTCCAACCCGCCTGGACACCTTCCTGTGTAACCTCATCTGGGTGTTCCTGCTCCATGGGGGGATTGCACTGGATGAGCTTTCCAGGTCCCTTCCAATTCCTGACATTCTGGGATTCTATGATTCTATGAATATTTACCCTCCCTGTGGGTAGATACACCCTGGGAAGGGATAAATTGAAGTGCATGTTTGCAACATCCTAAATTGACCTAGGAAGTCATCAGCAGATATCTGGAGAGTGAACCAAAGGCTGCTTAACCTGGTTCAGTTGTGACTCACACCAGGATTTTAGCTCTTATTTGTTGAGTTGGAAAGCAAGGCCATCAAACTGCTGGAGCACCAAACATCCTTTGGCAGAAACTCCTTGTTAATGGGCTTCTTCCTTTTCTGTCTTTCTTTTATATCTGTACTAATTCCAGAAACACCCAAGTATGAAAGTAAATTTCTACCACATTGACTAAAAAAAGAACGCTAGAGAAGGAAGAGCGCAGAGGCACACCAGGAGTGCTGTAAAACATTATATCCATTTTCAAGGGTAAACAGAGTCTGATTGCAACGGAGATTAACAGAATTCATTAGGAAAGAAAAAAAGACTTGTCATTACTAGTTCTAATGAATTGACACTGGTGAAGCGCGACTTTGTCACCATGGAAATGACAAATATTAGGAAAGATAAACAACTCTAGCTGGATGGTGAGTACTTTATCAGGCTACTTTCTTCTCCTCATTGCTGGTATGAGTCCAGTCAGCAGGACTGCCTTTGGAGAAGTTTGTGTTTGGCTCATCTTTGCCTTCAGCACAGTTCATTTGTGGTAAGAACCAGGGAGAAGGCTTTGAGGACTCAGCAAGTGTGTGAAGATGTGAACTTTGCTCCTTCCAAAGGTGGGCACTCCAGGAATGCTGAAGGCTCTCTGGTTAAGCCCAGTGTTATAGATCCTTCTTAGCTGGTAAAGCTTCCTGTATCTTTATTAGACCTTGTCTGTCAGGATCCAGCATTGGAAAAGCTTTAGTCCTCTTCCTACCTGCATTCAGCATCCACTTGTCATGATGATCTCTGTCCATTGATCTCCAAAGGTTTCTGTCTGGCCCATTCATGGACAAGAGAAGCAGCTCTTGGACTTTAATCAAAACCAGCATCTTCCATGTTACTGGTCCTTTCAGAGCTGCCATTTACACATTCACCAGTTAGGCATGAGAAGATGATTGTTTAGGAATTCATCATGTCTACATCCTGGATCAACACTCACATCTTGCTTGCATGACCTTCTACACACCCACCAGAGGATTTGCAGGAGTTTGTGTACACAAGCACCAGGCTTGCACACACTGATGGGCTTCAGAGATGCTCCCCAAGGGACAGGTAAGGAAAGGAGCAGACAATAGAGTACAGGAAACCAGGGGGTCATTCTCCATTGCTGTCTCCAAAGAACAGTTGAGCAAGGCCAGTTCTAGGAGCTCTGTTAAGGTATAAAGGAACCACACTCTCACAGTGCTAAAATTACCATCACAGAGGTGTCTCCACAGCAATTAGGAACATGTCAGGAGCTTACAGATCTCTTGTGACAGACATCCAGCAAGGAAGCTGGACACGGCAGCAGCAGAGCTGTCTGCACAGCTCCATCAAAATGGTCATCACACACAACGGTGCTGGGTAGGGACCTTCCTGAAATGGTAGGAAAGGCATCGCTTATCCCATAGGAGCAAGGCTAGGCCTGCCAAAGCAGAGAATCTGCTTGGAGCTGGACCTACCGCTGCACCCTCAGGGAAGTAGGAGGCCACCAGTGACTGAAAGGGTCCTGTCGTGAGGGACATGGCGGAGCTGCTGTGTGGGGAATAACAGCGATCCATGCTCAGATGTGCAACTTTAGATCCATACCTGAGGTTGCCTGAGGGAAAAGCTATAGAGGTAGCTCACAATCTCTTTGCCCTTCTTCCAAGTCCATCTGGAAAGTGGTAACATGGAACTAGTGCAAATGGAGATTTGTGATGCTTCAGAAAGACATCTCCGATATCTTCTTTCTAAATACTTGTGATGGGTTTGTTCAGGCATGGCCTTAGCAATTACTGGGATAAGGAAGGCAGCCAAACCCCAAACCCTAGTGCCAGAGCATTAAAAGTCTATAAATTGCTATGGTTTGTGTGTGAATAGACATGATACTGCTGTGCCAGTGCCCAGCGCAGCAGTCACTGTGGAGATCTTCATGGTCTCCACCACCAATGCCATCAGCAGGTGACTCTACACATGTTTTCTTACCAGTCCTCAGGGAATCAAGGAAGGCCTCATGCAAAGCAGTGTCACTTAGCAGGCTGGTGGAGAAGCATGTTAGACAAGCGCTCAGAGGAGTTTCTGAGAAACACCCACCTCCAGTTTGTCAGCTCAGAGGATGACCATGGTGACATGGCAGTCCCTGACTGGAAGGTGTCAGAATAAATGTGGCAAATCTGGTGGAACAGGAACTCAAAAGGAACATTTCTCTTTCTCTAGTCTCACAGAATCATAGAATCACAGAATAGTTTGGGTTGAAGGGACCTTCACAGTTCATCCAGTCCAACCCCTGCCATGAGCAGGGACATCTTCAGCAGCTCAGGTTGCTCAGAGCCCCGTCCAGCCTGGCCTGGGATGTCTCCAGGGATGGTTCATCTACCACCTCTCTGGCCAACCTGGGCCAGGCTCTCACCACCCTCAGAGGCAAACATTTATTCTTCACGTCCAGCCTAGTCTCTCCAGCCTTCACCTAGTCAGTCTCTTCTGGATCATCATAATTTGGTTGACTTCTTGCTCTCACAGGTCCTCCATTGCAAGCATTTCTGTGTGGGAAGGGTTGCACCCAAGGGAACGAGTTCTTGCTAGGGGGCTAAGACAATCCTTGGTGATGCGCCTTAGCTGAGGAAAAAAAGGGTCAGCATCTTGCAACTGGATCTGTAAAAATGGATCTGACTACCAGGATCTGTTTGGAGGGGACAAATCGGCTTCTTCTGGGTTGTGCTGGTGGACTGAGCTTGGGGAGGAACCCTGTTCTCTCCTGCACCACAGCCTCTGTGCATTTGTGAACACCAGCGAATACACCTCGGCTGATGGATTTGTTACTGTACATAATTTTGTTGACAGAATTATATTGGCTCCCACGTGATCCCAGGCATATCATCGGGCATGATGAGATGAGCAGTGCTCATTGCTTCCCATCGTCTACACATCTCAATTAAAAGGTGCCGCTGAGGAGGGTTTTGTAAAGCGAGCCATCGAGTCTGAGCAAGTGTGCGGGGTGGGGAATGTTGCGATGTTGTGTACTGCTCAATTATTCATTTCCTATTTCTGCATGTACAAAAGGTTAATCCATGAGGCGTCTGCCACACAGGGAAAGCAGCTCTTTGGAGACAGCTCCATATTATTATTTTTTTTTTTTCTTTTTTTTCTAGGGGTTTTTCAAGCATTATCTCTCCTCTGTTTCTACTCTTGTGGGGTATGGGGTGAAGAAGCATGTAGGATAATGAACAGCTTTCTCTGCCCAGGCTGACATCTCAAGAAGAATCTTGATGTGGCTGGTGTAGGCAGGATGGATGATGGATTGTTAAAATGTTGGGAGTTTTAACATGGGAGTTTTCCACCTCTCTAGTCCTCACCTTCACCAAGCTTTATGTACGAGGGGAAAAATGCCATCACTGCAACCTGTACCTCCTTCTTCAGGGGCTTCAGGGCTGTGTCCTTGGCATCCATGGCCACAGAAACCACATCCTTCCATCAGAGTGGTTTGTGAGAGAGGGTTTCAGAGTTCTATCTCCTCCCCCATTTCCCAAAACAAGTGTTTTTCCTTGATATCCGGGGGCTCTGTCCTGCTGAGCTTCCCTTCTGTTGGAGAACTCTAATAGGACCTTTTGAGAAGCCCCAGGAGATCTCCTCATGGCTGCTCTCCACTATGTTGTGGTGCCTGGGACTTGGGATGCATTTCTCTTGCTACTCAGAGCTGCTGGGATGTGTAGGTGAGGAAAGACCTTCAGTGACGGCTGCTCCCCATGCCAGAACCAGGAAGGGCCATATTGGCTTGTCCTTGGCCCTGTGCTGTCCCCTGGGTCAATGGGGAGCTGAAGGGACACAGCCAGGAGGTGTGACCACAGTCACCCATTGCCAGACCTTCTCCAAGTTGACCAGTGTAGACAATGAGATGACTTTCTGGCTCTTCCATTATTCATCCTGCTGAGCTGGTCTCATGGAGATGGATCAAAAGGTCGGCTTGGGATTAATGTGCTGAAAGGGAAGATGCTATAGGCTGGAAATTGAGCCTGTCACACCAGAGTGATTCTCATTGATGGCATTTGATTTGCCATTAATATTAATTGTAGTTTTTGAGGGACAGTCACAAAGGTTTGCCACAAGTTAACTGTCTCAGCAATATTTGCCATTGGAGAAAAGTAAATACCATCCAGAAGTTGTTCTTAAAAGGCTGAACTTCCTGCTGCAGTGAAGCACAGAGATGAACAAAAAAGAGGTGACTAGAAGACCGAAGTGCAGTAGATCATAGAAAAGAATCATAGAATCACAGAAATATTTTGGTTGGAAGAGGCCCTCAATCTCATTGAGTCCAACCATTAACCCAGCCCTGGCACTAACCCATGTCCCTGAGAACCTCATCTCCATCTGTCCAACCCTCCAGGGATGGTGACTCCAGCACTGCCCTGGGCAGCCTGTTCCAATGCCCCACAGCCCTTTGGGGAAGAAATTGTCCCACTCAGGTGGGAAGAAAGAAATATTTGCTGCATGTCCCCATGAGACGAAGACATTGTGGACATTTACACAAACCAGTCCTCCTTCCAGACAGCTTAGAGTCCTACAAATCCCCTTGGTTTTCTTGAGAGACATGCGTTTCTACCCAAACACATGCAGCTAGGAAGGATGCTAGTTTTCATGCCATTCAAGGCCACATGGATGCTCCTTAAATTGGGCAGCACCATGGAGAATCACAGCAAGGCACAGCCCTCTCCTGCCTCCCCAGCATGCACACACCCACACACACATTTGAATGCAGGATTTTCGGCAGGTATTAAGTTCCTCTGGGTTTATCTGAGAGGAGAGCAGGCTGCTCCAGTTAAAATAACACTGTGCAGCAGAACAGAAAATAAGATGTCACGGCAAACTAAACATCTTCACTTTCACAACATACTAAAAAGCTCTGGGATGAGGAGATGAAGGGCTGGTGGCAAAGGGACTGCGCAGCCCTGCTCGGCCCCTCTGTGGGTGGGTTTAACCGGTCAGGCATTTCTATCTGGTCATCATTCCTAAGGAAGAGCTGGCTGAGATGGGCACAGGCCAATCCTATCTTCTAAGACATCTTTAATTTTTTTGCTACTAAAGAATACATTTCATTTGCAGTAACATCTTATTTTCTGTTCCACTGCACAATTTTATTCTAACTACGGTGGTTTTCTCTTGGATAAACTCTGAAGGACGCTCTAGCTTTCTTTTCAGTGAGAAGAGCTTTGGAAACCCTGCTTTTATTTATTGGTTCATTTTATTTCCTGTTCTTTTTCTGCCATGTTTAATATGACTGAGTGACCAATTCAATAAAAAATGGAAAACTTGTGTGGATTGTGTAATAAAGCAGAGCAGGTTACTGAAGGCTCCGTATTATGCTTTCAATATTCTTTACAAAATACAGATTTGAAATAGAGATATGCTGAATAAGATGGGTCGCTGATATTTCATTTCGGTTCATATTATTGCTCTGAATAGGAACAGTCACCAGTATATATCTTCTGAGACATCCACAGGGAATACACTCTTGGGAACAGCCTTGTTGTTCCCTGTAAATATAAACCTTGGAAGCGCTCCTCTCCAGCCCTGGGAGATGGGAATTCAAGATCTTTGGGGCAGGAACTGCCGTTTTCAATATGCATCGTGTAGTGCCTGGTGTGAAGGCATCATCCAAGAGCAGGAATGCTCTTGGGATGGAGTAATATCAAAAATACTCCTTCCAGCTGCAGCTCCCCTTCCCCTCTCGGTTGAAGCTCACCCTCACATCACCCCACTGCCCCATCTCCACCAGCAAGGAAACCCCAGAGTGATTAAACAGAATACTTTGCCCAATAAACGTCACTTTTCTGCCTGTGTATGTTGTGTATGTTCACACAATACGTGTCTTGCTGAGAAGCCCACCCCAGCTCAGCACATCTCCTACACAGCCCCCATCACCGACAACTTTCCACATGCAGTATTTGCTTTATTTTCCCTTTGCTGCATTGATATTGAAGGTTTAGTGCAGCAGGTGCTTGTGTCCAAGGGGAAAGGACAGTAACGAGGAGCTTGTTTTCTCTGTGTAAGGGATGCTGCAACTGGGTGATCTGCAGAAGTGGCACCACCTTGGTAGAGAAGCACCGGTGAGATGCTTATTTTCACCTCTTTTTCTTCATGCGAGTTGGCTAAGGTAGAGTATGGGTACGGTGCAACCTTACCTCTGCACAACAGAGTTTTTTGGGGTCGTTTCCAGGTGTCTTCTGCCCTACTCCTCTGCTCTGTGCAGGTAAAAAGTTCAGCATCTTATGGAGAAAATGTTATCCCCCAGCAGCTGCTCATGAATTCTTATGTGCCAGCAGCAGTGCATGAACCATTCTTTGTTGTGAGATAAAATCTGACAGAAAAGCATAGCTCCTGACAGAAAAATCTGATGCAATTAAGTTTCTGTGCACAGCTCATAAACTTTGATATGGCAAATAATGCCTAAAATTGATCTTAAATCCAACATTATAAAAAAAAAAAAGTACCCAAACCCCCCACGTTCCACCAAATCGACTCCAGGTATCCATCTATGCTGACTTTGTGCAGACAGGTCGTGTTTTTTCTTTTAAAGAGAAATATTAGTCAACAAAGAAAGAAATAGAATGGTGTGGGTGAATTTCTAGCACTGCATATTAACAAAACTAATTCTGGGGAAAAATCTGAACAGAAATGACATAGACTGGGCCTGAGGAACATATCTTTTTGGATCAGGCACACAAGAGAAACCAAGGCCCTACACTTGATTTTATCGGAGCTTTAACTGCAAAGTTGGTACCAGACACCTTTGTGTCTCTGCTGTGTTCGCATCTTTGATGAAAAGCATGATTTGGAGGCAAATTAAGGTTTCTTGGGGACCAATCATGGTCTTTGTGTGTTTTAGAGTACATAAAAAAAGGACAATGTGAGCATCTTGAGTATGAAGCAAGATAATCCGGAGAGAGAGAAGGACATTGTGAATCCTAAAAGTATCAAACCATTGCACCGAGTGGAGCTTCCTATGGGCTTAGGATTAACCATGATATTTTCTGTTTCCAGCAGTCGGGTGCCTGGTTCTCTTCTTTATTCCAACTTCTAATGCAGTCCAAGCGAGGTGAATGTCGGCATTTGAAGAATAAGCTACTTTAAATATGAGCAAAGACATTTGAAGTTCACCGAAGAGCATTCAAATTAAGGAAACTGTTAATAACTTAAAAGAGAGACTAATGAAACAACAATAAAATAATATTTGGAAGTAATCTCAGCTAAAAAAGGAGCACAAGATTCCCTGGCTCCATGCATACAAAATAGAGGGGAGTATTTCCACTACTGCACGCTCAGAGTCACCGTATTGTCCCATCACCGAGAGGTGGAAACGGACACCTGAGCAAAACCTGCCTGCAAAGAGGAATCTCCTTAGACACTGCACTTTGGAGATGCCAAATGATCCTATTACAGACTTATCAAAGCAGTGGGGATTAGCAGAGATAAAACAACTTTCAGTACCGGTCTCTGCCTTTCTTTGCTCTTTTGTTTGTATAAATAGCTGTTTTGGTGAGTGCAGAGAAATAATAGGAGGCAATTATTGCTTCATGTAATGTTCCATGTTTGGTTTTGTAATCCTTCAGTTCCGTTTATTTTCATTTTCAGCAAAAAAGTTCCCCCTGGAATATGATAATCGCCTTTTAGCTTGCCACTGCTCTCCTCCTGCAGAAGGGCTCCTGGCTTTGTATGCACCTGATGGCAATGCAAGGCTGGCGGCGTCCCCAGGGCTTGGGGCATTGAATGCCCGTTGTCTGGGCTGCGATGCCGAGATCTGGACACAAAACAGCAGAATAAATCCAGCCCAGCACAGCCAGCTCCCTCGCTGGCATCCCTCTGTGGCTCAGCTCTTTTCACCTTCAGGAACCCAGAGAGGAATTTTTGAATAGCATGGAAGAAGCAAAGAGAACCAGAGGGCTTTTCGAAAGCAGCTTTTCGATGCCTTTGAAAAAGTCTGACCTTATCTGAGCTTTTAATCAGCTCTTAGACCCTGAAAATTTCTATCCATCCTCTCTTTAGTAGGTGATCTCTTCTAAAATCTCCTTAGGAAGATCTAGTGGGGGTTCGCTTATGATTTCCTCCACTTCCCTGCCTTGTCCCTCCAGCCTCCCCTTGGGGGGAACAAGACATCCAAGAAGCACCTCTGTCCCCCAGGTGCCAATAAGGGGGGCTACATGGGCTACAGGCTTTTTTATTGGAAGATTTTACCCCAGAAAATCTCCATCACATAGCTCTGCAGATAGCACTGGGGATCGAAACTGGGAGAATATCAGCCTTTTCTATCAAATGTCTCCCCAGAGGCTGGACCAGTTCCCTTCACTGGGAGCCCCAGTGAGCAGGTTGCAGGAGATGGTGTCCCAGTAGATTTAAGAGCTGATTTTGTGATATGTGTTGCGTATCTGCTGGCTGAGGCACTCCAGGAGTGGGTCTACTGACTTGGTGGGACCACCTGGGTCGTGAAATCATAAAATCTCATCTTTGCTCAGGAAAAAGTCATAACGCGCCTGCTTCCTCCCAAACATAACCCATGTTTTGGAGGGCAGGCAGAGAGATGGCCCTTCTCTAAGTACTTTTACATTCTGCAAAACTGTCACTTTGTACCAAAAAGGACAAAATATCACCAGTTTTCTCCCTCTACTCTTCAAATCCCTAAAGAATGGACGTAAGACTGCAGAGCTGTCTGGTGATCAGGTACTCCCATAACCAAAATTAGCAGGTTGTGAGGTTTAAACATATTTAACTTTTGCTTGTATGGCACAGATGACTGACTATAATTACAAGAATACTTGTGTGACCCTAGGTTGCCAGGCTATAAATAGAGGTTGGTGAGGTTTTGAGGAGAAGCTGGAAAGGAAGGATGTTTCTAAATATTACACTGGAATGGGCTGCCCAGGACAGTGGTGGAGTCACCATCCCTGGAGGGGTTGAAAAGATGGAGATGAGGTTCTCAGGACATGGGGCAGTGCCAGGGTCGGGTTATGGTTGGACTCGATGATCTTGAGGGGCTTTTCCAACCAAAATGATCCTATGATTCTACAATGTAAGTACTTTGCTGGCTTGGGGCCTTAAAATATGGACAGAGAGTGGATGAAGGTGCCACAGATGGAAGATCATGGTCAACCAGGAGGCAGAGGGTTGCTGCCTGGTGCACCAATGCATCTCCAGGGTGGTGGCGTTCATTCTCCAGTCACCTCTTGCAGCTTGGTCTGGACCCGAGCAGGCATTTGAGTATTACCAATTTGTACTGTAGCTACTCTGACACAAAAGCACCCCAAACACTTGATCTATGAACCCATTTACACCATGATTTGCGGAAAACACAGCACACCGGGCAACAGGCTTGTGGGCTGTTAGCTTCAGCATGGGGATGCTCCCATGGACATTAAACGTAGGCACATGCTTAAGTGTTTTGCTGAGCTGAAAAGGCTCTTCCACGTAGGATGTGAAATACGAAGAGCAGCTTGCTTGTTTGGACCACCTTTGTTTCATTCATGCAAATAAGTTTTGTCTGGCTCCATAAATCCTGCAGCTGGTGCTGGGGAATTACACATCCAGCTCTCAGCATCGGCTCTTGGTGGGTTTTCTCTTCTCACTCATACACCAACCGTGGGAAACAAACCCGGGTGCCTCGGCGAAGTGTTCATAGCGGATTAAACACCAAGCCTTAACCGATACTTATTGACAACAACAGCTTCTGCAGCAAAGAGAGGACAGATGACAATATTCGAGAAATATACATAATAAAGCTTTGGAGAGGTGTGCTTGGGAGATGGAGGGGGGAAAAGCAGACGAGGAAAATAATGCATAATTCACAAGGCAAATTAATCAGTCCTTTTTCCCCTGCCTGTTGCAATTACATTGAACATGAGTAATCACCAGGTTACTATTTTTTATTATTATTATTTTTATACCAGGAGGCTAAACAGTGGGGACGGTGATATTTGAGTGAGGACGAGCTGAAAGCTGCAGTCACATTTAGAGCGGTGCCTCACCAAGATTTCTATCTAGTTGTGCTTTCATTGTGGAAAGGGCTCTTTTTTAATTCTTTCGCCTTTAGATTGGTGGGGAGTTGCAGAAAAAAGGAGGGCGGGGGTTGGTGTGCGTTAGAGCAGAGAGATTGGGTAAAATTATTTTCCTTCATGCTTGGCTAGGCCTCAGTGTGAAAAAAGGGGACCCGGCTTAGGGCGGGTGGGAGATTGCAGATAAAAGCAGCTTCATTTCTAACTGACCTTCCATGCGTTCGGCCAGGCCGGGGGGAAGACGGGGGAAGGAACAATGAGAGAGACCTCCAGAAAAACCATCCCTGAATATCAACACTGGGCTCCGGTGAAACGAGGTAGGGAAGAAACCAAAGCGAGAGGAAAGGTTTTGCATGGAAAGGGTTTTGATAACCCCCCATGCGAGCAGAGGTGTGGAACAGAAGCTGAAAGGGATGTGATCAATGGGATCAATATCTCAGGGTGGGTGTCAGAGGATGGACCAGACTCTGTTCAGTGGTGCCCAATGCCAGGGTGAGGGGCACCGGGCACAGACTGAAACACAGGAGGCTCCATCTGAACATGAGCAGAAATTTGTTTGCTGGGAGGTGCCAGAGCCTGGCCCAGGCTGCCCAGAGCGGGTGTGGAGTCTCCTTCTCTGAGACATTCAAACCCCCTGGACCCACCTGTGTGATCTGCTCTGTGACCCTGTGTGAGCAGGGGTTGCACTGGGGGGTCTCCAGAGGTCCTGAAACCCAACCAGCCTGGGATTCTGGAATCCATCAGGGCCGTGGTCCAGAGGCTGTCAAAACACCCTGTCAAATCTCCAAGCAGCTGGATGGTGTAAAGAAATCAAATCCAGGTCCCAATTCATCAAGTGATTTCATCCAACACCCTATAGCAGGAATAGATTAAGGCTTGAAACACACACATGAGCAACTCACTCACCCAGCCTTTGCACTTCAAGACCCTTTGGAAAACATGTGTATTTTATGTTTTAGGAGAAACCAAGACTTTGCATTTATACAGAATGTCATGTGAACTGGGCAAAGGGGCTGATGAAGGGTGCAGGGTGCAGCTGGTCCTGCTTGGCACAGGTGGAGGGAGTTCACCATCAACCTGATGGCCTTAAATAGGGTCTCACGAAGGCTTTCTGTTTTTGTTTGAGAGTGTTTTTTGTTGCTGGGTGGATCCTTCTAAGAGGTAAAGTGTTCTCTGCTCCATGTCCTGGGTGGGAGGTGTTTATTTACGCAGACCTGGAGGCAAGAGTTCTTTTTCTTTCTAGTAGATCAAATTTTCTTTGTGAAGCATAAGGCCGGCCTGGGAGACTTCTCTGGGGAGGCTCTGGTAATCAGCACCTTAGCAGAAGAATGTCTTATTGGGTTGAATAATCTGTGGCAAAAAAATAGGCTTCTTGTACAGGTGATCAAAACTCCTTATGGCAAAAGTAGACCTGCATCTTTTTGGCGTGGAAACTACTGTAATCTTGTTATGTTCAGATGAGCAATCTTGGTACTCTGTGGGATTCACTTGTGATTTCCTTAGTCAATTGCAGTCAGATTACAAAAAGCAAACTCTTGCCCTAAATTCTGGGCTTGTTTTTCAACTTTGTGCAATGTCCTGAGCACCTGGAGGTGCTGCTGATAATTTCAAGCCCCCATTGATTGTATTGTAGCACCACGATCCTCTTGCTTGCAACACATCTGCAAGCCCAGTTAATTTTGGGGGCTTGCTTAAGTGTTGATGATGCCACGGAGTTCTTTAGCGTTGTTGTCCATAGGTCGCTTGTGTGCATTTATGGTTTCTCTAACAACTGAAGGAGGTCTGTAGGTTTGTGCAGGGAAGAGTCTGTGCTATGATAATTCCTTTCAACTATCATAGGTTGAAAGGCCAGATATAACATGTATCAGCAGAGCACTCATCCTTGTGTCCAGACTGCTTCAAAAGCACAGCTGAGACAGAAAGTAGCTGTGGAAATGCTGCTTCGTTTTTTTTTGCTGTGTTAGTAAAATCAAAAAAGGGAATAACCCCCTTTTTTTTTTTTTTTAATCTCAAGTTTTCACTGACATAAGAGGCTCATCAGACCTTGGTGCTGCTCTGGGAAGTGTCTGTAGGCAGATGACTGGGTATTTTTTCTGGAATGATGGAGATATATTCCAGGTTTCTGGCCTCTGGTGTAGCCCTGCCAGTGGATGCTCCCAGGCAGCATCCTGCTCAAAGGTAGACTGGCCAGCAGTGCAATTAGAAGGAAAGGTCTCTAATTAGACAACAGACACCTTTTTGGATGATGCTACATGATGGGTGGCTAGGGAAAGTGCTTTTGCTTTGCTTGTTTATAGATGATGTTGGTAATCTGGAGTCTATTTCCTGCAATTTTCTTTGAAATGCCACTGGAAGCTGAGCAACTAGCTTCCTGGGAAACCCCGGGTTGTGTTACTTAAGCAAAACTTGAAGTATTATAACTTTAAACATAAATATCAGATAGGTTTCAACCAGCTTCCCAGCTGAAGCTTTTCCAATAAACTTTATTGTGTCTCCTTCAAAAGACCTGTATGTGAAAGCAGCTGCCGGAGCCGTGCTCTCAGACAAAACACCTGATATACAATGGTTTCTGTACAGAAAATGAAAGGTGTAACACTTGCTTCTGCTCCTACTCAGAGCTCTTCCAGCCAGAACCAGCCTCCTGCCACCAAGAGCTGGGCTCAGCTTGTTAGCATCTTTGCAGAACCACCTGGGTGCAGGTGGAGGACTGGGCTAGAATAGGGTTTGGGGGAGGTTTGAGCAACCTGCCCCATTGCCTGGAGCTGCAGGGAGGTCCAGGGGTGCAGGTGTGTCATCTCCCTGAAATTCTGCTCTAAGGTATGGATGGGGTTTTTTTGGCTCCTGGTTGTTCTACTCTGCTTAGAATCCTCTAAATTCTGCAAAATCCTATTGCTTCAGATCCTCTGTCCTCCCCTTGACTGCTCCTGGTATCAGGACAAGACAGGAACCAGCCCAGTGAGTCCTTCAGAGGAAAAAAAGATGTAGAGTAAAAATGCTTTCTTTCCTTTAAATAAATGAAAGGAGGTTTATAATTTCTCCAGAGTGGAAATCACACCTGCCAGTCTGTTTTCTCAGGTCTCAGCTCCGTGAAGTGCTTCAGCACAATTCTGACTTGAATTGTGTGAGTTCTCCTCCTGCTCGGCTTTGGATGACTCATGGGTTTCTAAGTTGGTCACGTCCTTCAGCACATCCTGCTGAATTGAATGGAGCCTTCCCTTCCCTCCAGCTCAAGGATGAAGAATCGGAGCTGGTGTCAAACAGACGTCTGGTCCTTCAGAATCTCTCCATCCTGCCTTCAAAGCCTGCCTGCTGCCCAAGCTCATGTCAAAACGTTCTGCTTTGAAAGTTGCGCTATGGTTTTGTTTGACAAGTAGAAGTAGAGAGGCATGCTGGGTACTTCATAATATTTCACATGGGAAACAATTTAAGATCTTTTTAGTTTAAAAAAAAAACTAATAAATAAAATCTCAATGTCTTGTTAACCTCTTTCTGCCCAGCCGGAGGAAATATTCCTGCACACCTGAGTTTGTCTGAACCCGTATTTCCAGATGTGGAAAGGTACTAGAGGTGATGTTAAGAGAGCCTTGATTTTGAGTAAATTAGAGGGATGCTTTCCATCCTGTGCTGAAGCTGATGGGCTTCACCAGCAGCAGAGCCTGATGATGAATCTCAGTGGGGTGCAGTGCTAGGAGGAACCTGCTTTGCCTTCTGCACCAGAAATATCAACTGGACTTGCAGGACCAAGAGGAGGTTTTCACTGAACTGTAAACTCAAATCTATGTGCTCATGGCCTTGTGTTCCTCTGCTGCTTTAAGGTTTCTGAAGGAAATTTTAGCTGTTATTATCTCACTTTACATCTTGAGCCACTTCTAGGAAGCCCAGTGATCTCCTTTGTCATATTCCCTGCAGACACTGCATTTCTCCTCTTGTTTCTTCTTGGGCTTGTCTTCATGAAGACGTCTGCTCAAGCCTGCATGTGAAATACAGCACACAGTCTGAAATTCTTCTGCTGTTTCTGCCCAGGAAAATGTAAATGTGTCCTGCTCATACCACCTTTCACTGAAGGAGGAGAGCACTGAAGTCTAGTTGTGTCTTGGGGAGAGATTTTGAAAGGTACATGCTCTGCCCCTGAAGACAAACAGCAGCAGTTGGTTTCTTCATCCCACCATATAAACTGGGCAGAGCACACAAAGGGACTTGAGACATGGGCAGCAAGGCAAATGCTGCTGTTGTGTTTTCACATCCTGTTCCCTCCTTAATAACAGCTGTTCGTTTACCCCACAAGTTCTATCTAATGTCAGGAAAGCCTTCTAGCTAACATAGTTTTCAAATTAAAAATATTACTTGTTATCCATCCAATTTCTGTGAGAGGAAATTCTATTAAATCCCCAGAAGAAAGTGCATTATAGCTGTACTTTCAGAAGCAAACCCTTGAATAAACTTTTTTAGTTATTTCACATAACTTCCATTATGACTGTCATTATGAAGCAGATGAACATTTTCTTGAACAATTAGATGCGGGTGTGCGGAATAAAGAGTGTAGTTCGCCTGAGATCATTGAAACCTATCTGTTTGGGTGATTCATTTTCTCCCAACTAGGCTGCCCATAATAAGCCTTTCTTCTCTGGCTTTGTCTTGTTTCCCATTTCAGTCGGCCACAATGCCCAAAGAATTGAAAGAATGTCTTTCCCCATGTCCTTGTGCTGAGACTGAGCCTGGCAAACAAAAAATAAAATATATTTTTAAAAAATGAGAAGAAGAAGAGTAGGAGGAGGCAGAGCAGATTAAAAATAAAACATGAAGCGTTCCTTGTGGTGATAGTGACTTGGGGCACGAGAGCCTTGAGAAATATCATGGAGTAAAGGATGGGAAATAAACTCTTTCTGCCTCTAATTGGAAGTGAAAACAGTTCTGGGTGAATAAAAAGTGGCAGAATATCTTTTGTATTGGCCTGGTGGTCGTATCAGGTGGAGCCACATGCAGGTATAGGGGTGTACAGAAGACCTCATCTCTTGTTTCTGTGACCTTATACTTTTTTATAGGTTAGTTTACTAAAGTGCTCCTGGTGGAAAACCAAATTCGGCTGCCCAGTGTGCATGGTGTTACAAGGGTTTAACACCTGGTACGCAGGACTGAGCCCAAGGGAAGGAAATGGTATGGAAAAACCTTTACAAATACAGGGCATCCTCTGCACATCTTTTCCATGCCCACAGCCCGTGGTCTGGGATTGCTGACAGAGGTGCAGTGAGCTCAGCTTAATGCTTTGCTCAGATCAGTATTTCCTGACAGCTTTTCTTTGAGCTGATGGACGTTGCTGTGATTCGCAACCAGGTTCTGCAATGAGAACCCTCAGAAGGTACCATCTTTGTCCTGGCGAAGGCATCTGCTCCTCAACGCAGCTCCCTCTTCCTAAGGGCAAGGGCTCTATCCTGAATTTAAAAGTGCAGCTCACGCCTCCTGTACATCACAGACTGCTTTAGCGAGTCTGATTTCAAGTGGATCTGCCTGAATTTCCACATTTTGATGGCCGTGTCTTAAAGCATGCTGTGAAATCATGACTGCAGCTCATGCTCATGGGAGTGGGCGTTGTGATTCTCCTCCTTGGAGAGCTCAGAAAACAGGTTTTTCGGTTTTGTTTGGTTTTTGTTGTTTTTTTTTCCGCACAAACAATATACATAAATATACCTGGATAATGAGAGATGGCTGATAATACAGGCAGATTTGCTGAGGATGTTGTCACTTGAAAAACAAGTAGGTTTGTAGTGGGCTAAAGCCATATTTCCATTGTTCATCCAAAAATTAAATGCCAGCGTGCTAAGTGATCCCTTGCTGTTTTACCTCTTGTTGCAAGCAAGACAACAGCTAAAATCCACGTCTAGTGGCTGGGACTGTAAAGTGTTCATTTCCTGGGGTGGTTATCACCCAAGTCCCTCCACAGAAGCCTGATATTTAGTCGGTACTGCTGCAAATGATATGGAAATCTCCTGGCCACCTCTAAGAATGCTTTGTATATCAGTTTGCGACTCAAGAAATTGCTGGAGAGCCTAAGAAAATAAAGAGCTTTCTTTGGTTCTTTTAAAACAGCAGAAGCAGCTGACTTGGGGTCTGCCCCGGGCTTCTTGTGGATATATATTAGCAGGGATTGAATTGAATGGAAGCTACTGGAGAATGTGAGGCAAGGGAAAATGTTTTTATAAGAAAAAGAAATGGCAAAACTTAGGGGAGAAAGCGGAGAATGTAAGACCTTGAACTGAGCCTCTTTGGGGAGGGGGGAATAAAAAAGGAAAAAAGTGCCTACTTGAATAATAGACTAACAAGCGACCTTGAATATATATGGTGTGCATAATAAGAGTGAAACAAAGGGGCCTCTGAATATGAGGCATTCTTAGACTGGAGAATAATAATCACAAGTGGCAAATTTAAAAAAAATGGAAGATGCATAATATAACAGAAGTAATGGGGACCTAAACCAACCTGAGATGAGAGAAACGAGTGAAGGAGTTTAGCAGTAGGCTGGGCTCATGAATGGCCTAGTTACTGCTTGCAGCAAAGCCAGGCTTTTCTTTCTGTTCTAGGAGGATTTTAATGATGTTTTATTATCTTTGCCTATGTGTAAACTCCACTTTTAGTTCTTTTCTCAGACCACTGGTCTGTTACCAGCATCTGAGGTGAGCGGTGGCAATTTCTTAAGCTAACTTGACAGCTTGTGGATTGTCCACTTCTTGCTTTCTTTGCATGCAGATCATCCATTTCTTTCTGTTCTTGTGGATCATCCATTTCTTGCTTTCTTAGCTTGTCAATAATCTATTTGTTGCTTCCTTATTCTATTCTGAGTACAGGTTTAGCACTGTGCCCACCTGAAGCCGAAGCTTCAGCCCACACTGTAGCTTCCCAGGCTCTTTTTCACATTGTGCACGAGCATTGCAGGATATTAACCCCAATAGCGAGACACCTTGCACTTTTCCTGGCCAAATCCTGTGTGCTGTAGCCCATTTATACCTGTCATTCACCGCTATTTCTGATTTGACTTGAGCATGTCCAGGATAAATGCATTAAGTGCCTTCTCCAGACGATCAGTGAAGATGTGAGGCTTCTGAAATGCTCCTTTGCATGCATCCCTAGTTTTGTTTCTGCTCAATAACCAGAGCTACTTGGTGTTGGTTGCATTGGCCAGTTTGAGATCAACACTGCAAGATTTCCTCCTAGATCTCCCCTCATTTTGTTGTTTTTCAGAGGCTGTGAGGAATGTTTTACTTTCCTGGTCATCCCTATGTGCTCAGAGCTTGCAAGTTTGTTCTCCAGGATGCTCCTCGAATGTGGCTCCCTGTGCCGTGGACACACGCAACTGCTTCCCGACATTCCCACGAGTGGGCTGGTTCCACCACCTCCCATCTTCCCAAAACAAGACTGAGAATGGGATTTTCTGTTCACAAGGTGGCATTTGTCTGGATCTCTGTGCTGTGGATGTAGATGGCACAGCTCGTGTGCATGTTGTTTGCTACCTGGGCAGATCTTTGGACCCATGCTTGGACCTTGGTTCTGCAAACTGCCACTAGAAGACCTCACATGAGGCCCAGATATCTCTTCCTCTCCCAAACCTGGCTGAAACCACTAATAACCTGTATAGAAAACTCAGACACACTGATCCAAGCTTTGCAAAGCCAATCAGGCTGGGTTTTCTTGGTGGGTTTCCATCCTACAAGGATGGCTGTTGGCTTCCAGATCCTTCTGGTGGAGGATCCATTCCTTCACACGGCCCGGTGGGCCCTGCCAGGTTCCCCTCTGCCTGGCTTCTGCTGCTTTGTGTGGATCCTTGTGTTGTCCTTATTCTTCACACCACAAAAGATTAAAGATAATACTAATAATATAAAAACGCCCTTCTGAGAATGGCCTGCCAGCTGGTATTATACCATACAAAGACTCTGTGAAATAGCTTGGGTAATTTACACTCATTAGGAGGAGAATGCAGTAGATTAAAGGTAGCAAGGGTGAATAGCTTCCCATTTTTGTCAAACTTGCCTAACCTTTTATTCACCTGCTGAAGCCATTATTTTATAATAGTAAAAAAGAGGAGAAAGAGCCTTGCATGAACTTGGGGAGAGAGGGAGAGAGTGCAAGCTAGAAGCTATTTTCTCAAGAGACAGAAATGCAGCATTATAGATTAAAGGTGAAAAGACAGCCCTCATTTAAATCAATCCACCTCTCCGAAGCATATTTATTCACAGATTAATTAGAGTTGCAAATGAAAATGATCTGGTTGGTGGGAACATTATTGAGGCCTTTAAAGTGCGGGAGTGAAGATTAAAAGGAAGCACACTTACCCTTTCCTTATGATCTAAAGAGGAGATCAAAAGAGTCGGTGTCAAATTAACAGCCCTGATGATTTCTCTCTTCTCCTAGTCCCCAGTTTATTATCTAAGGCTCGTGTTGATACACGCAGGACGAAGACCTGCTTTCCTAAGCAGCTGGTGCATGAAGTGCACAGGGACCCTTTAGACAATTTGGATCAGGTAGGAAGGGCTGCAGCTCTCTGACCAGGGACACGGGGAATTGTGTGTGTACAAGGCAGGGAAACCTCAAAACTTTGCCTGTCAGGTGACATGGAAGGAAGAAAACACATTGGGGTGTCGTAGGGAATTGCTCAGGCTGCAGTAATATGGAACAGCCAGATTGCAGATTAGTTCACCCAACCTGTGGTTAAAACACTGATAATTGAATGTCCAGCCTCTTGTGGGGCTGTGGGATGGATTTGGGACTTGCTGTTGGGTTTGCTGCAAAGCACCGAGCCCAGTCACACTAAGCAAATGAGAAGGTTAACAGCATCATTCTTCAGGAATAAAAACTTCATCTTCCTCTCCCCATCTTGCCCCATGGAGCGTGTTATCAACACAAAAAAACTCCCAATGAGAGGGGAAACAATTTCACACGGAGCTCCCTGCAACCCCAGGCTTGAGAATAGCTCTGCTCTAAGAATTGTCTCAAAAAGACCAGAAAGAAATTCTCCTTGCTGAGATTTTTAGAGCATGAAAGCTGTATTTAAATGTACTAAGAGGGAGTGTTTTGAAAAGATGTGTTAATTTTAATACTTTAAAAACAAACAGAAAAGAACCAGAAAACACCTTGGGTTGTTTCATATTTAATTTTTAGAAATGAAAAGAAAGGTGCAAAAAGGAATATACTAAGAACCTTTTCCCTAAGCATATATATATTCTGAATTTTGAAAGCTGGAAGAGAAACATCACCTGTATTTCTTTATTTTTTTTTTAACGTGGTCCCATTTCCTATGCCATGAATGCTATATAAGCTGACCCCTCTCACCACAGCCTCACTCTGCGTTGGTGTTTTGGATTTGTCCCCATGTATCTAGTGAGGATTATGGTAGCAGCAGCATAGACAAGGCTCAAGGGATTGCCCAGCTGGATGCTCATAAAATAAGCGAGGTCCCTCTCACTTTGCAAGCATGACAAAATACTATAGATGCTGCAGATGTAATATAAATGCACTTATTGCAGTAGTTAATTTTTTCTTTTCCGAGCACTATTAGGAAGAAGAAATGAGAAAAGGAAAACCAGCTGAATCCTCTGTGTGTCTGCTGGCTGTAACACAGAACGGCCCTGAAGCACTTAGAGGAAGGAGGAGAAGCAGCAGCCAGATGTATTTACTGGCTCTTCCTGAAGCCAGACAAAAGCTTTCATTAAGGACAACTCTTTGGGCAGCTTTCTTGTGTGCGGTGCCTGAGCAAAGGGCCGACTGCGGCTCCGGAGGAGGGAGAGGCAGCCCCACAGACTCTGCTCTGGCTCTCGGGGTCTGGAGCTGCTTTGGGGTGCAATGGATTGAGTCTAGGCTGGACATGAGGAAGGAATTGTTGTCCCTGAGGGTGGTGAGAGCCTGGCCCAGGCTGGCCAGAGAGGTGGTGGATGAACCATCCCTGGAGACATCCCAGGTCAGGCTGGACGGGGCTCTGAGCAACCTGAAGCTGGTGAAGATGTCCCTGCTCATGGCAGGGGGGGCACTGGGCAAGCTGGGAACATCCCTTCAACCCAAACCATTCTATGATTTCATCCTGAGCTGGGAACAAAGAAAGTCTTGGCCAGTGGTTTGGTACTGGCTGTGAGCGCTGGCACACGTCTTCTGTCAGTGGGTGAATCCAAATACATCCAAGTGACCTGGTTCACTGCCTGGTTTTGTATCAGGAGGAAATGTGCTGTCTCTGTCCTACAACAACAGGAGGTGGCTGCTTTCCTGAAATGCACCACTGAAAGGAATTTAATCACAACAGAGTCCATCTCTCTGCTCCTAATGCTTAGGTCTGTGTACAGAGAATGCCATGCCATGAACTCCTGAAATGTAATACAGGGTGTTTCAAAAAATGAAATCATACTGCTTTGAAATTGGGTCTTTTTGAAACACCCTGTATCTTTTCTGAAGTCTGAAGTGGGAGGTGGGTGCTAATGGCACATTTGGGACTGGAGACCTCAAGAGACCTGGCCACCCAGGGCAAGCTGAGCCATGGGCGATGCTCCCACCAGGCACACGTCCTAGACAGCACCTGATATAGGATGAGGGATTGTTCCACCTATTTCTTCATTACCTCACATCTCCTAATTTGCTGGGTTACCCCCAGGGGACTGGACATGTCTGTGTGCACTCAGCTTTTCCTTGCAATTGAGTTCTTCCACCATCAGACACCCCAGTTCTCCCAGTCTTGGTATGAGGAACAATACAGATTCACTGGGGGGGAAGCATGATTGGCCCCAGCTTTTATTTACCTTTTTAGGGGTTTTTTTTGGTCTTTTTTGTGTTCAGGCATCAGGAGCTTTGCATATTTTGGCAACTGGGCTAGAGGTTGGTTTGCAGAGCCCAAGAGAAGACTTGAGGCACCTGCACCAGACTGTCTGTGCTTGGCCAAATTTCCTTCTCTCTGCTGCAAGGTGAATGGGCATTTTGCTAATGATGAGCACTTTGCTAATGGGGCTGGTTCCTTCTCGAACTCTTCCATATGTTCAGAAAAGCCCAGCCAGGAATATTTTCATGGTAGGGGTCAGCTCCGGCTTTGGAATCGTGCTGAAATGACATTTTCAGTTTAAAACATCCATTTTTTCCCCTTGAAGCAGAGTTTGCATTTAGATGTAAATGCAAATGAGAAACCTAATTTTTTTGCCCCCCGCTTTTTTTCTACTGTAAATATTTTCTTTATGGTTTGCGAAACAAGGCACTTGTGCGTGCAAAGCTACTATTCATGTGGAGTTTTCCGTTCTTATTTTGGGTTTGATTTTGACCTGTCCATGTAGGACAAATATTTTGCATCTAAAAGATTTAAATGAGTCGGGAGACTTGTTCCCCTCCCAGCTCTGCTGACAGGTTCCAGGGTGTTTTCAGATGCTTTCCTGAATTGATGATTTCTAGGTCAAGGACAGTGTTACATTTTTTTGACCGTTTGTCTTCTGCTAATCGCTGTCAGCCTGGAGATTTATGCATTGATAGTGACAGCAGATGGGGTCACTTTTAATAGGAATTCATACACCAAACAGTGCGAAGCGTATTGGGGTGTACAGCATGGGAGCTTTTACCAGGTAGACTTCAGATACCCAGGGACTGCACTGTACTGAAAACATTTATGTTTTTAATGGAAGTCAACAAGCTGAAATGTTGTTATTTTTCTGGGAATAAATGCATTTACATACACTTTTTCCTTTTGATAGCTTTTATGGGAAATTGTCCCATTTGTTGCCCAGCATCTGTGGATGCCTGTGTCTGTTTACTTTCTTCAAACACACTCTATGTAGCTGGTCCTGAGCTACAAATAGTGAGCCTGGTTCAAGGGGTCTCCAGCTTTAATCTGAATATATGATCATTTCCTGCAATGCAAACCCCTAGAACTAAATAGGAAAATGTCTGTTTTATTTTCTGGTGGAAGGAAAACCTGCAGTGAGAGAGCAAATCTGGAGTTGTCAAAAATGCCGGAACAAATCACTGCATCCAAGTGACATCTTGTATCGGAGCGGCAGGTAGTGGATCCCTTTGAAATCTTTACACTAGTAATCAGGTGTTTGTAAACCACAATTCCTAGGAAATCCAACGTCTTAATTTCTTTTGACTTTTTCAGGCCTGTGTAAATCAAATTGTTTTTCTCTGTGGTTAATGTGATGGTTCGAAGGATCGCTATGTACTTCTTAATTATTGTTGTCTGCTTAAAGAACTAGATTGCAGTTACAGAAATAACACAGATATGGGAAAGGATGCTCCTCGTGCAGCTGTAGTGCTTTATATTTGTGAACTTAAATTTTACCTTAAACATCCCACTTATTGTTAATGAAGAAAATGAGTGAAGATCTCTTTTGTCTTCCCGATAAATACAGGTATTTGGTGTATGTGTCTCTCCCTCGTGCTACATCCCCATCTGTTACTAGGGATTTAAAACTTGCTGTTTTCAGGCCTTTTCTGAATTTAAGTCTATTTTCTCCTGGTTGTCTGTGTCTTCCTCTTCTCACCTTTTACTTGATGAAGCACAGCCTTGGGACCCAGATCTCTTTTTTCTCCCTATTTCTTTCTCTCCCATTGTGCCGTTTTCCTGCACAGATGTTGGAGTACAGCAATATCACTGCAAGTCCTTTCTTTAAAATGGCCTGAACAAATCAACTTTAACCAAAGACTAGTGTTTCAGGACAACTTCCCAATGATTTTTGGAGTGGGGAAATGTGACCTTGAGTCCTGCAGAAACCCAAGTATGTGTGATATGAGACTATAAGGTTGTATTCTTCTATTTTCCTAAAGAAAACATCATGCTCTACATCACCCAACCTTCTACATGCTAGGTTAGTGGTTTGTCTCAGAGAGGACGTGACCCATGCTTGGGTCCGTGACTGGAGTGGCTTCTTGACCATGAGTGGTGGAAACAATATTCTATATTGTCAGCTTCGGTGGGTCAAAAGAAGCAGGAAAAAGGTTGTTCCATGGTGCAAGCTTGGGTCTTCCCTTTTCCTGTGGGTTGTAGATGCTCAGGATGAGCTCTCCCACCTCCTCTTTTGTGTTTGCTGCTCTGGTGTACTCAAGGGCTTGAGAAGCACAAGCACATTTTGTTGACTTCTTTTTTTTTTAGGGGTATGCGCCTTGTTACAAGAGATGGTGCGTGTTGGGACAGTGTCCATTGAAGGGGTTAAATCAGCTCAGCCGCTTATGCCAACTGTTAGATTTATCATTAGATCGTTGAATATTAAATTGGGTAAAACAACCAACCAGCCAGTGGACCACAATGATGCAGCCACGAGCTGCCATGGCTGCCTATGTGACATCTGAAAAACATCCCACCACGATCAGGTGGGTCAGAGGGGTGGCAGAAGGTGGGCATGAGATGTCCCAGCTGGAAAGCACCTCCTGCGAAGAGGAGTTGGGATGCTCTCAGCCCACTTTGAGCCATGAGAAATGAGGTGAAACGGCCAAGAACAAATAGTTTGTGAATAGGTATTGAAAATAATAATAATAATAAAAAAAATCCTCCAAGCACCCTCTGAAAGCTCCTGAGCACTGGGAGTGATGCAGAGCTCTGGTTAATGGACACTCCCTAAGGTTCCCCCCCTCATGTACCACAATTGATTGCAGCGAGATTACGATGCCATTAAAATTCACTCTGCCCATAAACTAACACTGTGGAAAATGCTGACGTTTATAGCGGCTCCTACAAGAGACATATTTCAGTATGAAAGTGAGTCCTAATGCAAGAACTTTATTTAGGTAAAACAACATCCAGGGAGGGGGGGAGAGGAGGAGGAGAGGTGGTGGCAATTGCAGAGAATTTTATTTCTTTCAACTAATGGGTATAGGGATGCTAAATTTAAAAGACATTTTTAATAAATCTATTGGCCTTTGACAAAATCAATCCAAACCCCATAAACCAAGAAGTCACCCACTTGGTATTAATGAGGCTACATTTGCATTTATTTTTCCTTTACACTAGACAAACCATTAATTTCATGTTTATGCTTCCTTTGAAGTCTGAATGCTTGTAGATAGATGGCCACATCAAGTCTCCTGCTGCTACATTAATATTTTGCTATAAATGATAAATTTGACCATTTTCTACAACACCCCTTTTTTCTTTAAGAAAGCTGAGAAAATGCAAGCAATAAGTCTTAAGCCCCTGAAAGCTTAGCTGTTTTTTTAAATACTCTGCAGTCATTGATTATTAAAGCAGTCATAGCTTTAACTTTGGGTTGCATTTGATGGCACCCAGCATTTTGCTGCTGTAAATTGAGAGATGTTCATTAACCAATCAGGGTCGCTCTTTTTGCAAGTTATCTTTCGTTTGACGGATGCAAAAACTGGACATAGCCAAGTCACCTCTGCTTCACCCCATCTCTGGCCTCTGAAGGTCTTTTCTTATGTCCTCTGGTTGCTTCCACACAAGTGAAGGACATCCTTGTGCCCCATCAGGCCAGCAAAGGTGCCTTTTGCAGTTTTACAGTAATTAATTTATTTTGTGCTTTTTCTTTCAGGATGTTCTATTGCCTCCATGGCTTTCTGGTACCAGAAGCTCCCCAAAACACCAGCTTCTAGAAACTTCTAGAAACTAAACCCTTCCAAAAATCTCACAGGAGCTGAGGATGGTGAATAGGAAGGAAATTTAACTCCTGTGGGGACTCTGGGTAAGATTTGTAAGTTTTAGAAATCTGGACCCTTCTCTCAAATCACAGTCCTGGATCCAGAGAAGGGCACAGGTTTGGTGATGCTCCATGTCCCTGTGATTGATGTGGGTGTGAGAACGGGTTTCATGAACATAATATGGGTGGATTAGACCTTTCTTATAGAAATGGTGAGTCTCTGATGGAGGCATTTTCTTGTAGAACAGAACAAGGACCTGCTCTGAGGCTGGTTTTCACTGCTTGGACATGTTGCTGGGCACAGTTAACTGAGCTGCCTGGGACACTGCAGAAGATGTATTCCTTTTTATACCACTTTGATGGGACTAGAGAAGGATGCCCAGTGGGTTAGACCTTCTTCTGAGACACCTCTAGGCATTGGCCCAGATATTTCTCATGGACCATGCACCTTGGAGAAGACGTGGTGTCCTGGCTGGCCAGTTCTTGTATGAGGGCAACACTTCTGCACATGTGCTCTAGCGGGATTTAGATGTTGACAGACACCCAGCTGCCAAAAGAGAGATTCTGTGGTATGTGTTTCTTGACGTAGGTGCCTAAATTCTTCCTTGATCACTTCTTAGGGCTTTTCACACAGAATCCCAGAATGTCAGGGGTTGGAAGGGACCTGGAAAGCTCATCCAATGCAATCCCCCCATGGAGCAGGAACACCCAGATGAGGTTACACAGGAAGGTGTCCAGGCGGGTTGGAATGTCTGCACAGAAGGAGACTCCACAACCTCCCTGGGCAGCCTTGGCCAGGCTCTGCCACCCTCACCCCCAACAAGTTTCTTCTCCTCTTTCAGTGGAACCTCCTGTGTTCCAGTTTGCACCCATTGCCCCTTGTCCTGTCACTGGTTGTCACTGAGAAGAGCCTGGCTCCATCCTCCTGACACTCCCCCTTTCCATATTGATCCCCAGGAATGAGTCACCCCTCAGTCTCCTCCAGCTCCAGAGCCCCAGCTCCCTCAGCCTTTCCTCACACGGGAGATGCTCCACTCCCTTCAGCATCTTGGTGGCTGCGCTGGACTCTCTCCAGCAGTTCCCTGTCCTGCTGGAACTGAGTGGCCACAACTGGACACAATATTCCAGGTGTGGTCTCTCCAGGGCAGAGTAGAGGGGCAGGAGAACCTATCTGACCTACTGACCACCCCCTTCTAGCCCACCCCAGGTACCATCGGCCTTTCTGGCCACAAGGGCCCAGTGCTGGCTCATGGTCACCCTGCTGTCCCCAGGACTCCCAGGTCCCTTTCCCCTACACTGCTCAAGATCTACTTTCTGACTGTCACTCTTTGCTTCTCAAGGAATCGCAGACCTGTAATCTCTCATGGCAACTACAGGGAGTTTTGAAAATGACACTGACATGTTTTGGTGCTTTTGTCTGACAGACAGAGTCGTGGGGCAGGGTACCAGGGCATGAGAGGGATGTTCAGCATCCTGACTGCAGCCAGCCCCGGTGCCAGCTACGCGTCTGCAGCGAGTTGGCTTTTGGTTCCCTTCCAAAGCCCTCTGGCAGTGCATCTCTGATCCAAGCTCCTTTTCAGCTGTGGGATGTGAAAAATGCGGGGGATGCAGGGATGTCCGATTGTCTGCAACAAGACTGTGGGCTCCTTCAGCGTGACTCTTCTTCTTTCCGTTAGAACTTTTATTTGTTATCTGACAGGTGTCCCAGCAGTTTATTTGGTGGAGGATACAAGATATATTTTTCCTCTTTGCCCTAATCAGAGCTGTTCTGTGTACACACTTTCTAAACAAGAAGAGCATGAATTAACAGATTAAATATCACTTTTTTTTTTTTTATTAAGCATCTTTCATAGCCCTTGATTATATATCTATATATATATATAACCCTTGTTTATTTTCTTTGCCAGACAGAGTTTATGGAGGGAGGGAAAGGATGTTATATCAATAAGGGAGTGGCTATTGACACTTGCTGCTATGAAGTGCCTTTATGTGCTTTCAAATGGCAGGATTATGCTCCAGACGGCTCAGGGCCTGAATCGTCTCATGCTCTATTAACAGCCTCAATGCAAAGGTGTGAACTGATCTTGGGGGTCTGACACGAAACAGGATTGAGTACTGAATGTAAAAGTTGCATCTGCTCTTTTTCTTTGTTTTGTGTTTTTTTTTAATTGAAGAAATGTTCCTACTTCTACAGATATTACAAAATTCAGCCTGCTGGGATTCACATCTCCCTTCCAATATACCTGGGAAGGACTCATGCAGAAAAGCAGTCTGAGGCGCCCCTTGCTAAAAGCTAGGCTTAATTCAAGAGGCTGGCATGGAAACCTTTCTCAGCTGTGTTATAATTTCTCATCATTCTCATTCAGCTATTCCTTATTCAGCTCCCGGTGTCTGGACTTGAAAGGTGCACATGTCCAAGCTTCATGCCAAACCGGTCGAATGAGAAGCATACTTTAAAAAATTTAAAAAACACCTTGTTTCAGGTCAGTAAAGGGTGTGATGTCTCGGAAATAACATTGATATATCCAAGGATTTTTCCTTCCCCAACAAGTATGGACATGCTGAAGATCAAGTGAATGTGGTAGGCACTTCCCGTCAATAATTAGAATAAGTCTGAGTTGTTCTCATGAGAATCTGAAACTCAAATAGGGATTCTTGGAACTAGCCTCCTGCCTTTAATTTCATATTTTGGCCTCTTATTTCTCTTTGGAAAAAAAAAGTCTAGTGTCTAGGACCTGGGAATTATTCCTACCCTACACTTCTCATTATTGTTAATGTCTCTTCTCATGCCGCGGTAATACCAGTGTCAGAAAGCGGCTGATCTGAGAGTCTGGGTACTGGGGATGCTCCTCACCCCTTCCGCGGGACCTGTACTCATGTGCTGGGAAGGGAGGTTGGCTGAGATGTTTCCCTGTCACCCTCAAAACCTGCCTTTGAGCTGAGCTGGGTTTGTAGCCACAAACCAAAGAGAACCACCCAAGCCGCAACAAAACAAATGCAAGCATAAAGCCCTGGATAATTTTGATGGTGGTGGTTATTAAGGGTTTTGCTGCACCTTGGACCTGTTAAATCGTAAAGCTCAGGGGCAACATGCTTGGAATAACCAGCCGTATGTGAGCAGGTCACTTGTTTTCACCTCTGACCATCCTCTCCCACTTGAGCATTCCCATGTGTGTTCATAAGTGGATGTATAACAGCATTGCCACAGCTTTAAGTTTCTGCCAAAGCTGGAACCCACACTGTTCAGAGAAGAAGCAGATCCAGACTGGCGGCTTCTACAGGTCCTGATTCTGCTTGTTGAAGAGAATTAAGCAGAACCTCCTCCCCTATAGAGATGATCTGCTGTATGACATGGAGGTCGACACCCAAGGGCTGAGATGTTGGAAGATTTCTCACTACTTAGAATTGTTGAATACTTTTGGTTGGAAAAGACCATCAAGATCATCGAGTCCAACCATTCCCCCAGCCCTGGCACTGCCCCATGTCCTGAGAACCTCATCTCTGTCTGTCCAACCCTCCAGGGATGGTGACTCCAGCACTGCCCTGGGCAGCCTGTTCCAATGCCCCACAGCCCTTTGGGGAAGAAATTGTTCCTCACATCCAACCTCACCTTCCCCTTGGGCAACTTGAGGCCATTCCCTCTTATCCTA
Source organism: Columba livia (assembly GCF_036013475.1). Taxonomy (NCBI): domain Eukaryota; kingdom Metazoa; phylum Chordata; class Aves; order Columbiformes; family Columbidae; genus Columba; species Columba livia. The sequence goes on from NC_088610.1 coordinate 21,319,829, forward strand.
TCACTTGGTACTTCACAAATATTTCCATGGACTGGGCATCAATAGCCTTGTCATTATGTGATTCGCTATCAGGTCTTGGGGCTATTTTAGCTGTCCCATTTGACTTAGATGACCTTTGAATGTCCCTTCCAACCCAAACTATTCTATGATTGGCCAGAGTCACCATTCATTTACTCCTTGATAGATCAGCAGCAGTTTTTCTTGTTCCTATTGCCCCCTGTAGCCAGCACCTACTCAGCTAAGGAAACCTGGAAATGCGGGAGCTTTGAGGTAATTCAGAAGGACGTGATATCTTTGCCCTATTTCCACTGCAGGTCGTGAAGTGAGAAGAAGAAAACAGAGATTCCTGCCTGAAGAAAAGCCACCTGAGGGCTGTGGTGCCCCAAAACTTTCCCATGTCATTGCGAGCACCGTTGACCTGGACCTTCCCACCATCCATCACAGATGTGTCCCTGTGAGTCACAGAGGTGAGCGAGCTGGTGCCATGGGGTCTTCCAGCTATTTCTGATGGAGGGGAGATGAGCCGATGGATTCTGCCCATCCTTTCAAACCAGAGCCAAGAGATGGAAAGGGAGGGAAACAGGGAAAAAAGGGGAGGAAGCAGAGACACAAAGACCAAGGGTTCGATGGAAATGGAAAACCGTACTCCCCAGTCTAATATCTGCCCTTTATTCTGCATTACAATGTGTTGAGACTTTCAGACTGGACACAATGTTGTCGGCATCAAGGCTGAAATTAGTTTTCAGCCATTCATTCATAACTGTTATGTTTTAAAAGAAGAGAAAAAAAAAAGGAGGGAAGAGAAGGTGGGGGAAACAAAAGTAAATACAAAAAGAGAAATGTTAACATGTGTGGCGCAGAATGTATACAGCAGACAAAGCTCTGCTTGTTCTTTGACAATGGCTCTGAAAAGCAGGTGTCATAGCAGCTGTACAAGGTTAAAGCACAGGGACCATTATGTACAAAATGAGTGAGTCTTTATCCAGAGTCTGCTTCAGCTCTTAAGAATGTGCTTCCTATTGTGCCAGTGTTTGCTGGAAGGACTCCATCTATACAATGGAGAAATTTTTCGTTCTCACCTTCCCCCAACCTCTGTTCCACCATCCAAATCTACAGTTATGGATATAATACAGACCTCTGGCATTCAAGGTCCTCATTGCCCTATACTTCTGAAACAAAAGCTATTGTGCTGCACCATGAAAGCATGCCTGCGGCAGAATAAAGCTGCTCAGCACTGGACCCTGAGAGAGTATTTGTGAGGTGCTCTCGAAAGTTAAAATCCTGGCGAAAACAAAACACTTCCAATTAAAAATATTCTCTCATTTTGTTTTGTGGGGTTTTTTTTTTTGGTTTCCTTTTCTCCCTCTCCCTCTCCCTCTCCCTCTCTCTCTCTTGGAGATGTTCAGAGAGATGCTCATATGAAAAGGAGGTGACCTGTCCTTGCTTTCCTTCTCAAAGGGAGGAGATGGAAAGAGAAGTGGGAATGCACAGCTTGGGAGAAGAGAAATACTATTAAAAAAATAAATAAATAAAAAATTTGAAACTAGGCCAGGACATATCATCTTCCCAGTTGGCAGTGGGATAGGCTCTGAAATAGAACATATAAGACTCAGCAGCTACTTAGTTGTTTTTTTTTTTTCTTTTGATGGCTGTTAAAAACAAGCCCAGGGTGGTTGTTATTTCACAGAATCACAGAATCCCATAATGTCAGGGCTTGGGAGGGACCTGGAAAGCTCATCCAGTGCAATCCCCCCATGGAGCAGGAACACCCAGATGAGGTTACACAGGAAGGTGTCCAGGCGGGTTGGAATGTCTGCACAGAAGGAGACTCCACAACCTCCCTGGGCAGCCTGGGCCAGGCTCTGGCACTCTCATCCTAAACAAGTTTCTTCTCCTCTTTCAGTGGAACATCCTGTGTTCCAATTTGTACCCATTACTCCTTGTCCTGTCATTGGTTGTCACTGAGAAGAGCCTGGCTCCATCCTCCTGACACTCACCCTTTATACATCTGTAAACATTAATGAGGTCACCCCTCAGTCTCCTCCAGCTCCAGAGCCCCAGCTCCCTCAGCCTTTCCTTATAAGGGAGATGCTCCACTCTCTTAATCATCTTTGTTGCCCTATGCTGGTCTCTCTAACACTCTCTATTTAACACTCTCTAATAAATATTTTGGCCCCTGGGCATATCTTTTAGATGTAATGGTGTACAAGGATGTACAGAGCGGGTGGCTGTTCCTTTTGCCTGCCCCCAGCTTGGACCATCCTTGCCAAAAATGAACCATCAAAATATGGGAAAAAAACCACATCCTGAAGCCACAAGAGATCAGTGAGCACTTTGTCACCACCGGCAGATGCTACGGTCACAAACCCACCCCCTTATTTCAGAAATATTATTAGTTCTAGGCTATGGGACCCTTCTTTCTGTGGGATGCGTCCCCATCCTTGTGGCCCGGTCCTAGTTGGGAGCATTGGTGCAGAGCTGAGGAGGTTGTGCAAGGTTTGAGTCTGCTGTGCGTGGTTGAAATGAGTCAAAACAGAAAAGTTAACAAGCTAGCAGGTGGGTGATGCCCCCATGATGCTGCTTCATCTGTCTTTACCACAAATAGCGTATGACGAGGTGGAAGAGAGGCAGAAGACACAGAGAAGGCAGAATTACTGAATGCCTTCTTTGTCTACTCTGCTGGAGGCTGTCCTGGGGAGCCTTGTACCCCTGAGACCCCAGATGAAGCCAGGTCAATGGAGGAGTTTGCTTTAGTCGATGAGGACTGGGTTAGGGAGCAAATAAATAGTCTGGACATCCATAAATCCATGGGTCCAGATGGGATGCACCCGTGGGTGCTGAGGGAGCTGGCTGAAGTCATTGCTGGACCGCTCTCCATCATCTTTGCCAAGTCTTGGGAAATGGGAGAGGTGCTCGAGGATTGAAGGAAAGCACATGTCACTCCAGTCTTCAAAAAGGGCAAGAAGGAGGACCCGGGTAATTATAGACCGGTCAGCCTCACCCCTGTCCCTGGGAAAGTAATGGAACAGCTTATCCTTGGTGCCATCTCAAGGCGTATCAAGGATAAGAGGGTTATTAGGGGCAGTCAGCATGGCTTTACCAAGGGTAAGTCATGCTTGACCAACCTCATAGCCTTTATGAGAATGTAACAAGGTGGATGGATGATGACAGAGTGGTGGATGTGGTCTACTTTGACTCCAGTAAAGCCTTTGACACAGTCTCCCACAGCATCCTCACAGCTAAGTTGAGGAGGTGTGGTCTAGTTGGAGGCCAGTATCTAGTGGAGTGCCCCAGGGGTCAGTACTGGGGCCAATATTATTCAATATATTCATTAACGATTTAGATGAGGGAATAGAGTGTACTATCAGCAAGTTTGCTGATGACACCAAGCTGGGAGGAGTGGCTGACATGCCAGAAGGCTGTGCTGCCATCCAGAGACCTGGACAGGCTGGAGAGTTGGGCAGGGAATAACCTAATGAAATTTAACAAGGGAAAGTGTAGAGTCCTGCGTCTGGGCAGGAACAACCCCAGGTTCCAGTATAGGTTGGGAAATTACATTTTAGAGAGCAGTGTAGGGGAAAGGGGCCTGGGGGTCCTGGTGGACAGCAGGGTGACCATGAGCCAGCACTGCCCTTGTGGCCAGGAAGGCCAATGGCATCCTGGGGTGTATTACAAGGGGAGTGGTTAGTAGATCGAGAGAGGTCCTCCTTCCCCTCTACTCCGCCCTGGTGAGACCACATCTGGAGTATTGTGTCCAGTTCTGGGCCCCTCAGTTCAAGAAGGACAGGGAACTGCTGGAGAGGGTCCAGCGTAGGGCAGCGAAGATGATTAAGGGAGTGGAGCACCTCCCTTATGAAGAAAGGCTGAGGGAGCTGGGTCTCTTTAGTTTGGAGAAGAGGAGACTGAGGAGTGACCTTATTAATGTTTATAAATATATAAAGGGTGAGTGCCACAAGGATGGAGCCAGGCTCTTCTCGGTGGCAACCAGTGATAGGACAAGAGGTAATGGGATCAAGCTGGAACACAAGAGGTTCCACTTAAATTTGAGAAAAAACTTCTTCTCAGTGAGGGTGACAGAACACTGGAACAGGCTGCCCAGGGAGGCTGTGGAGTCTCCTGCTCTGGAGACATTCAAAACCCATCTGGACATGTTCCTGTGCGACCTCACCTAGGCGTTCCTGCTCCAGCAGGGGGATTGGACTAGATGATCTTTTGAGGTCCCTTCGAATCCCAAACATACTGTGATACTGTGAAGAGGTGGAAAACGCTTGGTATAAAGGAGAGGTGTGCAGAAGGGTTATTCTAGTACCTGATATCTGTATTTGCCATGGCTAAAATTGTCTGGATTTATCAAGTGTATCTTGTCTCTGAGATTGGAAAGAGACAGTAAAATGGGGCTGTTGGGGACAGTCTGGGCTTGATTTTTCTGTGTCTGGCTATTTTCTGCATGCAGTTTTGCATTTAATGCATGTCTGGTGGGGACATGAAGCCAGGCAAGGGAAGTTTTGATTCAGTATGTGCTACAACCCAATGCAAGCACACCTCTGTGTGAGCAATGTCCCTTTGAAATCACTGCCTCTTTTATTACTGACACCAGTATCCAGCAAGTTTTTACATTCATGGTGCAGAGGTGGCTGAAGTGGAACTGAGGTTGGTAGTAAGGAGAAATTCATTCCCAGGACCCCAGTCCTTGGACTTCAGCAGAAGACAAAGGCTGGAGCTGTTCTTCTTCCATCCTTGGACACTTGGGCTTGGGTAGTTACCTATTTTAATGTGAGTTAAGCTTATCTACTATATATATAGTAAGCTCTGAAGTTATAAACTAGAGGCAAAAAGGGAAAGGGCAGTGAGACAGGGGAAGTAAGGGTGATTCACAAGTTGATGACAACTGTTTTCTATGACATCCCCAAAGTAATGCACAATGCAATTCCATAACCACCAGTGCAAGGCCCTGAGGATAAGGGTATTTGTGATGCCAGGGTAAAGACTTTGCCCAGCAGCCCCTGGTGAGCAGTGAATATGGGAGAATATGGGAGTGAATATTGTATATGGGAGAGACCTAGAGTGCTACACAGGTTACAGCAACATCTCCTGCCTTCTCTTTTCTCACTCTGTTATAGTGGGGAGGGACTAAAGCAGGGAATCTGTCTCTGGGTGTCTTACGCCTGTTTTTCAGCAGCAGCGTATTGCTCTTTGGTCTACGTTTGCCCACCTATACATCCTAAAATTGTAACTTCTCAAAGTAGTGCCTGGCTTGAGTTTGGGGTTTATACTGAACACGCTTCAGAACTGATTTTATCGCAAGTCAACTTGTCTTAAAATGTATTTGCATGACAGTGTTAAAAAGTCTAGTCAACCTCGAGGGGTTAATCCCAGCTGACAATCTGAAAATCACAGCTGGACTATTTCCCCACTGCTCTTGCTTCACCCCAAGAATGAATTAATGCCAGGGTGGGAGGAAGATGGCCACCATGGCTTGACCCTTGGACATACGAAGGTCTTGCAGTGCGAGAGGCAACATTTTGAGCCACCAAGGTAGAAGGACAACAACCGCGTTGCCAGTTCCTTTTTCATCCCCCTTTCCAGGTGAAAGAACATCTTCCAGAATGAAACCACAGTGGCAAATGGCTCACCAACAGTTTTTCTGCCTCCAGCAAAATAGCTGCTGGGCAGTATCACCTTTCTCATAAGAGACTTAGTGGATTCACAGTTCTTGTGTGGTTTCAAGGCAAAGCGGGAAACAGAGCTAGAAAAGCAAGCTGATGTAAAGAAATGAGCTAATGAAGGGAGATCACAAAGTGTGCAACCCCAGTCGGTTGTATCTTTCTCTCCAGTTACCTTGGTAACTGTATAGTGATATGATGCTGCTTGGTTTTGTATCCTGCGAGTGAAAGAAGCTCAAAGTACCCACCACTGGCAAAAATATTGGTAAGATATCATATTCATCTACAAAATGTAACAATTAAGTTATGGACTTGCTAGATACTGTATCAAAGAGGGGAGTGTATCTCCCCTGAAAGCCTGGATAAAATGACTTCTATTTTTCTATGAGCCAGCAATTTAGCGCATCTTTTGATGGGATTTCTTGGGGCCAAATCAAAGGGATCACACCAGGACCACTTTTTCAGTGGCATGGTTAGCTGAATCTCTCCGCCCTTTCAGTCTTGGGTCTTTCTGCTGCTGATAATGTTGGTTAAAGAGAGATATGGACTCCTGTTTAGTTGAAACAGGGCTTTATGTTTGGATGGGGATGGAATTTCTTAATGGGGAGTTGAAAAAAAACAGCAGCTCACAGTGGTGTAGAAACCTCTCTGACAGATGACGGACACAACACCACTGGGTAAGATGGTTTAGGGTGGTCAGCATGGGGGAATAGACCTTTATCTGGCCACCCTACTTGACCAACCACCAGCTCTTGCTCCTATATCCCCAATTTCCAGCCTCATTTGTGGTCCCCAGCCCTGAGGTCTGGGTAACGGTGTCGTACACGTGAAATGTTGCTGGGGCACGGTGGTGTTTGTATGGTCTGGAGAAAACTCTGGTCTGCTCCAAACTTCCTTGGGCTTCTTGGCCCAAGAGTCTGGTCTACAAAAACCTCCAGAAACCTTGTTCTTTCCAAATCCTGCAGCAAACTACTGAAATGGATGGTTCTACCCAAGTCGAGGTCTCAAACAGGAAAAGAAGACGAGAAAAACAGTTTAAAGGGGGGACAGTTCATCCAGGAGGAGAGGGAGCAGCATTTCTCCACTGAGGAGAGAAAAACACCCAAATAACTTATTTAATACTGAATGTCATCTCCTTCCCAGCCTCTGCACCTGCAGGCATTAAAACAGTGTGAGATAAGTTAGGCTTGGGACTATTGTCAGCTCTGGATGTAAAATCTGAATGGTCAGAACTTTGCAGGTAAACACAGAGATGTGAATGACATCTTTGCACCCACCTGTTTTTTTCTTTGCTGTTTTCTGTGCAGTTTTGTGAAGCCCCAGGACTGTGACTTGGAGACTTGGAAGCTCAGAGCTGGAGGGGAGGTGGTTGTACTTAGGAGAAGATGCAGAGCATCACCTCCTTGTGCATCCAGGTAAAGTGTCAGACATCCCAGCAGTGCTGGTGAAGGTCTTTAACCAAAAAGTCCAAATCTGGCTTCAGAAAAAGCACGTGGCTTGCTCTTGACAATAATGTGAAGCAGTTAAACTAGAAAAACAATCAAACCAACCGTCTTTCTGGCTGGATATTAGTCTAGAGGCTGATATGGGAGATCTGCATGTGTAATTTATGTCTTAGCTCGCTGGCTGAACATTGATAGTCAATTCAGGCTCACCAAAACCAGGAAAATAAGAAAAAATTAGAAAAAAGCCCTAGGGCTACCAACCTTTTTGCCTGCATAGACATTTATTATTGACCTTTTAAAGGTGAAAATATAACCACACTATTACAGAGAGAGCAGGTAGAAAGGTCAGGGCAGGAGGGGCAGTAGCGCTGATTTAGAGTTTGCAAAGTCCCTCCGCTCGCTGCTCAGACCCGTGTACATGGAAAGGAGGAAATGCAGACTGGACATGGATACAGTGCTGTGGCCAAAAAAGGGGCATTTTGCTTGTGAGAGGAGGATGGGACGGAAACAGGGGGATGGACAGCAAGATGGTGTTTTTCTTTCCCAGCTGTGCGTTCAGGTCTGCACAGCCCAACAAGTCAATGAAAAGGAGAGGGCGGGCGAAGAAGAGCAACAACGCACCTGAAATGGGCCGTAAAGACTGCAAAGCCGAAGTATGTAAAGGTTGGTTAACCAGTGCCCTGGAGGGGAGGGAGCAGCGAGGAGGAGGGAGGTGGACAAGGAGGATGGATGGAATTTTTATCTATATATTTTTTAATCTGTGTTTGGTGATTCTGCGATGTCTCAGATGAAGTAGCAGAGTGCTCCCGTCAATTAACCCACCAGCCCTTGAGGGGTGCCCGTGTCCCGCTGGGGGAAACCCATGGGCACCATCATCTTTTATCTTTGTACCGTCTCCTTGAAACACCAAAGCAGGTCTCTGGATGGAAAAGTGCAGAAAATTCCTCCAGACAATAAAATGGTTTAATTTACTGTCTATAATAGAAGTCCATTATAGCAGGGTGAGAATGCATGGCAGCACTGGATGGATGAGTTTCTGCTGCCATCCTGTGGCCATGGACCATGTTACTTTGCTTGAGCCTGATTTATTTTTGAGACATTTCTGCTTTGGGGAAAGCAGAGGCGGATGTCCCCATGTCGCCTGGTAGCACAGATGGCAGCATGTCCTGGGGCTGGTGGCATCTTCTTGCCGTGGCCATGCAGGCACTTGATGCTTATGCCCAGCCAGCCTGACATTTTTGCAACCTCAGGGTTAGATCCGCAGAGTTGATCTGTGCGCTTTTCTCCACCGTTAAAAGACTCGTTTCTTTTCTTTTCCCCAAGTTGGGTAGGTGTGTTTCCATCACTCCTGCAACAGCAGAATCATGAAAACTCCGGAGATCTTGCAGCTCCCAATAAGATAAAACTAGGAGTTCTGGTACTTGCCACAAGGCTCAGGAGTTGCAGCATCTCCTCCTGCATCCTGTGCTTTATGTAGAAATTAATCAGTCAAATGTTTGTGAGTTGCTTTGAGAATGCAGAGCCCTGGAATTGTTCTTGATATAGCCAGTGATAACATTCATAGGCTTTTTTCTTCAAAGTAAGTAACTTTGCCATTGCTTTGGATGTAATAACTTTTAACAGTTGCACGAAACTTGAAATTCCCACCTGAGGGGGAGGTCGGGCCAATACAAATGCAGTAGTTTGGCACTCCTACTTTTTGTTTTTACTTTTTTTATTTATCTAAAAAAACAACCCAGGATATGCATTAGATGCTTTGTGAATCTGAAATGGGGGTTCATGCAGCCTTATATTAACGGCATTGCACAGAAACCTCTACACTCTGCGTACTCGAATTATGTGCCAGATTCATTTCTCTTGCTTTTCCAACAAAGTTTACCTAAAAACTGAGTTGAAGAAGCTTTTCAATAGAAAATTGAGCCTTTTATTATGAAAAATAATATTTGCATTCCTTGAAAGAATAAGACAGAGCAGGGAGGGATCCAGACACAACAAAAGCAAGCAAAATGTGGTTTTCCAAAGCGAAACTGCACTTTGTGACTTTCTTCTTCAACTACATGCAATGTCAATGGATATATGGATATATATAATCATTAATGATGAATTTAAAATGCAAATATACAATGTGAAGGATCTGCAGGCACATCCCCTGATGGGCTGGAGATTTGTTTTCCTTCCTTGGCATAATGTTCCCTTACAGCACTGGGTGAAAGGCACCTTGAAAGGCCTTTTAGCCTGGTCTGCAAAGGCTTTTTTGGGAGTAAGAGGTGAACACAAGAGAAAATATAAAATAAAATAAAAAGCGGATGATTTAGACAAGGCACTTTCTGCCCACCAATGCAGAAAGGCTCTGCCAACGTGAATGTTTGTCTTTCCAAAGAAACTGGAGACAGACACAATTGTTCTCTTCAATGCCAGGCTTGAGGTCTTGGGGAAGCTGGGCATGTATTATTTGCAAGCACAATTCCTGAATTTCCAGAGGGAATCTGCTGGTGTCAAAGCAATGAGGAGAAAACAAAGGTCTGGAAGAGAAAGACTCGAAATGGTGTTTGCGACAGATGCACCTGAGCCTTTAGTTTCTGGCCGCAAAACCTGAAATAGGAATTTACCATCTGTTTGGGCTTTAGATGTTAAAAATCACCCTCCTCCCCCCCAGAATTAATTGCTGCTGGTGGAGTAGGTTTAATACAGTTTTCCTGTCTATAAGAATGACATAGTTGGCACATGCACTGATGGTATTTCAGTAGGCAAGGCTTAAGACTGGGATTTAAGCCTGAGATATGCTGATGGCTGGTGGGAGTGAAGTGGAGCTTTTCTGGTGATCGAGAGGTTGAAAACCACCATGATTTTGGCAAACCACAGAGAAGCCGAGCACCAGAACACCCTGATGAGAACTGATGCCACAAAATGGACTGAAACACTAAGTTGTGCCTTCTGTGAGCGGTAGAGAAATGAAGTTTGGATCACGAAGCCACTGAATGAGAGTGTCATCCTTGCGATGATGTTCAATGTTCTCTCTGTTCATGCCTTGGACATGGGGACTCGAACATGCCCGCTCCAGTTTCCCTGTGCAATCTGGTGCTCGCCCCAAGTGTGACATTGATTTCCAGAGCCAATTATTGAGAAATCATTAGTGACTTCTTAAATATTAATACATAGGAGCCAAAAAATTTCCCTGCTCTGTGGCCTAAAACAGTGTTTAAAGGTGATCTGACCATTCAAGTAAACCAAGTTTACCATTGCACATCAAATTTATATGCTTTATATAGAATTTAAAGTATCCCTGTCTACCTCTTACAAGCAGAAACCATTTTCATGATTGCTTCCAGTACAGAAACAGCAGGATTTGGTATATCATCATCACCTCTGAAGTCCTTATGTACTTAAAATACCCTGACCTTTTAGGCAAGGACTCCTTGATTCAAGACTGTAGGGTCTGTGTCACAACACACATACAAGAAATTGCAGGTTTGTTCTAATTCTAGCCTCATTTCTGCTTTTCTTGGCTTTAAAGTAATGATAAAACATTGATACAGTGGAGGGGGCTGTGAGTTGTGCCACAAATACAAGATCAGAGAATGTGATTCATATGGTGAGATGAAGGGATAACTCCTGTGCCACTCCAAAGAAAGATAACCAAAGCGGCACACATAATATTTGTACACAAATGCATGAGTGGAAATGGCACAAAGTGACCAAGAAATTATTTAAGGTGGGAAAAGAAGGCCTATCGATCCAAACCTGGAAAAGAAAGGAAACCTGGGCTGGCTGGCAGCAAGAGCATCTATTTATGACAAGCGCATTGTGAAAAGGCGCCGTGTGCTCAGAGGAGCTCATCCCAGGGGACCAATCTCACCTGCTTCATCCAAAATACCTGGGCTGTTTGGTTCACAGGGCAAGTTTCTGTTGTCACTCAAAGCCACCACTTCAAAGATAACTACCCTGTTTCCCTGAAAATAAGACAGGGTCTGATATTAATTTTTGCTCCAAAAGATGTGTTAAGGTTTCTTTTCAGGGGATGTCTTATTTTTCTATGAACAACAAGCTATATTTATTCAAATATAGTCATGTCATCACTTTCTGGAACATGATCGTAACTCTCCAAACCCTGAATTCCATAACGAATTTCTTGTGACTCTATTTCCTTTTTCCATGTACAACAATCCACATTTACCGATATTCATGAACAAAAATCTACATCTATTCAAATACAGTCATGTCATCATCTTCTGGAACATCATCATAACTCTCCAAACCCATCTGTCCTGCTGCATTCTATTGCCTGGACACTATTTAAATGGACTTTTTTTAAAAAGAACTGTAACTAGGGCTTATTTTTGGGGTAGGGCTTATATTTTCAGCATCCTCAAAAATCATGCTAGGGCTTATATTTGGGGTAGGGCTTATTTTCAGGGAAACGTGGTACATGCATTGTTATGGGCAGTTCTCAGATTCCTCCTTGCAAAACTCTGGTCTGGATGAATATCCGCTGTTCAGGAACGTATCTAATCGGACACATGCTTAGTGTGGGACACATCAGTGGGATAAGATCCTGCAACCACAGCCTGTTGTTTGATCTTCCTCCCTCGCAGAAGTCTCTGATGGAGCTCACTGGGTCACCTCCCTCCAGGGACTCGATTTAAACAACCTGTTCCCAAACACAAATACATTTAGAGAAAAGGTTTTACCAAAAGCCCTGCCAGCCAGGGTCATAAAGGTGTCTTGGTGCCAATACAGGGCACTGTGACCCCTGTAACAAGGGCCAGTGTCATTCACTTGTCTTCTAGACCTCTCAAAGGTCCCAGATTCCGTCCGCTGGGCTGGTCTTTCTGCTTCCTTTGAAGATAACCTTGACTGGGGACACTTCAGTGAGGGTCATGTTTACGACTGAGAAGTCAACGGTAGCAAAAGGGAAGTTGAGGTTGGGTGGGAATAGAGTTTTTCTTACCTCTCCAAACACCATCTCTAGTCTTGCTGCTCCTTTGGGATGTTTCCCTATCACAAAACAGGGCAATTAATGAGTTCTCCTGAGCTCTCTTTGGTGGACAAAAGCTCTCCTGTCCATATATTTTCTTCTCTTCCTCCCAGGGATAGCCAGGTGTATAGAAGTCGAGGGGTTGTGTGAAGTTGACCCTTCCTGAGGAGCTCACCTTGCTTGGGCACGTACCAGGAGGTGTCATGGTTGAGCTAATGAGCTTCTGGAGGGTAAGTGCTCCTTGTCGCTCTTTGAAGACCCTGATAGTGTGAAGCCATGGCTGCTGCTCTGCGCTTTTCTGATTTTCCCAATGGATCAGAGCAGGTCTGCTGTTTGTGCCCTCCTGGGCTACAGACTTTCTGATCCTGCTCCTCGGAGTCACCACCTCCACCCTTATTGCACCCATCACCTCCCTTATTGCAAAATATACTCTATTATATGAAGTTTCCTGGTCACCCAACATTTCTGAGACAAAGCTTCTGTGCCGTTCCCTGTTAAAGCCCACCCAGGGATGGATGGAATGACTTCTCTGCATGGCCCGGCTCTTGTGATGGCAGCTGCTGTTCTTGCCTGGTGATTAACACTCCCGAGTCAAACTTGGCAAGAGAAGTCTGGGCAAGTAACACTGTTAGACATATCTAACCTCCTATAGGTAATGAAAAGCATAAATACATTTTTTGGCCATGTGACTCAGAAAATCACAGGAAAACACATTTTGGTTGGACTAACGCTTTTTTTTTTTTTTTCTCAATCTCTTTTTTTGCATCCTTTCCTGTTCCTTCCCTCGTTCAAATCCCAGAATCCCAGAATGTCAGGGATTGGAAGGGACCTGGAAAGCTCATCCAGTGCAATCCCCCCATGGAGCAGGAACACCCAGATGAGGTTACACAGGAAGGTGTCCAGGCGGGTTGGAATGTCTGCAGAGAAGGAGACTCCACAACCTCCCTGGGCAGCCTGGGCCAGGCTCTGACACCCTCACCAGGAACAAGTTTCTTCTCATATTTAAGTGGAACCTTTTGTGTTCCAGTTTGTAACCATTACCCCTTGTCCTATCATTGGTTGTCACCGAGAAGAGCCTGGCTCCATCCTCCTGACACTCACCCTTTATATATCTGTAAACATTAATGAGGTTACCCCTCAGTCTTCTCTCCTCCAGCTCCACAGCCCCAGCTCCCTCAGCCTTTCCTCATAAGGGAGATGCTCCACTCCCTTCAGCATCTTTGTTGCCCTAAATCTCCTTATGTTCTTATAAGAAAAGGTAGAAACAGAAATGCCATTTTGAATTGACAAGTAGAAACAAAATTTTCACTTTGCTAAATCTGCACATTAAGATCTTTACTTCTGTCTCCCCAGATCAGCTTTTAAAATCAAACCTTGAAGAAACCTGTCCTGAGCTCATCTGCAGCCACACTCTGTATTTTCCAGAGAGTTCACTCTTTGCAAAAATCCCAGCTTCCCAAACTCACATTTACAATAACACTTAAAATACTGTGGTGCCTGGCCCTGAAAACAGTTAACCCACCATTTAATTCGGAAGTATCTTGTTTCAGAAAAGCAGCTCAGGCCCCACCACTTTCCAGGCTCGTTTTTATTGACCTCTGTCAGGTACTGGCACTTTATCTCAGTCCCCATGTAGGAGTTCAGGGAGGCTGGAAGGAGGGATGCAAACAAAAGTGCTATTAGCATGTTATTTGGCTTTTAATGGGTAGAAAGGATGCAAGATTCTTTTGGCACAGTGGTACTTTTTTTTCCTCCAAAAAAAAAAAAAAGGAGGAAAAAGGACTTTAATTGAAGCCTGCAATGTTGTATAAATGGAAGATCTAAGTTTTAATTGAAAAATAATTATAACCACTTAATCATTTTAAATGAGGGCTGTAATTGCAGTCGGTTCATAATAGCCAAATACAGACACTTAGATTCCTGCAATAAAGCAGGGATGGTACAGCTTGATTTGCTAATAGCTCTTCCACTTCTCTCCTCTTTTGTCTCAAAGATTAATTCAGGCAAGGGCTATTAGTGCTGTTAATTGGTTCTGCAATTTAGACCTTGTGCTTGTGAATGAGTGACTGATGCGGACCTATCAGCCAATAATGTGAACACTTTGTCAATGCGTTTCTCATTGTCCGGCTGCACATCCTTCCCCCTGCAGCTCCTCCGCCACCCAGCCCCGGCTCCCTGGGGGGATCAAGAAGAGTTGGGGTCCCCTCCGGGGTGAGGGATTCACTTTGCTTTAGATAGGTCACCTAGATGTCTTTGAAATTACAGCCAGCTTATGAATAAAATAATGAGGCAGTCGAGACGTCCTCCTCGGCGGGGACAAATCCCATATTCAGGAGAAATCTTCACCACTGCACTGGAAGGAGCTTCAATGGGGACATGAAGTTGGTGAGGAGATGTGTGGGATGGAGAGTGGACGTGGCTGATGGTTCCGGGCAGGATCCCCTTCCTCGGGACAGTAGCAATGACTAAAATGAGTCTAAACCACCAAAGTTGCAGAGAACAACCCAAACTATACCCTCTAACAGGTATGAATTTTCAGTGGAGCAGTCCTGGCCTCAGTGATGGGCAGTGGGAACAGCTGGCAGGCACAGCTGGAGGGACTTGGGCTAACAGAAACAGCTGGTGGCATCATCCCTGATGAGATGCTTAGAGAAACAGCCACGGAAGGCTTTGCCCTTGCCTTCCAACATTTTGTGGGAGATAACTAAGACTATGTCATTTTGTTTTTACCAGAAATACCTGTCATTTTAGGGTCAGGACAAGTGAAACTGCAGGTTCAAATTTCTTGCTACATCCTTCTGTTCTGCTTGTCTTTAAATTGATCTTCTCCCAGAAGTTTTTATGTATAATCTATTGGGTTTTATTATATTAATTTATCTGTATATTGCATTATCCAAATGCAAAATCACAATATTTGTGTACTCCACTATTTACTCATCTTTACAGTTTTGAGGTTTTTTTCACAGCTATTTTGAGGCCATTTCACAGAAAAAGCCAAACCCACCACCACCATTTGCTAAACACCACCATCATCATTTGAGAGCAGCATTGGCAGGTTATTTTTCCACCGGGGCTGTTTCATCAGCACAAGGAAGATTTTCCTGGTTCCACATCAATCGGGAAGGAAACAGAAGGAAGAAGCAGAGCCAGACACGGATGAGCATCACCCAGTGAGAATTAGACCATCTCTCGCAAAGTCCATCTGTGGGTATTGTCCTGAAAAGAGGTGAGTCCTGAAAAGAGAGCAGTGTCGGGGAAAGGGACCTGGGGGTCCTGGGGACAGCAGGGTGACCATGAGCCAGTACTTGGGCCCTCGTGGCCAGGAAGGCCAATAGTACCTGGGGTGGGTTAGAAGGGGGTGGTCAGTAGGTCAGAGAGGTTCTCCTGCCCCTCTGCTCTGCCCTGGGGAGACCACACCTGGAATCTTGTGTCCAGTTGTGGCCCCTCAGTTCCAGCAGGACAGGGAACTGCTGGAGAGAGTCCCGCGCAGCCACCAAGATGCTGAAGGGAGTGGAGCATCTCCCGTGTGAGGAAAGGCTGAGGGAGCTGGGGCTCTGGAGCTGGAGGAGACTGAGGGGTGACTCATTCCTGGGGATCAATATGGAAAGGGGGAGTGTCAGGAGGATGGAGCCAGGCTCTTCTCGGTGACAACCAATGATAGGACAAGGGGTAATGGTTACAAACTGGAACACAAAAGGTTCCACTTAAATTTGAGAAGAAACTTGTTCCTGGTGAGGGTGGCAGAGCCTGGCCCAGGCTGCCCAGGGAGGTTGTGGAGTCTCCTTCTGTGCAGACATTCCAACCTGCCTGGACACCTTCCTGTGTAACCTCATCTGGGTGTTCCTGCTCCATGGGGGGATTGCACTGGATGAGCTTTCCAGGTCCCTTCCAACCCCTGACATTCTGGGATTCTGTAAAGTTGGAGGGTGGGGAAAAGCATCACACTGTTGCTGAGGTTTGGTGGTGCCCACCCTTAACATGAATATTCACAGTCACATCTTTTTGCTTTGGTCTTGTTTATAGCATTGAATATATGTTTACAACTATGTTTCTGTAGAGTTCAGCTCTTGTGCAGTTCTTTTTATCCTGAGAGGAGATGCTGTGAGATCTTTGACCCCATGGAGATATTTTTATCTCCTGCTGTTTTTTTTCATACTGGAGGTGGAAGGTGTTCAGAAGTGGGTTGCACTGGCATTCTCTCAGTTTTTTATAAATAAAAATACTGTTGGCTTTATATCAGAATTGCAACAGACCTAGGGAGGAGATTGGGGCAAGCTTAGTTTTTCTGTTTAAAATACTAAATTAAGTAACAAAAACTGAAGAAAAGACACCCTTCACCCTTTTTTATTTCCTTTTTTTTTTTTTTTCCTTTGGTTGTTTCAACCTGCTCCTTTACAATGAACACATCCTGCTGATTAAAAGCACCTGTGTTTCCTACCAAGCTTTACCCCACCACTCTTCACTGGTGGGTGGACCAGTCCTTGCTCTGGGGAAAACCACAGTCTAAGAATCAGCTTTTACAGAAAACTGAAGCAGGGCGGGATGTGTTTTATTTCAGTGCTGGGAAATCAAGGTGGAATTGCTCAGATGAGCTGGTGGTTGATCCTCCTGGGTCACTTGGGTGGATTGCACTTCAACACGAGAAACAGTTGTTCAAGGCACTGGTGAGTTCTGAACGAGGGAAATAAGTGGTACTCTTGCCTCGAGTCGGTAAGTTTAGGTGGTTGAAGGAGTTCAGTCTTTGATTATTTCCTCCGTGAACTGCTGTCAGTAGATAAAACTGCCCTTTTGGTTACAGCTCTGAATTTTTTGTTTGTGAATGATGCTACTCGCACACCAGGACCCCACTCTGCTGACTGCTGTAAATTGGCACAGTCATTGAATAAATGGAGTGATGACTTGGCCAAGATCTGTCTCTTCACAAGTATGTATCACTGCCCACCTAAGGATCGATGTGTACCAAACGAAGATGTGGTTTTCAGGCTGATCGAATGCAAGGCGAATTTATCCTTTTAGTTAGTTTATTGAAACAATCCCTGGCTGTCATGAGTCTTTCCAGTCACCAGGTGATCCTGGTTGTGACAAACATGGGGAGTGTATTTGTGCTCTAGTCTTGGGCTCTATATTTAGCTATGTGATACCGGGAAAGCTTTCCGTGATTAAGCTCTGTTGACCGATACCGAAAGCAATTAGAGGCACGACATGCAGCAGACGAGGTGTGTCCCAGGCACTGGGTATCACTATGTCCAAAAAAGGGTCTGGGAGGGAGAGTGAATTATGAAAGTGTACATGAATCACCCATAGTGTTGTTTTGGGGCAAACAAGGAAAACGAGGTAACATTTTGTTTAAAACTGGAGACTGTTGGTCAGACTCACAGGGTTAAATTTTCCTGTTTCGTGTCTACTTCAGGCACTGCTTTTCATGAATGATGTGTAATGAACTTCAGTATTAGGCATAAAATTGCCAGAATTGATACTCTGCGTTAAATTATCCCAGGCAAGAACAACATCTCCCTCACAGATGCTCTCTGATAGCAGGTCAAAGCTTTATGTGGAGTTGCTCTGCTTTGGGTGTTGGAAAGGACTGGATGACTTTCCAAGATTATATGGTGCTCTCAAAAAGATGCCTGAAACAGAATCATCTCTAGGAGCCAACAGTTATGTTCATACAACAGATTGGACCTTCTTTAGAAGCAGTTTCACAGGAAAGTCCATCTACATGTGAGACCAAACATCTGGGAGAGACCCAGTGGTCCTTGAGCAAGGGTGAATGTAGCCAGATGATAGCGATCCACTTCTCTTTACTCTCCAACCAAAACCAGGTCGTAACCAGTGGAAAACTGGGATAGTAAAGAAGTGGTGAGGGATGTAGCAAAACAGGTAAAAAAGAGGTTACCCAGCAAAGTGATTTTCTGTGACAAGGTCGGGTCTCTTGTCTTACAGTAATACATAGCAACGTGTCTGCCTTACCCTCATACTTTGTCCATCTAAAAAGGTCCAAATGCGTATTTGGATGAGGGGGTAAAGACAATAGCAAGTGAGGACGTGCCTTTGCTTCTATTGATTATTTTTTTCTCCCCTCCTTTGTCTGCCTGTCAGACTTGGTCCTCCCCCAGCAAACTGCAGGTTCACACCATCCACCCTGGCACTAAGCCCTGTCCCTGAGAACCTCATGTCCGTCTGTCCAACCCTCCAGCGATGGTGACTCCAGCACTGCCCTGGGCAGCCTGTTCCAATGCCCCACAGCCCTTTGGGGAAGAAATTGTTCCCCACATCCAACCTCAACCTCCCCTGGCGCAACTTGAGGCCGTTTCCTCTGCTCCTGGCGCTTGTTCCTGGGGAGCAGAGCCCGACCCCCCCTGGCTCCAAGCTCCTTTCAGGCAGTTCAGAGATCAGAAGGTCTCCCCTCAGTTCCTGTTCTCCAGCTGAACCCCCCAGGTCCCTCAGCCACTCCCATCACACTTGTGCTCCAGCCCCTCACCAGCTCCGTTCCCTTCTCTCAACTCGCTCCAGCACCTCAAGGGCTTTATTGTCCTGAGGGGCCCAAAACTGCCCCCAGGATTTGACCTCACCAGCGTCCAGTACCAGGGGAAAGGATTAGGCTAGTTGTAATTTTTATCTTTTCCATCTGCTTTAAGCATCTCTGTGGTTGCCTTCCTGGAGCACTTCTCTTCCTTCTCTTCTGCAGAAGGTGTCCCCAGGCTGCTCCAGAGGGACCCGTTGGTCCCCGTCTGCCCGCTCTGGCTGCACCTCTGCCTGGAGGGAGAAGGTAAACAGAGAGCGAGGCGTTCACACCATGTGTAACAAACGGCTCTTGGTACCGAGCGAGGAAAATTATCTCACCGAAACAGATAAAGGGAAAGGGTAGGTTTCTACCGTGCGGACCAGGCCTCTCCCGACTCCCGTTCGTGACGTAGGCTGTGCCTCCAGCTAAAAGTCCCTTCTGCCCTGGCTGCCTGCCCCAGACCCAGCTTGTGGAGGCTTGTACGTGCCGAGGACCTGCCTAGCGAGCGCTCGGCGCCATGTCCGTGACAATATGCCAGTCCATGGGCTTCATGGTGTCCGCTTTGGGGATTGGAGGCATCATCGCATCAACATGCATGGACCAGTGGAGCACCCAAGACCTGTACAATAACCCGGTGACGGCCGTGTTCAACTACCAGGGCCTCTGGCGCACGTGTGTCCGGGAGAGCTCCGGCTTCACTGAGTGCCGCGGCTACTTCACCATCCTGGGGCTGCCAGGTAGGGTTCGATCTCGGCAAGGGCAGAGAGATGGGAGGTGAGAGCCACAGGCATGTCACCTCCCACCTCTGTTCCTAGAAGCCATGCGTGAGAGGTGGTGATGGGTGATTTTTGGTGTAGAGCGGGGAGCCCAACTTTTAGCCTTCTGGGACCTCGGGTGCTCACCTTGTTTGGAGGACAGGTCCCTCAGAGGCACCTCAACCCAAACCTGTGGCCAAGCTGAGGTTCAGCAAAACTCATTACAGCTGATAGTGCATCGGGTGCCTGAGGCAGTTGTTTCATGGAGACATTTGTCCCCCGTGCTGTGACTCCTACCCCAGCTGCAGGGCTGTGCGTGGCTTCCCACCAGAAACCACTAATATTCTTGGCATCAGAGAAGATCCTCTTCTAAGAGGATATGTCACAGTTCAGCTCACTGTATTTCTGTACGGGCTAACACCACCAGGCTGGATTTCTCCCTAATTCTCCTTTGGTTCCAGATTTTTCTTCCACGGGTATCGTTCCTGTGCCGGTTGTGCCTGCAGTATCTAGGGGTGCAAACAATTAGGTTACAACAGGATTATCTGGATTTCCTTCTTGCCTTAATACAGTGAGGAAAAAGAGGCACTTATGGACTATTATATCTATCTAGTCTCTGTGCTTTGACATAGCAAGAACTGAGGGAAGAAGCCAATTACATCAGCAAATTGTTGCAGAACTCCTGCAAAATGGTATTGCCAAAACACGCAGAAATAAGCGTTGTGCACAAAAATTGCTTCTTTCCTTAGTAGTCTACTGTGCAAATCAAACCAGTATAACCCAGTGCAGCTGTGGCTTCTGACATCAGTAGGGAGGGGGGTTTTGCCCCCTCAGCTGTATTTCTATCTCAATCATCTCATTCCCAACCGGTGTCTGCCTGTGGTGCAAGTGCCAGGGATGCCTGTGAGCATCTTCCTCTTACCAGAGCCGAGGTTTTGAAAGCCCTTATTTGCTCACACAGAGTTTGGGGTGCAGACATGCATTTTACTGGAAGTACAAGGGCCTTGACTCTAGCAGGCTAATTGCTTATAAGTAAAGAGATTGAAGTTGCCACATCAGGAATAAATAGAGGTGGAAAAGAGCAAATCCTTCCCACGCACGTGTGCACCCATCACACGCTGCAGAACTTCCTCCATTCTTCAGCTCTGAAAGCTTAAAATTGCAGAAAATGTAACTCTACAGAAGAAGCAATTAAACTTTTCAAGTGTTCAGCTCTGGGAGCTACTTTAATCTTTGAAAAAAAACCAGAATTCTTGAGAATTTGGGTTGGCTTTTTTGTTGTTCTTTCAAAATACCTCTGTTGCCAACCTCAGCATTACAGTGAAAAGCTGGAGCATTCTTTCTACAAGTTTTTTGCAAAACTGGTGTCTGAAGGGTGGGTTTTAATTTCCTAAAATGGGAATACACGGCAGCGTTGGGGGATGGATTTGCTCCATTTAGGAGAGGGCTTGCTGCTCAGTCTGTACATCCAACAAGCTCTGCAGCTCCCTCGCAGTTGCGGCCAGGAATGGGCATCTTATCCTATCAGGATTTCTAATGAACTGGTCATCTTGCAGGGTAATTACCATGTGTGTTCGTTGGGCTTGTTGCAGTCACCTACAAAAACGGATTTGTAAAAAGCCCAAAGAATAAAGCACAACCTTTAAAAACAGAGTTGCTGTCCTTCCCCATTAGTGTGCAGGTACATGAATATTAATATGTATTTGCTTTTATCCCAACAAGAAGATTTCTGCGGCCGGTGCTACCAGCCCTACAAAGTGAGGTGGATTTTATGGTTTTGCCCTTTATTTTTTTAATGAACAGGGTTTATTCTTCTGAAGTCTCTCCCTTGCTCTCCCCCGCTCTTTTCCCTCCTGTTATATATTGTCTGACACCTCCAGTCTCTGGAGAAGCTGATGCAAAAACAACCACCCCAGTGCTGCGCTTTATATTATATTATATACTGTCTCCTGAATTCACCTGCTCCTATGGACATTTCTTCCCACCCACCCCCAAGAAAGGGCAGTTGTACCCTAGCCAGAGTGGGGGGGCAAAAAATGATGCTAAAAATCAAACTATTAATTTGCTAAGTTATTATTTAAGTGGCTCATCCCAGTGTTTATTTTGACCGTGCTGCACCTTGATTTCCATTAAATCCTCCTCGCTAACCACACCATAGTTAATGGTTTGTCAGCATTTCCATTATAAACCCCTATTTATTATTCTGACAATGGCAATTTATATTGGGAACAATAGTGCCGGAGTGAATAAAAATAATAGGACTCTAGCAAAGCAGCGAGGTGACCTGAGTACATCAATGAAGTTTTGGGTTCTGAGGGTTTTTCTTCTCAATCCCTTGCTCCCATAGCAAAGATTAAACTTGTCTTGCCCATTATCCATCTTCAATTGAGTTGGGAATTTTAATTTCAAATAGATTGAGGGAAAATCAAGATAATAGATGAAAATGAGAAGTAACACAGGTAGTTTATGGCTCTCACCTTTGTTGCTTGGTTATGAACAGTCTCTGGTGAAATATGTCACTTGAGAACTCAGCCTGTTTGTTCAGATTATTATTATTATTATTATTATTATTATTTATTATTATTATTATTATTATTATTATTATTATTATTATTATTATTATTATTATTATTATTATTATTATTATTATTATTATTATTTGCTGCTTGCTCTGGTGTGTCAGCAGACTTTACCGTGGTTGTCTGGAGGACACAATCTGAATTCGAACACACAAACAACAGACAAATAGCGATAGCTGAGCTCTGGCAAGGCTGGTATTTTCACCTAGTGTGACACCCACAGGGCACTTTGGGCTGAAAGGAGCATTTTTCAGTTGCTGACAAGTTTGTGAAACTACAAGAACATGGGCAGTAGTTTTTCTGCTTTGTTCTCTTATTTCCTGAGCTGTTCGGCTAGAGTGGTTCAGACATTTTCGAAAGGACATTTTGTTCTCTAGTCAAAACTGCTTTTGACCCTTTCAGAAAGGCTGAGGCATCTCTGCCATGGAACAAAAAGCTGGTGGCTTGAAAAAGATGAATATTTTTGCTTTTCCAATGGCAAACTCTTTTACTCTGAGAGCACCCTGTTAAACTTCCGCAACTGGTAAATGGGTATGGGTTGCTACAGGGGTCAGATGAAAAATAACCCATGGGAGTTTAATCATGACTGTCTGGAACTTTGCACAAAACATCAGCTTTTAATTTTGCTTGTGCAAGGTAGTAGAGATGGGTAGATGCTCCCCAAGGAGAATTTATGTCTGGGAAGTCTTTAATGTTAAGTCTCCGGATTTTTTGAATTCTATTTCAAAGATGTGCTGGCAAGGTTTTATTTTTGTCATACAAACAGTGAAATTAATAAAACCTTTGCTCTGGGGATTGTGGAGACAGGGCAGCACCCCTGGCCAAAGAAACAGCATCTCTGTTCCCTGGAACTGCTTTATGCCCGAAATTTTAAGGATGGGGACTGCTAATCGATGTGTCGTTCTCCTCTACCAGTGATGGCCATGGCGAAGTCTCATCCAAGCTCTGCTTGCTGCTTAAAATCCTTCACCCCATTCAGTTCAGCTCAAGGTTTTGAAATGTCTGCAGGCAACTACTGTAACCTGCTTTTAAAGTCTTTAGACCAAGCTTTGTGCACAGAAGGGTTTAGGTGGCCCAGATGGGCTGAAGAGTTGATATAACCTACCGCGTTGATATAACCCACCATATTGATCTGATGTACCTGTGAGGCTGTGGTGGGTTTGCAGTCACAGCAGGAGCTGGAGAAGGTGTGGGGATGGAAAAAGAACTAATCTGGGACCCTTAGAGAGGTTTTGGGTATTCCAATCCCCATCGACACTCAGGGTGGGGAGAAGTGGCAGAAAGCCCAGTGGGAGATGTCATAAAGCTAGATGCATGCATAGTATCCGTGCTACTGTCTCATGCCTTTACACCGTGAAAGGACAAGGGATGTGAAAATTAATTCTAAAGGATCCATGCTGAGGACCAAATGAGGAGCAAGGCAAGGAAAATGGCAAGAGGCAGTGGAGATGTGGGGCTGGGCTACAGCTCATAGACACCTAGGGGAGGGTGCAGCTTCACGCATCCCAGCTCTGCTGAGGGACCTCCTGAGCTCCTCCAGACCACCTGAAGATCAATGGCATGGAGTGGGTCTGAGCCGGCATGAGGGTGTTCCAAGGCCATCTTTCCCCATTTTGTTTCAGAAAGGCCAGTGAGCCCTTCTCATGCTACAGACTGGTGGACTACACACTTCTGGAGATTGTGGCCATCGCAGCAGTGGAGGGACTGAAGGAGAAGGGTGGGTTTGCTTTGTTTCGGTCTGAACAAGCTGGAACTCACTGGCAGGGTGTGGGCTATATTTGCAAATTTGAAAGCAAACATGAGCTGTAGGTGATTTTTATGGGAGAGGCGGTGATAACATTCAGGAGTTTGCAGTGGGCCCACTGGACGGTTTTGAGATAATATAGAGGCAATGCCTGGGTAGATAAAGCAAATAAGAGCTGAAATAAAGGTTGTGGAGGGGAGCGGTCACAATGTAGCTTTCCTTTCTTTTCCCAGTTTGGGTAAACTGCTGCAGGTGTCCCAGTGCTCAGACTGGTAACCTTGTTCTCTGCCTTTTGGTGAAGAAACTTGGCTTTTGCAAGAGGTGTCTCCTTGGGCTGGGCTGCTGAGGAAATAGGCTGATGAGTTTCTGGCAGAGGGAAACATATTTTTGCTTATTATAAACGACTCAGAAACAGTTATTCAAAATAAGTTTAAAATAAGAACGTTTCAGAAAAGTAAAGAAAATGGTCTAGGGGAAGGGTTGGGATGGAAACAAATCCGTGGTTTTTATCCAGAACTTGGCTTCAGCCAGCCACTGGGGGAAGGTATTTGTGGGAGATTTGAGTTCCCAACGTTTACAAGTGTGACGATAATCAGAGCATGAGAAATGGCAAGCAGCTGATGCTGGGGGGGCTGGATAGCATTTTAGGGAAAATTCCTAGGGATGAGCAAATAGAACACCCCCAATAATCCTTCAAAGACGGCACCATCTGGAGTGCTGAGCACGGTTGGGTGCTTGTGTCTGTTAAGGACAGCAGCATGACCCGCATTACTGAATTCGCTTTCTCAGCTCCGTTTTGGGGGGAACCATACATGAGGTTTCAGGGGGGGATTTGTAACCCTGTGCTGGTTTATCCTCTTCAGAGATATGATTTAATCTGGCCCTCAAAATCAAAGACAGGCTGGTTCACCCAGGCTTTCTTGATGTCTGGAGGCCTTTGATGGTAATTTTTGATTGCTCTGGGGTTATAATGCCCCTGAGTAAAGAGGGATGATGAGAAGCAACATCCCCCATCAACAGGAGAAAACAATATCCCCAAGGAAAAGTGAGGCAGCACTGCCCAGATGGTTCAGGGCACCATTAGGGACAATCCAGGGGATGGTCCTCTTTCCAGGAGGTGTGTTGGGGGGAGCAATGGGGCTTGGAGATGCAAAATGGTGGAGAGGGAAAGGAGGTGAGAAGGTCCTTATTGATTTGAAACGCTGCTTGAGCTGCACAAAGCCAAACCCAGCAGAAAGGGTTGGAGGAAGGAGTGGTGGGTCCCCTCCCGGCAAAGCAAATATGTGGGCATGGTGCAAACCGTTGCACACTAATACTGAGGGGTGACACCACTATTCAGGGCTTAAGTCCCAGAAGAACATCTGCCATGGTTTGAGGTTTTCTAGCTTGGAAAAGGAGCAAAGTGGTCTCTTACCTCCAGATGGTGAGAAGAAGGCAAGTTCTAGAGCATGAAGAAGGAGTCCTGGAGAGCTGCCGGGGGCATCAGGGCTTGGGTGCAACCAGCCTTTCTGGACTGGGGTGTGGGAATGGGCACAGCAGGTTATCGTAGCATCATAGAATCATTTGGATTGCAAGAGGCCCTCAAGACACATTGCTCCTCCTGCTACTGGGGTCCCCACCTGCCACAGGCCATGGGCAGTGAAGGATGGGGTGGAGACCCGGCCACGTGTTTTAGCACTTGTCCTCCCAGCTTCTAGGTCCTCCCCATCGCTGTGTTTCATGATGAATTATCCAAGATGAAGAATATTAGCCAACATGCCATGTCCTTCAGAGTATGGGCAGCTCTTTTGATCTCTGGTTCTTGAGGGCTCATTTCTATGGTTTTTGTTCTTGCTGTTATTTTTACTGGCAATTTCTGACCTTTAGAGAAGTTGGAGATAGTCCTTCCCCTTACATAAACTTATCAAAGGCAGTAGAAATGACTAAATTTGAATAAAATTGCACTTCTCCACTGTGCAAAAAGATAATTAATTTCCTAAATTTTATATCCAACACTCCTTTTTTCCAGGACCATCCCCTCAAGCAATACAAACAACCACCTGTAAAAAGGCAGTTTCCAAATGGTCTCTGTGCACCCCCATCCTTCTCTCCACATGGGTTTCAGTGGGACTGTGTGATGTGGATGTGGGTGAGAGGAGAAAAGGGTTTCAGGAGCTTTGCTGGATCATTGTGCGGCTCTTGGTTTGGTGCCCCGTGTTGTGCTATGGTCAACATCTGAGGCAACCTCGGTGTTGCTCAAAGTGGCTGCAAGGAGCAACCATGTCCCTATTTGTCCCCTGGGCTGAGCTGGAGGCCCCACATCCTGCTGCAGAGCTCAGCCCTGCCATCCCTCGCTATCCCCATATCTCTTGTGCAGGTCTTGGTGTGGGTGGCCACGTGTAGAGATGTCCCTATCTTGGTTTGATGGCAGACCTACTCCCCTTTTGCATAAGCAGAGGGCCAGGAAGGTGGTGACCTGGGCGAGGTGCTGAGCTCACCTGGGACCGTGGTCCTTCTCTCTGCACATTTGCACCGTGCCAAGCGTGCCAGAGAACCCGATGGGCAGCAAAGGGTTTCGGTGGGGGGACGGCGCATGTTCCAAGTGGGTTGCCCAACACTCAACGGAGCGTGGCTGCTCGGCTGGGGAAGGACAAGCACTTCTAAAGGACAAAAAGCTCATATCTCTGGCCCTGCCGGCACGAACCTACCCGGCAAGAGTGAAACTGGACTATCTTGCAAAAACACTTTGAGCAAACACACCGCTCAACACAAAGCATCTGATAAGAGCTGCTGCATTTCTGGTGGCTCAGGCAAGAGGACTTGGGTGCTCCCATTAGGTTTGCGGCTTCATCGGGGCAGCCTCACCTCCTCTTGCTGGGGGAGACACCATGTCCACCACCATCTGCCAGGTGATGGGCTTCATTGTTTCATCGCTGGGCGTTGCGGGGTGCATCGTGTCCACTTCCATGGATATGTGGAGCACGCAGGACTTGTATGACAACCCGGTCACGGCCGTCTTCCAGTATCAGGGACTGTGGAGGAGCTGCGTGCGGCAGAGCTCTGGCTTTACAGAGTGCCGGCCGTATTTCACCATTCTTGGGCTGCCAGGTAGGGACAAAAAATGCAGTAGGTTTAACCCAGGAGCTCTGTGCAGTTTTCATCTAAAAGCAGGAGCAGACAACTTAAAGCACTTTGCGAGAAATAAAATTTCCAAGCTCTGCGGTGCATGAGCATAAAAATATGTGCATGTTTGTCACCAAAATAATGCCTTGACTCAGCGGAGGTTACAACTTGGAGCATGTGTAGGTGATCTCTGGATGAGCATCACGGGTTCAGCCCCTTTGCTGGCATAAATCAGCACAGCTCCATTGATGTGAGGAGCGTGAGTATGCTTAAACCCACAGATACTCCGTCCCTTTGAATCGAAACACAAGGAAAACAGCTGTGTGTAGTTTGCGTGGTGATCAGAATAATGTTTTCTATAGAAAACAATTGATTTGTTTTTTCCCAAAGGGAAAGCTGGAATTGAAGCAGCATGTGTAGGAAGGTGAGAAGGGGGAAGGCACGCTCAGTCACTTCACATTACCTGGGGAGTTTCTGTGGTCACAGAAGTAGATTTCGGAGGGGTATTGCTTTCTCACTTGCTTGCTCACTTTACAAGAAGGGCTATTTTTCCCACCCCCCTGTGACCTGTTGTGCCTGTGCCTTGCAACAAATACGGCCCCCGGAGTGTGTTTTTCACTCTTGGTGCACAATT
Organism: Columba livia; assembly: GCF_036013475.1. Taxonomy (NCBI): domain Eukaryota; kingdom Metazoa; phylum Chordata; class Aves; order Columbiformes; family Columbidae; genus Columba; species Columba livia. Next base: position 21,347,231 of record NC_088610.1, read on the forward strand.
GCAAATAGGTACAAGCAAGCACTAATAAATTGCATTTATGGATGGGTGTAGAAGAGAGGAGGATATGGGGGCTGAGCCCTGTATCCTCAGGGATGCCAACCTTGCTTCCCCACTGCCAGGCGTGCGATGGAATAAGAGTGTCTGTGTGTACCCAGCCTCAGGATTGCTGGGTGACTTCTTTTTTGTCTTTCGGAAGAGCAAAAGTGACGTTTGCCGTCACTTCTCCTAAGGGACCATTTATTTTAAAGAATTAAAAACATATTTATTGCACTATATATACAAACGTTGATCAATATGTGTACCTATCCTCATAATACTGTGTAGGTGACTGTTTTAAAAGAGCAATGAGGCAACAGTAACCATCATTTTGATTCCAATTTATCACAATCAAGATTCTACTTTTAATGTCATTTTTAGATAATAGAGCAACAAGCAAACGTGCAAAGCAGTCACAGGAATTTTCAGTGTGTCTTAGAGATATTCTGTCAGTTTTGTTTTCTTTATGTGTCTGTTTAGTCAATGAATACTTTAAATAATAAAGAAGGAACGCCCCTGCTCTAATTTGGTGAACTTAAAAGCTATTTTTTCCCTAAACTTTCTATATTCTGTTAATCATAACTAGTCATAAAGTTAGATTTCCACCTTTGTGATTTTGTATTAGTAACAGAAATGCAGGTGATGTTAGTTTAGATGACTTGAAGTTGTTTTATTTCACTCACATCTCACTACTTACAGCAACACTGGGGAAAAAGACAACTCTCCAGTTTCACTGATGTCTGAAAAACACAGTGATGCAAACATTTATTTTGCTGCAAACATTTATTTCAGTGAATAAGCTGGCATTATTACAATTTTCTGTGCGCAGCATCCCTTTGTATGGAAATCAGGTGTGCAAAATGCGCAACTATAGGTGTGCAAGTATGAAGCGAAGTTATCCTACTTTGTGCAAAATGTGGATGCAAAACCACAGGTAGTTTCTGTGCTTGACTTTAACTATAGGGCTATTTGCTACCTTGGGCTCCTGATAATTTTTTTGTTCTTTAGTCTCCTATTTTGTTTGACTAAGCCCTTCCACTCCTTCCTTCTAGAGGAGGTCATTCAGCTTTGGAAAGCAGCTCTACCCAGAGGACTTTTGAGGGCTGTGAAAATTCACTCGAAACTGCAGCACTCTTTCCAAACAGCTCTTGCTTTCAGTCCCATGAGCCAAATGAGGAGGACTTCATGCCACAGCAGACCTGGGAGCGCTTTCTTCTCCTTTCTTCTTTTTGTTTGAGATGGTGCATCTGTCTCATGAAGAGATGAATCACTGCTGATACCTATTTTGCATTTTTTCTGATCCTCGCCCCTTTCCAACAGCTGCAGTTTGGTCCTTTTCAATGGAGGTTCACCACACTTGGACCTCAGTGCTCCAGCACAAGGGCGATGTCCCAGGAGCTGCTTGGCTTGGCCTGCCTGTAGTGTCCTCTCATGGGCACCCAAGGCACTTGGAACATCTCTCCTGGCAACCCACAATATTTCTGTGAGGTCTTAGCTTAAGATCACTTCTTGAAGGGTTGAGACCACCACAGTGGTGGCATGTAGGAACCACAAGGTCTGTAGGAAGCACCCCAGGAATGAATGACTGTCTTGCTGTCTTGGGGACAGGGACCCCACCATCCATAGTGTCTTATGTTGGCCTGGAGTATCAGCCCTTCCTACCTGCCCTGAAACAAAAGCAGTTGCAAAGAGACTTAACTGACTGCAAAGACAAATGAGTATTGCGATTTTCTTCTCTTTGCGGCTTTCTGCTTTGCATCAGGTGCTGCGTGAACAACCTTTGAGGGCTGATAAGGCGTATCCGCCAGCTTCTTGTTCTCTGATGAATAATAACTAATGAGCTCGCACCTGGGGGCTGATGAATGGGAGATTGAAAATCCCCGGCTCGTTAGCACTTGTTATCAGCTGATAAGGGCAAATTGAGTCATAAGAGCAGCAGCCCCAGTGGGAGAAGGTGGTGTATTCCCAGCCTGTGAAATGGCAGACCACTGGTTTCCTTGTGTGCCATGGTGCCAAGCCCAGTTCTGCTTGGGTTTGTGGTAGCCCACAAGCAAGGAGACCCACATGGCCATCCCAGCACCCACCCTTGCCCTCCTGGGAGGGTTTATAAACCTTCCTCCTAACCTGTGCAAGGCCAGCAGGGTCTGCTCCCTTCTGTCCTGCTCTAGTTGGGCCATATGGGACCCTTGGGCACCATGGACATCCCGACCAGCCCAGCAAAAGGGGTGACAAGCAGGGAGAGTGAAGTCCCTGTGGCTGTAGGATATGTTCCGTGCCCATTTCCATTGGTCAGGAGCCCACATCATCTTCCCAGAAGAGGGGCAGTCATGTGTGGGGAGCATCAAAGCCAAACCCAGGACTGTGCGAGCTCCTGGGAGGGCAAGAAGACGGTGCAAAGCGTCCTGGCCAAATCACAACAGCCCTTGAAATACTTTCGATGACCCTCTCCCTGTGCTCTACCAGCGCTGCCACCTTCCTGTCTCAGCCAGGAGAAGTGTCTGGGACCAGCACCGAATTGCGGGCAAGATGGGTTACGTGCCACCTTCTTAGAAAATTGCCTTGGTATTTGAATGCATGGCCTTTCCCCTTCACTCCTCCATTTTAAAAGGTCTAAGTTTCATTTTTCTTTTCTCTCTACTTTTCTATTCCAGCCAAGAGGAATCCGAAGGGTTTTTGAGGACTTTGGCTTGTTTACAGCAGCACTCAGCTCCCATGGGCATGACCCACCAGCATCACTGCAAACCTCCAACCAAGCATCCCCACCTTGATGGGGACAAACCTAGGGCTAGGATATTTGTATTAATGAATGTGGGCATTTGTATACAGGAATGATATTACAAATAACCATGGAAAGGATATTCTGGGAACATCATTGCCAAAGTTTTGTTGCTCCCCCTTGGTGTATGTGTAATGTTTGTCAAGGTGATTTTCCTTTCCCCCTGTGCCACGTGTTTTACTGGAAAGCAGGAACATACTGAACTTCACTTTGAGTCACACGGTAGGTGGAAACACCATGGGTAGCTGGGTGGAGACGTCTGCTTCCATTGCTGCTTGGGGAGAGAAAAAAGCTTTCTCAATCATTTTCAGTTATGAAACAACTCATTCTTATCCCGGCTGCACACCAGCTCAGTTTCAGATTGTTCCCAGTGCCAAATGAAAATTTATGTTGAAACTGTCAAATTCTTTCAGAAGTTCAAAAAACAGCCACATTTCCAGAGGTGCCCTGTAAAAAACCACTGAGAGTAGATCCAGTGCCCACTTTCCAAGGCCTTTCAGCACATGAATTGCTAAATATGTTTGGGGTTTTCTCCTTTGATATTTTTATTTTTAGACAAAAACCATCTTTAAAAACCTACCAGGTTTCATTTCAGTCCCTCTTGTCTATTTATTTTGCAGCGATGTTCCAGGCTGTGAGGGCCCTCATGATCGTGGGTATCGTCCTGGGCATCCTCGGCCTCCTCGTGTGCATTTTTGCTTTGAAATGCATTCGGATTGGCAGCATGGAGGATTCTGCAAAAGCCAACATGACTCTGACCTCTGGCATCATGTTCATTATTGCTGGTGAGTGGATGGTGTCGTGTCTTTCTCATGCGAGGCATTGCAGTTCCCTGGAATTGACGCCTTTGAAAGTCGTTGTGCCCTTCTCGTCATATGTAGCAGATGCTCTGGAGCAACCCGAAGTGTTGCTGCTTGCATGAAATTCATGGCATTTTTCTTCCAGCCTGGCGTCAAGTGGTTTCTATCTCTGCTTAGTAAAAGGAAACCAGGAGTTTTTGTATGGGACAGAACATGGAAGGCTGAAAAAACAGCTTGCAGATAAAAAAAATCAAATATCTCAATTTGTTACATGTATAATGTTGTTACGTACAATTGCAAACTTTATTTTTACGTAATAGCTTTATGAAGAGTCTCAGGTTCACACATATTAATTTTATAAAGACTCTCAGGGTTGTGGTAGCCTAGCTTGTATTTTTTAATACTTTGGTTTGTTAAGGAGGTTGCAGGGATGCACAGCTATCTCAAAATTGCAAATGCTTAAGAACAACTCAGGCAGGTTTTCCCACACTTTATTGCAGATGAGTAATCAGATCAAATCCATAGCCTAATGAAGGGAAAGAGAATGTCCCGATTTCAAATCCTTGCAGTTGAACAGCAGTTACTTTTGCTGTAGTGAGGATAAACACTTAGGATGCCCAGAAAAGCTGAAGTCCGTATTTTTTGGCAACAAACACTGACACGACCTTTAGCTGTTTTTTGTACCTCTTTCCACAGTGGCCTACAGCACAATGGTGGCCTTTGTTAGCATGAATCACTCTGCTAAGGACAATGTCGTTGCTGCCAGACTGGTGGTGGCTGGGCATACCAGTGATCACCTGTGCAGGTGAATGGGAGGAATTTCTCCTTCCTGAGTCTGGTCTTCCAGGCAGAGTCAGGCAGGCATCACTGCCTGGTTGTGAACTCAATGTGTCTCCTCATCCATGTAACAGAGAGTGTGTTTTCCCATTAAAAAAAAAAATTCTGATAGGGAATCTTTCATCCATATTTTTCACTGTAATACAGATCTTTCAAAGTTAACTACGGGGGGTCGGGCTCTGCTCCCCAGGAACAAGCACCAGCACCAGAGGAAACGGCCTCAAGTTGCGCCAGGGGAGGTTGAGGTTGGATGTGGGGAACAATTTCTTCCCCAAAGAGCTGTGGGGCATTGGAACAGGCTGCCCAGGGCAGTGCTGGAGCCACCATCCCTGGAGGGTTGGACAGATGGACATGAGCGTCTCAGGACATGGGTTAGTGATGACCTTGGCAGTGCTGGGTTCATGGTTGGCCTTCATGATCTTTAAGGTCTTTTCCAATCAAAACGATTCTATGATTTTCAGCAGTTAAAACAATCTATTTGTTAAACTCATATTCTATGAGAAAACACATCAGTAGAAAGATTGCTGCTGGTATGACTTGGGATTCTGCAGTGTGACATTGCATTCTTTCTACTGTATTGTAAATGTGCAGAAATCCTGGCAGAAATGTGTAGCATGCGGTGGGTCCCCACGTCAACAGTGTCTCCCACACGTTTCCAGAGCCATAAGGTGCTTCCCCAAGGCCCAAGGTGACTTCTTGTACTATGTAGGTCTCAGTCTGTCCTTCTGTCTGATCTCAGGCCTGTGTGCCATCACTGGAGTGTCCGTGTTTGCCAACATGCTGGTCACAAACTTCTGGATGTCCACAGCCAACATGTACCAGGGAATGCAGAATGTCCAGAACAGGTAGGTGGTCAACTGGCTTCATGGTGCACATCTCCCTCAGGGCCAGGGTATGCTGCAGCCAAAGGAAGGGCAGACTGTGGGTGTGGATTGATCTGGTCCCAGGACTTGTGAGATTTATTGAGTCTCTTTCTTATCTGCACCGGAGATAATTTGTCCAAGTTAATTGGCTGGGACATCTCTGCTCACACAGCTCAAGGAGGTAGAGACCCCATCATTGATGAGCCTGAGGATGGGATGGTGCACACGGGACTTCTGCAGGGCTGGAGGGAGAATGACAATGTTCAGCATGTTTCAGAAGAAGCAGACTGGGTCACTGTCACCGCACCAACCAGCCACATCTCTGTTTTTCAGGTACACCTTTGGCTCAGCCCTCTTTGTTGGCTGGGTGGCAGGTGGCCTGGCCCTTGTAGGAGGAATCTTGATGTGCCTTGCTTGCAGAGGGCTGATTCCAGAAGAATCCCGGTAAGCCTATCTGTGGTAGACATGGGAAGATATTGGGTGAAGCCTTGGGTGTCAAAACAGCATACAGCCAGCACACCAGGGGATCTGTCCCTGCTCATGGCAGGGGTTGGACTAGATGGCTTTTGAAGGTCCCTTCCAACCCAAACTATTCTATGATTCAGTCTCTATGTGTAATACCCCTGTTGCAAGAGTTATCATGATGTTACACCTGTTTGCGCTGTATCATGGGTGAAAATGAACCATTTCTCTTCCTTGACTACATGTTTCACAAACAAGTAGAGAGGGCCGGAGAGATCAGCCTTAAAATATAGAATTTGCAATGTGCTGGCTAAGTCGGGCTCATTAATTGCAGTTTTGATTGCAAATTGCACGGATCATCAGGAGGTGTAGGCTGTGTGAGCTGAGCTATGATTTACACCAGGCAGGGCTTTGTACACCTCCATAGCTGGGCGTTGTAGGTGGTCCTTCCTTCAACCAAGGATTTACTCATGGGAAAGAAAGTATAAGTTTATGAGAAAACATGACAGAGACTTGCAGCCAGTCCATGGATGGTTGACTCTGAGCCATTGAGAGGCTCCAAGTGCCGATACAGGATGAAATTGCCCCAAACCCAACAGCAAACAGGAACAGATGACGCAGCATTGAGTAGTCATAGACTTTCCACTGGCTGATGCCAACTTTCATGTCTCTTTCAGTTACAAAGCAGTGTCCTACAATGCATCGGGACGGAATATCTCCTACAGAACGGGGCCATATAAGGTCGGTTCCGGGTATGAACCTGAAATGAAGACCAGGAAAGGTGCAGGGTACGAAGAAGCTCCTCGAAGTGAGGATGGAAGACGCTCGTACCCTTCAAAATATGACTATGTCTAGTAGACTTTCTGGGCTTGAGTTTAACTATCTCGTACAAAACATTTTTAACTTCAGAAGCAAAAAGTATACGCAAAGAAGGCAGTCTGTAAATAGGATTGTGTTTTTGATCATGTTTCCCCTGCTCTGAGGTTGTATTCCAGCTTGTTATGAACATGGGTTTAATTTGACTGCCTGTTATTATGCCTACCAGAAGTAGGTCTGTGACATAAGTAATGCCTTTTTATGGTCTCAGAGTAGAACAGTTTGCTCATATTTTACATATAAACTCTGATAACCCGGACCAGGGTTGTGCCTTGTGCCCTTTTCTAATTCTAATATGTTAAAATTCCCATTTAATATTGTCCCAGATATAAAAGTGGTGTTACTCCATTGCCTTCTTCCCTTGGAGCAGGCTTCCATGCAATTTGGCAGTGTCATCCCCTACTTTCTCAGAGTTTGGAAGGGTGAACAGTGTCCCGTGACCTCAGTGTCATCTGTTCATCAGAAAAAACAGTGTTTTGCTGAAATGATAGTGTATCTTTGCTTTAGTTTTGCCACTTGATTTTTTTTTTTTTGAGCAAGTTTAAAGCAAAAATTATAATCTAGTAGTCTCCTATATTATTTTTCTGTTTATTTTAAGTAAATTTAGTCGTGTCCCTTTGGCTTTGGCCAGTGCGTACAGACCCCATAGTCATGGCATCTTCCTCCCTGGTGACTGTTTCTACTCAGACACACCTTTGCTTAGCTGGTTGTACTGCAATGCTGATCTGCTGCGATATTTAATCTGATTTACGTTACTTAGACATTTGCTATAACCCGTGATACCAAAGTGTATTTATTTCTACTGATCTCTCCAGGGAATGTGTATAATCCATTGTTATTCCTAGGCTAGATATTTGCTGTAATAGCTGCAAACCTCTGTGTGCGACCGGTGTTCCTGCAGATGTCATCTTTAATGAAGCCAGAAGAATTTCTCATTTAGAATTAATTAGAGCTACACTGGGAACAGAAATCCCAGGGAGCATTAGATGTGTAACTCCACACTGACATCAGGACTTTCTTGTGTTAATTCTTCCCCCAATGATGTGAAGATTAACTCCTTAGTGGGACATTGCCTCTTCTGGCCAATCCATCACAGAGGAAATTTATTTGAATGGGTCAGAAGAAGAGACACAAGAGCCTATGTAGGTAGCTCTAGAGCACATCCTAGTGAAGCTCCAGAAAGTACCTATGAGCAAAGGGTACTGAGGGATAAGTTAGAGAGAAAAAAGGGGTCAAATAAAAGAAGCCATTTTGATAGGTATCTGCAATAGGTTTTAGCCCAACTTGTAATAGTTTAAAGTTCTCTGCAGGAGTTTAACAGCAAAATTGTTTTGGTGACATGCTGATATTCCCTTCAGTGGTTTCATCTTCTGGAGGGATCAGAGGTAGAGCTGAACATCCTCCAGAGTTGGACCTTTGGTAGGTGAAGCTACTGGTGTCTAGCTGGCATCTTGGTGGCTTGTATGAACACCAGTGCTTCCAGGGAGCACAAACCCTACTCACCAGCTTTCCGTAACCATCACCTCTCCGTAACCATCACCTCTCCATAACCATCACCCCTCCGTAACCATCACCCCTCCGTAACCATCACCTCTCCGTAACCATCACCTCTCCATAACCATCACCTCTTCGTAACCATCGCCTCTCCGTAACCACCAGTTCTCCACGACCACACGAAGGAACATCTCCAGCACAGGTCCAGGAGATGCGGAGTGGTTGCACCTTGGGTAGGCTGGTGAGAGATGTGGTGTGGCACCAGGGGCTGGTGGTTGCAGGAGATGACCTCTACAGAGAGGTGGGAAGAGCTTCCATCCAACAGCAGCTCTTGGTCCCATCTCAGGCTGGACATCGGTCGCTGCTGCCACCTGGGGTAAATTTCCACCTCTGCTGGAGGTCAGTGCTGACTTTCCCATTCGTACCTGCAAACAACTTGTTTTAAGGATGTTTTTAAAGAACAATTTGGCTTTGCGGAGGTAAATCCCATCTTATTTTTAAAATAACAATATTCTTTACAATGGATTTTTCCCTACCTCTCGGTATAGACTAAGCTTTCCTGCCTTTTTTTTTTTTTGCATGCTGGATTTGTTTGTTTGTTTTGTTAGTTACTTTTTATACATTAATATTAAAAAAAGAATAAGTCTTTAAGACCAAAAAATCACTGTTTTCACTTGTTCTCTCCTTGTCACAAACAAGTTTAGCTCAGCTAAACTCAGCCCAGCTTTGGGTTCTGCAGGTTCTTAGGTGCAATATGTGTGAGTGGGGGGTGAAAAAGTTAAAATATGAGGTGGGGGGGGGGAAGTTAAAATATGAGGTTGTTTTTTATTTTTTTTTCCTTTAAGATATACTTAGTTATATGCTGAGACAAAATATCAGAAAAACAGATGAATAGGCAGTGAAATCAGAGGTTCTTGGGACCCTGGGCTTGCTGAGGCTCTATGAGGGTTTGGGGACCCTTTGGCCAGGCCAGCATCTGTCTGACTTTCGAAGTAGCAATTAAATACTTGTAAATACTTCATTATTCTCAGGAGGACAGAAAAATTGCTGGTATGCTCCCGCTCCTGCCAGCCCCCACTGGAAAGGGGCTGAAAAGCATAGGAATGTTTAATTTAGATAGGAACTGCCTAAGTGGCGGTTAGGTAATTAAAAATACTGAAAAACAAGGACAGGGAATTGCTGGAGAGAGTCCGGCACAGCCACCAAGATGCTGAAGGGAGTGGAGCATCTCCCGTGTGAGGAAAGGCTGAGGGAGCTGGGGCTCTGGAGCTGGAGAAGGAGAGACTGAGGGGTGACTCATTCATGGGGATCAATATGGAAAGGGGGAGTGTCAGGAGGATGGAGCCAGGCTCTTCTGGGTGACAACCAGTGACAGGACAAGGGGCAATGGGTGCAAACTGGAACACAGGAGGTTCCACTGAAAGATGAGAAGAAACTTGTTGGGGGTGAGGGTGTCAGAGCCTGGCCCAGGCTGCCCAGGGGGGTTGTGGAGTCTCCTTCTCTGCAGACATTCCAACCTGCCTGGACACCTCCCTGTGTAACCTCATCTGGGTGTTCCTGCTCCATGGGGGGATTGCACTGGATGAGCTTTCCAGGTCCCTTCCAGTCCCTGACATTCTGGGATTCTGTGAAAAATGCTCCGAAAAATTTTAAATGCATGTTTCCGACTGCATTAGAACAAAAAAAAAGGCACACAAATGGAATCACAAGGAAGCACCTTTGGAAGTTATATTCTATTTTTATGTGACACAAGCGCTCTGACAACCTCAGCTGCGTTTTGGGTTCGATTTGATGTGCACGAGCATGTAGATGACGAGATTGCGGGCAGGAGCTCTACGGAGAGCGGCCAGAAGCCGAGACAGAGCCGTCCGCGGGAATTCCTGCCCTCAGCACATTTCTAATCTTCCACCATCACTTTTCATTTCCTTACCTTGGCCGAAAATGTGCAGCATGAAAAATTTTAATGCAGTGAACTTTACTGAAAAAGGAAAAAAAAACCTCCAAAGCAGAGAATTGTTTATTTATGAGGCTGTTTGTGTTGTACCGACACCTGTAACGACAGCTGCTCACCTCTGTTTCTGGCCATAATGGACCTTATCTCATGGTGGGCACCACCGTGAGTGATGAGCATCATGCACCTGGGGAATGACAGCGTGGGGACAACCAGCGTCTGCTGTCAAAGCCACTTGCTTGAGGAAGATCTTGGTCTTTGGTGAGAATAAAGTTTCCATTTCCAGGCTTCCCCCTGCAGCCCTGCTGGCTAAAATAATGAGAATACCCTAATATCTTGGACCTAAAGAAAAAAGGGTCCCCAGCTGGATCCCCAGCATTTTACCCTAAAAGGGGCAAATTCAGGCTCTGAACCTAGCACTAGGTGCAAAATGGAGCTGCTCCGTGGAGCAGCACCCCATTCTCAGCCAAAATTCAGGATGGTCTGGTCCTGTACCATGCAGAGCAAAGCCCCCACCTCTCTGTAGTTTGGAGGGAGCAGTTAAATATTTAAATACTTAAATATTTGCTGGGCTCAACTGGACTTGCTGGTTTGCCCAACTGCACAGCAACAAGGAGGTTTGTGCCTCCAGGAGTCCCTGGAAACAACTGGAACCCAGATACCGCAGGTTGCATGAATAAATCCAGCGTTGCGCTTGTTACTGGTGAGGGTTGGAAGCCCCCTTGACCATTATTTTGCCTTTAATGACAATAAACTGCGGGGCAAAGGATGCATTTGGTAGTACCTGCAGAGCCAAGGGAGACGAGGCAGGGAAATTGTGATTGACGCTGCGTGCGCGCACGCACTCAGAAATGGTTTTGCTTCCATAAATTTGATCGTCCGCTCAAAAACCTGTTTCAGAGGAGCTAATTAAATATAGGCTTGTCTAATAAAGCAAACGCTGAAAAAGCTGCGTGTACTATCTGCCAGCAGAACTCTCCATAGCTTCTTTCTGAGCTTCTGCAACATTTATAAGTATATGAGAGCACGGCTGATTTGCATGGACTTTGACCAAGGGAAGAAAAGACCCATGTCTGAAGCTACAAATTGGACTATGAGATAAGAACTCTCCTGAAATCTATATGCAATTAAAAGCCCAATCTTCCTTCCTATAGTGACAAGGTTATTGCTTTTATATAGCTGAACAGAGATGAATGAGTCTACGGATTAATAGCACTAAGATTTATGACACTGTGCTTGCCCCAAATATTATGGGAGAATAGCTTTCGGGGTGAGATATTCCAGCTGAATAAATTTGATAGGATTTTTCTATTCCTTCATTTTATTTCAGCTTGATATTATTTGGGAGAGTTTCACTGCATCCAGAGATCCTGTGGTTTGAACAGCTACTAATTGCCCCAAGTATATTAATGCTTTATAAAAGTATTACCAATAACTGCAACCCCATGAAGACAAATGTCATGAAGAAAAACAAAAGGCAAAATATACTATTTTGAAGAACATGAGGCTGCAATGGCATTAAACTCTAGACCAACAATTTCAGAGTAGCTGTGCTGCTTTGTCCCCATCGAAAGGGGTTCTGTCTCTGTCCTAAATGGCATTTCTCCATTACAGTACCTGCAAGCTGGTTGGGATATTGTCTGTAAAACCAACATCAGGTTCCTCTTCATCATTTCAGTTTTCCACAGCAGCACAAAGGTCCCTTTTGCAGAGGCAAACCCTGGTTTGCACAGTTTCTCCTTCAGCAAATCAAGGAGTTCTTCATGTTCCCAGAGACTGCAGAGAACGACGCCAAAACGAGTCACTTCTGGTGGGAGAAATGAGGCGCCAGCAATTGGTGACGACCCTGGAAACCCCTCCGTGCTGTGCTGAAGGCTGAAAAATTAGAGGGAGGAAAATAAAAACCTGCAGGAATTTAAGGGGAGAGTTTGGGTACGGGAGGGATGGGGTGACATGCCCAGGTGGGGCACACAGGGGCAGAGGGGTGAGGATTTGGCTTCTTGTGCTGGAGGAGAGGTAAAAACCATGGAGAGACTCACGTAGAGGAAGAAGTACGGGTACAGACAGAACCCGCTCCTCCAAATCACCCCGTGATGCTGGGCTCTGCCATCATCTAACAAATGATTTAACAAATGATCTGCCATCATTTAACAAAACCATGGGGTATTTTAGCTTGTGGGATGCAGCATCAGGAAATGAATTTTGGAGGTGGCTCTTGTTCCATTGTCATTCTCCCGTGGGAGAAGCCAAATTTTCCTTCCTTAATGCAGCCACAAAGAAGTATCTGTGCAAAGGAAACACTGGGACACCTGTCTGCCTGCTTAAACTCGGCTGCGAATGAGGGTCCCTGCTTGCACTTGCTTTTCCAGTGGCTTTTGTTTTGTTTTGCATTGTTTTGCCTTCCCCTGGCTGCAGAAATCTGGGTCAGCATCGAGCAGCAAAGCATGAGTGCTCAGGAGTCCTGCCATGTACCCCAAAATGTGGCCTAATTTGGTGTCATCAGGAAAAGGACAGTGTTCTAAAAAGGGGTACGCAAGCAGGTACTTGATCTGGGGCAGGAATCCATAAAAAATCCAGGAAAAAAAATTATTGAGTAAAATTTCTTTTCTGGACAGTCCGCACTGATGTTGTTGGAGTTGCTGCTTCTCTTCTCCTTGAGACAGAGCCCATCACGTGGGTTAACCCAACGTGATCATTCATGGCTTTTCTATGCCTGCCAATCCAAGAAAGGCAGGAGGAAGGAGACAGACACTGTGGCTTGGTACTCTGAGTGCGTTCAGTCCAGGAAAACGTGACGTTTTCCATTATTCTCAGGAGCGCTGGGGAAAGAGAGACACAAGGAGAAGGAAAGCTGCTTTTTCCCCTCCATGACTCTGTTTTTTGGGCTGCTTAAAAGGATTAAAAAAGCCACACACAAGACCCAGGCTGTGTCCAGTGTGGAGAGTTAGTCCCAGCCTGTGGGATGCAAAGTCCAGGGAGAGCTGCTGGGGCTCTGAATGGTCACGGCACCACCAGGCGCTGAGTTACAGATACAGAAAGCTCTTATTTTCAGACTACACAGAGTTTCTCCTCCTCGATGAGACAGGAGGACCTGACCCCCCGTTCTGTCTGGGAGAGCCCCAATATTCAGTGTCTTCCCAAAAAGAGGGGTGGCCAGAGCGCAGGAGCAGCTGCAGAAGGGCTGCTGCCCGTTCCTGGTCCTGTGGCACCATCCAGTGGCTGCTGGCGGAGGATTGTCACTTCCCTGTTACCGCCACGCGTCCCTTGCAGCCGGGGTGAGCCTGGGGACCCAGGTGGTACCCAGAGCATCATCAGCCGCCAGCGCTGGTGACTCGGTCGCATCCTTTGGTGAGGAGGTGTCCAGGTCACTGCTGTCACCTGCGAACTGGAGAGGAGGACAGAGAGGGGAAAGGGCAGCAGCAGGGCCAGACCCACCCCTCAAATTTGCACCCTGTGCCCCCCCCGCTGCAAATCAACAGTGATTTCTTCTCAAAAATCAGAGCAAAGAGGATCTAATGTGGTTGCATCAGGACACCACGCAGAAGACCCTTAATTTCCATGGCTTGCAAGTTGTGCCATAACCTCATGTTTCACATTTCTTATTATTTACCTCAATGAAGGTCTAAAATTTCATCACTATTGCAATTAAAAAAAAAAGATAAGTCTTCCCACTATTTGTGCTAAGTTTTCGTTGGTTAATTTTTTCTGAAAAAAGGCAATTTGATTCTGACACTGCCACCACTTTAATTACATCAGCTCTCCCCAACAAATTGAGGTTATGTTTAAGCCCCGTTTCAGTAATTTAATAATTTCGGCATTGCATCACTCCAATTATCTCTGGATTTGTTCCAGGGACCTTTTCTCAATTGGATTCCCTGGCGCTGACTGTTTTGCTCCCAAGTGTGTGAATACTGATTCTGCCTCACCGCAAAGAGGGTGAACGGACAAACCTTAGGGGACGGACAGACACCCGTAAGTGCATGAAGAGGCCGAGTCCCTGCTGCTGTTATTTTGAACTCCCTGCGCACGGATACACCCTGTGGCTCTGCTGATGGGTATGAGCTGACAAAAAGGTTTCACATGCCTTTTTTCCTGGAAATTATGTCACAGAACACCCCCGTGGCTCTTCGTGTGAGATACCTGGAGTTTCCTGGTGGGCTGGCTGGGTTTTGGTGATGTCGAGCTGAAGGCTGGGAAGAGTTTCACCCCGTGGGATGGTCTCCGTGTCGCTGCATCCAGATGTCTCTCCAAGAGCCTTGTCACCGCAGATGTGGTTGTCCCTGCACAGGGCAGAGTGGGTCAAACAGGGAGCAGCAAGGAACAGCGATGGCACAGCTGGGTGAGAAGGGACAGGATCACCAGTGACCCATAGCGAGTTGGTTTCTAGATAATTTAAACTCACTAGGACTGTCTGGAGCATCTTATGAGGAGAGACTGAGAGAGCTGGGGCTGTTGAGCTGGAGAAGAGAAGCTGAGAGGGATCTGATCAATGGGATCAGTATCTCAGGGTGGGTGTCAGAGGATGGACCAACTCTGCTCAGTGGTGCCCAATGCCAGGGTGAGGGGCAACGGGCACAGACTGAAACACAGGAGGCTCCATCTGAACATGAGCAGAAACTTGTTTGCTGGGAGGTGCCAGAGCCTGGCCCAGGCTGCCCAGAGCGGGTGTGGAGTCTCCTTCTCTGAGACATTCAAACCCGCTGGACCCACCTGTGTGATCTGCTCTGTGACCCTGCGTGAGCAGGGGTTGCACTGGGGGATCTACAGAGGTCCTGAAACCAAACCAGCCTGGGGTTCTGTGATTTAGTTACCCCAGCAGGGTCAGGCACACATGTTGCAGGTGGTTAAAGCCACCAGTGCCAGGCTGGGGATGGTGGGGTAAGACTTGTCCCACTTCAGCTCCAGTCAGCAGGTGACACAGCGGCACTGATGGCACTAACCAGGACTGTCCCCACCACCTCGCTGACCCACAGTGGTCACTACAAGAACAAGTCGTACCTGAAACAGCTGTTTCCTCCAGGAAGTCCGGGTCTGATCTGTCTGAGTTGGTCTCATTGCCCAGCACCATGGCAGAGAGCGCTGGCTCTTGCTGAGGGCTGAGCTCCATGGGGCATGGGGTGGGTTTCTTCCCTCCCAGCATCGCTTCTGGGCTGTGCACAGAGAGACAGGTCAGGTATGGGATTGCTCTGGTGACCCCTTCCCTGCTCTCAAAGCAGAGGTGGGGAAGCCCTGAGATGTTCTGGGCTGGGATCCAACCCACAGCAGGGTGGCCCATGGAAAATCATAGAATCATATTGGTTGGAAAAGCCCCTGGAGATCATGGAGTCCAACCATTCCCCCACCCCTGGCACTGCCCCATGTCCTGAGAACCTCATCTCTGTCTGTCCAACCCTCCGGGGATGGTGACTCCAGCACTGCCCTGGGCAGCCTGTTCCAATGCCCCACAGCCCTTTGGGGAAGAAATTGTTTCCCAGATCCAACCTCGACCTCCACGGGCGCAACTTGAGGCCATGTCCTCTTGTCCCATCACTTGCTACCTGGGAGACCAAGAGACCAACACCCTCCATGCTACAACCTCCTTTCAGACAGATAGAAGCCCCACAGTGCCCATGGATGTGTCCATCATATTCATGGACTCAAAGCACTTTGCTGCTAGCATCTCTAGCAAATACTCACCCCCACACCTTGTCTGTGTTTGGTATTGCTTCGCTTGAGTTTAAAAGCTCAATCTGGCTTTCTCTTGCTCCTGGAGCAAGCAAGGAACTACTTTTCCTCAATTACTCTCACCCATGGATGACATCTCTGCTGACATCTCACATCCCCTCCACATTATTTCTTCTGTGCATCGTCTGCACAGTTTCTCCAAGCTTTTATTTTACACCTTTACTACTTTTGCTCCAAAACCCTGAGAACTCCTTCATCCCCTTGCAGAGGTTCTGGGAGGGGAAGAAGGAACTGAACACCAATGAGAAATACCCTGTGGTTTTCTCCAGCACAATACAGTGAGTTCAAACCCTCAGGTCTGACCTTGCCAAGCTGTTTGAGTCAAACCACAGAGCCCGGAAGACTCCAAGAAATTCCTTTTCCAAACAAACTCCTCTGGCAGTTTCCAAGGGTGCTGATATTTGGGCAAGTTGTGGCTGAGGGTCCTGAGCACTGCCTGGAGACCAAAAGGAGGTGATGGGACTCACCGCTGCCATGGGACAAGTCCTCGGTGGGGGCTGGTGGCTTTGGAGGTCCCCAGGGTGCCCCAGGAAGACCTCGGGGGGCTCTGGAGGGAGCGGGCTCTGCTCTGAGGAGCAGGCTGGGGGATCACCAAGGCTTTAGCCTCTGCCGCAGCTGGTGTCACCATGGGCTGTGACCCACCAAGGGACATGGGGCTCTTTGGGCTTGGAACTGGAAGACAATATTGAGAGTGAGGAGAATCACCACCCACGTCCTGCTGCCTTGAGGAGCCACAAAGTGACCTGACACGGGGTTGTGTAGAAGAAAAGGGCGGAAAGGGATTTGCAAGAACCACCAAACCTGTATTTCACCCTATTGGGGCTTTTGGGGACAGCTGATTTTTTTCCTCAATATGTCAGGCCAACCCACATGAAGTCAACACACAGAGTGCAATTGCAGAGATTTGCATCACCCTAAATGCCCTTTCTCTGTCTTGTTGTGTCATAGGGTAAGAGAATGGCATCCTGTGGCCATGGGTGAGTGGCCACAGGTCCCCATGGTTGGTACGTAGAGAGGACAGGAGGTCACCTCACCTGAGATGACGGAGA
Organism: Columba livia; assembly: GCF_036013475.1. Lineage (NCBI taxonomy): Eukaryota > Metazoa > Chordata > Aves > Columbiformes > Columbidae > Columba > Columba livia. The sequence continues at coordinate 21,364,099 of NC_088610.1, forward strand.
GGTGCTGAGGCAAATTGCTGCTGAGCTTCTTGCATCGCCTGACCTTCCCCATCACCGCTTGACCCAACTCATCCCTCAGCTGCAGGAGACCAGGAAACTCCTCAGCCTTCTGTTGCTGCTGAAGCCTGAGCAGAGCCTGGAGGTTTCTGTAGGTCCGAGTGGAGATCCCCTTCGCAACCTAGAGCAGGGGGTGGCTGAGGACCCCCATGTCATCCTCCCAAGGCGCTGGGTGGTGACACCGGCCCTCGACAGCACTGCCCGTATCTCAAGAGCATCCAAGCCCTTTCCAAACCCCAAGGAAGCTCTTGCCAGCCCTGACACCCATAATTTCCACAGCACAACGTTTCCCATGCAAAAGGCTCACAATCAGGACTCTGTCATCATTTGTAAAACCCTCATCTGCTTGGGTAAATGACAGCTTAAGAGTAAATCTCAGCTATTTTGGGCAATTTCTAGGCTACAAGGCAAATGAAGCATTTTATCTTAGGAGGTATTTGCAACTCCAGCAGATTTGGCAACCATGAATGTCCTGGCTTGTGGAGATGCAAAGCAATGAGAAGCAAAGGGTGAAGGGGGTGTATGCCTGTGGGCTTTGGGCACCTCTGCTGCTTTTGACACCACCTCAGTGTCCCCAAATCATGCTCACAGGAAAGTGGGGGGGACACGGCAGAGCTCTGGCTTATGTCACACAAACCCAGGACCAGGAAACAATCACAGTACAAGAGGTTCAGTCACCTGCCTTTGGGACCGAACGGCTGCGCCTGCCTGCTCGCTGTCCTTGCAGCGGCTCCGCAGGGTGCTAGGTGGTGGTGTTGCATCGCCAGGAGCTCGGGAAGACTCCTCCGAGGCACTATTTAATATGCTGGGCATGAAAAGGACTTGGACAGTGAAAGTCCCCTTGAAATCCCAGTGGCAGGGGCTGCTGTGCCCTCAAACACCCTCTTTTCCTAGAGGAGAGGGAGCCCTGGGTAATTTAGCATATGAAAGGCTGCTCGTGAGACAGATTTGCTGGAGAGACACTAATAACCAGCCTCAGAGAGGGGAGCAGAGTGGTTTATTGCCTGTGCCATTGTGTGATTCTGCCTCCGCCTTCCCGTTTACCTGGGAAGATGACGTATTGGCTATGCAAAGAAAATTTTGCCCTTTGTATTCATCAAATATCAAGAAATGTATTTTTTTTTTCCTCAGAAAGGTAAAACACAGCTTTTACATAAAGAATTATAAAAACATGAGTTATTTTTCCTGACCTTTTGATGGACTTTCTATTGAGCTCAGAAAGAAACTCAGATTCTGATTTTAAAAGTAATGATTAATGTTACAGAGTTTTCACAGTACTGGATCTGCAGTTCTAAATTCTTCTGGCAGAAGCAAGTGTAACTCCACATACTTCAGTCAAACTGTGTTTGCCTATATCAGCAGACAATTCTGTCCCTGTGCCTGAGAAAGGATCTTACATTCCACAGTCACCTGATCATGTCTCGTCTTTAAACCACATTTTACTACTTGCAAAATACTTGACCCACAAAACCATAGTGTGATTACTCCAGGTGGGGAATTATTATTATTATTTTACTGTTTGTGTTTCAGTTTTTCCTCCCCATAAAAAAACATATAAATCTTTGTGTCCCTGCAAAGGCTCAGGGCTGGCATTGCACATCTGGCACCCAAAGGGCAGGCTTACCCTCTTGACCCCCATGCTCTCCAGCTTTTCCTCCAGCAATTCCTCCAGGATGGGGCGAAACGGCTTCAGGAGGTTTGGGTTTCTCCGTAGGGCTCCCAGCAGCCTCCGCTTCCCAGCCAGGGCAGCAGCCTCGTCCCTGGCTGGAGGGAAGGTGGGTGATGTGGTCTGTGCCCTGGGAGTGGGCTGGTGGGTCCTTCCTCCTCAGCTTTGAGGACACAGGTCCCACCAGTCCCAGAGCAAGTGGCTTGTTGCTCTCAGCAGACACATCCCTCTACAAGGAGTCAACTTCCTTCTCTAATTTAATCATAGAATCTTTTTGGTGGGATAAAACCCTCAAGATCATTGAGTCCAACCATTCCCCCAGCCCTGGTACTACCCCATGTCCCTGAGAACCTCATCTCCACATCTGTTCAACCCCTTCATGGAGGGTGACTCCACCACAGCTTCATTCTGCTGCTCTTGGGACAGGGATGTCCCAACTCCAGTACCCACCTGATGACTCTTCATCAGTCACCACTTTGGTCACCTCCCATGTCACTGCAGGGAAGAAAAAAGCCTGTGAATGTCAAAGAGGAGCCAAGGTCCCAGCACAGAACCAACAACTGCTTTTGCTGTACAGGAACTTCATGCGAGAGGACACACAGACAGATAGATCCCTGGAGAAGCCTCCATGGGATGCTTTTGTGAGGGAGACAGCATACACACTGTGGTCTGAAGTGCTGTTTGCCATGAACAATTCATCTAGACCCACACTGATTCACTTTAGAAGCGCAATCTTTACCTGAAGGTTTGCTTGCAGACAGCAGCCTGATCTGTAAAGAAAGAGACTGGGCATCATTCATAAAATCATTTCTTTGCCTATAATTTTGGGCGACTTTTTCTTTTTCTGCACAGTATGATTATTAAATGCATTTTAAAAAGGAGCAGAAAATAGTGGGCACATGCACTCCCCAAGTGCTATTTCCCTTTAGCAGCCCACACCTGCAAGGGGTCAGCTTAGGGGCTTCCCTTTCCACAATACTATCACTAGTACATCAGATGCCACCCTGTTATACCCATGTGCTACTCACAGGTCTGATAAGGACCAACTTGTAATTTAAAGTGTTGCTCTAGTGATGTACACCCTGGTGGGCACAGTTCATGCTGGATGATATTAATGTAATGCTTCATATTAAACGAGTGCAAAAAAGAGCCAAACGTAGTAAAGCGTTACAGAAATCAGGCTTAGTCTTAACTTAGCAAATATTTTAACGCTACTTAGAGTTAAACATCTGTTTAAACCATCTTGATGAACTAAGGATTACTTTTTTTTAAATTTTATTTCACTTGCCTTCTTCTCCTGGGACTTTGTGACCTTGGGTTGCTCCCTGAGCTGGGTGCTGAGTGCATCCATCTGCTGATGGACACGATCCAGAACTTCCCACTGGTCCTGGGATGGGCTGACATGGAGTGGCTCATTCTCTTTCTTCAACTGAGAGGAGCAAAAAAGGAACAAGAGGACTTGACTATGGCAAAAATGGGTTTGGAGCTACCTCTTGCCTTTACCAGGAAGGTAAAGAACACCTGGATTTGCACTACATGCGCAGCCAGCTTCAAAGTTAGCTGGTGGCAAGCTCGTGTCTTCTCATAGGCCATGATAAGATGCAGCTTTGCTGCATTTTGTTTAGTCTTTCCCCTTGATAACCTAAAAACTGTCCTCTCTTGCCCTGGCCTTTGGAGTCCAGCTAAGGCTCATTTTAAGCTTGGAGAAATTCAGCTTCCCTTTGGGTCCCAAAGAACAGTTGGCATCTTGACAGTTCCCACCCCATCCCATGCTCAGAGGTACCATCCAGAGCAAAGCCTTCTTCAGATGTTTTTAGATGTTGAGAAGGCAACAGATTCATAGGTGAATAAATGTATTTTGGTTATATTTTAGACTACACTAGGACAGTTGTGGAGTCACCACCCCTGGAGGGGTTTAACAGATGTGGAGATGAGGTTCTTAGGGACATGGGTTAGCGGTGGACTTGGCAGTGCAAAGTTAATGGTTGGACTTGATGATCTTAAAGTTCTTTTCCAACCAGAATGATTCTGTGATTCTCTGATTTGGTACTTTGAATGCTTTTTCATGGGGTGAGCTCCTTCAGTGCTCTGGTGGAGATGGGTCCACCTCCATCCTAATGGACCTCCTGGGGTGCACAGCAGGGAGAAGAACACGGATCCCACAATGCTCACCTGTGCTGCCATCCTCTCCCGCAGCTCTGCCCGGCTCCATGTCTGCCACCGCGCCTCATCAGTGTCATCGTCCCACAGGGTCCCCAGGTTGGACGTGGCCACCTCTCTGGCCTGAAGCTCATGCAGTTTCTGGAGTGGGAAGGAGAAGGAGCCGTGTGTCCCACAGGAGCATCCACGTTCCTCCTGGGGAAACCCACCTTAGCCAGCCACTGCCTCCCTCCCCAAAACACCCCAGGACAAGGACATGAGGCCTCGTTGGGCTGTGAAAGCATAAAGCCACCTGGACCAGGTGAGGCAGCAACCTTGGACATCCCGTTGCCTGTCCTGAGCAGCACACGGGGGGCTGACATACCCCCTCCATGGCACTGCTCCTGCTGGCCACGTCCCTGAACACTGCGAGGAAGAGACGCCTCAGACCATCCACCTCTCCATGCAGCTTCATCCTCTCCTCCTCTTTCCACCTTTCCAGATCTCTCCTGCCCTCCTCTTCTTGCTGGCGAGCTCTCTCTGCTTCCTAAAGGGAGTGGAAAATCAGGCAAGCGATGCCCTGGCTGCAGAGCAGAAGCTCCAAGTGCTGCGGCAGAAGCCCTGGTACTGGCAGCATGAGCACCAATGCTCTCATTACACGCAGAACCTGCCTGCACCCTGTCAGGGGCAAATTTTCCAAAGAACAAAGCAGGAGCCCCACCATAAAATATTTTTCAGCGCCTTTTCCACCCCTGCTTTAAAAATATCCCTTGTTTCATCACTTCTTCTCCCATCGTTTACCCCAAACAGGCGGCAGTGCCATGGCCCCATACCTGCTCCCTGCGCAGCTTCTCCCCATCCCTCTGCAATTCCAGCTGCTGCTGCATCTCCCGCAGCTTCGCCTTCAGCTCCTCCACCTCGGCTTCCATCTGCTCCACCTGCTGCTTCATCTTCTGCCTCTCTGCAAAGCTCAGGGAAACAGGCATCATCAGCAAGGGTGCGACCCACTGGGATTCTGCTTTGAGGGGGTAGGTGGAATCCTGCTAAAATATGGAGCAAAACCACTGCAGTGCTTCAGGGTGGCGAAGCGAGTAGCTGAGCTGCAGCAAAAACCATGACAAATGCAGCTATGTGGCCTCAAATTGTTTTTTATTTCCATTTATTTTTTAATTGTTGTAAACTTGGAGGGATCAGCGGCTCGTGGAGCAGCGTGGCTTTGCATTCCAGGCTCCATGGGGCAAGGTGCCTCTGGAGCAAAGCTCAACCTGCTGCATTGCATCAGCCCCAGGCTGGGGTTTCACTCCTGCCAGCAAACAGCAAAAGCAGCTGTTTTATCTGCCAAGTTCAAGTGCTGGGTGCAGGCAGTAATGAGGCTGTAATGAGGCTCCATGGCTCTCAAACAACACATTGTACCTGCAGCTTTCAACATGTTTTGCAAAGAAGCATCAATTCCTCGGCAAAAAGGGGGTGCAGGGAAGGTGAACCCCTTTCCCACTCCAGCAAAACTATCTCCCAATGTAGCTCCACCCCCAGGTCTTATGAAATTTCTGGGTGGAGAAGATCCTTAGGGAAACCAAGGTGCAGAGATGAGCTTTAAATGCTCACACAGTCTTGGATTCAGCCATGTGTCCTACCTGTGCTTGAGGGAAAAGGCAGCGAGCATTCAGGAAAACATTCACAGAGGAAGAAATAAGTCATAAGAAGTTGTCTTTAACCTCCTATGGTCACTCTCTGGTTTCCAGCATCCACATCCAAAGGGGGAAAACCCGCCTGGGGAAGCGAAGGGAGAGAATTGTCCTGGTGCTCACCAGGCTCGGTGGCCTCGGGGTGCCGGCGCTGCAGGTGGGCTTGCAGGAAGGAACCGTCCACGAAGGCTTTATCGCAGAGGTGGCACTGGAGAAGGGGGGGGGAAAGTCAGCAGAGGGACTGTGATCTGCAGAAATGGGTGCTCCCCGCATCCCCTGCCTTGCAGACAATGCTTTGCTGCTTTAAAGTAAAAGGAGAGACTGCACACGATGTGAGGTGTTGGAGGTACATAGATGGAGGGTGTTAGGGGTTTCTTCTGTCTGAAGCCGAAGAAAAAGCCCTTTAGGGATCAGGAGAAGGCAGAAGCCAAGATGCTGCAGGGATAAGGCTCAGTGTTGAAAAAATAAATGCTGCTTTCCCCAAGAGAACAATAAGGTGACCCAAGCAGCAACGAGGTTCTGGTTATAACAGGGTCTGGCTCTGGAGGAAGGGAGAGCTGCACTTCTGGGGATGACAAGGCTGTATGAACATAAATCAGCTGGCTGTGGTGGCTTTTTGCTCTCCAGGAATAAGTGGAGCACAAGTGTGATGGGAGCGGCTGAGGGACCTGGGGGGTTCAGCTGGAGAACAGGAGCTGAGGGGAGACCTTCTGATCTCTGAACTGCCTGAAAGGAGCTTGGAGCCAGGGGGGGTCGGGCTCTGCTCCCCAGGAACAAGCGCCAGGAGCAGAGGAAACGGCCTCAAGTTGCGCCAGGGGAGGTTGAGGTTGGATCTGGGGGACAATTTCTTCCCCACAGGGCTGTGGGGCATTGGAACAGGCTGCCCAGGGCAGTGCTGGAGTCACCATCCCTGGAGGGTTGGACAGATGGACATGAGGTTCTCAGGACATGGGGCAGTGCCGGGGTGGGGGAACGGTTGGCCTCAATGGTCATGAGGGTCTTTTCCAACCAAAATGATTCTATGAAGAACACGGTCTATGGGTCACGCTTTCCCCCTGACACCTCCACAAACCTTGCAGCAGGCGCTGGGGCCAGCTCGCAGGAGAAGCTGCTGCGTGACCATCAGCTTCTTCCACCTCCTGCTGTCCTCCTTTGCCCCACGGAGCTGTGCTGCCTGTTCCACTGCCTGCTCCTGCCCGCGGGCCAGCTCGGTGCGGGTGGCTTGCAGGTGCTGGGCATGGGTGGCCAGGCTGGTCCCCAGGCGCTCCTGGCAGTGCAGCAGGTACTCGATGCTCAGCTGGGCCATCCTCAGCACCTTCAGCAGGATGGGGTCCGCTGGCCGCCCACAGTGGGGACATCGTTCCCCGTCCAGGTTGCAGAAGGTGAGGGCGGTGATATGCTCCTGCAGCGTGGCCAAATCCACCTCCCGGGCCACCCGCTCCACATCGATGGCACTGAAGCGACGCCAGTCCACGCTGAGCCGGCGGGGCTGGAAGTGGAAAGGGTGGATGTCCACTGGGATAACAAGTCCTGGGGACACCCCCGGCATCCCCACAGGCTCGTGAGTGTCTGCAGAAAAGGGCTGGAAAGCAAACGGGACATGTCAGGGCTGTCCCCACCACTGTCCCCCAGCTCCATGGTGGCCCCTATCAGCCTGAACACACTGTGGGCATCGGGGAGTGGGTCAGAGCTCATCTTGCGTGGCGGCGAAAATAAACCACCTTCTTTTTCCCTCCCCATCCAGAACTGCTATCTACTACTTTGCCAAATTCTGCAAAATAAATAAAAATCTGCCAGTTTGTTCACCATCTGCTTTGGTAAGGGAGACTTGTAAAAGCATCGCATTGCAACTCCTTACAATAACCCGTTCTGAATGGATTTGTAAATCCCTCCTGACTGTACCTGTTTTGGGGAAACAGAATTAGTCTGTTTTCAAACAATATATGGTGAACACGGAACATGCTTATATCACAACACTGCTGCCTTGCTCAGACTTAATCCCAGACCATTTCCAGCAGTGGCATCTGCTCATTTTCCTAGCTGTGTGCTAAACCATAATTAAACAATTGTATTTAAAATACATAGTTTTAAACCTGCCGTATGTTCTCAGTCTCTAGCGAGGGATTTGCTGCTTCCCCCCCCATGTTACAAATTCCCCTCTGCTACACCCACCTGCCACTTCTAAGAAATGTCATTTTTTGCTGCGAGGCCACTCACCATGTTTTGGGGTGCTGATGGGTCCCCGCAGAGGCCGAGCGGCACACGGTGTCGGTGTGTTGGTGGGTGTTGCTGGGTGTGCTGTGTACACGACTCCTGGACAACCTCCTGCAAAGCCTGCAACCACTTTCGTGCTCAGGAGACACAACAAACAGGGTCAGGCAACCCAGGGAGACGCCAAATAACCACGTGCATGGTGCGACAAAGCTGAGCTTTGCTAGGCTCCCCAACTTAGAGGAGGAGCAGGCGGCGCTTATCACTGCTTGCAGCAGCAAGAGTGCCCAAATCAGCTTTTTTTGGCCCTAATTTCAGTAGTTTGCAAGCAGGAGGCTCCGAGGCTCCCATTGTGTCACTCCAAGGCTCAGCCTCACCAGGCACAGGGGGTGCCAGTGACACAGGGCACAGCAAGGGGCTGCCAGGCTGAGCCGGCCCTGTGCACAGGGTTTTCCAACCCAGAGACACTTTGCATGTGTCCTGCGATAAAATAATCCTATTCTTATCTTTTCTTGATGCTGGAGCAATCACAGGGTTTCCCAGAAGTTATCTGGGGTTGCGCAGGGTGGAGCCCGTTGATGCTGATACCGCAGCTGGTCACGTCCGCAAGCCCGCGAGCAACTTCCAGCCCCTGGGACTGGTTTTCCAGCCCTACCCCAGGGTCTCCGCCACCTTCACTTCATTGCTCCATCCGCACGATGCTGCCCATGTCCTTGCAAGGCTGGGCTGCTCTCGGTCCAGCTTAGCAGCGCTCAGACCCATTGCAAAGTCCTCTCTTGCTCTCAGTCTCCTGCCCTGTATGAGCCCCTTCACATCTTTGCCTCTCTCTAGTCTAACTTGTCATGCATATAAATACCTTTCTTTTCCCTGTAGCTTCGTCTCCCACTGGGGTCTCTCCCTGCTGCATGTAAATACCAGGCATCAATGACTGCTCTGAACTAGTCTGGACTGACCTGGGTGGATCTTTTAAGCACTTTTTTAGCTCTACACCAATTTCACCCGACTCTCTCTTTGTTCTCACCCTTTTGTCTCCTATTCCGCCACCTCGATACAGCAGGAGACTGGAAAGCCTTGATTCAGGGCTGCAGCTAAGCTAGGAAGAGGCCACACACTGCTGCAGATGTGAAATCCTCTGGGAACGGCTGTGGATCAGTGTGATATTGTAGTTCACCATAGTTTCCCTTTAGAGGTTGCTCATTTTTCAATTTTTTTTGGTTCATACTTGAAAACAGCAGCTCAGGAAGTCCCTTCCCTTCCAGGCTTGTATAGCCAGCAAGGCTAATTTTTGTTGTTGCTGTGATATATAGACTGTTAACAGCACTGCAATGTCAAACAACCCAATTCATTGCATCAGGCAAAGTGGGGTTTACATATATGTACATGCATACATATATATACATGGGTGTAAAAATAGCCCTGCCTCATAGCTGCATGTTCTGTCTGTTGGGAAATGGCACAGGGTCCTTGCAGGTGAGGTTTTGTTGCACGAATGAACCACTTCTAAAGAGGAACGGTTTGCAGGGAGCACTAATTAAAACCCCCTAACGATCTACTGCATACCCCAGGAGGTAGAGAGGTTGCGTAACCTCGTTAATATTAACAAGGTCTTCATGCACCAAAGCCAGTTGTGTTTCACCTGGATGTTAATGCCAACCTGCTTCTTAGCAGCACGGCTGTGGGTGCTGCAGCCTGCGGGGTTTTCCCCTCCAAAATTCTATGTATAAGGTCTCAGACCATGCAAGCGTGGCCTCAGCGGGATTTCCGTTTCCACTCCACCGTGCACAAACACATCTCTGCTGAAATGCTGGCGGAGCTGGCTCGGAAAGTGCGATGGGGTTTCATTTTGCAGGCGTGTTTGCTGTCCCAGCTCACGGGGCTGGGCTGGGCTGGGCTGTTGCACGGTCCTTTTCTCTGCAAGCCTCAGCCTTTGGCAGGGAAATGTCTCTTTGTTTCCTTCTCCTCGGCCACCCTGGGGCCCTCCTTGTCCTCCTGAGCTCTTCAAGGGCTTTATTTTTTGCTCCCTGCGAAGTCTATGCATGGCCCAGGTGCTACCCTGTCTCCCTGAAAATAAGACAGGGTCTTATAAGTTTTAGAGCAGAAATTAATAATACTATTTTACATGTATAGATGCCTGGACACTATTTAAATTGACTTTTTTATATTTTGAGCATCCTCAAAAAATCACACTAGGGCTTAATTTGGGGGAAAAAGGGCAGACCTGGGAGCCTGCAGACTCTGGGAGATGCTTTATCGTGATGCAAAGGTGCCAGTGGATTCAGACTCTGCTCCAGCGGCTTTGTCTGGACCCCTCCCGCAAAAAACCATCACTGCCCACGATTTCTCAGCTTCTCCTCTTGCCAAAAATATCATCTGAGACTCACGCCAAGCAGCAGCAGATTGATAATTACTCAGGGGGCTGCAGGAAAATGTCCCCATGCAGGATCTGCGCTTGCTCCCACTTTTAGCCAAAAGACCTGATAGCAAAAAACAGGCAGGAGTGGGACGGGGTGGGAGCTCATTTGCAGAGGACAAATGAGAGAGCCGAGAGCCGAGACACAGAGCAGAAAAACGCATGATACTCACTTGTTGCTGGAGATAAAGAAAAGAGCGGGATGGTGGGAGGAGGATGGGGCTGTCCGGAGGGAAGCTGGGAGGGTTTTTTGGGCTGTAACACCCCTCCCCAGCCCATTAAAGGCAAAGGCACGGAGGAAAAGCAGCTCTTGCTGCCCAAGGCGGGTAAAACCTGTTGTGAGAGCGGGGAGCAGAACTAAAGCAGTGTGGAGGGCATTGGGGTGTGAATCTCAATGGCCCTGGGCTGAACTGGGAGGGTTTGACCCTGGGAAAGGGAAGAACAAATATCGCCCCGTTGAAAACCCACTGCCCTTATACTGTTCAGCAGGGCCTGTTGTGGTAGGACAAGGGGTGATGGTTTTAAACTAAAGGATTCAGGCTGGATAAAGGGAAATTGTTGCCCTGAGGGTGGTGAGAGCCTGGCCCAGGTTGGCCAGAGAGGTGGTGGATGAACCATCCCTGGAGACATCCCAGGCCAGGCTGGACGGGGCTCTGAGCAACCTGAGCTGGTGAAGATGTCCCTGCTCATGGCAGGGCGGGCACTGGGGGAGCTGGGAACGTCCCTTCACCCCAAACCATCCTGTGATTCTATACTGGTGCAGGTCCAGTAACTCCAGCAATTACTGGTGGGGACACAGGGCTGGTAGGAGGCTCAACCCCTGTGTCCAAACACAACACCACACACACATAAACCCTGCGTGCAGCGAGTTTTCCTCTCCCAGTTAATCCTTCTGCCACTTCTAGCTGCAGCAACCGGGCTGTGGGTCGCAGCACGCTCATTAGCCGCGGTGTTGACAGAAGATAGCATTGTGCAGATGGCAAACATGTGAGGACGGGCAAGCGATCCACCCCCGCCTTTCTGCTCCCGAGTTAAAAACAGCTGCTCAGACAGACTAGGAAAAGATTTGCAAGCTGGGCTGCTTTTTAGGGAGTTGGGTGGATACGCATTACCCTGGGGAAAAAAGTAAATGCAAGGCGATGCATTGCTCTGCAGTAGGAAAATAGTCTCTAGGTGCCCTGCTGGGGTTAAATGGCAATTTTATTTTGCTCCGCATAATGGATGGATAATCCCCCAAATTAAGCAGCACGGAGGGGAGTTCAGAGAGGCTGGTGGGCTGTTTTGGCCCGTGGGAATGGCATGTCCTGTGTGCTGGCAGGAGCAAACCCTGTGGGAACCAGCACCTTTGGGGTGAGCAGGATGTCAGCGAGAGGGAAGAAGACCGAAAAAACGCACCACAGGAAAGGAAAACGGAGCTAAAAAGGCAAAAATAAATGGCACAGGTGACCAGGGACTTTCTAGAGCTGCTGGACCCCATGCAGAGAGGTTGAAATGCATTTATTGCAGAGGGATTTGAGAGATGTGGAGGGGCATCCCCGTTGTTTCTTGGTGCCTCGGTGCAGCCCCTTTCTGGAAGGAGCCAAAGGAGAAGTGCAGGGGCACAGATATTCACAAAATGGGACTCATTCTTCAGGGGCGTGCAGGGGAAAGCAAGCTCGGAGGAGTGGTGATTTATTAACCATTTTATTTTCACTTGAACTGCTACAGTCCCTCTCAAAAACGTAGGGTGTAAAGGTTGTGTGAGAAAAACACAGATTAATGAAAAGACAGTGGTTTGGGCTTCTCTTTGTTAGCAACTCCTGTCAGCCATCCTCTGCTATACATGTGCACTACACTTGCCTCAGAGGCTTCACCCCAGTCCAAAACCCATTGTGTTTGTGACTTTTCTGACATGTGCAGCTGCCAACAGCACCAAGAGGTGCAGAGACTAAATCCCTCCCAGGAGGCCACGGATCTCTTTAGGAACTTTTTCCTTGGAAAAGCTCGCTGGTAAGGTCTGTGAGTCCGTTTGATTCAGGAAGGTTTGGTCCATGAGCACCTATAAAGAAGCAGAACTGAGGCAGAAGTGGCCTTAGTGTCACTGGAGGCTATGTCGGATGGATACCCACCACCATTCTGCACGTGCTCCTTAGCGTCCCAAGGGAGGAGGGATGGTGGTTATGAAAAGATCTGTCTTTCTCCTGCAAAACCAGCTACTGGCATGGGTGGTGACTGTATTTTGGCCCCAGGATGGAGAGGACTGGAAGGGTCACCCCCCTCCTCCTTATGCCACATCACACAACGTCCTCAGACTGTGTGAAGTCCCTCAGCTCCGCGTTTTGGATCAGGTCCTCGTATGTGGTGGGGCAATAGGCTTTGTACAGCTTTTCAACCAGCGTGTTGCTGCCCGCCACCACGGCTCTCCGGTTGCGGTTCATGAAGTTCCACAAGTGGAGCGCGTAGGAGTGGTTGAAATTGGGGCTTTTGTCCCACACCTCGTAGTACCGGCCCCAGGCTGGGTACGGGATGGGGTAGAAACGCTGGGGATTGAGGAAGGAGATGTTCCGGCAGCTGTGGTCCTCGGTGCCTTTGAAATCCGTCAGATTGCAGATGGCTTTGAGCATCCTCGTCATTAAAAAGGGCCCCTGGTTCCCCCAGATGTTGCCGTTGTACTTGAGAACAAAGTTCTCCATGCAGTCCCAGATGAATTTGTGGTGGGCAGGGAAGCCGAAGATCCCGTTGCTGGAAAAGCGTGATTTCTGCGCCGCTAGGAAGCTTTCCTCGGGGATGGGCCTGATGGAGATGACATCTGTGTCCATGTAGATGCCCCCGTACTTCCAAATGAGTGCCAGTCTGCTGGCGTCCGAGCTGATGTGGACCCAGTTCTTCTCCTGCTCCGGGACTACCTGCAGAGTTGGAAAGGTGAGACAGCAGAGAATGGACCACATCCATCCTTTGGATGCAAATGGCCCCATAAAACCACACCTGTAATGTCCCTGCCCACCCTTTCTTCCTCCAGCTACTGAATTTTATTGGAATAAGATAAGGAGGCAGTGCAGAGCAATGCTCTATTAATATAAATGAGTGCAGGAACATTTCACAGATGCTTTGATGGAACCTATGACGTTAAATCAATGATACCATGAATCACTGCAGGCTATTTCAGTGAGACACAACCCACTGAAGACACTCCCAGCTCTTCGAAACAGGCTGGAGGACTTTTTTGGTGCTGTCGGTATTTGAAGTAATTTTTTTTTTTCACAGAATCACAGAATCGACTGGGTTGGAAAAGACCTCAGAGATCATCAAGTCCAACCCTTGGTCCAACTCCAGTCCATTGACTAGATCATGGCACTAAGTGCCATGTCCGATCTCAGCAGAAGGAAGAGTTTGGAGGAAATATTCCTGCCCTGCCCAGAGATGGAGCCAAACAAATTTGACAAAAGCTACTTGCAAGTAGTTCGCCAGGAACTTATGCCCAGGGTGGAGCTCACGACATCCCACCTTGGGTTTGCACATTGCAAAACTGAAATTGCTCCAGCGTCTTATCTACTGCGGGCTCTTTTGGTGTGCAGCAGCATTAGCGAACACCCAGATGACTCGGGCAGCACATTTTGTTCAGCCAGCTTCTGTCAAGAAACATTACTAAGCGATGTTTTATCAAAACACGTTTGCAATCTATTTTTACCAACAGTTCCTTTGCCAAAAAAAGCTGATTCTCCAGATAGGGAGGGGAAACGCTGATAGTGTGTTCAATAAACAGATAGATGAATACACTGCAAAACATGGCAAAAATGAATCTGTTCTGAACCAAAAAGTTTAAAGTGACTAACTTAACATAGCCAGGCTTGCATTCCTCCATTCTTTTTAAGCCTGCTTCAGACCATTTATTTGCCTATTTCTCCATTTTGCCCTTATTATAACTCTCACCTCATTGTACCATTGCAGCAGAGGGGTCTCCTGGAAGATGGTTTCCATCTGGAGAGGAAAAATGAAGACATTCTTCATAGAAGACAAAAGCGAGAAGGCTGCGTAGCTGGAGTTCAAGTCAAAGGCCGTGTCGTTCGTAAGTCCCTTCATGAAGAGGATGATGGGCCGGTCCTGGTAGATCCTGGCAGCAGACTCCACCGAGCAGGACACCAGCGGAGGTGGCTCCAGCCGCTCCGTTGTCTCCAGGAAGATGATGCTTTTGCCGAGGTTCAAGACCTGCTCGGGTGTCAGGAAGTGCTTGGACATAGGCATGTAGGAGAAGAAGCAGCTGGACAGCAGGGAGATCTCGTACAAAATGCCCGAGATGAAGAAGAAGCAGAGGCATATCTGGATTTTCTTCAACATTCTTGCTTTCCCTGGGCCTTTGGGAACATGCCTTGTACATGGATGCTAAGGTGAGACAAGGAAAGGCAAAAATAAATGCCAGGGTTATTACTCAGCGGGACTGGGAAATGGTAGGACATGGCTTTGAACAGCGTAGAGTGAAGGCCAGTTTGGTGAAGCTCATGTCTTCACCCCAGGAAACAAGTCCAGCAAGATGCCTCATGGTGCAGAGAGCTCTGGCCTAGGGGCTGAAGTGTTGGGGTGACACCACCTCATCCCCAGCCAGGCAGGGGGGACCTGGAGAGGTCTTGAAGAAGGGACACACAATTAAGTCTCATTAGGTTGGCAGAGAGTGAAGGACCAAGAAGAGCAAGGTGAGACAGATGACCTCTCCCATGCTAAGGCAAGGACCCTCAACCCCATCCCTGGGGCAGGCTGATGGAGCAAACTGTTCCTCAGCACTGCAGCATCACGTCAACATGTGCTTGTCCACGAGCAGGAGATGTCCAGGGGACCTGAAGAGCAAAATGTGCCAGAGGAATTAGGTGGCCAAGGGGACTGTGAATGCCAGCGAGGAGAAGGTCATGATTAGAGTTTAGGATGTGTCAGCCAAAGTTAAAGCATTAGCATGGAGGCATCAAAATCTTCTTCCCAATCTGCCCCTTCTGCTCACTCTTCAACCCTGAAGGCCATGAGGGACTCAGGTCTTGCAGGGTTGGAAGCTGCATAAGACCAGAAGCAGATGTCAGGATAGGAAGCGGATGGTTTTGTACGAGCATGGAACTAGGACCTACCTGGATTATAGCTCTGACAAATCCACGTTTCCATCTTGTTTGCTTGCCATGACGGCGGCAAGCAGGCTTCTTCGAAGCCCAGCTCCCTGGTGAAGACACCCAAACCGTCTGGAGCATGCAAAGGGCTTTCCGAAGGCAGGAGACTGATGCACAGAGGAACACGGGCTCCGCTGCCGGCTGAATCTCAGTGCCAGAAACAGTTTGAGGCCAATGGGACCCACCTAAAAGGGCAAAGAAATGGCCGGTTTTAGGTGAGACCCATCTCATGCCTACATCAACCCAGCTCTTCATTCCTGGTGTCACCACAACATGAGCCCACTGAGTTCCTGCTGGTAAGAGGCAGGACTGAATCTTATCTTCATTGCATTCTTTGACAGGCTCATGACGCAAGGAAATTTCCTCCCAAGATGCCACCTGGTTGCATTTGGGCAACCACATTTCGTCTGCAGAGACCATGAGCCAGAGGCCAGCAGAGGGGAGACACTTTGAACGACAACCCCATGTCCAAGCAACCCCTGGAAGTGTTTAAAGCTCAATTAATTAAAGGAAATGGGAGGAAATATTGCTCTGTGTGCTCAGTTAATTAATGAGGCACTTTACCATGTGCCCAACCAGAATTATAGATAAGTCCACAGTTAACAAAGCTCATGGAAATTCCCCTGCAAGTTCTCGAAGCTGTGGCAGCTCCTTATCCATTTCTCAGAGCTGGATCCCATTGAATTAAATATCAAAGTGATGCCTGTTCCCATCAGTACGGCTTTCCATGCCACATAGCCCATTTTTGTTGTTTTTCATTGCCATGGCACTGAGTTTCTCATTATACCCCAGATTCCTGTGGCAGCAGAGGAGAAGATGCCAGGGGTGACAATGCTGCTGCCACCAGGCACCTGTGTGGCTGTGGGTACGATCTGCTGGACAAAGCCAGCAGGTTTGCAGCCTGCAGAGGAGGGAATGCTGCTTTTTTATTAGCAGTATTAGTGTTTTTCCCTTGGTTTCCCTGCTTTCTTGTGTTGCCCCAGCGCCTTGCAGAGGAGCCGCTGCTGCGAGAGGCAGCACCCTGCACCCGGGGCCTCCCTGCAGATATCAGATTTGAGCGGAAGATGGAGAATGGAGAGTAAATACAAGCGGTTTGGAAATGACTTGTTCTCAGTCCTGGAGATAATGCAGCCCGGGTGCAGTGTGAAAACCTGGTGCTGAGCCTGGCAGCAGAGGCGAGATGAAAATAAACCACATTAACTCCAACTACAAAACTTCCTCCCACGTTCACCTCCTGCCTTTCTCAGCCGCATGCTTCCGACTCAACTCCAGCCACTTGAAAATAGAAGGAAAAAGTTGCCTCCTGGCAGCTCCCTCACCAATCTCAGCTTGGCCAGATTTTTAGGCTTATTTTTTATTCCCCATTCCCAAACTGGGCCTGACTCTGTGTCTGTGCTGCTCCAGTGCAGCCCAGGGACTGCAGCTCCTTTGCAATTGTTCAATCTTGATGCCCCTCTCTTGGCAACGTTTGCTTGGAGTGGGAAACCTGGGCTTTGCTTTGATTAGAAATGGGACCATCAGAACATTCCCATTACTGGATTAATATTTTTTCTTTGATGGGCTAAAGATCTGATGTCTCAGGTCTTTATGAGCAGCCTAGCAAAGCCACGCTCGCAATAGACGTTCAAATTTAAAGTAGTCCGAGAGGCATTTTATTTGCAAATTGTGGGGACAGAATAAGTAGACACTCCAACAGATACCAGCTCTGTGTATGACGTTGTAAAGAGAAATGTGAATCTTCATCGTCTCATTCCGGGAAATTGTTTTGCTTGGTTGGTTTTCCAAAACCCCTATGTGGCGAGTTATGAATTCTCATCACATTTGACCTGGAGGCTGCTGTTATCAAAATGTTCACTTCCCTGCTCAAGTTAAAAGGACTGCAGAACCGAATGTTAAAAATAAATCCCAGCCATTGAATAGATTACCCTGCTGAGTGGGTTGCTTTTCGGGATGCAGCAGACGGCATGCTGACTTGATGGCCCATCTTGTAAAGATATTTCTTTTCCCGGGGCAATTTCAGTGTTTCAAGTGCAGGATGAAAATGGGTGGGAGAGTACAAGAGAGATGACTAGAAATGCAGACGCTACAGCTCTGTTACTGCTGCGTGATAATTCCTCCCAGGTGTCTGTGAGACACATGTGGTAGGAAGGTAGGGTGGGATTTATTCAGTAAATGCTACCAAATGGGGTAAATCAACCTGCCGGGGTGCTGTGGACACCCCCAAAATGTCACAGCCTGGGGTCCCTGCAGTGACACATGTGGGGCACAACCAGCCCCACAGGGACTCAGGACACCGGCTCAGCTTGCACAAGGACTAAGTATTCACCTCATTTGACAAATGGAGCTTTTTTAACACACAAAAAAATAGCACCCGCAGCTTTCCGTTTGCACAGCCCTTTAGTTCAGATTTGGTTGGAGTTTCAGACTATCTGAAGTGAGGCACCTGCATTAGGAATTAACAAGTGATACACACATCACAGTCCTCCTGCAATGCCAAACTCCGCTGCCACTGAATCCTCATCCCCACTGCCCCTGGGGATCCCTCAAATTCAATTCGGATTCAAGAGAGAGGCTCCCATCCTCTCGTCTTTCTTCCAAGAGCCAGTTGGGTTTGCATTTGGATCTGCATCCATCAGCTGGGTGACTGTCGGTATTTCTCCTGGCAGGGACTGACCCCAAGGCGGTTTGTAAAATGCACAGTACTGCTTGAACCTACACGGGTTTACTTTCACACTTTTATAGAGTCTGCACGAGTAAATTACAGCTATAATCAAGTTAGCACATGTGCATGCACTTAATCATAGAACCATTTTGGTTGGAAGAGACCCTCAAAGCCAGCATCCTTCCAGATTTAACACCAGGCGCGTTTGGAAACCTTTTTCAAGCAGAAAACCTGCAAAAGGATATATCGTATTCATTGCAGATTGTAATTAGTGCAACTCACGCAAGCAAAGGGGCTTCTTACTGTGCCGCTTCTCACCCACTTTCTGATTCCCCGACCTGGCGAGTTGAAAGATAAAGCAAAACTCACCTCTCGGCTGCAAAAAGCAGGTGAAGCGTGCGGTCTGTTGGGAAGCAAAGCCAAGTTGGACCCTGCTGGAAGGTGTCCCCAAGGGATGGTGAGCCCTTTGCCTCCTTTGCCTCTGCCAGGGGAGCTGCACTGCCTCTCTGCTGCCTTCTGCCCTGCCAGGGCTTGGAGCGGCCTCATGGCTCGCTCTCCAGCAGCTCTGGTGTTTGCATTCTTGGTGCGCTGAGATAAGGCTGAGGAAGGAGCTCGGGCTGTGTTTTCCAAGGAACTCGCACTGCGAGGTCCTTTGGGGGGCCAAACATGAGCCCCACCGCTGTCATGACATGAGAGATGGGTGGGACTGAGCCAAGCGGGTGCCAAAAGGCAGCTCATTTGCACCTTTTTGGGGTGTTTTACAGCACACTAAGCCTTTTCTCTTTGCATTATATCTAGAACACCATTTGTGGAGGCTACTTTGCACCATAGCTTAGACCTCTTTGGCCTGTAGCAAAGAACGACTTTGCTGGGGTGCCATGGATGCTCTGAATAGTGCCAAGGAAGGCAGTCACAGGGCTGTCTACAGAAACACATCCCAGTTAACACCACACATCCTGAACTGGCTGCCCAACAAGCTCAGGTGCCTTCCCAGTTCCCTGGTAGAGTTCAGGTGGGCAGGGAGGTTTGCTGACCCACCTTTCTGCTTATCCTCACAACCTGTCCCCAGGAGGAAGCCTTGAGTAGTTCAGGAAAACCATAAGGTGCCCTCAGGATTGGGATGACCCAACTCCAGTTGGAAGGATCCCCCCGAGCTTCCCTGGACCTGGAGTATGAGGGTTATGAACTTCAATGACTGTCCTGTGTTGGGACAGCAAAATTTTCAAGGGAATGGTGGAGCATTAGCTCTAAAAAGAAATCCCATCCATCCTGCAACCCTGAGCCATTCTGGACCAGCACCACCCAGCCCATGCAAGGAGACCAGAGCATCCTGTTGGGATGCAAACCCCCAGCTCCCGGTCATCCACAGCAATCTGGCTCTTTGCACCTCCCCTCCTGCTCCTTTATTCCCTTCTCCTCCTGATTTCTGGCAAGCCTGTGAATCCAGGGCAGATTTAGAATCACAGAATCATTTTGGTTGGAAGAGACCTTCAAGATCATCAAGTCCAACTGTTAGCCCAACGCTGGCACTAGACCATGTCCCTGAGAACCTCATCTCTGTGCCTGTTAAACCCTTCCAGGGATGGTGAACCAGCAGGGCTGGAAGCTTTCTCCAGCCAACAGATGCCAGCAGCCCCACACGTTTTGCACATGCAAGCATGGCAAAAACACTAATTTGCCCCGCAGAAAACAACCTCTCTCCTGGGAGAGTTGGGGTTGTTCAGCCTGGCAAAGAAAAGGCTCTGGAGAGACCTTATTGTGGGTTTTCAATACTTAAAAGGAGCTTATAAGAAAGATGGGGACAGACTATTTAGTAGGGCTTGTTACAATAGGACAAGGGATGATGGTTCTAAACTAGAAGATGGTAGAATCAAAATAGAATTAAGGAAGAAATTGTTGCCCCTGAGGACGGTGAGAGCCTGGCCTGGGTTGGGCAAAGAGGTGGTGGATGAACCATCCCTGGAGACATCCCAGGCCAGGCTGGATGGGGCTCTGAGCAACCTGAGCTGGTGAAGATGTCCCTGCTCATGGCAGGGGGAGCACTGGGGGAGCTGGGAACGTCCCTTCACCCCAAACCATCCTGTGATTCTATGAAAAGCTGCTCAGCAAATCCCTTCCACAGCTTGTGGTGGCAGCAAGAAGCCAGCCTGCCTGCTCTCAAAAGAAGAGGCACAGAATATACCAGGGTGTGCCAGTTCACTGCATGCCGGCGAGGGGGGACCCCACCTCGCCCCACCGCAGGGTGCAAAGGTCTTGCCCCCGGCTTTGTTTGCCCTCCTGCCTACGTGTTTCCTGCTGCAGAGAGCTGGCAGAGGATGCAAGCACAGCCAGGCAGAGCAAACAGTGCCCACGGAAAGCTATCGAGATAGTCAGGGCTTAATCAGCAGATAAGCACCCTGGTTGAAGGCGCAAGGAGGGCTCCAACTCCGAAGAAATCCCTCAGGGAATGACGTAGGTGAGGAGCCCCCCCTCGTGCCCCAACACACCTCTCTGCCAGAAACCCTCTCCTTCAGCAAACACTTGCTCAGGCCCATCGTTTGCAGCTTGACCTGCAAGGAAGTAGGAGGGATGGTGTCCAGCTCAAAGCCAGGAGGCTCTTCTGGGGATGAACACATCCATCCATTGAGTCATAGAGCAGTCTGGGTTGAAGGGACGTTCCCAGGTCCCCCAGTGCCCCCCCTGCCATGAGCAGGGACATCTTCACCAGCTCAGGTTGCTCAGAGCCCCGTCCAGCCTGGCCTGGGATGTCTCCAGGGATGGTTCATCCACCACCTCTCTGGCCAACCTGGGACAGGCTCTCACCACCCTCACAGACAACAATTCCTTCCTCATGTCCAGCCTGAAGCTCTCTTAAAAATGTTAATCCTCCACAACCACCCTGGTGACCCTCCACTATACTGGTTTTCCAATGTCTTTCTCATCTTGGGGGCCCAATGCTGGATTCAGTAGCCAGCTATTGCCTTCTTAGTTCCAAGAAGAATAAACCCTTCCTTATGGTGCTTAGTTTAGAATAGGACCTCTGGAAGACCAGCCTCAGCGTTCACAAATACAGGGAGAAACGTGCCTGGATTTGCTTCCTTTGTACACTAACATTGTAGGCATCCTACTTGCTGCTGTCAACTGCCAGCATGGGTGTCTTTTGATATTTACTGAAAGCTAGTGTATTTTTTTAGAATTATGTTGATCTGGTAGAAAACTTGTTTGCTCCATTTAAGCTTTCTTAGTTATTTTACCAAAAATCAATAGCTGTCACTTAGGAAACAGTAAAGCACATATACCTTACATGCATATAGACAGAAGTGAGGCTCATATCGCTTTGTTATAAAAAAAGGGACCCAGAGTTATGGCTCTTAAGCACGAGCTCGTCAGTCGATTCAGAGGAAGGCAGGGCCACGGGCACTAATGCACAGGGGAAAAAATATCAGAGCAAGGAACGCAAGGAGCTGAATTGTGCCAAATTACAAGCAATTGTAAACCAATATATCTGTGTTTAAAGGTTTCCATATTTATATTCCTAACACTCGCAATGTCCATACAGCTCTAAAGATAAAGCATGCGTAATGACTAAAAAGGCAGCCACCATATCTGCAATATGACAAGTTCACTTTTATATGCCTAATTTTACTTTGTTAAGCTTTTTGCAACTTCCCAGCTTGCGATAGCATCGCGCCCTTCAAACA
This sequence comes from Columba livia, assembly GCF_036013475.1. Lineage (NCBI taxonomy): Eukaryota > Metazoa > Chordata > Aves > Columbiformes > Columbidae > Columba > Columba livia. Next base: position 21,385,732 of record NC_088610.1, read on the forward strand.
CGTGTACATTATTATAGCCTGCCTCCACTTCAATTAAGTCACTCCTTGCGATATTAATTTATACACACCATCATACCAGGATTTGCGGGAACTAACTGATTTTAAGTGTTTTCTTCATTGTTTTCTTCTGCCTTTGTTTTTTCACCAGGGGTTGTTAACTGAGGACGTGATGCTGTCGGTACAGCACAGGGGGAGATGGTTTAGTTGGGGGCGCTTCTAGTTTTGCCTTTACATCAAGAAGGCTTTTTGCGCCTGGTCTATCAGAGTGCAAACACCATTAGACCTATAGGGCCTCACTTGACAGAAAAATATATAAAATACTTTCTAAAAATCTACTCTCATTAGAAACAGCTCTGTTTCCTCTGAGCAGAGCCAGTGTAAACTACCAGTTTACATTTTACAGATTGTATCACAGCCACCCAGATTCAGGCTGTGCCAATTCTACAGTCCCTGCAAGGCAAAAAACCCCAGAAGTAGAACCTACCAGCAATTTACATGTGAGCAGGATGGTCCAGAGCAAATCTGGACCTACCTGCAGCTGCAGGCCTGATTTTGCTGGACCCCACAGTTCTCCAGCCCCTAAATAAGAAAAATGCTGGGAAATGGTAAAAGCAGGAGCCTGGTGCTGAGCAGTGATGGACGCACATCTGGAATAAGTGCAGTAGAAATCTGCAGAAAAAGTCCATCAGAAAATCATGCTTGCTTTTATTACCATTTTGTGGCTAGCCAGCGACAAGAGCTTTCTATATTAATGAATTCATTGGATTCATGTTTCAAAAATAATAAATGTTGTTACTATTATTATTATTGGAATGGATTTCTCTATTATGTGGTGAGTGATTGTAGCTACTTACTGCCTCCAGCATGGGAACCACCTAAGGAATAATACAAGCAAATAATATTTCTGTAGTTGTTGCTACAGGGTTGTGGTTTGTTCTGTTTTTAAGTGGGGAAGGTATTAACCAGAACAACAGCAACAATGGTAACAGAAATAAAGTCATTATAATGTTTTGTGTAACACCAGCAATTTTCTCAGGTAAATTTAGTTTGAGGCACATGACTTAACGCTTCTGTAAGGGTTTTTTTTCCCCTTGATTTCTTGGAGCTCTGCCTCTAATAACAGCTTCACACTTTCTGCCTGCATCATCCTATGTACAGAGGAAGGGAAGCCAAACAAATCTCAGCACAATGACTTCCTGATCCAAAGATTGCCAAGGAGGACGACGAGGCTCTTTGCTTCACAACCCCCTTATCGACACCTATTAGTCTGCGTGTGCCTCTTCGCCTTGTGTACTTTGGAGGTGGGGCCCATGGGCACCTTCGGTACCGCAGCTTTTATTCTCGCGAGCTCATCCATAAAACGCCGAGCGCTGGCAAAGAGCAGAGGAGATGAACCGACTGACCGTAAATGATGCACTCACAAGCTAAACCCGGATAACAAGTGGATAGAGCGGGTCAGCTGCAATCGATGGCTTTCCTCCAGCTAGCCAACAGTGCGGGGAGTGGAAAAAGAAGGCAGAAAAGGCTGAAGATCTGCCTGGGAGGCACTCCAGTAGCTCTGCTAGCCTGGACCAGTCTCCCCTGCCGTCACAGAAGGGTTTCGGGTAGAAGCAACGAGTTCCTCTTCACCCCTGTTATTAATATTTCCTCCCTAGAGTGGTCACCAAGTCCCTTCACCACCTCTTTTTCACATGGTGCCTCCATGCAAAGAGCCGCCGTGGCATTTGTGACACAGACAATTAGCAAAACACAGGACTTTCCAAGGGGCCTGATCTACTTGTCAGGATAGTTTGACATGAGGCCAATAGGATGGATTCAAAAAAGATGGGATCCCACCGTGCCAAAACACAACATTTGGTTGAGCATCTGCCAAAACAAAACTAGCAGACTGTTGAAAAAGCTGCATTTTCCAGTTTTTGGGGTTTTTTTAGGCAGGCACAATGGCAAAGAGGATCACTGTGAGCATCTTCAGCTCCACAGCCTATGTGGGCAAGTACCCCGTGATAGCTGGGGCAGATGGAAGGGACATTTATTAAAAATTCTAGGCAAAATTTAAACTTACAGACCCAGCAAATTGCTCTGCTGCCACACTGTACCAGAATTAAGGATTTTTCCCTGCAATTATGTGAATATAGAGCCTTGGTCCATTGCAGCAGAGTGGAGGAACCAATCCCTTCCATGCTACCTTCATTTCAGTCATGCCGCATCATTATTTGATTAAAAAAAAAAAAAAAGAATTACATTTTGATAGCTAAAACTCATAGGGAACTTAATTCTGCTGACCACTTGTGCCTCCATGACTTCAGATATAGTGTGACGCCTTCCCATGGGCAACACTCTGCGCTGGGACATTTAGAAGACCTCTTCTCTCCCAAGCATAGGAACAGTTTTCTGCAGCTACTTGGGTGTTGCAAGGATGTCTCTGGGCTGTGAAGGTCTGTCCTACGTGGACAACTTGCAGCCATCCCTTCTGCCACTGCTCTTTGGGAGTTTGTGCTCATATGAGGAACTGAGATGGGCTCCAGATCTTGAAGGGGGCTTATAAGAATGACGGGGTGAGACTTTTTAGTAGGGCTTGTTGCGATAGGACAAGGGGCAATAGTTTTAAAACAAAAGAGGTTAGATTAAGACAAGATATAAGGAAGAATTGTTGTCTGTGAGGGTGGTGAGAGCCTGTCCCAGGTTGGCCAGAGAGGTGGTGGATGAACCATCCCTGGAGACACCCCAGGCCAGGCTGGACGGGGCTCTGAGCAACCTGAGCTGGTGAAGATGTCCCTGCTCACGGCAGGGGGGGCACTGGGGGAGCTGGGAACGTCCCTTCACCCCAAACCATCCTGTGATTCTGTGATCTATGATGAGATGGCACGGATGGACAAAATATCAAGACAGCAGAAAGATTCATCTTCAAAGCGAGGGGAAGGTTGGAGCCAGACTGAGCGTGACCATATACATAAGGAAAAAAGAAAAGAATTGAAAGTTTCCTCCGTGAAATATATAAATGTAGGCAAGAAAGGAAGACAGCCAGCCAGCAAAAGCAGGGCCAGGCTAAAGGGTAATCAAAGTATTCCTCCCAAATTAAACAGAAAACGAGTTTTCGGTCGTAAAGGTGATGTGGATTGAGGAGTGAAGGCAGTTACCCGGAATAAGAGGTGGGGAACAAAATCAGCCACATCAACAGTCAAAGCAGGACCCTGGAGGGGACCCAGATGAAACCCGAGGGGTTGGGGAAATCTCCATCCCGTCTGGGGAGAAGCAGCACATGGTGTGCAGAGGGGAGAGCAGAGATTTCTAATGAGTCTTGCAGGTCAAATGGCACTGATTGAACCCCCACAAGCAAATGGATTATAAGGAAAGTAAAGGAAGATAAGGAAAATGAAAAGCATGAGCTAGCCAGCTACGGATGTGTTAACCCATTTATAGTTATACACAAGATTGTAGGACAAATTCTGAAGGAAACATTAATTAAAGGCACTGAGAAAAATGAGATAAAGTGCAACACAGGTTTACCAAAGGCAGTTTGTGCCAGACTGTACTGACATCTTCCTTTGATAAGATAATTGGTTTTCCAGACAAGGGAAATTTGGTAGATCTAATCTATCTAGAGTTCAATAAAGCATTTGATATGGTGCCGCATGGGAAATTATTAGTGAAGCTTGAGAAAATGAGAATTAACAGAAGAACACTGAAGTGGAGACCGGCGCAGAGACGGCAGCAGGATTGTCACGGGGGAAACTCTACCGGTGAGAGGTTGCTGGTGGGGGTCCAAAAACCCTGTCTTGAGACTGATCCTGGTCCATCTCTAAGGCTGGGAGCAGACTGGTGAAGTTCGCTTGCTTACCTGGGTTTTGTGCAGCGTGACTCTCACACCCTGGGTGCTCACGACCTTGAAGGCTGAGGATGGGAGCTTCGCTGCGGACTTTGTAGGGATGCACCTGCACCATGAGATGGCAATGTTGTTCCACCAAAGAGCATCCTTTTCCTCTCGTTCTCTAGTTTTTGCTGTCTGGACACATTTTGGCCCATACTCCAAGAAAAATCAGTGACTGCAACTGTGAAATGACGATGATGGTGGAGGCTAAATCGGTCCTCGCGTGGCTAGAGCAACGTGGCTCTGGACAACCAGCCTTCGTGTCTTCGGACTGAAAAATGTGGAGGTGACATGGGAAGGGACCATTGTTAAATATGTCAGATGAGGAACAAGGCTTCGCTATCCTCACCGCAGACCCAGTCCAAATAATCTTTCACATTATTCAAAAAATAAAACCCAAACCAGGCAATGTTGCTCAGGGTAAGTGCAAATGCGTACACGTGTGCATGGCAGAGAAAGAGTGACAGGAGGAGAGAATTTTGTATAGAAATAAAATCTGTGTATTCCTTCCCTGCATTTTTAGCTTAAATTACATCCAAATGCCATCTGATCAATTCAGCTGAAATGAGCCCTTAATCCTAATAACTCTTGATCACCTTTTTAAACCTTGGGAAACAGCAGGGAACGTGTTTGCGTTCAGTACTAACACCTTGATTCAAATTTCTTTGGCGTGTACATAACTTACATAAGCATAAAATGCTCCCGTTAATATTAAACAAGGTATCAGAGAGGGCCAAAGAATTGCTTTGAGCTGCTTTCCCCCCACCGTGCATCACTTCTTATTGCTCCAGCTCCTTTCTCGAATGGGAAGCTAGGGAAGGTACATTAAATCTTTATGAATGTAACGCAGCAGCAGGTTGCTCTGCCTGGGATAAGCTAAATACATCCCATTCGGACCCTTCCTGTGTACTAGAAATGTTTTAATCTAAAACAAAGCAGAGAAGATCAAGCAAACAAGAGGCTTTTGAAGGCACCTGGGAGGGAAATAGCTGATGCTGAGTTTTACCTGTGCTGCGACAGATTTAGCCAAGGAGAAGACTCATGATTTTCTTTAATGCTTTGATAAAAGCTTAGAGGATCTCATTATTCTTTAAACCTAGGACAATTTTGTTGGCTTTAATAAGTCTTCAGGGGGAACTTTTAAATATTGAATTTGCTAAAGGATGCTGTTTCGGAGAAATGTGGGCGTTAGCAGTCCGCTGTAACCCCTCAGTCAATCATTAGTCATTATGATGCCTCCTGAAAGTTGAAATTCATGCATTATTATTCTTACTTTCTGGATTTCTTACCTTTTTTTTTAGTACCGGTGCAATCACTTCTTTGCCAGTAGTAACCTACACAATAAAATCGTTTCTTTCTCCCTCTCATTTTACAGCTACCCAGGAATTTCTTTAGGTCATCTATCACTTACTAAATTATGGGTTAGAGTTGTAAGAGAGGAAAGGCTGGCAGGCAGCATCTCTTTTTATAGTAGTCTTGCACAAGCCTGGCCCCAGCTGCTCCAAATTAATGCGGGCCCAGTGGTGTAAATCAAGATGTATTCATTTGAATGCAGCCGTGATGATTTTTCCCAGCTGAGTGTTTGTTGGAGGGGGGAGTGGTGGCTTTTTGTGGTACCCTGCTCATCACCCTTTGTTCTCCTCAGTAGACCTGGTGTTGAGAGTCCTTGGGGTGTGTGAGCTTCCCTGGCCTTGATGAGAGAGCAAAAGTGTGGGGGAATCCTGAAGGTGGTAGCATTTCCATTTTCCAAGAGCAAATTTACTGTCAGCAGCAGTGAGAGCATCTGAAAAAATAAGGATGTACCTGGTGGAGATGGAGTCAGTGGTACAAGGGAAGGTGATGGGAGGCACCAGGTGTGCCCCTGCAAGTGGGTGTGAGGATGGGGATGGAATGAGCAGTGCAAACCCTCCCATGTTGGGAAATCAAGCAGTGAGGAGAGAGTCAAAGGTATCGTTGTGGACTGTTTGGCTGCCACACAGCTGTGAGCAGTGGGAGTCTGAGTATTTGTTCTCCAGCTTCTACGCTTTCTCCTGTAGGACCAAACACTAAATCACAGAATCACAGAACAGTTTGGGTTGAAGGGACATTCCCAGCTCCCCCAGTACCCCCCCTGCCATGAGCAGGGACATCTTCACCAGCTCAGGTTGCTCAGAGCCCCGTCCAGCCTGGCCTGGGATGTCTCCAGGGATGGTTCATCCACCACCTCTCTGGCCAACCTGGGCCAGGCTCTCACCGCCCTCAGGGACGACAATTTCCCTTCATCCAGCCTGACTCTCCCTCCTTTAGTTTAAAACCATCACCCCTTGTCCTATCGCAAGAGGCCCTACTCAAAAGTCTGTCCCCATCTTTCTTATCAGCCCCTTTTAAGTACAGAAAGGCCACAATAAGGTCTTTCCAGAGCCTTCTCTTCTCCAGGCTGACCACCCTCACTCTCTCAGCCTGTCCTCATAGAAGAGCTATTTTAGCCCTCAGATCATTTTTGTTCATTTTGATCATTAAATCCTTTGAGGCTCCATCCTACAGCACCTCCTTACACCCAGAGCCTGTGTAGATGGTGTGGTTGTGCAGATATCCCACCTGTTGCCAGCATTTTCTAACTGGAGCCCTGCAACAACTAAGCAGTTTTAGAGTTCCCCTCCAATTTAGCTATAAATAAGAGGATCAAGGTTCTTGACCTCTGGAAAATCAGTGTGACCCCACCATTGTACAGCCATGCTCAAACCACTGTATTAAACTGGCAGGGAAGATAAATTTGGGAGGAACTAATGAAGATCCCTAGGGCCCCGGTTCTCCATAGCTGTCTTGTTAGCATGATCTAGGAAAGACATGGGGCTCTTAAAAAAATAAAAAAACAGAGATAATAAGTGACTTGTCAGAGTCAGGGAGAGAGAGAATATTGTCAAGGAGGTGTTATAGCGCTGGAAAAAGGATTGCAGAGCATCACACAACCAAGCACCATCGCCAAGGGGACCGGGGGGCAGTTATCCCTCCAAAACCTCAGTGACCTTCATGGCCCATCCAAAATCAGCATCATTATTAAAGGCAATGAAAGTTCCCATCCTGTGTCCCATTCTTCTTCTTGCTGTCAAAAGCAGAGTAGATGTGAAAGCCCTTTTGTTTTTGTCTTTGTGCCAGGAGGGACTGAATAGCTTGTGAATGGTGTGAAATTAGGGTCTCTCACTCATTTAAAAGGCCCAAGATCAATATTTGACAAGAGGCAGAAAAACTTTCAAAGGCGTCCAAGGTGGCTGGAGCAGAGGGCTGGGGTGTGAAAAGCCACCCAGGGGATTTGTATACCCAGCGCTGGTGGAAACGGCTGGAAACCTGGAATCAAATACAACAGGCAGCATGGACATCACAGCTCACACTGCCTTCCAAATACTCCAGGTTTCATACCCTCAGGGGCAATGAGAAAGGCACGCGTGGTTCTGTTGGTAAAACTAGCCTCTGCCAAGTCCAAGATCCTGAAGAAGGAGATGAAACTCGAAGTCTGTTGGTGAGGAAGGTGGCAAAGACAAGGGATTTGGGTTCAGCTGTCAGCTCTGTGATGGCTGATGGCCAAGATTGGCGTGCCCAGGCAATTGTCCAGGTGGGGATGGACTGGTCAGGAAGCCCTGGTGGCCTGGGCCATCCACCTGTGGGTGACAGCAAACCAGAATTAGATGCAGCAGTGAGTCTCAGGTCCCCAAACTCGCACGTCCTTGCTCTCGACCTTTCAAAATGACTGGCAGATGGATGGGAAAATTGCATGGGACAACAGAGAATCAAGTAATGATTTTAAAACTGTTTCCAAGCCTGCTGCTTCGTCACAGTTCTCAGATGCTACAGAACAGAATTATACTCGCTTTCCAGGTACTGCAGGCGCTGATTTCCCCTTAAATTGTATTTTGGCCACTCACCATGCCATCACTGTCCCAGCTGCCATTGGGGATCCCAGTGGCACCAGGAATCAGGTGGGTTCCCATTGTGTTCATCTGTCAGTGAGGACAACATGCCAAGAATGGATTAAACCTCGACACCAGAGACCTCAGGAGCTCTGGTACCAGCCTGTGTCCCTCACTAATCCTATTCTCTATTAATTTGTTATCCCATTAACACCTTGCACATTTCTTTCTCTCACCGCTGTGCTATCCTGAGAGACTTCTGGGGACCTTGTAATATGGTATTCTGTTGTAAAGAGTGTAAGCCAGCAAACTCCTCTCATCTTAGCCTAGAAATCCCTTGATAGAAAGAAAGAAAACGGCTGCTTTGTTTCTTTCAATCAATACTATCCATTAAGATCTGTGTCTAACAGCTCCCAGTCCAAGTGAATAACTGAATGAGCTACCTCCTGCTCTCTTAAACCTTTGGAAACAGTAAATGCTCTTCTGAAAAAGAACAATTTGATATCGCAGCCCTGTCTGGACCAGGTAGGGGGGCAGCTTTCTTCTCTGATGTCTGAAAACAAAATTGCTTGTGATTTTCATAGAGAGCAATGGAGGGCAGAGGGAAACGTGCCTCTCCCCAAGAAGGGCTCAGCTAAAGCCTCACAGCTAAAAACCGTTCTTCTCATTCCTATCTTCAACCTGTCTGTGTCCAGCTTATACACAGTTGTCCTTGTGCCTATCGATACAGGTGCAATCACTATTATTGCAATCAAAAGTAATAGGGAAATTGGTGCCCCTATTCTCTTGGGAACCCCCAAACAAATTTTCTGCTTTAAGCAGGGCACCTGACAGCAAAAGACCAGGTGTTAAGTCTGGGGTGGCAAACTCTGCCCGGAAACGACACACGTAGCCCTCAAATAGGCAAGCGAAGGGATTCTTGGTAGATGTAGGCAAATCTCATGCATTACACAGGCAGCTACAATAGAATATTCATCCCTATCAACATTTCAGAGAGAAACTGCGGCTTAGAAGAGGCTAAGAGGGTGATGACGGAAATGAAGAGCCCATCTGAGAAGTGCTTGGTGCCTGGAGAAATGTATTCACTGAGCGGTGCCTGCTGCAGTGCTTTGCAAAGCATGCGGAGTTATGAAATGGTTTTCCCTTCCCGCCTGCCGTCCCACGGAGCGTGCCGCTGAGTGAACAGTAACCGAGTGTGCGGGGGGAGTGTGATCCGTGTTCCTTATTGATTGGGAGGTTCATCGGTTAGCATCAGCCTGATCAATACTTTATTATTCCAGCCATCGATTCCTGCTTTGTTTGTGAACTTTACCCAATTGATATACATTAAAAAGTTTAGCAGCATTGATAAGGTTTAAATCACGAGCTCAACAGAGAAGAAAAAGAAGCTGCTTGTAGCACAGGGCTCCTGGCATTGCAATATCTCAGGTGCAGGTGGATGCTGCTTGGATAACCTGGGGTGTTATTCTCTCCAGGCTGGACAGGCTAATGACCTCTTGGGCACATAAAGCCTAATTAGAGCTAGACCCTGCATTGGAATAAGGTGAACAGGTTCAGGAGGAATTGCTGGGGTGAACAACAGTCAAGAGGCTGCTGCTCTCTGACCATCTCACTTGTGGGCCTCTCCTGGCTATAGGGTGCTGCTTGTGGGGTGGTGGAAGTGGGCATTGCTCTCCTAAAAATGTGATTTCGGGCCTGTTCTCAGGCTACCAGAGATCCCATGGGTTGCGGGAGGGATGCTGGTGCCCTTTGAGGAGCCATCTGCTAGTCCAGACTCACTTATGACACCCTGGCATAGTTCTTCTACCCGAGTCCAAACCATCCTCAGCCCAGGGTGATCCTGACCCGTGCAGTCTGACATGAGGAGCAAGAAGTCTCCTGACAAGCCAGCACCAAAATTCTCTGTAGTTAAGTCCTGAACCTGCACAGTGTCCTTGGAAAGAGATAAAGGAGCTGCTTTGCCTCCATGAGCGGGACCATACTCCTCAGCCCAATGTTCCCCTGGCAGAAGAAAACTTTTGGAAAAGATGTAGATCTGAAACAAAATCCAGTAGTTTGCCCTATGGCCAAATGAAAAAGGGCCATACACAAAGAATTTCAGTGTTGCAAGACAAGAAGTCTCCATGCCCAGCCCAGGGAGATGAAACCAAAGTGCTGCTTGGGTTGTACATGGTGCATTTTCTCTTGCTGGTTGTCCCTTGACTCCAGTGAAGAGTCACATACCCCTTCCATACCCCTGTTTCTGGCTTCAAAGGAAGGGCGATATGCCCATCTTGTCCTCAGAGAGTGGCATCCCAAAACACATTTGACCTGGGCACTTGTTAAATACCAGCCTGTGCCATCCTCCAGTGCAGTGCATCCTTTGGACCAGCTCCTTTCCTTTTTTTGCTGATGGTTATTGAGGCAGGAGTATAAGATACCATGCAGCTTTAGGAAAAATAAAACACACAAATATATATATATATTAGCAAAAGCATCCTGATTAAAACCGATTTTATAGCAGGATGCAAGCTGTAGCTGAAGTCAGCATCTGATGTGCTGGCCCCTGCTCTCACTGAACTACTTGTATATTATTCACAGCTGTAAATTGCTTTGAGATTTCTGGATGACATTAGAGTGGATAAAACCCTATTTCTCTGCACTTCGCTTAAACATCCCCACGTAAAATCTATTAACGTTCAGAGGGATGCATGGGGATGAAAGGCAGGGGGAAAAAAACCCCACAACATCGCTAAGAGTATGCACTGCCCCAAGCTTCATGTAATTTTACCTGAAAATGAAGCTTTTGTCAGTGTCTTTTCTCCATGGGGCTTTTCCATTCCCTGATGTAATCTGAACATTTTACTATTTGTGTCATTACTGAACAAAAGGGTGAAAATGTGATTTTTTTTTTTTTAATTAAAGGGCTTTCCCCCCTGCATGGAAATGGTAAAAGAATACCAAATTATGGCCTGACAAGGTACACTTCTGAAAGAGAATCACCAGAATACAGCAGATCTGTATCTTATCTCTCTATGAAATTGCCTGTCTATGTGGGAGCATTGTAACAGATTTCATCTGGGCAGAAATTCGTAGCTTTGCCGGCTCTAAATAGGAAGCTTATTGGAGCTAAATTGCAAGTGAACTATGCACGAACCAATTTCAATACTAATGAGCTCTTAGCCACACACTTGCAGCAAGAGGCTGGGGCTGAGATTGAATGGGGATATTCTTCCCTGTATGCAAGCCCCAAAATCGCATTGGCCTTTGCCTGGAGGTGGGACAGGGATGAAGGGAGATGTGGTGGTTCTTCTCACCATGGTTGGAGTTCTTCTTGCCCAGCGTGAGATGCAGGAGGTGGGACCCTGGTGACAAAGGGTGGCCGAAGGTGGACAACCTGCTGCTTCTGCCTCCTCCCCATGAAGAATCATAGAATCATTTTGGTTGGAAGAGACCATTAAGATCATCAAGTCCAACCACAGGTCGTCGAGTCCAGCCATAGATCATCGAGTCCAACCATAGATCTAGTCCAACCATAGACCGTAGAGTCCAACCATAGATCATCAAGTCCAATCATAGATCGAGTCCAACCATAGACCGTAGAGTCCAACCATAGATCATCGAGTCCAACCATGAGCAACAGATCATGCTTTTTCATGCCTTTTTTCTGTCCTTGTTTATAAGAAATACTTAATTTTCAACAGAAGCGAAGGGAGTCACTGTTCTGGTTGAAAACTCACTTTTCTCACCAGAACTAGTTTTGACAGCCTGATTTTTTTTTCTTCTGCCCAGACTTTATGGAGGATCCCCAAAGGCTCAAATGCCCATCTGAGGAGTGTGACTACCTAAAGGTGCTGCTTTTATTATATATGAAATAAACACTTCCTCCTGTCTCCTTCAGCCTGAAGTCTTTTCCTATTTTTAATTAGTAGGTTTTGGTTTTATTTTGCTTTCATGATGTATCTTTTGAGTAATTTGTTCAGATAGGGAATATTTTTAATAAATATTTTTTGAAACGATGGTTGGATTACTTGCTCTAGTGTTCATAAATAGGTTTTCTTGATAATAAGGCTGCATATATGGTTTAACAGAGAGAGCTGTTGATTTATGGTAACATTAAGCATGTACGTGAACTTACATTTGAGACTGATAAATACGATCCTTTAATACGCACATGCATCATTTTTATGTTTCTTTTACAAAGAGGCTTTGAATTGTGTTCATATTGTAAAATTACACCAAAAAGAATGCCTGCAGTCTGCATGGGAGCGAAGGCTGTTGAGGGGTAATGAAATATGCATTTTCTGGTATACTGTGTGCAGGCTTGCTATGGGAGCAGTATAAAATTTATGATATCCTGAGCTATTTGTTTTCATGGGTTTTGAGAACTTGGGCCTTGTAAATGCCGTTACCGATAACTGTTGAAGCAGTTGTTCATTTGCAGCTTTAACTGTTTTTTTTAATGAACGGGTTTTATTGTTATTGTAATTAGTAAAGTGGCTGTTTTCTGATTTTGCGCTGTTTTTCCTCCACATTTTCAGCCCAGTTTCTCAAGGCAGGGAGGTTGGCAAGCTGTCCTGTAACCCTTTCGGAGCTGTGGATTATTTCAGCCAACATTTGGCTGTGCAGCTGATGTCTCCAAGATAATTAAGTTCCTGCAAGCCTTGTGAAAATTGCCAGCTGAGTAGAGGAGAGGTGAGACTTCAACCACTGCCACCAGTAAGGGGAAGGGTGGCAGGATTCAGCCGTTGGGTTTGGCAGCAGCTGGATTTCTAACAAAAGTATTTAAGACATAATAAACATGAAGTTTTCTCCCCTCAACTCATGGCAGAGTGGCAAATAACATTGACTGGGAGAAGCATGTTTTGGTATGTGGGAAGGTGGCGGTTAAATACAATCAGATGCTTCAAGTGCAGTCGTTCTCTGCCCACCCATCGCTTCCCTCTGAAACATCACTTGTGCTTTTGGTGTCCTCTACTTTCCTGGTTTTTTCCTTGTTTCTTTGCTTTCTTCTCTTTCTCTTCATTTTGTTCAGCCCAGCAATGTGCAGTCCCTCCTCCCATCCTGCTTCTCTCTCTCTCTCTGCATCTCCTCCTTTAATCTACCAAGAGTATTTGCTGGGGCATGCAAAGCATCATCCTGATTTGGAGTTGATGCTTCCAAGCAGTTGATGAAGATGCTTCACATCCCAGCATCATTGTTTCACGCTCTCTGCAAACTCAGGCAAGAATAGCTGCAGCCTACAGGTGGGTATGGACCTATGGGTGGTGGTTGGAAAAGCCAAACACAAGCTTGCAGCCTGCAAAGGTTGCCCACGCCATCACTTGACTTGTTCTGGGTACAGCTCATGGGATAAACATCCAACTAAATGCTTTTTTTTTTTTCTTTAAATGACATGTTAAAATGAGGAGTTGGTGGGATCACTGAATTGTGAACCCAAGAGGGGAGGCCTTGACAAGGTGAACCTCTTCTAGCCTCAACCTCTTCACTCAAAAAAGGAGCAAATGGTTTGTTTTCCCTTCCCCACCTTGACTCAGGACCCAGACAGACACAAGGGCTCAATGTACAGAGCTGAGCCTCCCCAAGGAGACATTAAGAAGCCTGTTGACACGGTCTAATACTTGAAACCATCAACTTCATAAGCCCTCAGCGTTTTCATGGGGAAAGGAGAGGATAATGAGCTGCACAAGCACCAGGGAGAGGAGGTTTCTCCAGGTGCAAGGGGGTGGGAAGACCCATAACTCTGTGATTTCCATTAACTTTTTCAGTGGATGCAGGAAGATGCTTTCTCACTCAAGCGAAGCCCCTCCTAGCGAGTGAGGACATGAGTAACGCACTTGATGCTGTGCCACATAAAACACACGAAAAAGGGGATAAATACCAAGAGGTAAAAATACTGTTTCCCAAGTCAGACCTTTGCTGCTGAATGGGAAATAAAGCATTTGTGACTGCAAAGCCCTTCAGTGGAGAGCATCCTGGTGGCACCACGGGGCTGGATGCAGGTGGATGGTCAGACCTGGAGAGCTCGTAACCGAAAAGATCATCAGGAAGAAGCTGGGATGAGAGAGACGCGATGAGGAGCCAGAAGCACTGGGATTTTGCAAGCTTTTTTTCCTAAAAACCAACAAAACCTTTAAAAAAAAAGCTGCATGGTTTTCCTGTTTTTTCAGGTTGATAGGAACATGCTCTTCTTAATGTCATGAACCACTCTTGTGCTTTCTGACCATCCATCAGCGACCTCCTGGTTTGTCCCATCAAGGGTCTGTCAGGGACTATCCAAGGCTTTGTAATGAGGCAAAAACACCCGACGTAGTCACCTTCATAATGCATTTGGAAAAAAGCTCAAAGTATTATGACTTTATCTGCAATGAAGGAAACAGTACCGTTTTTAACAGTTGCAGCTATGAATTTGCATGAACTGCCTGCAAGCTTACTTACCTAAACATAAATTTCCTCAAACATTCATCAGATATGATGGGGTTTTTTAAAAAAAATAAATTATTAGTGATTCATAAGACACTTTAGTACAGTTGCAATAGTGAAAATAGTGTGTTATTAGCTTAAGGGGACATTAAACAACTTATTCAGTCAACTTCTACATCAGCTTCATACATGCTGTGGGTCCTGTGCATCCATGTAGCTCAAGCTCACTGTCGTCATCTGGCTGGATGTATCATTGGGGCTGATTTTGATGGTTTTGTGTGAGAAAAAACACCCTTAAAGGATGATTCATCCCCTTGTAAGACAAAGAGACCTCAGGCAGCTGAGAAATCACTCAACACAAGTCTTACAATTCCAAGGTGCCTCAACCTCCAACCAAAACAAAATATTCCTACCAGTACCAAGGGTTTATGAACATGTCTCCCCAAAAGCCCCATTTGCAGAGGCCCATGGAGAAGCCCAGAGCAGGTTTTTGACAGGGCAGAATGGAAAATAAATAATTTCCATGTAGTCTGGTGCTGGCTGGATGATGAAAAAGCTTTTCTGGCCATCCTGGAGGAAGGATGCCCGGGAACGGTGCCCGTTGCGCTCTCTCACACTCCAGTTATGCCTGTGTTTCTTGGCAGAAGCACAGTTGTCTGGTCTTTTTCTCCGCTATAATCCCCTCTTTCATTTTTTTGAATTATTCCCAAGTGGTACAATTGGGGAATATCCTCCTCTCAAGGGGTATCAGCTGTACGCATTGGCCTTGACTTGGTTTTGTTATGCTGCTCCAAGCAACGTGGAAGAACCTGTGAAATGCAACTGGTAAGTGCACTTTTCAGATCTTTTTCAGAAGTGTATCCTTCTAAAAATTTTTATTTTATTTTATTATTTTTTTTTTAACCAAGCACTGGGTTCCAGCTCCCAAAATATACCACGGCTTGTCGTTTGAAGAGGGCTTTGGAAATGAATGGAGCACTGATCACAATTAGTACAAAGTAATTTAAAATTATTTGAAGGGCTTTCATAACATGAAGTGTTCCAATAATTTGTAATTACTTAATGTTTCACCTGCTCTGAATCCCATTTACTTCCCAAATCAAGCCCTTGAAGGGCTTTGAAGTGGCACATTTCAAAATGAACAGGGCAACCTGGAGTAGCTGCTAATTCTAGAAGCACTTCTGGTGCTCCTGCATAAGGAGGGGTTTTTTTTGGATGCAGTCCCCAAATGGTCACTTAAAGATCATCTCCCAAGGTAGGTGGGAAAGCCTTAGGTAAGGCATGGGATGTCAGAATGTGAGCAGGTTGGGCATGCCATCACATGGTGGCTGTGGGGACACCAGCAAGTATGGGAAACATGTCCTGCAGACCACCTCCGAAGGAGGTGATACGAGTTGAACCTGCAAAAAGTGATGGAAAACCACCGAAAAAGGAACAGAAATGTCCAAGTGGTGACTTGTCAGAGCAATGTGAACACGGCCACAGGGTGTGGGGACATTAATCCTCTGGTGTTCCCACATTCACCACCATCAGGAGCAGGATCTGCAGGATGAATGGGCAAATGTCTGGTTGACTCTTTGGTCAGAGCAACTCCAGGAAGTGACAGCCTAAGCCAAACTCCATGGACTGGCCTCAGAACTATGTCTTGCATGTTTGGAAAATCTCTTTGCTGATTCCTTCTCCCCTTTCTGCCTGTCTCCAGAGCGTAGGAGAGTGGGACTCGTACAGAGAGATTATCTTGAAGAGTTTTCGCTAATTTTGAGCATAATCAACATGTGAAGCCCACTTAAGGCTGTCAATTGTTACACAGTGGTGCTTTATAGACGAAGAACATCCTCATGTAGCACAGCACGGGTCCTCCCTGCTGCACACAAGCAGACCCTCGGGAGCGCCCCATTTTAACTTTTCCCTTTAGAGCTGGCCTAAAGCCAGCAGAAAAACCTGGCTGGAGTCAGCAGCAAACCTTCAATCTCAGAACATGGAGGACAAACAAATGATTATCAGCAGAGGGGAAGAGTAATCGTAGACTCACCGTACCAGCCAGCTCTGAAACATCCCCAGGGAATGGAGGATATTACAATGGGTTGAGTGCAGCCTTCATGGAAGACGTTGTTTGCAAAGTGTTTGTGCAGAAATAGTCTTGGCAACACGTCTAACAAAAGAAAACTGGGTGGTTTTTCTCCATGATCTGTTACAGGAAGAACAAAAAAAGATGAAGGTGACAACCTGTGCACAACTGGCCATCAGCTGCAAGGGGAATTCATGGTCAGCAAACACCTGTGAGGGCTCAAACCAAATGGCCACAGCTGATGTCAATGAAGATGTTCTGCATCACCTGCCCCTGGTAATCAATGCTAAATTACTTTTACTGGATGTCTGTACTCCTAAAAGTGCCTCCTTTTGCCTTGAAGGTAAATGGTACCTTTGAATAAGAGGAAAAAGAGGGCGGAAAGGTCCTGCAAGGGGCTTGTAATGAAGGAACTGAATCTCAGAGATCAGCAGCCCTGAGGGTGTTAATGATGGGGCTCATTAGCAACCCTGAGCAGCCAATTGGGAAGAGCTGCTATAAAAACTGGCAGAGAAGAGCAGCTCTGGAAGTTGTGAGTAATGGTGGGATGGGAGTAAAGGGCTCTGGTATTGATTTCAACTCTTGGGAAATGCCCTTTTTTTTAGTGTGAGGAGGTGTCCAGGACCCACATCTATTGGAGGGGAAGCATCTCTCTAAGCTGGAGGTTCACCTCCCTGTGGAGTGGTGCAACCAGTAGGCACAGAGACAGCTCCATTATGAGAAATCAATTGCTCCTGCACAAGCACCAACAGCAAAACTTCCCCAGGCGAGTTAGCACCACTGGCAAATAACACAGTGACAAATAAGAGGGAGAAAAGCTCTTAAAATCTTTGGGAAAAGGGAGAAAATAAGGGGAAGAGGATGGCTGTGCAGCAGCTTCTTTCAAAAAATGGTTTTGCAGACAGGCATGAGGAGGAAGCCATAAAGGGACTAAATGAACATGTGCTGAAAACTTTATATGGGATATATGAATATTACAGCTTGTTATCGTGCTTTGTTTTTGCTGAAGTTAAAAAAAGCTCTTCAGCTTCAAAGTGTCTTCTGAGCAGAACTTCTTGCATTGCAAATTATTCTTAGTGAAACCTTACATCAAAGAAAGGATCTGTGCTTGCAGCTTGAACGGGACAGAAAAAAATACCCCTAAAAGATTTTCCAGCTAGAAATAGAGAGAATTAATGTCTTCTGGTGGGCTCCATGTTCTCGTGTTCCTCAAGCTTGTCTGGACTCAGGGTTCAAAGAGGAGCTCAGAGGAGTCCTGTATTTCCTCCGATCTTTGCTGGGGAAAATGTACTTGTTCCAGCTTCAAAGTGTGACTGGTCCTTTAGAAGATCTGGGTTGAGAAATGACACTTCTGGGAACACTCTGCTACGGACTACTTGTAGTAATTAGATATTTTTAGGGCTCCAGGAGAGCAAATTTGCTCTGAATACATGTGTGTGTAAGAATCAACCCAGTGCTGCTTGGGACAGCAGGTGTCTGGGCTTTTGATGGCATCGTGCAAAGATGTCACTGTGGGGCTGGGCTGCACCAGGGACATGGGACTTCTCTTCATGGTGAGGCTCTGCGTTTTGCATCACAGTCCCTTGAGCTGGTCCTGCTGATGCCGAGTCCTAGTCAGGTTTTTGAGAAGGGGGACATGATGTTGCACTTATTCCTGCTGAGCCCTGGTGGTTATTTCAGTGTTCCTCAGTGAAGATACAGGGGTGTGAAGTGAAGAGCGTCCAGAGCAAAGGGCTCCTCATTCTCCTTTCCCTCAACAAGAATAACATTCAGCAGAGAAACATTAATGCTTTATACTGGCCTGAATTTTGTGTGCAGCGCATTGCCTCTGGGTGGTATTTGGGCTCACTTTCTAGCTTTCTGGGAAGGAGCTGGCTTCAGTCATGTTTTATTAACTATAGGCTTTGACACCGTTGCCTCCATGGCCTCCTGGAGAGCCTTCAACAAGCTCCTGAGCCTCTCATGAAGTGCAGTTTGGTTGGAAAGCCAAAGAACTGGTGCCCCTGTGGAACCCATATGTGCTCCCAGGCCGTGTTGGCATGAGGAAATGTGAAGTTGTCGCCAAGCAAACCCAATCGATCGAATAAACAAGGAAACGGGTCTGCAAACCTGCCGAGCAGCTCAGCAAACACGGCGCAACCCAGGGCCGGGCTGGCTCCTCCAGCCCCGGCAAACACGCGGACAGAGCAAAACACCTCCCCTTGTTTCCAGAGCAAATGCGAAGGATTTAATGAGTGTGACAAGAGCGGGCAAATATTTACACTGATGGGCTCCAGTAGGCAAACAAACCAGGCTTTTAACAAATGAGGCGAATGTTATGCACAGGCTGTAATGCAAAGGGAAGTTTGTATTTTGGGTCTGGGTCTCCAAAGTTGCTCCATTTCTTTGACAAACTTGGGCAAACTGCCTTGTCAAAGAGCATCGGAGGCAAGGACGTTTAATTAAGTCTGCAAACACACACGGTATTAGCAATCCTAAATTGGCATTGAGAAAGAAGTGGGTTCTCATTAGATCTGCAGTCACATTAGATTAATTTTTGCCTCTTTGGCAAGCTGAGACCAACTTTCCCCTTCTCGTGCACATTCCAGCGGCAGCCCTGTGCCCTCCGGCACGCAGTAACCACCCCTCCAATCAGCCTTTCGTGACAAATGACCGCTGTTGAAACACTAAAACTCCCTGCAAAGCCACAAGTAAACACAACATTGATCTTTTTATAGGCTCTGAAGGTTCAACTGGAGAAAATGAGGGTTGCTGCTGGTGCAGGGGCTCAGAGTGTCTCGCCCAGCTGAAGCTATTGCGGTTGCAGAGAGAAATCTGTGCTGCTGATGGAAGGATGCAGAGCTGCTCTGGAGCTGCTGTAGCTTCCCTATCTGCAGCAAAACATCCCCAGTGGTGGCCCGAAAGCCTGTGAAATAAATCATCTTCCCTCCTTGCTCCTGGTGTGAGGCAGATGCTCTGTCAATTAAGGAACAGGCATCTCAGAAGATCATCCGCTAGGCTGGGACATGGGCTCATGCTGAACTGAAGGTGGGAACGGGCTCTAAAAGAAACAGCGGTTCTGCTGGCAGTTTGCAAAAACATCCATCTACAGCCCAGTACAGCTGCCCTGATGTAGCAGCTTTGCTTCTTATGGGTAGGGATGAGGCAGCTTGTGTCCCTGGGACTCTGCAGGTCCCAGGCAGGTCAGTGTAATGCCTCCAGACCTTCATTCTTGGGGCTGCCACCCCTTAGGGCCTCTTTGCAGCAGCACGGTGGTGGTGGCTGCCTTGGGGTTTGGGGTTGTCCTCAGCAATGGGGACTCAGGGTTATCTCTTTGCCTGGCAGGTGACAGGTTTTCCTGTCACTGCAGAGGTTTGGGGATCTTAAATCCCATCAAAGAGTCATAGAATAGACTCATAGAATCATTTTACTTGGAAAAGACCTTCAAGATCACCGAGTCCAACCGTTCCCCCAGCCCTGTCCCTGCCCCATGTCCTGAAAACCTCATGTCCGTCTGTCCAACCCTCCAGGGATGGTGACTCCAGCACTGCCCTGGGCAGCCTGTTCCAATGCCCCACAGCCCTTTGGGGAAGAAATTGTTCCCCAGATCCAACCTCAACCTCCCCTGGCGCAACTTGAGGCCGTTTCCTCTGCTCCTGGCGCTTGTTCCTGGGGAGAAGAAACCAACACCTGCCATGCTACAAAGCCCACAGGCTCTGGGCTATCTGCAGGACAGCTAATGAAGCTAACAAAGCTAACAAAGCTTTCCTGCCTTTTAAGAACACATCATATCTGGGGAGCTCGAGAAGTCCAGAGTGGACAGGCAGTGTTTTGTTGTTAGATTTTGGGGTCAATCCCCAGCTAAGTAGCAATTTAATCAAGTGACCAGTCTCAGACTGCCCAGGATCTGCCCAGCTGGGGGGTTTTCCCCTCTGTGTCCCCAGCCCAGTGGGTCCCATCACACTGTACCCCCAGCATCACCACCAGCAGCCCAGGACTGCAACTATTGATTAGCAGGCACTGCAAGCTCATTTGACCAGATGGGCTTTTAGGAGTGAATTAGAGGAAGTGTGCAACTAGAAAAGCATGAAAAATGTATATGATTCCTCCAGCTAATCACGGCAATAATGCATGTTCAGTGACAAGGCTTTCTTCACGTAAAGAGCAACTCCCATTTATCCAATTTATCCATTTATCTGGAAAGCAGCTATCATGGTAAACAACAAGTCAGAGGCAAGTCCACAGCTATAAATCAGCATTTTTTTTTTCCGAAGAGTAAGTAGAAGGACATGCTTCGTCGTAACAGCTTTGCACCTCAAGTAGAAATTACTCAATTCTGAAATCTGAAAGGACACTAGCAGACCTTGCGCCTAGCGGGCGCTGGATTTTAGTGAGGTTTCTTCTCCATTTACCATGCCAGCACCAGAATCTGAGTTAAAAATATTATCCTTGCTTTGCTTTAGCGGCGGCCCGTACTCCAGCTGAGCAACCCCAGTGCTTATAGGAAATGACAGTATATTCTTATTACTTCTCATGATATCCCTCACAATCAAATCGCTTCTCATTCTCCTCTCTAGGCTAAACGACTTCAGTGCTTGCAATGCCTCTCTGCATCATATTGTTCTGGTTAATTATTTTTTTCTCACTGCCAAAAAGCTAACAAAGAGAAAGGGAGCAAGTGAGTGGAAAAGAGAACAAATTTACATGGTTCTTTGTATGAAAGGTGCCCAGTGTGCTTTAACATCTCTAGGTTCAGTAGCGAAAAGGAATTTCTGCTTGTAATTAAATGCTTAAATAGAGTCTGCACCCAAGTTTGCCTTCTGTAAATGGGAAAGCAATTAATGGCTTGCATCAGTGCTATTTGTCTCCTTCTTCTTACTATTTGTCTCCTTCTCCTTGACTCTCTCCACCAGCAAGGAGGGTCTTGTCCCACACAGGAGGGCACTTTGAATGTGTCTGCACCATGGAGCTGGGACAACACAATTGTTTAAAGCACCTTGGGTTAGGGTCTAAACAGTGCATAATATATTTATTGAAGAGAACGGGTTAATGAAATAAAAGGTGAATGATCAACCAGAGAAAGCAAAGCCCAGAATTTCTTCTTGCAAGTCCACCTGACAGGAGAGCAGCCTGTTACAAGGAGGAGATGCCTGTTTGGGTCAAAAAGGTGCCTTTTTAGGAATATGGGTTTCAAGTCCAGCCTCCTGGTGATCTATATTTGCAGTTCCTATCATGTACTGAAAGATTCAGTAACAAGAGATGGCAAAGGGAGAACCAGGATGGGAGATACAATAAAAAGCCCATTTGTTATTTCAGTAGTGTGAGCAACATCTCGATAGACTGGTTTCCATTCGAAAGCGCAAAAAAAATTCCTTGACTTCTTGTCTCTAATGGTGGTGTCCATTGCTGTTGATGGAGACAGACAACAATCTCCTTTCCTCAGCAGTTTTGATTATGAATTGTCTTCTGGAGGTGGAGTCCGATTTTTGTTAGAAATGTTTGCCCGTAAATGTCAGGCTGACCTGGGAGTTGCTCCTCCGGGCTTTCTTTTGGCTGCTTTTTGCTCAGAAAGCTGCATACAACTCACTTCACATTAATTACAGCCCCATACATCGTCCTCTCCCAGTTTTTTTTGTACTGTAGACATGACGCTGCCATGTGTCGATGGACAGCCCGTGTTTGCTGGTGGGCTTGCTTGCAACCTTTGAGCCTCTCCAACCAAGCACATGAGAGCATTTAGCAAGCTACATTTCACGACAAAACGTGTTCCCGGGTAGCGTTTGCACATAAGCTTGTCATTGATGTTCCCAAAGCACCAGTTGTGCCAGATGTGCGATGGGGAAAGCGTCTGCTAACGCTCCAGCTTCCCCCCAGGATGCTGTTCTGGCCCCGGGAGGGGAAGCGGCAGAGCATCTGTGTCAGCTCTGAGAACGTGTGACACCAAAATGCTTGGTGGCCTGTCTGGAAGACGTGCAGATCTGGGTCCCTGAGCGCAGGAAAACCTTCGCAATGATGAGAAAAGCCGCCTCCTTGTCTGGGTGACCTGCTGAGAGCTGACACAGCTGCAGCGAGTGGATTAGAGCAGCTTCCTGGGGAACTCGAGATTAGATATCACTCTACATATAGCACATGTCTACATAGGAGAGAGAGCAAATAATTTCTTTAAATGCAACTTGCATGTGTATAAATGCAGTAGTTTCATCTGTGCTGAAGTTCTTGTTAATGAACGCACTTGCTTCTAAACATCCTCTGCACCATGAACCTGAAAGCAATTTAAATATTCTGTGTAATATGGGCCCTAAAATTTCACCCTAGTGGATGTGCTAGCATTGAACATGAATTTGTGTGGCATACTAATAGCTTTCCAGACAAAAGCCACCAATTTCTGCTGAGATCAGGCATTGTCCTTCTAGCAGCTGTACATGAAGATTGTTAGTGGTTGGATTTGATGATCCTGAAGGTCTTCCCCGACAAGAATTATTCTATGATCACTAAACCTCCTAGCACAAGCTCAGTGGTGGGTCCCACTTCAGCACGAGGGTGACGAGCTAAAAGGACTTTTAGGGTAGAAATTGCTGGGGTAGTTGTGACCAGGAAAAGCCACCAGTGAGGAGGGTCTTGTCCCACATGGGAGGGCACCTTGAATGTGCCTGCATCATGGAGCTGGGACAACACAATTGTTTAAAGCACCTTGGGTTAGGGTCATAATATATTTATTGAAGAGGATGGGTAAATGAAATAAAGACTGAATGATCAACCAGAGAAAGCAAAGCCCAGAATTTCAGAAGCATTAAGCAGCTGAAGGAGCCTCCTCTGCTAGCCGGGTGTCCAAGACATCACGTCTCCCTGCAATTTGAGTGCAACTGATCAAACCATGGCTCCAGCAGAGCCTGTTTGGGAACTTCTGCAGACCAAGGGATGGAGTTCCTCACCCTGGACACCCTACAGGACCCCCTCTGAAATCTGAATATCCTGAGCCTGGTCATTTCCAGTATGGAAAAGTCTGTTGTCCTCTAGAAAACATGAAGACAGTTTCCTAGGGTGGGTAGGAGGTGTGCCCTTGGAAGAGCTTCTCTCATGTCACCTTGGCTAGGGAAGGAGCATGGATAACTGCTTATTTCTCAGTGTTTCATTACTGCAATCACTCTTTAGGTCGTGCACAAGCGCGTGCATCTGAGTGTGCATGTGTGTGCTTGGGAAACCTTCAGGCAGTGGGTGGGAAGAGCATCTTCCAATGCAGACACCAACATTTGCTTTCCAGCTCATGAGAAACCAGAAGGTGATTTTTTTCTTCCCTGCAGACCAATCCCTGCAGGGAAGGAGAAAAGAAAGATGGTTCTTGCATCTTCCTTCACCGCTTTCCAGCTTCATCTCCTCATCCCAACTCATGCTCTTTGGCATCCTCAGCTCCCGTCCCACCTCGCGCCATCTCCTCCTCCCCATCCTTCCAGCCCTGCCCCACTGCTAATCCTTCATCCTCCTGCCCTCTCTCTCTCCTTCCCATTTCTTTTCTCCTTTCATCAGAGCCCAGTTTCTGAGGGTCCATCTTCCAGTCACCAACAAACAGCTACAGGGATGGCGTAAACTGGCTTTTTTCAGGAGCTATTGGCTTGGACTAAGTTTGGATGCATTTCCAAAAGGCCACCACTGGCCTCAGCTGCTCTGCCAAACAGCGTGGGCTTTTTTATGCCTAGAAACATCTCAAGGTTGAAACATGTTTAAATGTGAGAGGGGAAAAAAGAAGACTTTGTTGACTTCACTTTTCAAGGAAAGCTGAACCCTACCGGGCACCCGGCCCAAAGAATCAAAGTTTCGGCCCAAAGAATTAAAATCTAGCAAAATTATAAGCAGGTTTGGGGTGTTTTTGGTTTGTTTCTGGGTTTTTTTTTGTAAAGGAGATGTTGTCAAGAAACTGTAAACGGATGTATTGGTTCTTGCTCAAAGAATGAGCAGTAATAATTGTGTGCCATATATGTGCTCTCATCTGCCATCTCTCTCTCACCAAAAAAAAAAGCATTTAAAATAATTT
This sequence comes from Columba livia, assembly GCF_036013475.1. Taxonomy (NCBI): domain Eukaryota; kingdom Metazoa; phylum Chordata; class Aves; order Columbiformes; family Columbidae; genus Columba; species Columba livia. Next base: position 21,409,962 of record NC_088610.1, read on the forward strand.
ATTATGAAGATACATTCATAAACTACGAATTCTGAATTTATTTTTATCATATATTATTCATATAATGGCAACACCCTAAGTTTGCTCAGCACTGTGCAGAAAGAGAGGAAGATAAAGCCTCTGGCCCAAAGAGACTTCGAAATAAATGGAAATAAGGTTTGGATCTGTCTGTGTGTGTGTGTATAATTTTTAAGTATTACTGAAGAAACTGTGGGGGGAAAATTGAATTATACATCAGCTTATTCACCAACAGGAAAAAAAAATGGGCAAGTCTGCATGCTCTTGATAACATTTTAATAATTTACAAACTCAAATTTCACCCTGGGAGTGACTTTCATGAGAAGTAAGAAATCCTGTGACTGTAAACACAGCTGGAAGTGAGGAGAAAATCACGGCAAATCCTCTGCATGGTGTGGGGAAGAGGCAGGAGGAGATGGGAATGGCTCATGTGGGCTGCACAAACGGGGACCCTCTTCGGGGACCTTGTTGGAGAGAACAGTAGCAATGGGGCAAATTGTGACTTAATTTGTGCTCCCTGCATTGCCTCGGAGAGTTTTTCCCTGCGGTAAAGCCCCGGTGCAAGAGGTTTTGTGCTTTATGGTGAAGCGCCACCGCCCTTGGCATAGCCAGAGCAACCAGCACCCGTGGAAATGCTGTCCAGGGTGTCCGTGCAAGCAGGATTTAATGCATCTTCAAGGTCGGACTGTCCCAAAACTGCTTGTGAAAGCCACAGCTGGAGAGGGACAAATGGTGGGAACCCCTCTGTCTGTCTCATGCTTGGTGCCTCATCTCCCACTGGCTGCAGCAGGGAGCAGGAGGTAGTGATTCAGAATTACTGACATCATAGAATCACAGAATCATCTTGGTTGGACAAGACCCTCGAGACCATCAAGTCCAACCGTTCCCCCAGCCCTGGCACTGCCCCATGTCCTGAGAACCTCATGTCCGTCTGTCCAGCCCTCCAGGGATGGTGACTCCAGCACTGCCCTGGGCAGCCTGTTCCAATGCCCCACAGCCCTTTGGGGAAGAAATTGTTCCCCACATCCAACCTCAACCTCCCCTGGCACAACTTGAGGCTGTTTCCTCTGCTCCTGGTGCTTGTTCCTGGGGAGCAGAGCCCGACCCCCCTCGCTCCAAGCTCCTTTCAGGCAGTTCAGAGATCAGAAGGGTCCCCTCAGCTCCTGTTCTCCAGCTGAATGTCCCAGGTCCCTCAGCCGCTCCCATCACACTTGTGCTCCAGCCCCTCAGCAGCTCTGTTCCCTTCAATCAACTTGCTCCAGGACCTCAAGGGCTTTATTGTCCCGAGGGTCCCAAAACTGCCCCTGGGATTCAAGGCCCAAGGGGAATTTATTGATGGACACCATGAGTGTAATGGTGTGTTATGGTACACTCGTACGGCTGTTCTCCACCTCACCCCATTCCAGACCTGCTTGGGCACAAGTTTGGGTTTTGGGAAGACCACAACACCATGCCAGCCCTCCCCAGCCTGTGGTGCAGGGTCAGTGCCAAACCCCAAGTATCCTGGGTGGGCAGCGCTGGGACACAACCTTGCATACAAACTGCTGAAAGTGCCTTGAAACATGGGAGTCGTGGCTTTCCTGCATTGCTGAGAAATCTGATGTCAGCAGGGAAAAATGATGGCAAAAGTGCTAATCCCATCCTCTGGCTTTCCTGGGCCTTGCCTGCAGTTCTGCAGTGCCCGCAGGTACCAGGGGACTGGTGACAAGCCTGCATTAATCTCTCTGTGATTACCATCTACCACTTTTTTCTACTTCTCAAGCTGCTTTTGTGTGAATTTCTTTGCCCAGCACACACTGCGGGACCTACATTTCCATTTGCCAGAGAACACAGGGTTGCTGTGTTCATTGGAAATGGTGTGAAAAAGAAAAACATCCTTGCTACCCAGTCACCCTCGCTGCCTCTGGTTTTGTGTGGTTTCTACCTCTGTGATTATCTTTTTCCCTGAGAGGGCTCAGGAAGATTTCCAGCTCATCTTAGGCAGAGATGCCAGCAGGAAAGGGTGTCTGGGGACCTGCACAGGGTCTGAGGGATGTGGCAGCAGGAGGGTAGCAGGTTTGGAAGCCCGGCTGGTGGCACAGCCAGGGGACAGGGACACCAAAGGCACCGTCTTGCCTGACTATCTGCAAGAGGGCAGCCAGATCATCTGCATCTCTGAAAGGCACATCTCTGAAAGGTGTATCCATGAAAGGCACAACTCCAAAAGGCACATCTCCAAAAGGTGTATCTCCAAAAGGTGCATCTCCGAAAGGCGCATCTCCAAAAGGTGTATCTCCAAAAGGCACATCTCCAAAAGGCGCATCTCCAAAAGGCACACCTCCAAAAGGCACATCTCCAAAAGCACATCTCCACCATTCCCTGCTGAGAGTGGACAGCGGGTGTTTCTCTTTCTCTTTGGAGAAGGCTTTGTTACAAAATGCCTCCTACAAAAGCCATCTTGGCAGCACAAGTGAGGAGCTGAGGTCTCCATTCAGATGTACAGAATGGATCTTTCTCCTTCGCCAACAATACAGCACTGAAATCCCCCTGTTCCCCGTGCTTTGCACCTCCTCCAGCCTCGCTGAAGCATTTCCAGGCACGGGAGGCTGCACAGGTCTTTTGTCTAGTGAAACCTTTTGTCCCACACTTTGTCTTCCCAAGGAGGCTGTGGAAAAGCATCCCTGGGGAAGTACAGGCTCCCTGGGCAAGCTGCCTGCCCTGCCATGGGGGCTACTGGAGCCAGATGGCCAAATCCCAACAGAGTATTGAAAAAAAAAAGGGACCAAATAATTTATTAGTGATGACATTATTAACAACTTCCCTTGGAGTGGTGAACCTGCTGGTATCTTTTCTTGCCCTGTGGAAGGGCTGTTGGCTGCATCCATGGGAGGTGGTGGCCTTGGGAGAGAGACAGGGGTGCCTCTTGCTCAGCCCCGCTGGGCAGGGGACATGCAGGATTTGGGCGCTGGAAGCCACTAGATGTCAGGGTTACTCCGTGACAGCTGTGACAGCCGCCAGATGTGGCATAGCTGGCTTGGCCTAGAGGAGAACAGGTCCCCAGGGCCAAGCAAGGCACAGGAGCCGAAAGTCACACCGGGAATTAGGGAAAAACCTGGAAAAAAAGTGAGATGGAGACATTGTCCCCTTGCTCGCATGATGAGCAGACAGTTCACTATCTGCCTCTCCAATGACAGACATGGTTTGATTTGTCCAGTGACCTTCTGACTATTGGTGTTGCAGGAATAACCACCCCAAATGGTCAAAAGCCTGTCCCCAGAGTCATGGGTGTCTTCAAAATTGTTTGCTCATGATTTTCCACCCAGAAACATGTGTTTACAACCAGAGTGGGTCTGGATTAGCTGCAGGATACATGTCAAACCATCACCTGCATCCCTACTTCTGCATTGACCGTGACTGTGAGTGCCATAACCCACCTGTCCTGCTCATCAGCTGGAAACATATTTTTGATCCACTATCACCTTCTGCTTAAAGACCTCAGCACTAAAACCTACTGTTTCTGGGGGGGGTGGGAAAGTGAGAAAACGTTCAGATTTTACCAAAAAAAAACCCCAGGAAAAGTTCAGATTTCACAGGCCACAATGTTTTCTTTAGATTAAAAGTAAAGTAAAATACAGCGTGTAGAGAAAACCACAAAGTCTTCTGCAAAATACCAGTTGTTTTATTACATCTATTGTAATATTGTAAGCTGAGCTCCTCTCATAAATAAGGATTATAAAAACCCTCGTTTTAATGTACTAGAAACTAAAGGAAGTTATTTCATTATAAACAGGAAGATGCAGCAGTGGCGGCTTAAATGACTGAGGCTTTTTTTCCCTGTGGGAATATTAATATATTCACTGGCTTGGAGTCAAGGAGCAGATACCGGGACGTCCGGGCTTTGGTAGATCAGATGCTCAGTGAGTTCCTGACTTTGCTTCTGATACCATTTAGGACTCAGATACTTTAGAAAGTGGATCAAGACCCTCGGTCTTTAGATATTTTCCTGCCCCACCATCCTGATCTCTGGAAGAGAGTGACAAACTGGAGATGAGGGGCTTCATATCACTTCCAAAACATTTTTGGCTGTAGCTATAATAACTGTGGGCTTCTGAATAGCCATTTAATGCCTGAGATTTTTTCATCTTGCAATATTCTTGGGCTGAATGACTTTCTGTGGTGAGAAGTCCCATGAACTAATTATGCTGTATATGAAAGTATATTTTCCTTTATCAGCCTGATTTTTCCAGCTTTATGAGAAAGCGGGTTATTTATTAGGAAAAAATAACTCGATGGCTTTTTGTAGTTACAGCTTCTAAGATCACCTTCTCACTGAAAGAATCAACAATTAAAGTTGGCTCTGAGTTACATCACTACTTAGTCATGATAGATATGCAATTTCATAGTCTTCATTATAGAAAACAGGCACCAAAGTACATCAATAAACTATATAATGTGAAGGAATACTGATAAAAGCATGCTATTAGATTCATTAGTGCTAATCAGAAGGAAAGCATCTATGGTTACTCATTGATAATACTCAGTTAAAAAAAGCAATTTCTTGGGGCGAATGATTTTCAGTGATATGGGGTGGCTGAAAAGAGAGTCTAAAAGCAAATGTCAAGGAAAGGAAAAAAAACGCTTAGATGAGATCATACAATTAACACTTTTATTCCAGGTAAGGGCAAGGGAGAGAAGATAATGGCAGCATCGCCTGGTGCATCTGGTTAAGGGGAAGATGCAGAATTTGGGGATGAAGACAGAGATGGAGGAGAGACTGGGACCTCCTGGCATATGGAGAAAGGAGGTGGTCAGGAGGACCACTCCAGATCTGTAGGTTGGACTGTGGATGTGATGAGAAGGTTTCTTCGGATAGGATCCGACTCAACAGCTTCACTGCTGGTTTAGATGTGGTTACATCTAGTGAACTGGTCATAGAAAAGAACTGGGATGACTAACCATGAGAAGGTCATCGGAAGTTGGAGGGGAAGGAAGTAAAGGCAGATCTCTCTCAAATTAACAAGGGCAAGTGTGAGGAAATCCAGGAAACTTGATGGAAAACTTTGGGGCCTGAAAGTTGGGATGTAGTCTGGAAGTTGTCTGGCACGTAAGGGGGAAAATACATGCAAAAAACTCCAGATATGACAGGATGATTAACTGTCTCCAAAAATATATTAGCAGTAAGTTGAGAACCTGCAGAAAGGATAGAAAAAAGACAGATCATCACAGAGAGATGTGACATAGAGGTCAGGAAACGCAGAGAGAAAATGAAAATTGAGAAATTCAAACTTAACTGGAACTTACAAAATGTATTAAAACCTCTAACAAAAGGCTGTCTCCAGAGCCTCGGTTCTTCCTTGTTCTTTTCTTGTGTGGCTAGAGATTGCAGTTAATCTAGGTAGGACCAAAATGAAAATGAATGTGTTTCTAGGGATTATTCTGAAGGCTCAAATGATGTCAGAGCAGAACTGCAGGAACAGAAATGGGGCGGATGCTGAACAAAAACCTCGGTGCACCCAGACTGGTGGGATGAGGGTGGGAGAGGGGACTGAGACAGCAGGAGCAGTCCCCATCGTGAATCCTGAGGACCTTCCCGTGGTTTTGCAGGTCTCCTGGCAAGGGATGGATGTCCAGCTGGTGGGGTATCATCCAACCAAAGAGCAAAGGCAACGTCCATGTGTGTGAAAGAGAAAAGCAGCAACCACAGGTGTGATACTGAGTGCAGTGGTGTGCAGGACTGTAGAAGGTTTTTAAGAAATATGGAAAATCAGGGAAAACCAGAACATGGGCCTGCTCAAGCTAGAATGCCTTCTAAGTAGATCACAGCAAGCTGGGTGCTGGTAGAACCACATGGTGATTGCTGACGGGGAAGGGGATGCCTACAAGACCCATGAGCTAGATGATATGGCAGCAATCATAGATTCATGAAATAATTTTTGCTAGAAGAAACCCTCCAGATCATCGAGTCCAAGCATTACCCCACCCCTGGCACTGCCCCATGTCCTGAGAACCTCATCTCTGTCTGTCCAACCTTCCAGGGATGGTGACTCCAGCACTGCCCTGGGCAGCCTGTTCCAATGCCTCACAGCCCTTTGGGGAAGAAATTGTTCCTTTATTTCTAGCACCTCATAAAGACAGAAAGGGTCTTTTCCTTCGGTTTTGACTCTGCCATGGCTCCTGGCAGGGGTGCATGTTCTGGTACAATGCTCATCTCTGCCATCTCGCCTGGTTGCCCTTTGACGAGTCCCTTTGTAGCTCCGTTTCCCCATCGTGCTGATCACAGATCAGCATCACCTTGCTCTGTGTGTTTGTGTCTCATCTGGCATTGTTGTGGTTTGATCTTGAAGCCTGCTGGTCTAATCGTGATGAGAAGGACAGATGTTGGCAGAGGCAAAGCCTCTGATCAAAAAGCATACAGAATTTAGCTAGACTGCAGGATTTTTTCCTGTGGTATGGACAAATATTGACTGGGGCCGGTTCCAACAGCCTCCTTTCTTAATAGATGCTCTAACATTGAACACGAGCAGTGACAAACTGGTGCAATTACTCACCATGTTACTAATCACACCATTTCCCTCCCCCTGTTATTGATTTTGGAAACACTGTTTGAAAAGAAAAAAGAAAAAAAACCCTTCGTTGCCTGTAATACCTAAATGGAAATTTAATCCCTCTTCCATCTACCATTCCCTCTTTGCATTTATTTTCAAGACACATTTTGATTGTTTTGTTTACTGCTTACTGTGTTTATGATTATTTTAATAGAAAGTGTTATGCGATACATTTTGTATGAAGGTCACTGCTTAGATATTCTCTGTAGATGCTTTATTCGAGCAGCGCTGATTCGTAATGCATTCATGCCAGCTTCTTGCAGGGGGTTCTCTCCATTTCCACATGGGGGTCCTGTGGCAACGTGCTGCATAAATAACATTATCTGCTGTGGTATTTAGCACTCGCTGCAAATAGTGCAAAGGCCACTGTGAGGTTGCTGAGGCCTATCATTTCATCCAGAGGTTAATATACCATCAATAAACAGGGATGCAAATGACACTGGAGCAGTTGGTTCACCAGAAGCCAGAGATGCGGTAAATGGAACATTTTATCTTTTTTTATCCTGCTATAAAAATACTTGTGCATGCCCCAGGTGTTCCCCTCCTCTTGGTGCCAGGCTCCGAACGAGCTCCAAGACACTGGTCCTCACTAACCAAGGACCCAATCTGGCTTTAAGTGCCCATTTCTTCCCAAAGGGTTGCTCTCAGCCTGCTGAAATTATCAGTATTTTTTTGTCTCCTGTGGAGGGCTATAAACACCATTGTGTAGCACTCAACGAGCCCTTGATGCTCCCCAGGTCTCCAACTACCTTTCTCCATGCTCCATATTAATGAGACAAGGCTTGTTTTGTCTTCTTGACTGACCTCCTGGCTCCAGCGTCTGCCCCTGCAGCGATGAACATTTGAACTGCACTCATGGCGAGCGGTGCTCCATGAGATGTAAAGAATATCACTTGGCAAAAATATTCCTTCCATGCACTAAGAGGCTATGTCCACTCACATTCACCTACAAAAGGTCTCACAACCATCAGAGAGAAGGTCTTTCTTGGCTGTGAAGGTAATGGCCAGTGAACAAGGATCTAACCAACCTCCATGGGAGGGTTGTCAAGGGTGGGTGTCAGAGGATGGACCAGACTCTGCTCAGTGGTGCCCAACGCCAGGGTGAGGGGCAACGGGCACAGACTGAAACACAGGAGGCTCCATCTGAACATGAGCAGAAACTTGTTTGCTGGGAGGTGCCAGAGCCTGGCCCAGGCTGTCCAGAGCGGGTGTGGAGTCTCCTTCTCTGAGACATTCAAACCCGCCTGGCCCCACCTGTGTGATCTGCTCTGGTGACCTGCTCTGCGTGAGCAAAGGAGGTTGCACTGGGGGGTCTCCAGAGATCCCTTCAACAAAACAAGCCTGGGATTCTGTGATTTAGTGGATTTTGTGAGGACCTGGACTGACCAGAAAGAGGGAGAAAGCCTGAACCAGCATGATTGTCTTTCTGGACCCCAGCAGATTACCGTCTGTTTGGGAGAAGTTGTGAGCCAGGTAACCCTCCCCACAAATGCTCCTTCTGACTCCAATGGAAATGATGCTCTTATTCTAGTGCAAGAAGGGAGGATTTTCCCGTGATACCAATGCATTTGTAGCTCAGGTTGCTGAGGAAAAAATTCACATGGTCCTTGCTCTGCTCCAGCAGCGCTTTCTTGCTCCTTGCTCCAGAAATGTGATGGGAAGGGCCATGATGGTCTCGCAGGTGTGGACACCTTTGAGTCTTGTTTGGAATGGCTTGATCTGAACTGCCTTCAGACTTTGTTGTGCTTTTCTTTCTTTCCTTCTTCCTGAGAAGTGGACATTGAAGGGATCTGGGCTTGGTTCCCATCTCCTGGTTATGATTAGATGCTCAATAGCTCAGCATTGGCAAAGGAAGAGATCCCTCCAGCTCTCCCCCCAGCTATTATTGTTTAGTTTAGAACCGTCTGGGATCCATTAGCCTCAGGAAAAAAATCACAGATGATAAAAAAACACACAGCTCCTAATGATTTTTATGAAGTCTGGCTTCTATTTCAACAAAACACAAGCAGAACTATCTCTCCAAAAGTTTCTGGAGAACAGACAGACATAAATGTTTGACTTCACTACACAGACTGCCCGCTTTCATCTCCATACATCAGGAGGCACCACATTCATCTCTGCGTTCATCATCTTTCATTCCTACCACCTGCTAATAGCTGGAGCCATACCTGGACTGGATTTTTGCCTGTTTAGTAATGTTTCTTCTTTCCTGCCATTCTGTCCCATAGCTCTGTGTTTCGTGGTTCATTTTCTCCAAGAAGGCCTTTCTCATTTAAATGCTCAGCGATACAGCCTGCTAAATGTAAGTGGGGTTTACAAGCAAAGGGAAAAGGATCTGGAAAAACAAACCCCTGATTTATCTTCCTGCAGGACAATCCAGATGCTTGGCCAGGAAGGCTGGCAGATGATACCAGTGGTATCTCAAGGAAGAGATGTACACAGATACAATCAGAAAGGGAAAATCACCCCGAGGACTCTCCAGAAACTCTGACTACCAACACCAGCACTTTCTAATTTTCATAGTGAACAATAGGAGCACTTAGACTAAAAATGATCTGCCATATGGCCCAGTTCTATCATGTTTGGGGCAGGGTGGGGACAAGAGGAGCATAGAATTCATGGCCAGAATGGTGGAGCATCTCCTGTCTCAGATGCTTTTGTTTGTTGTATGAGGTTTCGACAATCATTGCTTCAGGAGCAACAAGAGGTAGAGAGGAGATTCAAACAGATCTGCTCTCCAAGCATTCAGGTCTGGAAAATTACTTCATGATGTGAAGCTTAAGGAACTCAACTTATCTCCATGAAAAGAGGGGAAAAGTAGGATCCATTAAATTATATAGGCGCAGGGTGCTTGTTCAGGGTTTTTCTTTGCCATGCCCGTAAATCTAAAAATATATTGATAACATCCTGCTCTCTTCTGGCCTTGTCTGTAACAGATATATTCTGTCTTTAGGTTCAAAACATTAGCCATAACTCACATTTTGGCTTGATGCAGATATTTGGGTGACCTTTAACAGCCTGTGATATATAGAAAAGCTGATTATATGTTCTTCTGTTTCATAGGAGGGATCAATACGAACGAGATCAGGAAAAAAAAAACAGTTTCATTCACGTTAAACAAATTCTGACAGTGGTTTATTTGAGAAACTCTACACCTCCTGCGCTTGGAATGAGGATTCGAAACTGGCAGTCACAGGCGTCTTTTGAGATAGCTGTAAAACGTCTGGCCAGATTTATCCAGCCTCTAAGGATCTTCCTTTACATGAGCTCAGTGCTTGGCTGGAGAGGCGCTGAGGTCCATGAGAGCAAATCGGAAGGCACCGGAGACATAAAAACCTGCTGCTCTTGCAGTCCTGGGTGGAGGCTATCCTCTACCACATTGATTTATTTTTTAAAACATCTCCACAGCATTGTATTTCCTTGCAGCCTTCTTCATACCAGAGCTTCTCTTGGTAAACCTCAGTCTGCTGGAGCAGCTCTCCCTGATTTCCATCAGTAGTGTAATTCAGGTTGGGATAGTAGAAGACTCATTGCCAAGCTCCAGAGTAAGTGCAACCACAGCGGGAGTGTTAGGGAACAAATTAGGAAAGGCTGTGAGCATGCGGGTTTGCTCTCCACCTCCAGACATCACAGGTGCCCAAGCTGGTTTGACTGGTGACCCCAAGACTGGGGCACAGATGTGCAAGGATTTGCCTTTGACCTTTTACGTAGCATTTATCAGAATGTCCATGCCTTCGTCTGAGCTAGTGCAACATTGCGTCTATGCACACAGGTGATACTCAGCCTTCCTCCACCAGGTAGAATTAGGAGAGCATCTGCCTTTTCATCTCCAGCATGAAACCCACCCTCCCAGGTACCTCCTGCTGCAGGTTTAAACATGACATCCCTCAAAAGCTGCAGAGACCAAGTGACTTGAAGCAGCTCTTGGTCACCGGAGCCTCGGAAGAAAGGCCAAACCAACCTGTAATGCTGCAAGGGCCTCACAATGCTAATGAAATAATCAAATCCAGCCCCCTCTATGAGGATGAAGACGTCAGCTGTAATCCCTGGGAGTGTTTCCCATCATTTCTGCAGTCACCCAGACAGATGAGCGTGGCAGCCAAGTTCAGAACCTCTACATCTGCCCTTCTGTGTCGACATGCCTCCTCAATGAGGATGATTATTCCTGCAGCCGGGGCGAGCAGCTGCGCTCCCGATGCCAGCTACGCTATCTCGCCTTCCCGCAAATAAAGCGAGCGATTATCTCATTTGTTTGGTTTCCCGCTCAGATAAATGTGTTTGCTCCGTATCCCCCAAAGACTTGGGAGTTTGCAGATGCACCTGCAAACTCAGAGTCTGCTCTGACTTCTGGGTGGTTGTATGAAGGGACTTCAGGAGAGACAGAGCTGGGTCTTTATCATTGACACATGGCAAAGCCATCAGATGACAGAGGAGATCAACATGTCGAGTAGAAACCTCTCCTTGCTTTCGCTTCTCCCTATCAGCTGCCTCTGGGAAGTCCAAAGAAAAAATCGGTCACGTGAAACCGTAGCCGTATTTTCCATACAGAAATAATTTCTCAGCGAGCACCATCAGTGAATGTTCCCAGCACAGATCTGGTCCTTTCCCCTCGCCACGGTGTCTCGGGCTGTGTGGAGCACACAGTGTTTTGATACCTGATCTGAATAGATCAGATATGCCTTGGAAGGCCATTTTCAAGCAGATATTCACAGACGAAATCTGTGTTCCCTTATGCATGAATCTCTTATGCTCATTATGAAAGCTCTTTTCTTTCCTAAGCAGTTACGAAAAAAACAGAGAATTGAGGCATTTGTAGATTTTTTTTCCTAAAAGAGGTTTTAATCCAGAAGAGGGAGAAATACATCCTCTTTTGAAAATAAGGGGAAGCACATTAAAGAGTTGAACTGTTTAGATTTAATACTAATCAGTCAACGGCATGAAGAAAGACTTGATGCTGTTTAAACTCGGAATGAGAGCTAACTCTTCCCTAACACTGGTATCACTCTGAACTGTTTATCTTTATAGTAGGATGGAGATCTACTCAGGTTATATTTTCAGGCTGTCCCTGATAATGCAGGCAAGACTTATTATCCCTGACATATCCTGATAGGAGCCTTCACAGGATGGAGAAGTCTCTCCCTGTCCAGCCAAGTGATTGACAATTGTCCTCATTAGTCCTCCCATCAATCAGAAATCTTTACACTATCACACACCTCTCTCTGTCCACTTATTATTTTATTCTCCAGCAATGCAATAAAGCCAAAAACCAGTTTTGGGCCACAGGAGCCACCTGCTGTTTCTGTATTATCCTCCCGAATGGGTGCAAGCTGTGAGCTGGAAGTGCCACCATGCAAAGTAATTTATAGCGAGAATAAAAGGATCATCTGTCATCAGATATAATCAGGTTAAAAGACGGTGATCTGGTGCACAACCAGAAACATGGGCACCGCCACATGGTGCTCACGCTGTGCCATGACGTCCCAGTGCGCCCCATGTCTGAAAAGCTCCAGATCTTCGGGCAGAAGCCAAGTTCTTGAGGTTTTTATCAGTAGAGCAGCTCCAGGTCTGTCTGCTCAGCACGTGGGGCTGTATCTTGACCTGTCCTCCACAGGAAAATATCCTTCAGTTCTCACCATGAGTTTTCCACAGCCCAATTCACCCTTCAATTTGACAGTTTGACATTCTCTTCGTAGCATTTGTGGTTGATTGCATCCTCTGTTCATTTAAATAAATTTGCCAAGTCCTAATTGTTCCTGTTTTAAGGCCTGTATGCGCTGTTTTGTCTGCAGGGTACACAACACATAATATACTGAAATCAGTATTTAGAGTCAATGTTAGGCTATTACCGTGAAAGCTTATTGCTATATAATCATACATTTTGTGTTGTTAGAAGTGTACATATGTGAGTATATTCATACTTCATATCCTGCGCTTCACGTCGTGACATTTGCCATCATTTCAATTAATTCCATTAAAAGAAAATCCATGCCTGTCGTATTTCTTTACAAAAGACCATGAATGAAAAGGAAGGATACAGGAAATCAAAATCTATCATCCTGTCCACAAGAATGACAAAACAAACAAGAGGAGGAGGGAGGGATGAGGCTCTTTTATTTACAGGATTCTGCCCCAGAGAAAAGAACAGATTAAGTTTATCAATGACTCCAGCTCCTGCCATGTGGCTCTAAAGGAGATTGTGCAGATAACGGGAAATGCAGCCTGGATCTGCAGGAAGAATCATGCCAAGCATTTCAATTCTCTTCTGGAAGTTATTTGTAGAATTTTAAAAGTGCAGAAAATATCAGGGTTGTCCTGTGAGAACTGCAGAGTCTGACACTGAAGGAGCTTGGTACCCCCTTGCGTTCCTACCTTGGGTTCACTGTGCAACCACGTCCTTCATCCTCTTGCCAACATCTTCATCTTTGTCTCTACTGAATGAACCTTAAGGTGGGGTCCCACACACCTCTCCCTCATTTCAAGGAGAGCTGGTCAGTGTTTTTGGTTAATCTGAACATTCACAACCCTCATTCGCATTATTTGATGCAGATTCTGGCCTGGACCCCAGAGTTGCTCATTTCCCCTGGTATTTGTCCGCAGTGCTCTTCAGAGTGGGCAAGGGCTGGTGGAGTTATCACTACAATCCTCAACCCAGCTCTGCAGGGTCAGAGGTAGGGAATGAGGCTTAGCTAAAACTTGGCTCAGCTTTGAGTTGATTTGGGGTTCTGTCTGCAGGTAGAAAAAGGGCTCAGATGGTTTTGGTTGCCCACAGAGATACTCAGGGTCATTTGAGGAGCATCCACCTCAGGTATCCACCCTGGGCTGCTAAAAGCCAGTTAAGGAGGGCACGCGCCCTTCATAATTCCTCTGTCCTATTTCCCAATCCTGTGTGGACATCTCAGATACGTTCAGATACCTCTGTCAGGACTGGGAGATGTGGTTGAGGGTACAATATTGAAGGCAGGAGAAGTTCTTGCATGTGATGGTTAATGTTCTTCTTCCACGTTATCTCCCTGTTCACGCTGTTTTTACATGGAGAACTGAATGCCCAGAGACATTTACAGTACATTTCAATGTCAGCTTTGCGCCCAGGTGGTCTCTTCTCAGCTCCTGATGTCTTCACAGGCATTGCTGGAGAACTTTTCCTGCCCATACCCTTCCAGCAACAGTCGCTTGTCCTTTCCTTGCCCACCTTTTTAAAAGAATTCCAGCTACGTGCGCTCCTGAGTCATTGAAATACAGAAAAAGACATTTACCAAGATGGAATCGGGAACTGAAATGCAGTCGGTGCCGAAGTGTTTGTGCGGTGGCGCAGAGCCAAAGGCAATTAGTAAGCGACATGAATCTTTCTTGCTCGCCACTCAACCATGTGCAAATGGCACTTCTTGTCCTGTGGGTTAAGGAATGGCAGTTTAGTCTGTCAAGTCGTGCTAAAGTTTGCTGATTGAAGGGGTTTGGGGCTCCACTATTACAAAAACTGTGTTTTAAAAAAATGTTCTTAATCCCTATTTTATGAGGCACGCACGAAGAAAGGCGAAGCCATTTCTTTCTGGAGAAGTAGCAGAATCAGCAGCTAGCGACAGCAACACATCCGTACCCTCCAGTTTGAACAAAGTCAAATTGGAAACTACAAATAAAGGTGTTTACGAACTTGTGAGGGCTCCTATGAATGATCTTGGGCTTCCACCAGCACCAGAATAACAGCTCAATGAGGTGTCGGTTTCCCCTCCTGCCCTCAGCCCCATTTCTTTCTGTCTTTGTCTTTCTTTTCTTCCCTTTTATAACCCAGCGATGTGGGTTTATAGTGTGATTTGTCCAAGCCCATTTGCTGTTGGAGACGCTGTTCCCTGCGGTGGGCGGCCAAGGAGAGGCCAAAGGATCAGATCCAAGTGCACACGGAGAACTTCACTTTTAATTGCGGTGGAGAGAAGCTATTACGCTGGGGCCTTTGCTTGTTTAATAGACTCCAGCCAATATCACACTCCTAATGTATTAATAAAACACTTACAGTCTGTATGACCCATTGATCTCAGCTGTGTGGGATGAGGCTGAGCTGGACCCATTAAATTAACCACAGGCAAGACTCCAGGTACTGGGAGATTTGCTTTGTTTCTGAGAACAAGCTGTGCTTGTGCGCTTTGTGCTTGTGCGCTTTGTGCTTGTGCTGAGGGACGCTATGCATTATTTTGGGGTCTCCATCTCCTCCCTTTGCCCTCCACAGGCCTCCTCTGACCCAGTTCTTTCCACTTTTGGGCATTTTTCCACCCAAGACTGGCACCCACTGCAAGCAGGCACACAGCCACCCGCACTCCTGTAAATCCTTCACGTTTCACAGAATAAAAGCTTATGGAATATTTCTCTAAGGACATGTTAACCTCTCAGCCAGTTGTAACCTAAGCTGCTGGAAGAAAGCAGTCTCCAAAACGCTAAAACTCCTAAAAAAATTGAAGATGGAATAGAGAGACACACAAGTAACACCCTCATGGAAAGCAGAGCTGTAGCTTGAGCTTGCTGGCCCTTCAATCCTCATCTCCTCTGCCTAAAGCAATCCAGGTCATTCAGATGTGGCTGAGACATAGAAAACAAGTCACTTCAGAAGGAAACTAATTGTTATTTTTCAAGTCGTGATGGTGCACAAGAGGCAAATACATCCCCAAACGCCCAGGGAAAACTATATGGGAAATCAAGTAGCAAATGGGAAAGCAGAAGAGAAGACAGACCCAGCAAATAAAATCATTAAATGCTTGGGATTTTTCAAGCTACCTACTAATTTTCCCCATGCTTGATAGCATTGTAATGAGTGCCATGGAGAAACGAATCCCCATACAGATAGGCTGGGGAAGAGGAGTTGTTTTATCTGGTTCTATCCTTTAAAGCTCAATTTCTACGTGCTCCCTTGCTTTAATTGTTTTCTTGGGTTGCCGATGTACCCTGTTTCACCCCTTGTCCTCACTGGAGGACACAAAACACGTCTCCTTTCTCCTTTTAGGTGCTTTGTGGCCAGTAGAAAAGGGGGCTCCGAATGTGGCTTGAGGGCAGTGAGACACCTGAAATACTGAAGCGTTTCCATTTTGGTATTTTGACCCTTACACGAGCGTCTATTCAGGCCTTTCATGAGAAAATACATTTTTCTGTAAAGTGAAAGGAGAAAAATGAAACGCAAATGTTTTTGTCTCATGGAAATGAAACATTTTGATACTGTCAAAACAAAACGAGAAAGTCGAAACAATCTGTTTTGATACTTCCCAGTCAAAATCAACACGTTTCCTTCAAAATGTTTTGATTTCAGTCCGAATGCATTTTCCTATGGGGGAAAAACACCCACAACATTCATCTGAGATGTTTTCGACCAGCTCTAGTGTTGAATCTATTACAAGAACCTTGTAGCAGGTCTAGAGGGCTGGTTAGGGAGCAACGTACCGTCAGATTAGATATTGAAAATGCATCCATTATCACTGTATCATGACAGAATAGGAGAAAAAGGCATCCAGTGCCTTCAGTGTATGATGATACACTAGGAGGGTGACCCTTAGAAAAACAGGACAATTTGTCGGCTTTTTTGACCTTCAGATGGAAAGTGGTATCCACCAGAGACCAGGCTGGACTCCATGCAGGGATAATGGGAAGATGGGATGGATGGGTAACAGGCAAGAATTTGCATGGGTAAATTACTTCAAATGTAGAAAAAGAGAGAAGGAAATTGCCAACAAACCCTTCTTGGTCTTATGGAAAGACAATGAAGGATTGAAGGAGGAGATGAAATTGCAATTGAATTCATTTTCGCAGGGATGCACATGCAGCCCATCACTCGGGTGCCTGGGTTTGGAACCTCATCTCTAATTGCAAACCGCCCCTGAGGGAGGAAAGAGCTGCCTGGGATGGGGACCCAAAGGAGCAGACACATTCCCTGCCCCTGGGACAGAGGCCACCAAAAGAAACTTGCCACCACCAAATACTTCAGAAGAAGGTGCTGGGAGCCGCCTGCTTCACAACTAAACGTCAACCAAAACAGCGGTCTGTGTTCCTCTGTCTATCAGCAGACTCTTTGGGTTAAACCCCCTGGAGAGGTCAGTGGGCTGTAAATCAATCCAAGGGCTTCAGATGGGCTCCCAACCCGCAAGAGCACAGACTCCATGCCCTGCCGCAACCTCCCGGTGTTTCAGAAGCCACTCACCCCTCCGTCCCTGGCTGCTTCACTCTGATCATCTGAGAACAAAGGCCAAGTTTTCTCTGCTTTTCTTTTAACTCCGGTTTTTGACAGGCCAGATGCCTCCCATCCTGACTTCTTGGCACGTGGATGGCTCATGTACACGGAGACAGGCATGTACTTCATGACATTTCTGCACTGTTATTATCTCTTGATCTACTCATTGCATAAAACAGATAATTGCTTTTTTGTGTGCTCTGCTCACCCAGGGTCATGCACATTCCCCTTAGGAAAGAGGATTTCGCCATCATATTCAACATGCAGTAATGATCAAGCTGCTCTGGGGGTCACAGAATTAAACTGTCCTCTCGTGGTGGTGTGAGAGGGACATTATTACCTCCACAGCAAGGTCAGATCTTTTTCCTGTGTTAATTAATCAGCAAAATTAAATAGTTTGTTCAGCTAATGTTAGTCCCTGGGAAACCAAGTCATTTCTTATAATGAAGCAAGGAGCCAGGTGGAGTATGACGTGCACCGCAGAGATCTGTCAGGACCTCTCAAGCTCACCCTTGGGCACCATCCCGGCTGTTTCAGCCAGGCATTTCCCTTCAACAAGGTGGATATTACGATGTGCCATGCAGGGGAAAGACAAATTAACTGGAGCCTTCAAGGTCTCATCCACAGCTCAGGCAAGTCTGTGGAAGGACCCCATGGACATTAACAGGCTTTGAATTGGGGTTTAGGAGTCGATGGTTGCTTGAAATGATGGTTTTAGGTTTGGAAAGCACACAAGGACCAGGCCTAGGAGGTGGAAACAGCTTTCTGAGTCATAGCCATGGGGCTGGGATGTCTTGCGCTGGACGTGGGCTCTGCGGGGAAAGCTTCTGCCGGGACTCAGACAGCCCTATTGACAGCGCAGTCTGCGACCGTATTCATCTTTTCCTAAAATAGGAAAAAAGAATTAAAACTCTCATTGGGTTGGATGACTCCCTCTCTAAGCTCCATTAACTTTACTGACTCAACTCCACGGAGTACCAAGGGAGTGAAGCTCTCCTGGAGGCATCTGCTCTGTAGACGTGTACATCAGGCGTGATGAAGTCAACACCAGGAGACTGGTTTCTGACCCAAATAGACTTCGGGCCCTTTTTGACCTGTTGTGCTCCTTGGGTATAACCGCAGTGATTCAGAATGTCAGTCTGATTAACCTCTTCATCACCAGACTGGCCGCTCACCACGAACTGTGGCAAACCTGAACGCTCACCCAGACCCCATGTGCCAGGGAGATGTTTGAGAAGCTATTGGGTGCCGGAGATTTCTTTTTATCGACTTGCAAGAAAACCCAGGGCAAATCTGCTTAGTTGCAAATGCAAAGAAAGCAGAAGTGGAAAGAGGTCTTCCCTCAACGGTGTGTCCCAGTGGATTCCACCTCAAGGCTTAAACCACAGCAAGACCCAGCACAACATAGAGGTGCTGCCCCCAGTGAGCACCAAGACTCTGACTATCACAGCAGGATGTGTAGTTGGATGCTGCAAAAAGGAGATAACAAATTTCCAACCTGTCGATGTTTTGCAAAGGACCCTGAGAGACAGAGTTTATCTGTGCTGTAGATGTTGACCTCCTGTCCTGACCGTCAGGGCAAGGAGAGGTAAAGATAAGGGAGGGGAATGGGAAGGGACAAGGTTGCAAATCCAGAGTTTGAGTTACAAAATAAAATTATCTATAACAAACAATTCAAGACACATTTTTAGGAGGGACAGCACTGTACAGAGGGGGTCACCAAGCCGCATCATTCTTGGGGCCATTGCAGCCACAGGACAGATCTGCTCATGCTGAGTGGCTGCTCCAGCTGGGCAAGCTGGAAGCCAAGGGAGATAATGGGATTTCTTCAAAACCTCTTCTTCAGGCAGGAGGGAGGGGAAATGCTCTGTCTTATCCAAACTAGCAAGGCACGGGGTGGCCACGGCACAGTTGGCAAAGCCCACGTGGCAACCTCCTCCACCTGCTCCTGGAGCTGTGGAGATGAATGTCAAGGTGGAGGTTGGGGTGGAAGGACTCCTCAAGTGACGGGACAAGCCTGGCCCCGAGCGAGCCCTTTGAGACTTTTGTTGAGCGTCATCTTTCTATTCGGGCTCGAACATGAGCATAATTTCCAAAACACAGCCCTGATTTCTCTGAGGTATTATAATTCAACTCTGAATGACACAGCAAAGTCACAGATACGTCTTGTTGCAGCCAGCTGGAAAAAACCTCCTCCTAGAAAACTCCAGGAGGAAAAGAAAAGGGAGTTGTCCCTCTTGTTTGCCCAGGTTCATGCCACAACTTCCACTACTTTCATTTTCAAAGACTATTTTCCCCCCCAACCTGATTTTTTTTGCAATCCATCCTCCCCCACACCACCAGGTTACATTTATTTCATTTTAAAACAGAATATATCAGCGAGAATGCCAGTTTGGCCATCTAGCTGAATTTCATTTAACCTCTTGTCCACAAATAACAAGATCGTTTATAGTACGAGGTGCGGTGGATTATTCGGTGACTTGCTTTGCAATGAACTGTCTTGATGGTTTAGATATGGTATCTTTTATTGGAAAATTTCAGCTGTTCTTCAGTGATTTAAATCTCCTTTCCCTGATGCACCGCAAGGTTACTGTATAATCTGCTGCATACTTCATAGTTAGATAACAATTATTGGCAGATATAAATAGACGTTTTCATGAGCAATATTGTTTAGTATGTTAAGTGTTGCTTTAATTTGCTGGTTCAATTTAAAGTGAATTCCTGTCATGCACAGAACAAAATAGATCAATTATATTACTACTAATTATTGTTATTATTTTAAACTGTGCTTCTCAAGCAGATTTAACAAATTTGTCAATCCAGCTTGTTCACCTTCTTGAAACCGAACCCGGCAGTCTTGCATGCAAATTACCCTAGATTTTCAATGAGCAACAATGATAATTGCAACTGTTTTGTAATTATCTTGCCCTAGACAGTCTCAATTTATCACATCTAGGCCTAAAGGCTCCAACGTCTTCATCTTCCAAAGGTATCGATATGTAGTCCTGTACATTAAGAGTAAAAAATAACTGCATTTTGCAGCAATCTTTAGTGTCAGAGTCAGAATAAATAGGAGTAAATATAAATATTTTGGAAGAAAACGTATCTACAAGTTGGTCAGAAATTTCTCGCTGGAAAACCAAACTTTTTCAGCAATATTTTGAAGTAATATGTTAAGATTGTCAGAAAATATCTTCATTTGCCGCCCGGCTCTGATAAATAGCCTTTTATATATGTGTTTCTAGCACCAAAATAAAAGTATAAAACCCATAAGCTATGTGACATGTCTCCTGCCTACCTATAACTGCATCTTTTCTCCATCAGGATATCTTTATCAGAAGGTCATAAATCACACAGCCATTCACATTAGGGAGCGGTGATTGTGCGAAGGCTGTGCTGAGGCAGGCTTCATCTTAAGGTATTCATTTTTGTAATTCACCGCTGCATTATTTACTCCTTTTCTGCTGCAATAATCCATCTGAGGTCGAATATATGTACATATAAACCAGCCTCAGTGCTGCAAAAAATAATAATCATTATTGAGTAATGGTAATGGGCGGACAGGAATCCTGGGTTGGTGAAGGTTTTTGAGGTCTCTGGGTGTTTTGATTTCCTCCCAGGTTGGAGCAAAGTTACGCTCGCAAACCACAGAGGTAAAAAGTTAAAGCAAGCGGGTGAAAAGCAGAGGTTGTTCCCAAGCATGGAAGATGGAGAAGAGCGTTGGCCCTGCCAGGGTAAACGTGGAAGCCCTGCCAGATGGGACAGGCATGGGGAATGTATGAAAACCCAAACCGCGGACCTTTCCAAACACAGCAGAGACGGGAAACCTGCAGAGACAAGCAAGGAAAAGGGGAAAGACAAACAGATTGTTATTTTGTTCTTTGTTCAAAAGCAACACGTCTCCAGAAGCCCCGGCCCCGAGCTGCTGCCAAACGCTGAGTCCAGCCTGGGCACCAGGGAGATGGGCAAGGCTGATCTTCAAACAAGGACTTTGGTCTTTGGGCTCATCCCTGGAAAATCGGATTAAGGAAAAGGGTGAGCACCCCTGGGTAAGTGAGATATTCTAGGGAAGGGTCCTGGCCCTGTGTAACTGTCACTGATGCCTCACAGATCTGTGAAAACAAGGAGAGGCGAGCAGTCGGCTAATGTGCTCTCCTGCCGTTTCCCAAGGCTTTTGGCTGGATCCTGCACTGAAAATAAAAAATGAAGTATCACAGAGAAAGGCCAGTCTGTCAGCGAACAAACGGTAGGAGCGAACTAGCAGTTTTCACTGCTGAGACCTGAACAGCTCCACAGAAACCAAAGTGATGGGGACCAGGGCAGCATCACGAGGACCAGTGTTTTCTTGGCATCCAGATGTCCCTGAGAGCACAGAAGTGGGGGAAGGCACCAAGGACTGTGCGTAGGGTTTGTCCAGCACATGCAGCCGCCTCTAGAAAGGCCTCTTCTCCAAGGATGAAGCAGCAAATGAGTCTTAAATCCTTTTCCCAACCTTTGTGTATTTGGTCTGCTCCGTGCTCTCTGTGCGGATCTACCTTGCTCAGATGTATTACAATTGTGTTCTAATAAAACACAGCTTAAACCCTCGGGGGTGTCTTGGAAGCAAGGGGAAGCTGCTCTGCCACACGGCTCAGCTGGTTCCACGTCCTGTTTTGCAATAGTGAATTATGTGGCTTCATCACAGCCAAGAGCAAAGAACTGCGGTCGAGCCAGAGAGGGAGCTCCCAGGGCTGAGTTGCAGCGGTTAAATGGCAGCTGACATTCAATGTTGTTAAAAGCAAAGTAAAGCACATAGAGGGAAAATAACCTGGCTCTACGCTCACCGTGAAAGGAGCTAAATTAGCTATTATCTCCAAAATGAGCTCTCAGAGTGGGAGGTTGTCTGCAGCCATCAGCCCAATGTTCCGCAGTGGCCGGCAAAGGGGCTGCAGCAGAGGGGGCTGTTCGGGGCGGGAGAAAGGATGAAATAGAGAGTGCAATGCTCCTGCATCAGGCCACACTGCTCTTTCATCTTGTGCCACTTCAGAGGATATCACAGAGCGAGGGAAAATTCAGAGAGGGTGGCGATGGCAACGTGGGAAGGAAGCAGCATCTGCCCCAGCACGGGACATTTGGTGGGACCACAGCCACGGCGCAGTCCCTGCTGTCGTGAGTAATGTGGGGAAAACGATCGTTCGCCTTGTGAGATGATAGGATGGGAAGGTGCTCTTGCCCTCCACCTCCCTCCCCTTCCTGTGATTTTTAATCCCAAATTTCCCCACGGTGCCAGCGGGATGCAGAGGACTGAGCACAGGATGCACGTACCTTGCGTTTCGCTACAGCAGATCGCCAATTTTATACATCTCCGTATCTCAAAACCCATGTAATGATGAGAAGATGTTTAAAGCAACAAAAAAAAAAAATACAGGAAATGTAATAAATGCAGAAGAGAATTATGTAGAAAATACACTGGAGAAGTGTTTTCCTTGCTGGCGAGATGCTTACAGTCTACTTGCTTCATGAATATTTAGAAACAAGAAGGCTGGCTCCAAATGTCAGTCTGAATGTATACAATTTTCCTCTCTATAAATATTACATTTTATTCCAAGACAGCAGAAAAGTAACAGCTAAGACCTCAAAAGCCCACTTCTCTTGCTCCTCGAAATTGGTTTGTTTGGGCTGTAAATTCTTCTGGGCTATGTGATAAAGATACTTTGCTTTCATCTTCTTCTGAGGTTGCCAAATTCAAATGATAGGTTGACCTGGAAAATAAAAGGGGTGGTGGTGTAAATATTTCACAGTCTTTCTGGAACCAAAAGCAACAACTGATAATGCTGGAGGGAAGTGAAATACAGGGGCTGGCAGCATCAGGGAGGAGGATCGTGCATGAAAAGAGCTCGTTTTATTGGCAGCTGGCAAATGAAGATTTTTGTCCTTGGAAGCAAATACTATCTGAGGACAAAATCTACCCGATTTGTAGAGGAATTGTAAATCAGACGTAAATAACAGCATGACATTAGTCCTCTTGTCCTGCTCCCGGAGTGTAAATTTGGCGTTTTCTCATTCCTAAAGGCTGTTTGGGTTTCAGCCAGCCAAGGGGACCTTCGCTAGTCTTGACTGGAGGAGAAGGTGACATTAGATGGGTTCCACAAGTGGAACCGGAGCCATTCCAGTGCGTCTGGACCCCTCAACCCAGGCGAGATGGGAGCTTTGCTGGAGGAAACCACAGAGGATTCCCCCTCCTTTCCATCCAAACCATATGTCTGCTGGCTGCTAACGAGATTTACAATCTTCCCCGAGCCCTGTCTACTTCTAGACCCTGATGATACACAGTAGCCAATACAAAAGAGCTAATAATTCATTATGAATCATTTATTTGATGAATGACAGGCTTATTTTCTTTTTTTTCCTCCTGTTTTTTAAATTGCCTGTGAGCAGCGTAGTGGTTTTCTCAGTCTCGCAACTTGAAATACTTGCTGACTAATTTCTGCAAGTAAATCCTGGCCAACTGACTTCATTTCCAGGCAGAATGGGTGAGATTTCCATGCAGAGCTCTGCTAAACCATAGTTACCTAGAGGCGAATGGCCTTGCACCTATGTCAATCCTCCTACATCGAACCTACACATCCCAAAGAAAGAAATATTAGCCAGGAATTACTGATCTGTCAGGTCTTCGCGCCAGAAATGGTCTCTCGTTTAGATAGCTAAGACAAGGGTACATGAATGTTGGTGCGCAGGACGTGGTTGGTGTTTTTGAGGGGTCTTGGACGCTCCCACCTCGTGTTGGGTTCCTTGACCAACCTGTTGGGCTGCTCAATAATTTCAGAACACAGGTCCAAGAGCGTCCTCATGCAAACACCAAGGCGCAGGCAAATAGCTCCTAATCTTCCATCTCGTTTTCTGAGGGTTTCATCAAGAAAATCGTTGCCACCTTTTGGACCAAGTCCAAACACCTCAAAACTGCGAATGTAAGTCTGGGGGTTATTTCAGAAAATGTAGGACATAGCTTAAGGTCTTCAGTTAAAAAAAAAAAAAAAGGTGTTGTTTTTTTTTTTTTATTTGAGATGGTTTTTAAAAGAATGTGCACTGACAAATTCCCAGCAAATGAAATTTGGGATTTTTGTTCTATTTATACTTTTAACAAATCCACAGACAATATAAATGAATTTGAAATACAAAATGGAATGTATTAGCCAGGCTAGTGAGAGAGTGTTACATATCCTTCATACAGCAGTACACAGTAATCCAGCCAAAATATTTCAGAACTAATTACTGTACAGACTTCTAATCCCTAGTAGAGAAAAAAAGCCAACACTCTATATATTTTTGGAAGTTCATTGGAAGCATCTGTTTAAGATGTTGTTAATCCTTCCTTCCATAATCACTGCTGGATGATAATGAAACAGTCCTTTTTGCGCTTGGTGTGTTCAGACCTAATACTCATCTTGTTGAGACCCAAAAATCATCTTGGTTAAAGCTGATTATTTCATACAAAGGAACATAACTCAATCCCTTTTCTTCTTATTTTACTTTTCTCTCTTTCTGTGAGAATTTTTCGCTCCTACTTTGGTTTTCTCGATGGCAGCTGGCAGTAGAAAATGATTGGCTTTAATCTCAAATTTCAGAATCAATATAGCACGGGTACTATTGATTTTGGCATACCGGGATGACCCCAGGGGGTTCACAGCAACCAAAGAGGGCTTTTGATGTTTCTGGACTTTCTTCAATTAGAATTTCTGAAAATCTCCCACCTTCCTAAAGAGTGGAAGAATGGGAATAACTTTGCTTTGCAGCCGCGGTGCAAGTGGCAGAACCGCGGGGTCCTGGCATGGGACATCCCAAATCCCAGAATCCCGCAATCCCCCCATGGAGCAGGAACACCCAGATGAGGTTACACAGGAAGGTGTCCAGGCGGGTTGTAATGTCTGCAGAGGAGGAGACTCCACAACCTCCCTGGGCAGCCTGGGCCAGGCTCTGACACCCTCACCGGGAACAAGTTTCTTCTCATCTTTAAGTGGAACCTCCTGTGTTCCAGTTTGTACCCATTGCCCCTTGTCCTGTCACTGGCTGTCACCCAGAAGAGCCTGGCTCCATCCTCCTGACACTCCCCCTTTCCATATTGATCCCCAGGAATGAGTCACCCCTCAGTCTCCTCTTCTCCAGCTCAAGAGCCCCAGCTCCCTCAGCCTTTCCTCATAAGGCGCCTCTAAGCAAGGGAAGGTGAAAACACGTCCGTGTGCCTAAGACAGGTTAAAGAAAACTCTTAGAACCTCGTTTGCTTTCATTGAGGAACACTCACGAATGGGTCTTGGAAATGTAGCCAGGTCGGCTCCCCAATCCAAGTTCTGGTTTTTGCCGTTTCTGTTGAAAATGTGTTTTCAAGTAACCTTAAATCTCAGACTCCCTAACTTTTGAGTACTTGATTCTGTGACTTTAATACTTTTTAAACATATGGGTTTCCCTGTAATTTTAAATGATTTTTTGAAAGATCTGGATTCAATTCCTCTAATAGCCTCAGTGTTTTCAGGCCAGCTAAGATCACTCCTGCAGTTTGGTGTGAGTTTGGGACATTGCCCAGAGCAAACAAAAGAGGAGCTGTGGGCTTTTTCTTTTTTTTTCCCCCCATATAAGTTTTACGAATTTCAGATTTATGTTTTTGGAGTCTATGCATTTTTTTTTTAAATCTTATTAAAGACGGATGAAGAATGAAATAGCTCAGAGCTGCCACGCACTGCGCTCCAGTACAGCATCTGTCTCTTCCTCCAGGCTGCCACCAGCTTGGGACAAATTAAAAGTCCTTTCCATGCACCGCTTTTCCCACCTATTGAAGACACCGACACTAGGATTGCGTGATTCACCAGGTTAAGGTGTCCAGCAGCCATCAAAGCTGCGTGACCACCCTGGAGATGACAGATGTTAGGTGTGTCCCACCAAGACTCTCTGCAAGTTGGATATACAAGAATAAGAAGAACCATTTTCTTACCTCCAGGAAGCATTTCAAAACACTTAAAAATGAGGTTTTTGCAAGAGCTGGTCTTGCATTTGGTACTGTAGAACACCTTTGGGGAATAGAGTGGAGATGATATGTCCAAAACATGCGGTTTGTTTTGCAATGGAAGAGATGGTAGATAAACTGGAGGACAGGGTTTAAACATGGGGTGGTGCTGATAATGCAATAAAAAGGTCTGGAAAATAAAACCAGAACAGAATTGAATAGGCACGAGGGCAAAATATTACGCTCAGCACAGGGAGGAGCTTCCACCTACCAACACCAACTGGAAAGGTCTGGGTGGGCTGTCACCCGTCACGACATGGTATTGGGCCAGCAACATCCCAAGAGATAGAAAGATAAAGAAA
The DNA here is from genome assembly GCF_036013475.1 of Columba livia. Taxonomy (NCBI): domain Eukaryota; kingdom Metazoa; phylum Chordata; class Aves; order Columbiformes; family Columbidae; genus Columba; species Columba livia. The sequence goes on from NC_088610.1 coordinate 21,436,101, forward strand.
TGGGGCTGTTTAATGCACAGAACAGAATACTAAAGGGAAAACACACCATGCTATGGGAATATATATTTAGCATCAGCAAAGAGAGAAGGTTTTGCTCAGCGGGTCCATGGAGGAGGATGGGGCTGAAAGGGGCACCACTTTCTGGAAAAGAATACTGTGCCTTACAGTCAAAACATCTCTTTGTTGGATGGTGAAACTGGAGACTTCAAGAATACCAGGAACAGTAAATTATTTTTCTAAATATTGGTCGTTTTTGGTTTGTTTGTTTTCCTGGCCGTTTTCTTCTGAAAAGGCAAAACAAGTCCAAATTGTGAAGACTTTGGCATGTGTCACACTGAGATTGGCAAGTCTGTTTCCTGCGTTCAAATCGGCATACTTCTGCAGCTAAAATAAAACAAAACAATGCTGGGAGGGGGCGTCTTCCTTTTTTTTTTATATGATTTAACTGTTGAAACCCAAGATGAAATATTTCCACTGGCCCCAGCAGCAGCAACAACAACTGTTTCCCATTCTCCGCTCATTAAAATGTGCTGAGGCATAGCCAGACCCCCGCTGGCCCGGCTCGGGGTGGGACGGATGGGGAGAAGAACGAGCCTGGATCCTGCAACTCATCTTGGGGTAGAGGAACCGCTCCCTGCCATATCTCCTCATCTGACAGAAGTTTGAAAATTTGCTTCCTTGCAGCTTTTTTGGTGTGTTTTTTGAAGTTATCAAAAGCTGTGCCTGAGAGTTGCTGAGCAAAAAGGGGAAACTTAACTGCTAACAACGGGGTGCAAAGCACCCGGAGCTCTGCGGAGGTAAAAAGATGTGTGAAATCATAAGCTCGCATCGTGCTAAACCATAAGATTACTTTTGAGCTCTCTAAACTTCGTAGACAACAAGAAAAGATTGACTTGGAAGAGGCGAAAAGATAACAAATGGTTCCCCTTTAAAAGCAGAACAATAAAGGCTATTCGTTCATCATTTGAATTTCTTGCCTAATGAAATTGGATACAGTCTGAAATCCCCCCACAAGCCAAAAGCTAATTCATTGCCACATTTGAAATGCGTGTTATCAATTACTGACTGTAGATCTAATGATTTCCATAGCTAGTTCTCATTCTGATACAAGTGGCTTTGAGGATTTATTGATGACGAGTATATAAAAAGTCAATTCAGAAACGTATACTGGATTCATCTCTGCAGTGTACTCGCAGCTAGTGGCTCTTTGAACCACAGCTCAGTCAGGCAGATAAATATCTTCTTCTTCTCATCAGCAAACTGCAAAGGCAACTGAAATCTAAGAGTTGCTGTTGAATTTCCTGTGTCTCCTGGAGGCCTGAGTCCAGCATGAGGATGAGCAATGGGTTCGGGGTGTGATGCACGAGTGTCAAAGGCAAGGTTACCATCCTCTCTCACCTGGATTTTAAGTCAGCAATGTCCACAGAACCTCTCCAGGCTCTAATATTTGTGGGTCTCTGGGGTAATTTGCTCATTACACAACACCCTTTTCATGAGGGCCTAACCTTAGGTTGCTTTGCTCTCAGAGACAGGTGGATTCCCTAAACTGAAACATTAAAATACAGCCAGAGCAGTAGCTTTCAGTCTGAATATATATTTTTTCAGACCACAATTCAGCAACTGAGACAGTGATCTTATCAGAGGAAGCCCTGCGATACCAGTGAGGCACGTTGTCCCTCCCTCTGCCATGCACCATGCCAGTCTATCCACATGTCTTCATAAACCCTTTCATGCCAGTGGGTTCTTCTCTTTTTTTACCTATCACAGCCACATCCAGAGGCTCACGTTGTCAGGGTGACTCTGAGGGGTCTCCTGGGACACCTCGCTTGAGCCTGAAGCACAAGGGACATGAGGACACCAGTGGAGTGGTTTTTCCTCTGGTTGGGGATTTGGGAGGCCAGTATTTGTATTTTTGCCTGCTTTTTATCAATACAAGACTCTCCCTGTCTTCAGTTGTTTGCATGGCTTGTCCTCAAGAGCCTCTGGTTTCCTAATCCTCCCACTTGCACTTGGTTAATGTATTGGATTTGCCTTCAGCGCTCAGGACCACTAATGACAAGACTTCTTCTTGCTCCCCATGAGCAAGATGATGATTTATGAGGTTGCTCTGATGGTGCTGTGAGCACCAGCATCCCCGCAGGGCTGATTATTGGGGATCTCGGAGTGAGCACGTTGTGTTTGTCCCATCAGACATGGGACATGTCAGACCCACCAGGCTCTTCAGGGTAAAGACCCCAAATACATAAGATTTTATACAAAAAGAGATGGTCAGAGGTGTAGGAACTCCCATGGGCTCCTGCTAAAGCAACAAGATGCTGATATAATTATGAGAATGGTTTTATTGTGTTTTAGAAAATAGCTGATCCAACTCACATTCCGGTGTCTGCGCATGGCAGGACACTTAATTTTTTCTGTCTTATTGTGTGTTATAAAACTGGCTTCATATTTCCTTAACACAGAAAATGTATAGGGCCAGAGCTCCAATCGTGATAAATCAAGCAGAGCACACAAACACAAGGAGTGAAAAGTAAAATAGAACCTTGCAAATCCTTCAGTGTCAATAATCTCGGTTGTTATTTGTAGCCAGCAAAGGAAATTGAACTTTTTAATATGTAACACATTAACCTAAGCGTCTGCCTAAATGGAGCTGCGTTTTTAATGTGTTGACATATTAACACAAGTACTCTTTCTCTAATTCCCTCAACCTTAACATAACAATAATATTGTTAAATCATTAGCAGGCTTTAAAAGAAATATTAATTCTCCCTAATAAAACACTGAATAATACGTTCTGCTGTTGCCTAGCCACAACGAATAAGCAATATTCACACCTTCTACTGCTTGGATTTCCTATAGAAAGCATATAGTAATGTGGGCTTATATATGCCAAGGAGAGGTGCAAACTTTTCAGCAATAATTCCAAGAGTTTGGTGTCTGGTTTGGTTTGGTTTGTGAAGATCACAGGGTGCAGGACAGCTCAATTCCTGCTCTTGGAGTGTTTTGTTCCCTGGTGATGCATTTATTACCAGTGCGGAGGAGATGTGGACAACGAGATGCTCCTGGTGCTTCTGCCATCCCATGAGCTCCGCAGAGCAAGACACGGCTGGACAGACAAGGACACAAAGATGGTGCGACATGAACTGGATATTCAGGGAACGAAGACTGGAAAATCGCCACCCATAATGACACTGGGGAAGCGGACAGTGGTCAGCTCTGTTCATCCTCCTCCTGTCATGGCTCTCTTTATTTTGATGCATTTTTTTCCCTGTTTAATACGGTGGTTTTATGGGCAGAATGTGCTCAGGATGGTGTATAATGGGACCAACTGTGCAGAAATGTCATGCATGCGAAATCTATGCAAAGCCCTCGCTATGCTTTTGCCTGAATCAATTTAAAGAAGACGCTCCATAAAACAGGATAAAGCCAGATTAAGTGCATACAAATGAGACAGCCCAGGCGAGGTTTTCAGAATTTGTTGGGAGGCAGATGGAATACAAATGGAGGAAGAGATTGCACCGGTGCATGCGTAAAACACACCTGACAGATAGATCCGGAGAGGTTGGAGGTGAGAGAAACAGCCTGAAGAGATGTCCCCTCTGCAGAGGTCACCTGAAGATGGAGAGGACGATCTGCCAGACGTCAGGACCGTCTTACTTCACTGCTATGTGGTCTTCGGTTTTCCAGCAAAGCCCCTGGACGCTGCAGAAGCAGAGAAATAGAGGCATTAAATGAATTAAACAGAGGGAAAAGCCGCTCAGCGTTGCTGCCCCCGTGTTATTTGCTTTGCTTTCACGTCTATTTGATATTCTCCCATCATTTTCAGCATTCAGCCCGCCACAGATTTTCCCACTGACAGCGCGTACCAGGCTCCACGGGATGGTCGTGCCATACGCGGCGAGGCTGGTATGCAAAACATACTGCGAAATAAAGTGAGCAGATTGGGAACTTCTGTTCTCGTAATCTGAGAACGAGGGCAGTGCATTGAAAACTGATGAAAGGAAATACTTCCCTCCCCCCCCCCAACACACACAATTAGCTGCTGGAAATCATTGCCAGCAGGTTTTGCTGAGGCTGAAAACTTGGCAGGCTTCAAAAAAGCAAATCGGGCATTTATGCGGATGGCCAGCACACCTAGCGACAGGGCTTTAGGAGCTATACAGTCCACAGATTTATGTCAGTAAGGGGCTTTTTGGTTCATCTTCCTGAAAATACACAGTCCCACCACTGTTTTGCAAGCCTGCGTCAGCCCTTCAGCTCTTCCTCCATCTAATAACTTGTGCATCTTCTGCTCATGTCCCACTGGAGATGACCAAGGGCTGCAGAACTCAATGATAATTCACTTTCTAGTCCAGCTGTGAAATATCAGTAGTCAGGCAAAGATTAAGATGCTCTTCCAGTCTGTGTCCTGTAAATAACGCAGTTCATACCTTCTTGGATACAACCACTAGTAAATCTGGAGTAAGACTACTTCATCACTGCGGGACTCATGGAAACCGTCAATGTTTTTCAAGTGTACATTGGAAAAACAACATTTCCTCGGGGTGCTGGGGGGAAACAGAGCTCAAGGTCTCCAGGCATTGGACTTTGCAGTCAAAGCTGCTGCTGTGTTTCATGGATGTCCCGAGGAAATACGGGATAGCGGAGAGGAGGGTCTACCCCACACGGCACTGAAACCCATCTGCTGTTTTGTTTGGGGGAATATTTTAGAGAAAATGTATTCTGAATTTGTTTAGACAATCCTAAATATTTCATTGGCACTGTTGAAGATATTCCCACAACTTCAAACTGAGCATATGGCCCTAGGAGGAAAAGAGGAATTGGAAGTAATGACTATCAGACTCTGAAAATTATGTGTAGTGCCCTTTCAACCAAAAAAAGGAATATTTAATACTGATTATTTCAGAAAGTTAAGTGAATACAGAAACTTATGTATCTGGCAAGTCTGGACGTATTTTTTGTTGGGTGTTTTTTTGCAGAAGACTTCGGGTTTTGTCAAATTTCTTGTTACTTTGATAGGAACCTCACGTGGCCAATGAACACCTGAAAACACCACGCACCGTGGGAGTTTGCCTTCTGATGTCAAAAAACACACGGCCATTCATTCTGATTAAAAATTGGAAGCTTTCAGAAAGCTTGACTTTCCGAGCGTGAAAAGCTGTTCCTGCTCTTCGAGAAGTCATTTGTCATGAGGAAAACTGGGAGATGAAGCGATGCCGCCTGTAAAAACACATGCACCACCTTTTATTTTTTGTTTGTCTCTGCGTACTCCCTCGAATAGCTGTTCTGGGGACAGGGACGCTCATTATCCTGCTCGAGAAGAGGGTTTGCTGTGGTGGCCCCATGAGCCATGGGGTGCAGGACCTGGGCTGGGGAGGAGGGAGGAGAAACCATCTCCGCCTCTGCTGCGGCTCTCGCTATTTCAAGCTGAATAATGCAGTTTTAGGTTTTAATTCAGGTGTGTCCACCGCTGACAATTCTCCCTTGCCTCCTCCAGAACAACAAGCCCTTCATTAAAACATGAGATTAGTTTTGGCTGCGAGCCTGAACGGCTCTTTGTCGATTTGAGGAGTATCCAGAGATGCCGAGGGGTGACCAGACGAGCTCCTGCCGGCTCCTCCAAGCAGTTTAAGGACCTCTCCTGGGCCCAATTTATTTCCCTTTGCTTCTTGCTCTTAGCCCCCAAGCAGAAGGGTTTTGCTTTGGTGGGAAGCAGCCTGGAACACTCCCGAGGCAGCTTTACTGAGATTTTTCCTTAACCTAGCCCAAAGCTTCGGGAGCAGGAAACTTGGCACGGAGAGTGGGTTGGTGGCTTGGTTCCCCATGGGCCTTGAGAAACGTGTCTGTCTTCTAATTCACAGCTAATTAGTTCATGGGTGGGATGGGGAGCTCAGCCCTTCCACGCCTGAACGACTGCCCGCAGCCTGGCTCGGCTGTAGATATTCCACACGCGAGTGAGGTTTTGGAAAATCTTTGCTTTGCGTGACTTTTCTCCTTACAGACCAGGACATTTCCACTCCCTGTGAGGATTCCTGTCCTTCCTCCACGTGCTCCACCAAGGGAGCCTGTTCTCGGTGACATCTCCTTTAAGTTTTTTAGAGGTTGTCGAGGGTTTAGATTGTGGGGTGACAATAAAACCCTAGCAGATGTATTGTTAACTCCCTCTTCCCCCTTCAGCCCCTCTCTCTCCCCGCTTCCCACTAAGGACGGGCCATTGGGAGGGAAAGGAGGACAGAGAGAAGAGAGATGGAAAAATTAAAAATGTGTTACTAATGCTACTGATAAAATAGAGAAAATAATACAAAATATACAAAACCCATCTTGAAAGTCCCAGCAACTGCAGAGCCGATACCCGAAGTCCTGGACTGGACTCTGCAGCCAACCGGAGCTGGATTCAGTCTGTCACTAGGCCTCAGTTCGCAGGGACGACTCGCAAGGTCCTCTCCTAATGTCGGCCATAAGCAGAAGGGAAAAAAGGGCCAATATCCTCGTGATCTCCCACTTTTATATGAAGTATCATGTGAATAGGATGTTATACTCAGTTGGTCAGTTTCTTGGTCACCTGTTTCTCGTCGCCCCTTTGGCAAGATGGCCATCCATGCTTATCAATAACTTCACATTCCATTGCTGTGTTTACCAAAACATGGATCTGGTTCTCCAGGAAAATGCAGCTAATATGAAGCTTTAGCTGACAGGCAAGTTCACTAAAAGAGAAACTTGTTTTTAACAAAACCAGGACAGAGGTATTGAACATAATTCTAGCAGTGATTTTTTTCATTGAAATATTCTTTTTGCCCTTTTCCTATCCTCCACAACATAAAGGCTTTTTAGAGAGACTTGGACTGCATTTGATGAACTGTTTCCTTGCCAAAATGCAAAAAAGGAGAGGGGAGAGGCAGGGATGGATTTTGAATGTGCAAAAACTATTGTTTCAGGATTTTCTTCCTGTGACATGGGTCCCTTAGGAAATACCTTGCCACTTCATTTCCATGTTTTCATTGCTCAGCCTTTCAGAAATAACATTTGTTTGTTTAAAAACTGACCCAGCTAGGAATACAAATGCAAGGTCATTGGCGGAGCTCGGGGATGCTCGGTCTGCATCACCTCCTATTAGAGTAGTGCCTGTGCCCTCAGCATCTTTGCAAAAGCAGAGAAGGGTTTTGGGATTCCCCAATACAGGGGGGGAGCATAAGAAGAACAGAAAAACTGAAAAACATGCAAAATAGAAATTATTCTTCCTGGCTTTTGTGCGGACCCCAGTAGAACTTGAGAACATACATCAGGTGAAATGTCCCTGTAGAACTGCAACCTGAGCGATGCATAAAGTCAGTCCAGCCATGTCCGGGCATCCCTTGGGACAAATTCCACATGAAGCAGCGATTGTGAAGGAAAGGAGCAGACATTCCATGCAAGACATTCCACGGGACTTTATACATCCCTGAGGAGAGATAATTAAGAGCTTTCCTACCAGCCTTGCGAAACGGTGCGCTGCCAGACGGCAGAAGTGAAGGACGGCTTCCACGTCAAACACCGTGTTTCCTCCTCAACGGCAGTCCCCGGTGCCCAATTCCAGCAACCAGCTGGCTTAAAATTAGGACCACAGGTTCCTTAGAGTTGATATGGCACGAAGGATTGGGGCCTGTAAAAGTCTGGAGGCTCTCTCTCAGCCACAGATTCTGGTGAAAAGCTGCCAGTCTGTTTATAAAGGCTCTGCTCCTGCGTCTACCGTGGGGAAGGGTATTTTGGCACCGCAGGTGTGGCTAAAGAGGAGGTTAATGTCATGGGAGCCCCCGGGGCCTGTCTGAGTAATGAGATGCTTCAGTTTCAAGGGGTTGAATAGAGGAAGGCACATGGGATGTTTAATAAATTGCATCTTAACAGCCAAAAATTGGTGTGTAGAAGGTTATAAGTGGGTGTAACCACAAGTACAAAGTCAGGCTGAGCCCAACCCTGGATCTTCCAAGTGAGGATGTGGTGCTGGAACTGCTAGGTCTTCCTTTCCCTGATAGGAACTGGTGAGGCCAAACCTCCAATCTTGGGGGCAGTTTTGGGCCCCTCACACCAAGAAAGGCCTTGAGGTGCTGGAGCGAGTTGAGAGAAGGGACCGGAGCTGGTGAGGGGCTGGAGCACAAGTGTGATGGGAGCGGCTGAGGGACCTGGGAGTTCAGCTGGAGAACAGGAGCTGAGGGGAGACCTTCTGATCTCTGAACTGCCTGAAAGGAGCTTGGAGCCAGGGGGGGTCAGGCTCTGCTCCCCAGGAACAAGCGCCAGGAGCAGAGGAAACGGCTTCAAGTTGTGCCAGGGGAGGTTGAGGTTGGATGTGGGGAACAATTTCTTCCCCAAAGGGCTGTGGGGCACTGGAACAGGCTGCCCAGGGCAGTGCTGGAGTCACCATCCCTGGAGGGTTGGACAGACGGAGATGAGGTTCTCAGGACGTGGCGCAGTGCCAGGGCTGGGGGAACGGCTGCACTCAATGATCTTGAGGGTCTTTTTCAACCAAAATGATTCTATGATTCTGTGACTTCCCATTAGATTGGTTCTAATGATCACGGACTGATCACCTTCAAGCTGTGTACCCTGTGAGGAAGAAACTCCTACTCTCTCTCTCCTGTCTCTAACACGTGGCTCTTCTATTGTTATCTCTTCATTCTTCAAATTGCATTTTAAAGATGGGAATATCTAAATTGAGCTGCTTTACCCCCTGTTCTGCTAACAGAAAGTATCACCCCCCCGTGCCCTGAAGATGATGGAAACCTCTTAGAACTTCGCTCAGCCTGGGACAGCTCAAGCCAGGACATACCGGGCAAGGTGTCTGCACTGACTCCACTTCTTCCATGGAAGAACATAAACCATTTTAGGAGCTCCGTGCAGGGCAGGGAAGCCTTATTTTCTTCCTGCAGCACCAGCTGCCTTGTGCTCTTTTGTATGCTGTTCGTTTGCAAAGTCATCCTTGGTCATTTATTTAGAAACCTGCCGGGGAACAGATGCTCCAAAAAGAAACATGGCAAATCCTCTGCGGGGCCTCTTTTCACTCTGTGCAGGGGCTTTTTGGCAACCAGATGGAGGAAAAGGTGAAGGTGACAGGAGCTGTGCGGGTCCTGGTGTTTCTGTACAAAGAACTGGCGTCGCAAGCCTGACGCGTGGTTGCTACCGGAGCTGGGGTTGTGGTTGGAAATGAGGTTCAGCCAAGTGCAACCCCTTTGGGGTGTATCCTGCAGTGAACTTAATAAGTTTTCTGCTGCCTTCCTGTGGGACTGCTTTCTTCTCGCCCAGGTGACAGTACCTTGTGTTCTGTACAGCGATCGCAGGTCGAGCAGACTGCGAACGGTCCAGCAAAGACACCAGGGTTTAGTGTCCAGGATCTACTCAGTAACACCGGCTTCCCAAAAAGGCTCCTGAGGACTCAGAAAAACTTTATTTGAAAGGAAAGGAGACCTCCTTGCAAGAAGGTATAAGTGGTGTGTGGGAGGAGGACCCAACCCCTGTGGTAGGGCTGACGACCTTGGTCAGTCATCTGAAGGAGAAGAGAAAGTCCCACTGAAATTCCCAAGTGGGGACAACCCTGTTGCTTAAATGCACAAAAGCACTTTTCTATCTTCAACTTGGCTGGCCTGGAGTTTGGCTTGGAAGGACCCAACTCCTTGGCTGTGCTCTTCATTAGCAATAAGCATCGTTAAAAACCATGAGGTTTTCAATAGGAAACAAAGATAAAGAGAAAAGCAAAAGGCCTGGCAAGCTGGATGGAGGAACTGAGATCTAGGAAGGTCCCGAGCGGTTCAAATGATGTTCTCAACCTCGGCTAAATCAAGAAAGCAGCAATGAGCCTAGACTGGACTGAAGCCAGGACCCATGCCCCAAAACCCCATTGCATGGACCCCGTGGCACCGGCTCTGAAAACCACCCAAAATTCGGGATGCGACACTCCGTGATGCGAAGCGGAGGGGGAAGCAGTGAGGCGAAGCAGATAAAGATTTGCAGTAACAAAGGAGCTATTTCTTCTATTCTGATTTTTTTTGTTCCCAAAAACAAAGGAGAGACTGAAGATCGCCTGTTTAATTTGTGAATTTCACAGACTCGGCTCGCACAAGAGAGGGGGAAAGAATCAACAAAAAGCCCAACAACAGGCATGGAAAGAGCCCCAAGTATTAATGGCAGCTGATCAATAACTAATCCACGGCGTTCCAGTTACCAACTTGATGGAGAAAATTCACGGTGCTTAAGTAATTCCAACTAATCTTAATGAATGCCTCCATGCCTACATGCCTGCAGAGCTGTGTGAAATTTATAGAAAAATGTCATTTCGGCTCTCTGAATACTTTTTTTTCCCCTCACAGTCATCAAAGGAGCATAAAAAATGCTCTTAGAAATCTGCTATCTCTCTCTGCCAGATGAGGGCTTCAAAAGGCAAGCACTCATTTTTTTGTCGTAAGCAAGGAAGATTATGAATACATTAGCTAGTTAACATTAAAAAAAAATCAAAACACCCAATTTTACATTCTTACTTATTTGTCCCATGCCTCTGTCCCCTTTGTGCGCCTCACCCTCTTCCCCGCCAAAGAAAATAATGCCGAGTAGACAAATCAGCTATAAGTAGAAAACGTTGATATGTACTTTTGTTCTATTTTTATTCGGTGCTACGTAGGAAAATTTCAAAGGGGAAGATCAATATGGTGGTTTCAAGCCTTCTCTGTCTTTCGCTGGTAAAAGCTGATGAGTTCCTCTTAAGTTTCTGTGGGAGAGAAGCCCCAGTGAAGTTGCAACCAAGCCTGCGAGGAGCTGGATGGGTGACCAGCTGGGACCTTTTGTAAAGACGGAAAGGATGGATCTAGAGGCAGAGCGGGCTGGAAATTATCCAGTGGAAGTTTATTTTCCCCTGGAAAGCTTACGATGTGGTCCTGGGACTCGAGATACCCAGTAGGGTTTGGAGGTGGGTAAAGGAGACATCACTTATCCATCTCATCCAACACTTCAGGTCACTCCAGCTCTTCAGGTCACTCACCTGTAGCCTGAGCCAGGCAGAAAGAAATATTCAGCATAATTAATTTCAGCATGTCCATCCTCCCACTTGAGAAACCAGTTTCACCTTGCCAGGGCGGCTGCCTGTCCTCAGAGAGCAGCCGTGTCCATGCAACTCTTATTACTTACTGAAAACGCCTCACATCAAAAGGGTCCCTTTTTCTTCTCCGTTTCCCTCGGGGTCCAGCTATGACTCTGTCATAAATTGATGTACAAAGTACGAACAGGATTATATATTTTTTTTTATAACAACTTCAGCAATCATTGTAGTTCATAACTAGGCATGCAGGGTTTTTATTAATTTAACAGTGTTATTCCCCTTATGAAATATTCATCCCATAGGATTTCTGTGCACATGAAGGTTTTGAAGAAATTGATCTGCAATGCAGTTACTCCTTTAAATGAATGATTTCTTTATTATCTCTCCCTTTCAGCGATACTGTATATACGAACGGCGACTGATTAAATGTGCAATCAATCTCACGAAAGCAAACAGCTCTGTTTTTAATTGGGGGGGGGGGATTTACTGTACGGGAGGGGCATTTGCAGAGCCCAGCAGGCTGGGTGCATGGCCGTGACTTGCTTTGCCAGCTCTGGCATTCTCGCAAGCCCTGGGCCTCCCCACCCCGGCATCATCATCCCACCCGGCACCATCATCCTTGCCAGCTTGGCTGATGCGCCATCGTCCCATTAAGTGACACCTTGTGGACCCTGATTCAGCAAAGCACTTAAGCACATGCTTTTCTTTCAGCTTAATCTGAGCCTTGTTGACTTCGGTTTTGTTGTCTCCCCACGTTCCTGTGTTGTTTAACCCACTGGTGAGCGCTGTCACGTCCATTCTGGACCAGTTTGGGTGGGTGACGACAGCTGCTTTCCAGCCTACTGCGAGTGCGGCACCATGAGATGAAACGTGTCCTGTGGTGTCGAACTCTGAGCAGGGTTCCCGTAAGGCAAATGAGGCTTGTGTAATTAAAGATCAGAACGTAAGGGCCATGCAAAGGGGAGAGACGAGAGTTATTTTGATATCCTTCACGGGGGGATCCTCGGAAGGGCTGACACAGCAAGGCACTGGACTGAAAAGCCATCTGATCTGTCTCACAGGGAAAGCGCGAGCTCTGCTCCGAGCAGCTGAGCATTTCCGTCACTTTTAGCCCACACTTGATCCTTACAAGGTGTTTGGAGAGAAAACAGATGGCCGTGTTCATGAGTGATGCGGTGATGAGATGCTTTTGGCATCGACAGGGAGGTCAAGCCGGGCTCAGGCCCACTGTTCCCCTTGCAGCATGCTGCTCCAGATCTTGTCACCAGACCCCTCCAGCTTCACCCACATCAGCCCACGGGTGTCTCCCGCCTCCTTCTCACCTCACTACACCAGCGTCTGCTTTGGCAGCTTCTGTGTCCTCCCCCGGACGAGATGCACAAGGCCAGGGTGAAACATTACTCCAAGGCATGGCACGGTCCTCCTTGGATGTGCAACCCAACTATCCCCCCTCCTTCTTCTTCAAAGGGCAGGATGTCACCCTTTGAGATGGCAAAATGTCCCCTTGCACCCTGCTCTTCTGGTCTCCCGCCCCATGGAGACACTTTGAAGTGACATTGCCAGCCCAGAGGAGTGAAATGCAGGGGGTTTGCTGGTCATCACAGGTGTTTCTGGAGGGATATGGAGCAGCAGATGCCGTCCAGGCCACGTCTGGCCTGGTCACTGCTCAGTCTTGCAGTGTCCCCTGGTGTTTGAAGACATCGGCTCAAAGCATCTGAAGCTGCAGTGCTCACCATGGAGTTTATTCACCCAGGAACGTTGGTGTGAGCTGGACCTGCTACCACCTCCCCAGAGACATCCCTGGTAACGCTGTGCTCCCCAAAAAAAGGGCACTCAATGATAATTTTCAGTACAAGCCGCCTCAGAATTGATATATAAAAATTCACTTTGAAACGAGACCACACAGAAATAGGGAGAACTGGAGAAATTCAATGTGGTCTCCAGTGGACATAAGGTGTTGGGACCATTCTGAAAGGTTGAATTCGGCCAGATGTGAAAGGGGCACAACACAGCTCCTGGCAAGAACGAGCGGCCCTGGAGAAAATATTAATGGCTTTTCACGCATTCACCTGTTTTTGCACTGGGCATAAAAATCTCCAGTGAGATGTGAGAAACCGAGGGAAATGCTGGGGAATCAGCGGTGGGGCAGAAGTGCAGCTGGATTGAAAGGTCTACAAGGGAAGGACCCAAAGCCAGAGAAAATGAGGTTTCATTAGTTCTCTGTTTCCTATTCTAGATGGTCAATACCCTCTAGGAGCGATGCAAACTGTGTGACATGGACTGGGAAGCTGATTTTGAAAGAAAGAATCATCATCTAGGCAGGAAAAAAACCTGCAAAGTATTCAAAGAAGCTGCTTAAAGACAGGGGAGTTCCAACTGGCAAAAGGATTTAATAGAGAAATGCCAACCTCGAAATCAATGAAATGTAAAACCCCTCTGAGTGCAAAAGGAATTGAAGACGTTTGTTACCCACTAACACCATGTTTTGGGTATCGATGGGAGCTGAAGAGGAGGAGCGAGCTGGAGACGGGGCAGCGACTCTGCCAGCTGAAGATCCGGGCTCAGGATGGGTGAAATTGGCCCCTGTACACTAAATATTGAAACCTCAAAGGATTGCTGCAAGATTTGTATATCCTTGACTTGTGATAAATACATGAGAGATTCTACAGAGCTTTGACATAATAATGATCATAAAAATCCAGGTGAATTGTGTTGTTACCCAGCATCACTCCCTGACCTCAGCACTTCCTCTGTCTCCGACCTACGAGGCAGTTTTGTATTTGCTGTCCAAAGCTGGTAAATAAAACTGACTGGAGAGATATGGGAGTCTGGGTGAGCTGAAATGATGCTCATGGGCAACGTAAGCATCCAAGACTGAGAGGATTACCCCAGGTAAGATTTCAGCTGAAACAAAGTCGATGTTAAATGTATTTATCCCAAATGAGAGCAGTTAACCTGCTCAAATCACATTCCAGTATTTATCCGATTGCCAAAACTAGTTTGCTACCTTTTAGCTTCAAAATTTATTGGCAGTTTACCAAATGAGTACCATTTATCTCTACTCTGATTTTTATGTTTTTGGAGAGAGAAGTAATTTAGCGTGTTTGCATAACACCTAATACAGACTTCATTTTGTAACACAAATAATACCCATCCAAACTTTGTATTGTCAACTGAACACACACACAAAGGCGGTTACTTATCTTATTCAGTCTCACTAATTTCCTGCGCTTTAGCTGAATTCTCTTATTGTCTTTTCCTTGAAGGGAAAACAATGAGCAGGGAAAAGCACTGATATTTAGCTCTTTCTGTGAAAAGAGCAGAAATATTCCCCTTTTGCAGAGGCACTGCAGCAATTGCAGATTCTTCCAGGAGGTGGCAGGAAGATTTTTGTTCAGGGAAGAGAGAAAAGGTACGGACAGAAATAAAGATTTAAAGGAGGAAAGAATGCACCTGGCAAGCAGCAATGTGAAAATCCTCTCCCCGTGCAGAGGGCGGCGCAGCTCTCTGCACATATTGGTCTCTGGGAGATATATCCAGCCCAAATGCTGTGATTTATGGAAAAGGGGATAGAAAATAGCCTGATCCCCGTTTGGCAATGAGCAGACAAGACAAAAGGGCTAAATCTTCCTACCTAAATATTATCAATAACAGCCATGCACAAAAGCCTTAAATACTGTATCCAGGTTCCAGTGTAAGTTGGGGAATGACCTGTTGGAGAGCAGTGTAGGGGAAAGGGACCTGGGGGTCCTGGGGTCAGCAGGGTGACCATGAGCCAGCACTGGGCCCTTGTGGCCAGGAAGGCCAATGGTACCTGGGGTGGGTTAGAAGGGGGTGGTCAGTAGGTCAGAGAGGTTCTCCTGCCCCTCTGCTCTGCCCTGGGGAGACCACACCTGGAATCTTGTGTCCAGTGGTGGCCCCTCAGTTCCAGCAGGACAGGGAACTGCTGGAGAGAGTCCAGCGCAGCCACCAAGATGCTGAAGGGAGTGGAGCATCTCCCGTGTGAGGAAAGGCTGAGGGAGCTGGGGCTCTGGAGCTAGAGAAGAGGACACTGAGGGGTGACTCATTCCTGGGGATCAATATGGAAAGGGGGAGTGTCAGGAGGATGGAGCCAGGTTCTTCTCGGTGACAACCAGTGATAGGACAAGGGGCAATGGGTGCAAACTGGAACACAAGAGGTTCCACTTAAATTTGAGAAGAAACTTGTTTGGGGTGAGGGTGTCAGAGCCTGGCCCAGGCTGCCCAGGGGGGTTGTGGAGTCTCCTTCTCTGCAGACATTCCAACCCGCCTGGACACCTTCCTGTGTAACCTCATCTGGGTGTTCCTGCTCCATGGGGGGATTGCACTGGATGAGCTTTCCAGGTCCCTTCCAGTCCCTGACATTCTGGGGTTCTGTGATCATATCTGGGCAGTCGCTGGTCATATACTGCTCGCTGTCAATGCCCAGCTCTGCTGTAAATATTAGTATTCCTGGTGAAAAGCTGGTGTTTAAGTGGGAAGAGAACCTGTTCGAAGGGTGTTGCCCTGTTCAAGATGGCCAGAGCATTTCTGAGCTGGAAAACTGGGTGCCCCAAATGTCTTTGCTCTTCCCAGCCCCATCGGTGTGTCTCCTAAAGGAGCCTGCACACCCTGTACCTCCCAGATATCCAAAGGTGCATGAAAATCCTGCCCTGCCAAGGCATGAATTTGAATTCAGAGGGACCAAAGCCCATTGTTAATATTATTTTCATTACTCCTGTTGTAGCGACAGGGGTTGCCGCGAAGGATGAAGACACCCCGCAATGCAAAAACAAAGCAAAACTCGGGGGGCTCATTCCCACTCTCCCACCCCCCAAGTGCTGCTGGAGCACTGGGGTTTGTAGGGTGTCCTCTGAACTCACCCTCTCGAAACAACCTGGCATTACAGCAGCAGGGATATTTTCTCAAGAAAAGCGTCCTCTGTTCAGAAATTGATTTTTGGCACACTTTAGTGGGACATTATTGAAACCATTTGTAAAATTGCTGTGCTCTATTCATACCGTCTCATGCAGGAATTGGAGCGGTAGTGTGGAAATGAAACATTTCAATCTCAGTTAATATGGATTGTTTCAGTCTTATTAAAACATTTCAAGAAGGTCAAAGGAAAAGAATGTCAGAGTATTTTTTCTTGGGGAAGGAAAAATGGAGACTTGCCTTTGAAATCCCAAATTGGGTGACCCCAATTTTGAAATCTAGATTTGCCCAGATAAAGTAATTCCAAATTTGGACACACTTTAATCACACTTCCTACCCACAGGCAAGGGATGTAAACTGGCTAGGGCAGTAAGCCAGAGTCTGGGCTTGGGCTTCAGCACACCTGGGATTGCAGTCCCAGCTTTCAAATGGGAATATAATAGAAGGAGTTTGGTTGGAAAAGACCCTCAGGATCATCGAGTCCAACCGTTACCCCAACCCTGGCACTGCCCCATGTCCCTGACAACCTCATCTCCACATCCGTTCAACCCCTCCAGGGACAGTGATTCCACAGATTTGAAGCTATTTGAACTAAAAATTCCCAGAAAATCTGAGGAATCTCAGTAAACCGACAGGAAATTCTTTGTGCTGATGCACGTGAGGCCCTAATAGTCATTCTCCATCCCCTTGAAGCTCCTCTAGGTGGGTTTTCACTGGGTCTGGTGATGGCTGCGTAAGATATTTGGACTGAAGCTGTGTACTGACTGAGACACCGAGCCCCAAATTTCATTTAGACCTGAGTGTATGCAAAGCCTGAGGTTTGTCAGCAGCCCAAAGCATTTGTAGGCTGATTTCGGAGGACACAGGTGGCCTAAGGGGACCGACGTGAGCAGCGGATCCGACTGGAGTTGCATCCTTTGCTTTGGGTGTTGATATATCAAAAGGCTTTAAAACCTGTGGGTGGACTCACATTCCACTTCTCTTATCACTTACAAGGAAAAGAGCCCGAGTTAAATCAAGAAGGGGTGGAAAATCTCCACGAAGTGCTTATCTTGGGATGATGCAATTGCATTTTGTGCTCGTCTCTCAGGGCAGATGTACACCTCAGCTCCTGCATTTCCTCCGTGCTTGCTTTTCAGAGGTGTCAAGCTCCTGAAAAGGCACCAGCTGCTGAGATGATTCACACTTCTGTCTTAAAAATGTTGGGGGAAACATATCTGTCTACCTTTGATACCAAGAAGGGGACGGAGAACATTGAGGGAAAGAGAAAGACAAGAGAGCTATTGCTTTTCTGTGACCCCGACGGGCAAACTTCCCAACACAGATAGCTCTATTTTGTGTCTTCTGCCTCCAAATTTAGGAATATTTGCTAGGGCCAAGCACTGAGCTTCCTTTTTTTTTTTTTCTTTTTGTTTTAAATCTCCTTGTTGTTAACTCATTGCTTTTACTGGAAATATAAGAATTTTTTCTCCACTTTATCTTCCTTCCTTCGTTAATCCCCTTGTTGTCTTCCACCCTCATCCGTAATACGGAGGAGTCAGAAAACATCTCTTTTAATTATTTAGCATATTATTCGCATGAGGTTTCTATGTTTTCGTTTGCAGAAGCCACCAGAACCTCCTTCAAAAGAACAGCATATATCTGTAGCCAGGCTTCGCATTTCTAGATCATTAACAAATGTGGTTTTATGAAACTCTGGCAATTTGTCGTCTCTTTATCACCGAGTAGAGAGCGAGAAACAGAAAACTCTGCTGCACTCGTCTCCTTTGAAAGTGTTTAATAACTTCTTTTCATAGTTTTCTCTGCAGTTCATGCCAAGAAAATATTCCTGCAAGGTCAGGTCTGCTGGGGAGGCCAAACGAAAAGCTGGACCTCAGCGGATTTACGGGATCATCTGGACAGGCAATATTGGCCTTGGGAAGCAGCTTTCACAGCGCTGGCTCCAGCCAGCTTGTTTTTTAAGGAATAAAACAAAGTCTTTGAAGGGCCTTATCTATAACTAACACTCAGTGGCTTAAGCCTAAGAGACCCTGGGCTACTGTATCGGGTTTGCTTTTCTTTCTCCTGCCCGGTTTCTGATGCCACCCTAACCTTGTTGTATTGGTTTCCCATCCCTGGGAAGCGGGAGAAATGGCAGCAACAGATTTTCCTCTCTCTGTGCACTTATCTGTAACCACAGAGTTTGTATTTGTCATCAGAGGATATAAAAAAAAACCACTGTCTTTTTCCTCTGGATTCTTGCTTTAGTCTCTCCGACTAAAACCACCCAGTAAATAAAGAAGATGACACGGAAACCAAGTCACCAAGGGTTTGCATGGGTCGCCTGATCCCCACACCTTGCTCTGTGACCACTGGGGTAAGAACACATGAAATGGGTTTTACAGGGATTTCACCCAGAAACAAATGAAAGCCCCAAATTTGCTCAGAAGCTCCGGGGCTGCCCATCACCAAAAAGTTGTTCAGGTGTGTGTGGAGCAATTAGGCTTCATGTTGCAGGCAGTCTTTCGGGGCAGAAAAGCAGCTCAGAGAGGAATATTGCGGTTTATTAATTCTGGGAAGAGTTGTGCCTGCCCAAGCTGAGTGTGGAAGCCACGACTCGCCAGCCAGCACCCCCATGGAAATATCTGCTCGATGGTGAAGAAATGACTTAGCGAGCCAACATCTGGTGAGGGTCCCCGTCCACATGTGATAATTCCATTAAATTAATGTGGGCTGCATGTTCTCATGACAACCCTTAACCCAAACAATAACAACATGGAGGATATGTGAATGAGCGAAAAAGAGAAAATCCTGGAAATTCTTCTTTTTCCCAAGGAGGGAAATGAAAGGCAAGCACCAGGTGTAGGTTCACACTTCCACATGGTTTTCACAGTCCAGGACAGTATTTACATAGTTCCCTGCCCAGCACCGATAACCTGGCAATGGGAGATCCACACCAAGTGTGGAGTTCTGACTCATTTGGGTTCTGACTCTGATCTGTGCCCGTCTCCCTTAGGTCTCCTTTCAGGGCGAAGCCTTGCGCTTTCCTTTCTCTTAGAATTGTAGAATCACTTAGGTTGGAAAAGACCCTCAAGATCATTGAGTACAACCATTCCTGCAGCCCCGGAAGAGTCTTCAGTTATTTATTTAGAGTCACGAAGTCTGTGGAAGGAATAACCAGAACCTGAAGCAGAACTCTCCTCAGTCCCAGTCTAGTGATTTGTCTGGAAATTAGCTGATTATTCATCTAAAAGGCAGAAAGAAAACAAGCAGCATGTCTAAGAAGGGGTGTGAGCTGGGGAGACAGAAGGAAACCGAAGAATGCTCCAGAAGACCAGGCTGTGCTCCCAGATACAAGCACATCTGAACGGAGAATCACAGAATCATGTTGGTTGGGAGAGATGCTCAAGATCATCAAGTCCAACCGTTCCCCCAGCCCTGGCACTGACCCATGTCCTGAGAACCTCATGTCCGTCTGTCCAACCCTCCAGGGATGGTGACTCCAGCACTGCCCTGGGCAGCCTGTTCCAATGCCCCACAGCCCTTTGGGGAAGAAACTGTTCCCCACATCCAACCTCAACCTCCCCTGGCGCAACTTGAGGCCGTTTCCTCTGCTCCTGGCGCTTGTTCCTGGGGAGCAGAGCCCGACCCCCCCTGGCTCCAAGCTCCTTTCAGGCAGTTCAGAGATCAGAAGGTCTCCCCTCAGCTCCTGTTCTCCAGCTGAACCCCCCAGGTCCCTCAGCCGCTCCCATCACACTTTATGCATTGGAACAGGCTGCCCAGGGCAGTGGTGGAGTCACCGTCCCTGGAGGGGTCTAAAAGGCGTTTAGACGAGGTTCTTAGGGACATGGTTTAATGCTAGAGTTGGGTTATGGTTGGACTTGATCCTGAGAGTGTCTTCCAATATGATTCTATGACTCATATGACTCTATGATTTATCCATCTCCCCCTTGACCTACCGCCTCTTAATTATAAACCCAATGGCCCCATTATCCCCAGACAAGCCGCTTTTGTGAGGGTTTTCACTCCGTGGCCCGTACCCCTCACGCGTGTCAGGCTCCCCAGCACCCGTGCGTGGTTCGATCCCAACCTCCCCCCGGCCCCGGGGCGGTGCCTGCATTCCGGGGGCGGGCAGCAGCGGGGGTGCCGGTCGGGCCGCCCCTCGCCGCCAGGAAGCGGCTGCTGCGTCATGGCGGCCGCGGAGCTGCGACACGTGTGGTGATGGTGGAGGCCACGGGAGGCCACTCGGGCTGTATCTGCGTGGGGAAGCCGAGCTCGGGGCTCTTTCGGGTGGGTGTCTGCGTGTGCCCGGCTCTGGGGACCCTGCGGGGGGTGCGTGTGCCGGGGAAGGGCACCGCTTTGGGGGTTCGTTCTTCGTGTTTTCCTGCCTTTGAGTTGACGCTCTGTTGAGGAGGCCGTTCGCACGTTTATTAGGGTTTTATTTGTGCTCTGTGGGTAAAACCAGCCGCCAGACTGAGGGAGCTGGGGCTCTGGAGCTGGAGGAGAGGAGACTGAGGGGTGACTCATTCCTGGGGATCAATATGGAAAGGGGGAGTGTCAGGAGGATGGAGCCAGGCTCTTCTCGGTGACAACCAGTGACAAGGGGCAGTGGGTACAAACTGGAACAAAGGAGGTTCCACTTAAATTTGAGAAGCAACTTGTTCCTGGTGAGGGTGTCAGAGCCTGGCCCAGGCTGCCCAGGGAGGTTGTGGAGTCTCCTTCTGTGCAGACATTCCAACCCGCCTGGACACCTTCCTGTGTAACCTCATCTGGGTGTTCCTGCTCCATGGGGGGATTGCACTGGATGAGCTTTCCAGGGCCCTTCCAGTCCCTGACATTCTGGGATTCTGTGAAACTGGGCTCAGCCTGTTGCTTTGATGGGGGCTGTGGTTTTGCTGTTTCACCAAGAGCTGTTTTTGCTGCTGGTGAGGCTGGGCAGAGGCTGCTGAATCAGCTGAGGTGTTCCAGTGTGACTGTGCATTGTGTTTTTTAAGGGAAAATGTTGTTTTTTTTGTGCTTTGGTGCTCCATGTTGCTGATAGTGCGTCTCTCCAAGCCTGTGTGCTCCCCACAGGTGATCACAGCCACCTGGACATCTGATCAGGTGGTGACCAGGGACTTTGGGGAGCATCCCTGTCTAGGTGTGTTCTTCCTTCACCCCCAGTTGTACAGGGCTGTTTGGGGCTCATCTAGCCAAAACAACCCCTGGAGACCTCAAAAAGCAGGAGGAACATCACTATTTACCCATAGGGAGCAAGGGAAGGTCTTCCCACTGGTGTCTCTGAGCCCTTTTTGGATGGAGGGACCATTCTTTATGAAACACACTGCATGGAGATTGGTAAAACAAAGCCACCTCAATGAAGAAACTTCCCATTTATTTAGGAAGACTTTGTTTTATTTTTTTCTTCTGATTAATTGTGTGGGTGGGTATATATGCTGGGAAAGGCAATAATGTTTACTGGAATTGTGCTATAAATGGTTGCTAACTTCTAATTCACTGTGTGATAAATATCACAATGGATGCTGCAATATGTTAACATTCAAAGGATGAGCTCCTCTTTCATATGGATTTATTTTCATGCATGAGGTGCGTGGAAGGTTTGAAGACACCTTCTTTGCATCTTTCCTCTGTATTAGGAAGAGGATGAGACATCTCTTAAAAAGAGACGGATATCGCTGGGCTCTTTTATGCAGAAATAAATTATTGAAATTGTTAAATGCATTTTTTTTTCACATTTGCAGAGCCGGGCTGAACAACTTGTATGTATATTGAATTTGTGGGAACTGGGCAACAAACCTGAATACTTTTGCTTCTCTCTGAGCAGATAACTGTAGACCTGTGTTAAATGGTGGAAACCTATTGTCATAAGGCAGAACATGGAGGAGAATCCTTCCTTTTAAGCTCCAGTATAACTTACAGAAAAAAATATGCTTTTAGCTATAAGTGAGGTTGGAGGACAAAATCAAATAGTGCAGGGAGGAGGGATTACAGCAGTATTATATCTCCCTTTGTCAAACAACTAATTTTAGATATGGATTTTAGATGTTCCTTTGCAGTATATTTTTATGCTTAGATTATCAGGTTCAGACTCTCAGATTTTATTTAGGTGATGGATTTCTATCAAAATTGTCAGACAAAGTAATGCTGGAAGATGAACCCAGTGCTTTAGTGCTCCTTTTATTTTGTGTGTAGAGCCAGGGGTTGTGTTTCCCCCTTATTAACTCTTGTAGCGGCTTTCTGATGCTTAATAATCCGGTGTAGGTTTCATTCCCTCTTAAACTGGAGATTGATTTACATAGAGAATCCTGGGGGGATTTTACAGATGTTTCAATTTACCGTTAGTCATGTTAATTAGCAAATAGCCTTTGTTACCACTTTTTACATTTCTTTTTGACACAGCAGCCCTCGTTTCATGACCAGGAAGTTCTGTTGCAGTCGTATTTTCTCAGGTTAGGATGGGGTTTGAGGGACAGTTCACCTGTAGATGGCTTTTTCATTCCTCTTTCCAGCTTTCCTGCTAATTTGTTTTGAGCTTGTGGAGATCTGAGGCTTATGGTTCTGTGTGTGTGTCTGTGGGCTCTTAATAGGCGGTGAGGGTGGTTTTAGTGGTGCGGATTTTTATTTGTTTTTAGGCAGAAATATTTCTTTATGTCCGGACTGCTGATTTTAGGGCATTAGGTAAGGTTTCATGGAATAATTATTTTCCATATTCTGGTGTTGTGCCTCCATAGGATGTGAGCATCTAGAGTCCTCTGAGACTCAGTTGTCTTTTAATAGAGAAGTAGGTGCTTTATTTCACCTCTGGCTTTGGGCGGATTGCCATATAGCCAATCTGTGCTTGAGTATTAATTGCACACCTTTCCTCAGAAGCAAATCACCCAGTTTGCACAAACCCAGACATTATCACTGAAAAAATACCTTTGCACACAGGCTGTTGGACCTGTTAGATTCACAGACTGAGGCTCTGGGCTTTATTTTTGGGTGGTATCAGAACAAAGCCAATATGCCTTCCACACAGGTGATCTCTGTTATCTTGTTGATGAGTATCATTACCCATTTATAAATAACATATTTACTTGGATTTGCATCAGTTTGGGCGGTCTCGTTGAGCTGGCAAAGCATTTTATGTTATTTAGCATCAAAAGCTGGCACGTGCCATGGGACCAGCAGGGTCCTGGCTACCTGGAATCCTGTAAAATTCCACCCCCCCCCTCTTATTTTTTCAGCAATAACACCTGTTTAGCCTTGGACATCCCACCCGCTTGCCCCAGGTGTTCTTGGCAGCAATTTGTCTCCAGAGGGACGACTGCAGGTGGCAGCAACAATCTTTCCCTGCGGCAGCTGGAGGTGCTGCAGCAGCTTTCCCGATTCCTGCGCATAATTGAGCTCCTTACAAAACCAGCTCAGTGGTAAAACAGCAAACTGTAAGCAGAGAGTGCAGAGATTGTCGTCTA
This sequence comes from Columba livia, assembly GCF_036013475.1. Taxonomy (NCBI): domain Eukaryota; kingdom Metazoa; phylum Chordata; class Aves; order Columbiformes; family Columbidae; genus Columba; species Columba livia. Next base: position 21,459,519 of record NC_088610.1, read on the forward strand.
ACAACCGAGATGTGGGGACGCTCTTCATTTTCCCCTCCCTTTTCTTCTCTTTGAGAGGAATTTGGATGGTTGGAGGAAGCGGGGGGAAAAGTCTTTCTGCATTGCGTGCTACCAGACATACACACAAAAAAAATCACATTTATGTGCAGCGATTGGTTAGTCTGGCTGGGTTTGTCTGAGTCCTCTATTGAGCAGCTTCAGGCTTTTTGTGCTTCTGGCTGTGTAATTTTTTTTCCTCCTCCTGTTCGTTCTGTGCTTTACTATGATAGCAGGGAGCTGTTATTCATGATACGAGTAACCAAAAAGGCAGCAAGTCGTTTCTGTGCATTATCATTCCAGGCAGAGACACAGACCTTGGAGCTCTGGGGATTTGAGTGCTTAGTACGTGAACTTTCTGGCTGAGAAAGGTATTGCTTCCCACACCCTGGCCATGCTCTCTGTGCTGTGACCCCAGCAGTTTACTGCAAGCGCCACTTTGATCATTTCTGTGCGTTTTTTGTGCTGGCTGCAGCTCAGATTATTCAGTGCCACCACTCAGGGAACCACCTCTGCATTTTGCACTGCTGGTGGGGGGGCCTTATTTATAGATACGTTAGATTTTGGGAGCTGGTTTGAGTTGGGTTCATACTAACAGGTGTGCTGTTTCTGTCTTCGAAGGCCTGAGGGGAGCTTGGTTAGAGTAGCTTGTTGCATGAATTATTTGGCTCATCTCAGGATGGGGTGGACGTGTAACCACCATGTGTGCTCCAGGGAATGAGGCTGTATCTCCTACGGATCCATGTCACTTTATAAAATCATAGAACCATTTAGGTTGGAAAAGACCTTTAAGGTCATCGAGTCCAACTGTTACCTTAACACTGCCAAACTGTGTTCCCTGTGTACCACATGTACATGTTTTTTAAACCCCTCCAGGGATGGTGACTCCACCGCTTCCCTGGGCAGCCTGTTCCAATGCTTGATAACCCTTTCAGTGAATAAACTTTCCCCAATATCCAATCTAAACCTCCCCTGGCATCTCCTCTTGTAGCTCTTTCTACCTTGTTGTCAGACAACCCCTTGGAGCCCAGAACTGGTGTAAATCTGAAGTGCTCAGGTCCATGTTGGGGCTAATACACTAATTATTGTTGATTGTATTCAGACGGAATGCATCAAAGATAGGATCATGTTGATCACTCGTGTGCAACCAGTTACAGAATTGGCCCTTTAGCACAATTTGTAGAAATAGCATTTGTGATGCAGCAAGTTGTGGCTGTAGCTCACACTGTGTGTAAACAGCAGTGTAATGTGCAAATCAGGTGCTCAAGAGTTACAGAAAATGCATGGACTAGTTTGGCAGCCTTTTGATGTGAAGAATATGGTGGATGTAAAGATTATATGGTGGTCAGGGGGAGAAAGTCAACAAATTCTCTGTTTGCTTAGTGATTAAGTGAACATAGAGAAATTCCAGTTCTTGTGTCCTCTAAGTTGGTGGTGGTCCAGAGGGTACGTAATGCGTGAAATGATGCACTTGTGAACGGAGGGCAGTGCTGCTCTGTAACTGCTCTGTGCCACATGGCTCGGTGTGACACTAAAGAAGGTTTCACAAAACAACTGTTTTCCATATGGGAGTAAAAGAGGGAGAAAACGGGAAAAAGCTGTGAATCTCCATCAGTCCCGTTGCTCCTTCCCCCAGCCAAGCTCTTTACAAAACCACAGCACTGGCATTTGAAGTGCTTAAAGAAAACTGATTTCCTACCAGTTGAGAGCTGGGGCCTCGTATGAGCTGCCCTTGGAGACATTTTAATGCATTTTATTGGGTTTAGCACAAAATGAAGATTTGCTAATCACAACTCTTGAGTGATTTGACCAGATTGTTTTAGAACGAAAACCCCCGAGGAGAAAAATAAAAGTACTTTCTGCTGACATTTTCCAAACTCTTTCTTTTTGCTGCTTTTCCGTTGAGCTGACTTTTCATTTCAGACCTTTCTTTAACTTTATATTTTGAGAAGTTCAGAAGCGTTCCAAAAAGACTTTTTCAATTTTGTTGAAGCAGATATTGTAGTCGAGTCAGAATAGGTTTCCCTTTGCTCTCTTCTTCTCACCCCCAACTTTCACAATGTGCAAATCAATCAAACTAAAAAAATGTATTGTTTGCCTGGACTTCTCGTCTAGCGGCTCTTGGGTAGGGCAAAGTGATTGGATTTGTGACCTCTTGGTTCAAAATGTCTGGTTGATAACACTCCTTCGTTATTTTTTCCTCTCCCTGCTGAGGGCAATGGCAAGATCCTGGTTGGGTTGTGAATAGGTTCGGGAAGACATGTCTGTCTCCGGGCTGAGGGGTGTTTGACATCCCTCGTTCCAGCAGGAGCAGGTTTGTGGTCAGAGTGCAGGTGGAACCGCTGGAGCAGAATGATCGATACGCGTTAGCGCCAGAAACAGTGTGATTTGCGATGCATTAAGGCATCCTGGCTTGTGTCTGAGCGCTCTGATAGCACAACACTTTAATTACTGTTTATGCATCCTGAGGCACTTCTGTTTGTTCTGCCGCATGCTGAATGCTCCTCATGTAAAACATAATATCAACGTGGACTTCCAGAAGCTTCTGGCTTTTCAGGGGATGAAATCTTTTGGTTTAGAATGTTCCCGCATTGGAGAGCAGTGAGTTAAACTGAACCATCTGCCTTTTTGCTGTGTCTTTCACCAGCTCCTAAGGAGGTCCCTCCCGTTTCTTTACCATCTTCACCTCGCACTTGTGTGATGAGCGAAGCTGCAGTGTTGCTGGGATTCACAGCAAAATTAATCTTCAGCAAAAGAAACTTTTCCAAGGTTTTGTTTGGTCTCTTTAGTGGATTTTTTTTTTTTTTTAATTAATATTTTACAGTCTGTGAAATAAGGATCACAGGACAAGAACTGGGCAAGTCCTGAGCTTCAGTTTTGGGGCGTATGGGCAGATGCTTGCAGAGCGAATGCCAAAGGGATTGTGAGTAAATAGACAAATTGCTAGTGGCATAATTTCTTGGAAATAAACCTAGCAAATTAGACTTGTTAAAGCAACCGCTGAAATGGCTAATGCCATTGAATTGTCAAAATAGAGAACTGCAAAGATCCTCGGTTAATTTACATATCACCAAAGCAAAAATAATGGGAAAATAACGAGCAGTTATTGTCCCTGGATCTCCCTATTCATTATTTGAAGTTAAGACATTTATCAATATGGAATTAAGTAGGCATGATGTGCACAATTATATTGGTCAGTCAAAACTAGGGGAGATGATGAGGAGTTTTAGATACATCCATTAGAGGAAGGCAAATGGGCAGCACTGGGAATATTAATGGTTGCAAGAAAGGGGCAGCCAGGGCCATTGAAATCTTTTAGCGAGGTCTAGGTCACTTAGAAAGGCAAGTGATGCATTTTTGGGAGAACAATTATTCATAGAATTGTTTTGGTTGTAAGAGACCCTCAAGATCGAGTCCAAGCATTAACCCAATATTGGCACTAACCCATGTCCTGAAGAACCTCATCTCCACGAGATGAGGTCTGGTTCATATGCAGGACAAGTTGTCTTGCACGCAATATTCAAGAGTGGTGTGGAACGTTGGGACTGTGTCTGGATTTGGTGCATATTAGCGTTACTGATGTGTTGGTGGTGCCGGGCAGATGTTGAGCATCCTTTTCACTCCATAAGCCCTTCACAAGCTGCTGTAGCTGGGAGACCCTCCCCAAGTGTACGAAGTCTGTACGACCCAGATTGTGGGACGTTTTTTTTTCTTGTAGAAGCCATGGAAAGAACTTTGGGGTGAAAATTCTGGGCCTGCTCTCCATCTGCTCCCACAGTAGAAAATAATTGGTATTAGAATAAAGGCTGCTGGAAGCTGGGCTGTCTCTGAACTGAAGGTGTCATAGCCCTGCAGGCAGGAGAGGCTTCTGCTGTACCTTGGATTCCGGCAGCAATGGTTCATCTGGCCTTTACACCCACCTACCAGCATGGGCATTGCTGGAGCCAGTGCTGCAGTTCACGGGGCTGAGCGCGGTTGGACTAGTGCAGTTCTGAGCTCTGCAATGAGCTTTGACAGATGCTATCAGTGTATCTCCCCATAAATAAATATGTAATCGGGCTGCGTGCTACACTTTCACATCCCGAGGAGGAAATTCTGACACTCCTGTCCTTTTATCTCTCTCATCCCTCTGCAGCTGTGAAAAAACCCCTGACCTCGGATGCTCATTTTTATCATTTCATTTCAGCGGGAGTTGGTGCCTGTGGAGTTTTGTTACTCTGTGTTATGAAGGAGGAGGGAAGCAGCAGGCGTTTTGTTTAAATTCTTAATTGCAGGCACAGCAGGATTATGGAAATGTCAAGAGGGAAGTGACAGGGAAGACCTGACAAACACGTGGGGGTTGGTTGAGTCACTGCTTTCTGTGTTCTGACGGGGCAGTGGGCGGGTTACGAGTCAAAATGATCCCATGGGCTCCCCGACCGGTACACCCATATACCAGACTGGACTGTGCGGGGTGCGCTCTGCTGTGTTTAGCAGGCCTGGCTCAAGATACACCCAGGATTAGCAAAAATTAACAAAATTGGATTGTGCCACTGGAGCTGGAGGGAGTATCAGAGCAGAGCAGCAGGATTCGGTCCCCCTTTGTGTGAACGTGGACTGTGGAGCCAGCATGAGATGCTGGTGTAGCACTTGCCTGTGCTCTGCCAAATTTTGGCTAAAGTTGACTTCTCTTGCTTTATAACATTAAGGATGGGTATTGAGGCAGGAGAAACCCTGGAGGAGGCTGACTCCAGCTTTTCAGTAGTTAAAAAGCTCTGCTTCTCTGTGATTTAGAGGATATTGCACTTCCATTCCTTTTTCTCTCCTCCAGTTTGACTTTAGCACAAGCTTTTGTTCCTCATCTCAGGAGCCTGGAGCATGGTGGCTTTGTGGGCATGATGCTGCATGAGTTGCTGTTCTCCTTAGACCTTGGAGGAGCAGTCTGCACCCCTTGGCTCTCCATGCACTCCATCTTACTTCTGCTGCCATGGACTCCCAGTTGCCAGAGCCTAAAACGTTGCACTGAAAAATGGGATTGAAGCCTGGAGCTGCTGCAGAAATGGGAAATTCATGATGTCCTGCCTGTTCCTGTTAAAAGTCCCCATGCTCAAAGGGCTTGTCCCAAAACAGACCCCATGGCTTCACTTATCCTGCTGGCTATGAGCAATCCTCTCCAAAGCGTATCTATTATGTTGATGTCCCAGTTGCATTCGCAGTTGCTTTTCAGCATTAAAAGACAGGGGTATATTGTCCAAGTCAGCACATTGAAGTTTCCCATCTTCTCCCAAAGGAGAAGGGAGAGTGAGAAATGTTTATTGCCCAAAAAGCTCCCAGAGAGACATAAAGGAGAAGACAGTGGGTGAGGGTCAAAATGGGTGGTTGGTACCGGGGGGAAAAGGGGGATGGCAGAAGAGAGGAGGATTGGCAGAAAAACAAAAAGAAAAGCTGTCCTTGCAGGACATATTGGGAGAGTGCCAAACATTCGCAGAAAATGCAGAGGTGGGACATGGAGCGTTGCTGTGCTGGCTCCTTTCTAATCGTGTCACCTCTTCACCAAGGCCGTGCTGCCTGATCAGGTTATTATATCACTTAATTTTGGTCCCTCAGAGCTCGTGCTCCTCGTTAGGCGTCTCTGACTCTGGAGCCTGAGTAATTTTGCAAGTGTGTTTCTGTGTGTTTTAATAACTTTTGGGAGCACCACAGAATTTATCTTTAACTGAGAGCAGTCAATGCAGGAAGGTGGCCAAAATGGACTGTGCTGTGATCTGGGGTATAGTGAGACCTCTTAGAAGCTGGGGAGCATGAAGGGAGTTTTGTGCTTGGTTCCCAGTTAACTTTACTGGTTCTGGATCCACTGGTATGGATGAAGCATATGCCAAGTGGACCTTGTTGCTCTGGGCCTGCCTGGATCATCATGAAGGGGCAAGGCTGATGGAGCCACCACCCAAATGATGTGCAAGGACTATTTGCAGAAGGACTTGAGGCATCCAGCACAGGCTCTTCTGGTGTCAGGATGAAGTTCTGTCCGCTGCTGGGGCAGAAATGCTGTCAGCTCTGCAGGAGGCTCTTAGGAGTGGTGTCTCGAGGTTGTAACTGGAGGGTATTAAACATTTTCCCACTCATGCCAGTGGAATTAGGCCCAGGTCCTAACAATTGTTCTTTTGGTCTCTGACCTTGCTTATTTTCATAGCTGTTGGGGAGGGAGGTTGTTCCTGTCTTTTTGGACTGTTCTGCTACCTTGTTGCTTGCTAAAAAGGTGTTTTTCTTTGGTAGGGTCTTAGAAAGATGTTTGTGACATTTGAAGCTCGACTTTGCTGTTTCAGCAACCAGCAACGAAGGTGATACCAGGCAATTCTTCCATAAGCAGCAGAACTAATGAGCCACTGGGTTTGAACCCTGCTTTCCTGACCTCTGCCTCTCCCTTTACAATATTAGCTCCCTTTACAATATTAGCTCTTCCCACGCAGCCCTGTGTTCCTCTCCCCTTCCTCTGTGCCCTTTATCAGTCACGAGTCTGTATTTGCCGTGGCAGGTTGGTCGGTGGTTTGTATTTCTCAGTTCATGTGACAGCTGAGGCGCTGATTTGGCTCTGTTCCCCGTTCCCAGCATCTTTTTTTTTTCCCCTCAATATTTATTCTCTGAACCTTCTGTCAGTCTGGGCGGAGCTGAAGTTCTTAGATGGATCTGATGGTCAGGTGGACAAGCGGTTGTATGAACGGCGTGTAAGGACTTTCTGCAGAATAGATTCCTTCAGAGCCTGGATGGTGCCCGTTGTCCCTCTGAGCGGTATGGAAAATCAAATGCTGCCACACTGTTTAGACACAAATAGCTGAGGTATAAACAGAAACAGAACAGTGTGAAAAGGGTATGAGGACAGCAGACACACTTGAAAGGAAATATGAGGTGTCTGGGATTTTCTGAGCAGTTGCTTGGTATTGAGGGAGGACTCCAAAGGTTTCCCAGAGAGACTGTCCCACTGGTATCATCTACTTTTTGGGAGGGTGACCCTTTCTTACAGGGTTCAGATAAGCTCTAAGCACATCAGATAAAGCCACTGAGGGCTCAGGCATGAGTGAAGGGCTGAACAACCTGCTGCTTACACCTTTGTCCCTATTGAATGTTGTTCTTACTGGGATGCGATCAAAAGTGGGAGCAGGACTTCGCCCTGCACCGTGCCTTTTCAGTTTGCAAGCCCTTGCATGCATTGCTCAGCCCGAGCGTTGATTTTCAACTCTCCCATTGGCAGCCCTGCAGCCTTTGTGCTGTCCCTTGACCCCTGGGGCAGATGCAATGAAGTACAATCTGGTTTGTGACTCACACCAGGACATGGCGTTTGCTTGCAGCTTGGCTCCACGTCCCCTGACACCAGCTCACCCTTGTCTTACAACCTAGTCTCGGTGGGTTGCTGTTGTCAGGGCTGGCTTTTGAGGGCAGATCACACGCTTGGCATGGCAGGGAGTGTGACACCTGAGGTCTGTCCCTGTGTCATTGGTGCCAAAATCAACCTCAAGCATTTACCAGGATGTGGGAGAAATAAGTAGGTTGGAGGGAGCTTGCACAAATAAATACCTTGGGATGGATTCTGATGTAATTTCTCACGTGAACTGTGGTCCAAAGCTAGATGGAATCACTGGGAGTCTTTCTGTTGGCTCCGTAGCCATTAGGCCGGGTCTAAGCATGACCAGGCTCATTCCAATTCGGACACTCAATATTGTGTCTGTGGTGTCACGTATCTGAATGCGACCCCGACCAAACCATGGAGCGAGAAGTGGAAAAAAAAGAGACGGGCCTGCATTGTGCCTGTGAATATACATTCCAATCAGCATCTTGAAAGGGCCCAAAATTTATCGCACTGCTGTTGTCGTTTCCCATTCAGCGGCCTGAGTGAATAAAGGAGCGTGGCACCGAGCTCCGCACAACTAGGAGTTGGTAAATGATAGATGTCTGTATCCTCGAATGGGGAAAATCCAATTGTACGGGCTGGCTGGGTTTCAGCTGCTCTCTGAAAAAGCAGGGAAGGGGTGGAATAGTTACTTTTGCTACTTTGCACAAGTGGAGGTGGCGGAGCGTGGGAAAAGAAAAGCCAGTCCCGATGGACAAGGGTTGGAGGGGAAGAGGAGTGGGGAAAATCTGATGTGTTTGCGGGGAGAAAAGGGTGTAAAAACGGGGCTTGGCAAGAAAAGAGCCATTCTTTTGATTTCTTAGAGGCAAAAAAAATGAAGGCAGCATATTCAATGAACATAACTCCACACTTGTCAATGCCGTCAGGTCTGTTTACGCCAGCCAGTCAATTTGACCCGGAGCTTTGATTAAAGAAAAAAATCAGGATCCTCAAATGTTCCAATAAAAAAAAGGTGATGGAAAAAAGTTGTGCGTTGGTTAAAGAGCACCCAGCTCCAGAGTCATTTATAACAGCTGAAAGGATTAAATGTCATCAGGGAAACCAAAAAGAAAATGAATCTGTAATTAAATGTTTAGCCCAGCCAAGACAGTATGGCATTGCCAGTCTGAATAATGTATAGAGGAAGCATCCCAACATCTATGCTTACTTTGTTTTTTTCATTAACTGAATCTATATTAATGCAAAACAAGATAGTGGGTGGGTTTTGAACATATTCTGGATTCGTTAGTTGGTTGATAGCTCAAAGCTTCAGTTGCGATCCGTGCCAGCTTGTGCTCGGAGTTATGCAAACATGGAGAAAATCTGATACCTGTCGGGAAGAGCAAACAGCAGAGCAAGTGAAAACAAACAGTGAACCATCTCCCAACCCCTGCCCGTGGCACAAGCGGGGCTGGAAATCCCTGGCGAGGGCGTTCTCCTCTTTTTAGCAGCCTTGTCTGTGCCAATCTGCACAGATTGCTTCGGAGTTGGGAACGGACTTGAGAGTTCTCTTCTCATTAATGTTATTAACTAAATACAATGCAAAGATGGTGGTTGGCTGGGTAACAAAACACTAAATAGTGATGTTATTTTACCTTGGGCACGTCGAAGGACGTGAGAAATGAATAATCGAATTCAGCTTATAATGCATAGCAATCAAAATGGTACAAAAAGGTCATTTAACTTAACTTGATTGTATGTTATGATTCTGGGAAGACGGTTTTTGTCCAAATATGGAGGCTCAGTGCCAACAATTTTAAGTCTCATCAAGCTTACCAATTAGTAGAGACATTCTCAGTCACAATTGTCAATTAACCTCAAGGTTAGAAATTCAGGATAACCTGAACTATTGCTTAAGCTTATGTCAGAGTCAAAATAATACTCCATAGTATTAAAATAAACCTTCATCAAGTCTTACATGTGTGCAGATAGCCAGGTGATGTGCTGCAAACCCCAATATACCTGCTACATATTTTTTTAAAACCATTTTACAATTCTTTTCTTTGTAGCTAAATACTATTATTAACCTTCAGGGCTTTCTGTCCTCCTTATGCTAATCAAGGCAGCAGTAACTGATTTTGCTAGATCATTGATTCTTCTGTCTCCAGATCGACTATTGGTTCTGCCTCTCCCCACAGTTGTGATCATGTTCATCGTGGTCTCAAACCTTGCATGTACCTTGCAGTTTTACCTGCTCTTTCATTTTGCTGCTGTTCTGGTTACAAAGGATGTGCTTGGTTTTGAAAATCAGCTGCTGCGAGCGCCTTTTAGTCAGAGGTGGTTTGGTAAAACTGCAGCTCTTGTTATTTGCCCTTTAGGCAAGAGAAGTTATTTCTTGTCCTGGTGAGCCTGTCATTCGTTTCAGTAAAATCAGCTAATGAAATTATGCGAGACTCAAACTGTCATGACACTAAACAGTGTTTCATGAAAAATTGTCTGCTTGGTAACCTCCAGTAATCAGAAGCTTCTCAACGTGAGTCTATGAATGGGAAAAGAACTCTAGAACTGTGCAAGCCTAACTCCTGAGCTCTTGATGGTATATTATATTTAGCTCTGGGCCTTAGCAAAAGAGCCTGAAGCAAAAGGCTGTGGGAGGTGATGGATCCTGGAGACATCCCGTCCTTTATGCTCAGGGTGTGTTCCCGAGCACTGTCGTGCTAATCCAGCTGCTCTCACTCTTGGATAGGTATCTGCTCTGCCTTCTTAAAGTCAATGCTGTGTTAAATGAGGATTGAGTATCAGAATTACTTCAATAGACAACCCCTGTATTCCCAGGAAGGGTGAATTCTTGATGTAGGAAAAAAACAAGTCTCACTTCAAATACACGCAACACTGCCCTAGAAAAAGGATGGCCTTCACTTCCAGTCCATTAAAAGAACCATTTAGGTGTGATTTGTGTGAAAGGCTCTGCCGGAGGACTGGCCACCTGCCAAGGGTCGGGCGCAGGGAAGAGTCGCTGAGAGTTTGGCATCGTTTATCTTACCGCGGGCGTCGAGACTTTGCGCGGCGCATCTGCAGCCGAGAGCTCGCCGAGCGCTGGGGCTGTCGGGGCGCGGGCAGCGCAGCCCGTGTCTCTGCACCCCGGCATCATTAAGACGCCGCACTTTATTTTAGCAACCCCCAGGTTACAAGGAGAGTTTTTAATAGGCTCTGGGTTACATCTCAAGAATCCTGCTGTAGTTTTCAGGTTAATAACGCTGACACGTCTTATCGCTCCTTCGCCATCAGAGCTATAATGGGGCAAAGCCGGCATATTGTTGGGAGTTTTAAAACTGCCTTGAAATCTGTCAGGGGAGATAAACTATCTTTCTATCAGAAAATAGCTTCCTTCTTGCTATCTTACAGAACAACACGTAGCTCCAAAAAAAGATGCTCCTGCCTAACAGCTTGTTAGGAAAAGACTCCCAGGGTGAAAGGTGTGAGAACCGGGGGGACTTTTGTGCCCCGCTTGGAGAGGGGAGACTCTGGGATTTCAGAGAGATGGGTGAAAAGACTTGTGGGAAAGGCCAACAATGTCTTGATGACACATGTAATTTGTACATCCCGTAGCAGAATCCTGCTTGGTGAAGCGCCGTCTGCAAGTGGAGCTGAAGAGATGGGAGATGAGATGCTCTTGAGCTGAGGTTATAAAGAAGATCCCTGAATTGGGAGATACATGGTTCTGTTTGCACTTGCCATGGCAAGAGGGTGGAACTGAATGGTCTGTTTTGCTGGAAATCACAGTATCAGGCAAAGATCTGCACGTGTCTTGATATTGGATAGACCGAGGCACAGCATTGTGGTGGTTTGGAGAAATGTGTCTTTTTTTTGACTGCTCGATGGTTTTTGTGCAAGTAAAGCATTTCCTTCTAGGAAGTAATTTTGAGATGAAAAGCCAAAATACTCTCTCTGCAAAATATCCGAATGGATTGTTACCAAAATCGCCATCTAAATCACGTCTCTAAATGTGTGGCTTTATTGAACAAAGACAAATGAAACTGTGACAAAACCATTGTGAGGCTGGGGAACACTTGTGACAGTGGTGACAAGTAACCAGATGTCCAAAATTACTTTGAGTGCATGCAGTTTCCAGCTGGAAGTCCTGTCAGGCACCACAGGTGCCAGCTCAGATAGACCAATGTGAAAAATCACCTTCTTGCTCCTGAGACTGCATCTCCTACGGGGCTCTGGATTCCTGTGTCTGCTCCTGTGCTGTCCTGGAAGATGAAGCTCTTCTGCAAAGCTCAGTATTTGAGGGGGAATAGGTGAGCAAAGCAACCAGCTTCTGATAGTAGGTGCCTTGGGAAGAGACATTAATCAAAAGATTTCAGAGCTCAGGTGTTTTAAAGAGAGCTAATCCACACACAATTCCCCCCCCCATCTTCCAGGAAAACAAGTGAAACCAAAATCAAAATATAGATCTTGGCTCACAAAATATAATGTTGTCAGAAGCCAGTTTTTCTGTTGATTTGCAATATGCTAATGGACTCCCTGTTTACTTCGTTGGAGCAGTGAAAGCCGATTCCTCAGCTGATATTCACTGCACGAAATTCCTTTGGGAAGTGCAACGTTCATTCCCCCTCTCTGCAGCTTTTCCCTTGACACCGATTGTTTGGAGCCAGGTTTGGAATCACTTGGTTTAATTCACAGACATCTTCCTGCTAAAAGAGAGAATTAGGATGGAGTCAAAGTGCAGCAGGATACTTCTTGCTTTGGATTGCTTAGTTCTGTGGTTGTAGGAGTAAAATGCTGAGGTCCTCTGCTGTGGGGTTGGGAGGACCTGGTCCTGACACGCTCCACCTTGCGTTGTTCAGCCACTGCAGGGCTGGAGCCTGGTGAGAAGTTCCATCTATGGATGTGTTTGTCTTGCTCTGGGTGGTTGTTCTTCTCCAGAGCACACTGGCAGCTCAAATCCATGTGGGACGGAGGGACCCATGAGGCTTTCTTCCCTTCAAAGACCTGTCTTGTGGAACAGCTCGTGTCCTCTCGATAGCACACGTTGCGCTGGCAGCATGGTGTGTTTCTCTGAGGGATGGCTGCATGGGGAGGAGGAAGGTCAGTAAGCTTTTGGGGCTGGAGGATGACTGTGGGGTGCTGGAGTTTGCTCCCTGGGGATCTGATCTTGCTGTGGGCTGGGACCTGTTCCTGGGGGTCTCCAAGGGGGGCAGATGGCATTGTCCCATGCTTGGATGGATGGCTGGGTGCTGCATGAGCATGATTAGCACTCCAGCTGAAACCCTCAACAGCAGCTCACAACCACTCACCACTTGAGACTTTTCCATCTTTGCTGAGGGATCATTCCCAGTCTTAACCTGTTTTTCCAACTTGATTCCACTCTCTAGTAGAGACTTTTGTCCCTTTTGATACAGCCCCTTCCCCCTGAGGATCACTCTTCTGGGTGTATGGGCTCACACCTTCAGCCCATTCTACTCTTGGTGACTTCTGTTTCCTGTTTGCCTGGAAAGAGGGGTCTGATGCTCTCCCCATCCCCAGTGGCCTCCTTTTAGCTTGTTGTCAGACAACACTGAGTTTTCATTAGGCCTTTTCCAACTGTTGGCATGGTTGGAGGTGCTAACACTTCCCTTCAAGTGTGGAGACATAAGCAGTGAGATGCAAGTTGTTTTCTGGGTACCAGGTTCAATATGAAGATGCTTAGAATCCTTCTTCAGCTGATATTCTGATTTCTCCTGCTGGCCAGACACTGACCTGCCTTTATCCTGAGGCCGCAGGGATGTTCTGGATCAAATCACTAGCAGGACTTTCTAATGAGGTTTCCTTCCCCTCTTTAATTACTGAGCCAGGTCCACATGTCAGGTGCACCTGATAATTGAGGCTTAGGTGGAGCCAGCAGCACATCCCTTGGAGTCATGCCTGGTGTTTAAGAGACTCTACTGGGAGACCAGTTTGCAGTCCTTGTTCTTGCTGGGCAGGGTGATTTTGCCTCAGAAGGTCTGTGGCACAGAGGTAGGCTCAGCCTGGGGACTAAGGCACTAGATTGTCTCATGCTGGTCCTAAGGAAGCAGCTGATAGTCATGTTTGGGGTTTAGGAGGCGGGTTTTCTGGCTGGAGAGCTCTCCAACGCCAGTTTCTTTTGTTCTGAATCCACGTTCTGGGTGTCACGTTTTGGGAGTGGGAGGCTGGCTGCCCTTTACTCCAGATGGCTCACCAGAAGACTTTCTCAGGGTACTCACCTCCGTGGGGAGGAAGTGAACAAAAGCAGATGAGCTAAAACCAGCAAAGCTGAAGGTCAGTTTGTGAACTAGGCTGGTTTTTAATGCTGTGAGCCAGGAGCTGCTACCATGTTTGTGCTCATAAATTGGCTAGCGTGGGAGGGTAGGCAGTAGGAAGAATGAGGGAAGCAATGTTTTAAAATAGATATTTATGGAGGGATATCAACATTTGGCATTTCTTGATGTTTCAGAACAGTGGAGGAGGAACCAAGAGCTCCATCCTGCCTCCTCCTTCCCTCTGTGCCAATTAGGACCACAGTCCACTACCCTCCATCACACAGAACATCGCACTTGTGCCAAGCAGCACCTTCCTTAATGAGCAGTTGCCTTCCTTCCCGTGGTGAAGAGGAACAAACGCCATCCCTGGGAGGCTGCTTGTACACAGGGTATGTGCAATCTGGCTGTTTTTGTGAATTAGCATCTAGTTTCAAGAGATTATCTCTTCTCTTGCCCCTTAACTTTGAAGAGGTCTGGGAAACACTCCTGTACTTGATCTTTCAGCTTTTTTTGTTTGCAAACAGGTGACTCTTTCTGACCTCGGGTTATTAAGGAAGCTGAGGAGAACAGTAATTCTCTATACAGTGGGGCATGTGGGCTCTTCCCACACAGCTCCAGAGCCCATCTATATGTTTAGAATAAAATATCACATCCTGCCACCTCCGCCTCCCAGGTAACTGCTGAAAGTCACCTGCTAATCTGCATTTCTGTGAGTAGCCTGGAGGTTCCAAGTCTCCAACAGCCTTTGCCTTTCTGTTCTGGGCTGGTCTCCCAAATATTTGCATTTCCTTTCTCCATCACCTGCTGCTGCTGCACTTTGCATCTTGGCAGCCTGCTTTTGTCAGAGGGATCGATCCAAAAACATTGCAAGGTGTTGGAAAAATCTTAACGTGGTTAAATGAGGAGTTGTTGTTTTAGCAGCATCTGGAGTTTCCAGCTCTGGTCTTTTTTGCTGGTGATTTCAAATTGCTGCTTTTTGGCAGGGGTGCAACAACACTGGGAAGCTCTTTTCCCTTATTGTGGTTGTGCTAAGCAGTGGAGACTTGAGATCACGCACTTCTCTTGGCACAAAACTGTTCGTTCCCCACAAGAGGAAAAATGAACAGTATTTCTCCACGGAGCACTGATTTCCCCTGAGAGCCTGGGGCTGATGCACGCAGGATGCAGGGATTGTGCTAACTTGAGCTCATGCACCCACCGTGGAGCTTGTGCACCCACAACCATTTGTGGTCCCAGCCTAGAACAAGCTGAGACCAAGCTTAACTTTCCAGCTGGTCCTGAGTGCCAACAGCCTAAGGCATAGGTGGAAGACAGGGCTCTTTTGGGGAGTTGTCTGGTCAGTTAGAATTTTTGGAAGGGTTCTTGCAGCATGGAGCTGAGAGCAGAGAAACTGCCAGAAGGATGACGGAGGGCATCAGTTGCTTTCCAAGGCTGAGCTGTTCTGGATTAATAAAAAGAGGCATGGAGCAATGTGTAATTCTCATTGTTAGGTTTAGCTTGTGTAGGAGGAGGAAAGGAGGGATAGAAATGACACAGAGCAGCCAACAAAAAAAGCAGCTCTTCTGCATAGAACAACCTCTTCTGATTCCACTTCCATGAGGAAGATGGTGGCCTCAAACCTTTCTTTATTCCTTCCAGAGCTCAAGCCCGAATTGTCCTTAATTTCCCCTATTTCAGTCCAAGAAATGGAAATCCCAGTGTGACACACCTGGGTAAATTCCACTCCTAAAGCCCAGGGCAAGCAGAGCTGGTTTCCAGTAAGAAAATGGTACATTGCAGAGAGCCGGGTAGTTTGCAGCATGGAAACGGTGCACCTCCCTGCCCCTCGCATGTTACGGATGCAGCGGAGATTGGTGGGAATCCTTATAGTGTCTTTATCTTTAGCAGCAAAGGTTCCCACAACGCTTTGGGTTTGGTTTCTATCTCCCAAAAAAAAAAATATATCACTTTGATTATGAGGTGTTTTGTCTCTGCTTTTTAAAGAAAAACAGAAATAAAAAGGTTTCTGGCAGTGCAACACTGTCAAAGATTGTGCTGCTTTGGGGGTTTCACTTACTTGACATTTTTCTTTAGGTGGATGGCTTGCAAATTTTGTGCAAACTCTATTGTTTTGTTTCAAAGAATCTCCTGCTATTGAGAAACAGTGTGTAAATTTTCCAAATGAATCCTGTCTGCTTTGTTTAAAAGGGGATGAGTCTAGCAGCAGGGTTTCTTTTTGAAGAAAGATATGCGCTCTGTTTGGGTTGCCTTTGAGTTCATTACAAATATCCAAGCCTTGAGGACTTGGGGATCAAACGCTGCTTTTGAAATCAGAAATAAAACCTACAATTACCGAAATCTTCCCTGTTAATGTCTGCCTGGTAGTTCTTTATGCAGCAGCGTAGCTGCTTGGGAAGAAGTTGAAGCAGGGTTTTATCCCTCAATTTTTGATGTGATGATTAAAGTTGGTGTAAAAGCCCCGCTGCTCGGGACTGCTGTCAGCTGGGAGACAGCACAGATGCACAGGGCAGCCCAGCAAACGCAGCGTGGAGGGGTTTGATTTTTGCCATGATTAAAGAACTCGGTGGTGTTTATGTTTGCACAGGTTAGTACTAAGCCCATGCTGTCCTGAATCAGCAGCGAGGGATCATCTGCATTTCTAATTGAAGCGCCTTTGATTGCCTTTAGTGATTGCTTTCTGGGAGTTGCTGTGTTTGCAGAAGCTGCCCTGCAAAAGCCAGCGTGCTGGGGATTTTGGCATTTGCTGTTAACAACCAGGTAACCTGTAGCTCAGGGAGAGTAGAGCTCAGCAAAGCTTGCCCCAAGCCTGGCCTTGCTGCGTGACCATGCACAGCTCTTTGTTTGCTTGTTTTTTTTAGGTTTTGCTTGTGTTTTCTGGGGATGCTTTTGCTCAAGCTGCAGGCAGCAGCAGCACAAAGGAGTCTTGGCCTCTGGGATACCGTGGGTCCAGCTGACTTGTGTGTACACACGACTCTGGCTCAAGTCTCTGCTTTTCTGCCAGAAACTGGAGCAAGGATTTGTTTTCTCTTCTAGGGAGTATTTAACTCTTTATGAAAGAAGTTCATCCGTTCGGCAGGTGGAGGCCTGGCTTAGAATGGGGTGAAAAGCTGAGTGAAGTAACTGCTGCGAACCGAGCAGGTCGTGCTGTCATCGCGGTATTCCTGACGCTGCAATCGGCTCACAGATGGGAGCTGAGCCTTCCAGGGCCTGCTGCTAAAACTTGGCTGTGGCTCCTCCAAGACTGTGCTCTCTGGCAGGGTGACAATGTGTTGTGCCATCTCACAGGGCTGCTGAGATCTTCCGAGAGAAGAGAAGTGACGGGGGAGACTCGGGTTGCATCAGGTCGCTTATTGAGCAGTCAGACTTACAGGTCTGAGGGGCGGAAGCGGCCATAGGAAGGAAATGGAAAAAGCAGTGGATATCCCAAAATGGTCTATTTTACTGGTAAGGTGTGTTGCATACCTGGTAGAAATTGGCATTTCTGGAAGGACTCAGCAGCTCTCATTCCTCTAAAGACAGTAGGTGTAGAGTCCTTAGAGACCAGACTTAGCAGTGTACGCACAATGATTCTTTTTATGGTGGCCTGAGCTGCTGTCACCCCAGGGGCAGTGAGCCTGTATAATGGAGTGGAGATGATGTCTTGCTGTGTTGGGACTGAGGTTCAGCCTTGCTGAGCTCCACCTTGCTCACACCCCAGCCCAGACTCCCTGTGAAATCACCGTTTACATGGGAGAAACGCCATAAACTCATTTTGTTTGCTGATTGCTAATGCATTTCCAGAAGTAAAGGAGGTGGCTGAGCCCCTGTCCTTCCAGGCTAAGGGGTGGGATTGGGCTTGTCCCCAAATTTGGTGTGCACAGAACCTGAAATGCAGTTGTTTGGCTCAGTCCTGGGCCATATAGACCCCCCTGGGACCAAAGAGTCTGGAGAAGATCATCATCCATCAATGGGTAGGAGAGGGGTGGGATGGAACCGCTCGGTTGTTTGTTCTCCTTATCTCCAGTGGGGATGGAGCCTGTGTCGTGCAGGATGTGGGAGGAGAAGCCCAGGGTTTGCCTGGTGTTTTAGGCTTCAGAAGTGGATCCCGAAGGGATCAAAGCCGGAGCCTGGAATGACTGGCAGGGAGCGTTCGATTGAGGCGTCTGACGCCGGTTGTCTTTATGCAGCATTGGAGACAGTGTGGGCAGTTTGCTCCATTTTTCTCCACAGCCGCTGCTTTGTTTGGAAGGTTGTAGACACATGTCAGCGGTGATGGATAGATTTGTTTGATTTCCTGTCAAATCAATGATTACTCATAGAAATCTCTTTTATTAGTTTATCATAGGAAGTCCTATGTCATTTATCCCAGCGGAGGCTTGGCGAGCTGGTGCCAGTGAGTGGTGCTGCTCAGAGTTATTGCTGAGTTTTATTGCTTTCTCTTATTTTTTGACATGGCATTTATTTTTGTCTTGGTTTTACACTGGGAAAGGTTTCCTCCTCTTTTTGCCCTGATTGCAAGCAGGGTGTTTTGTCTTTCCCATCCCACTCTAGTCCTGTGGAAATTTGCAGGAACATGCCCCAAGTACTAAGGTTTATTCTCACCCTCTCTTAAGCTTTGATGGATGCTGGCTGTGCGTTGGCATTTTTGAGCTAATGAAGGTTTTAATTTCCCGGGAGTTGAAGATAATGAGTATGAATCAAAGGAAGAAGGGAGTTGATGAGTTGGGGGAAAATATGAAGGTGATGTGTGTCCAGTGTCTTCTGCATTTTGGTTTTGGTTTGCTTCATGCTCAGAGAGGAGCTGGAGCTCCCTGTCTGGCTTACAACATAAAGTCCTTCAGGTGGAGGAGATGGAGTGCAGCTTTTTGGGCTGTTCTGAATGCAGCGACTTTGCTAATAACCATTTCATAATGCTTTTCAAAAACTTAGTTGTGGATGGAGAGACTTTTCTTCAGGTCTAGCTCATGCATCCAACAGTTGTACTAGTAACTGAGGCTTTGGTTATTTGTCCTGTTGAAAAATTCGGGGAATACTTTCAGATCAGTCCAAATGATAGCTTTGCCGTTGAAACTTTCAGTGATCTGGGGAAAAAGGATCCTTGTGGAAAAGGGAGATGCTTTCAAATAAGTTTCAAAACTAATCTTCAAAAGGGTTTTTCTAATAAAATCTCAGTTTGATTTTAAGAAACAAAGCCAGATGGAACATCATCTGAACTGCTCTCTGGTTTTCTCAGCTGTAATAGAAACCCACAGACCCGAGAGCAAGTTCTTACCTGCCTTGTCCATTGGAAATTCTCCCAGGGCTGAGATGCTGCAGCTCTTCCTCCCTTCTCCATCGGCTGAGCACGTGCAGAGCTTTGGGTACAGCTGCTCCTGCCAAGCCGACAATGCCGACTGCCCGGTTTAGGTAGGAGAGACTTATGTTTTCAGGTCAAGAGATCCTTGGCTCGGTCCCTGCAGATAAACCAAGCAGGGGGGTGACTGCACAAGAGCAGGGCTTCGCTTTCTGAGCGTGCAGAAATCATTTCAACCACCAGTGGAGCGAAACAGCTGGGAGGAATTGAGAAAGGTACGACCCAGCTGCACAGAAACACGTGTTGTCTGACTTGGTGCTGCTTGTTGATTGTGATGTAGCCTCTTTTCCCCTTTTTGAGGCCAAAGGTTTCGGTGTGCTCAAGAGACGTGGTTGCCCTGGTAGTCCAGGAACTCCAAAGTCAGGCTGGGCTGTACATTAAAGCACACCTTTGTCTTTCCTAAGGAGAGAAATACCTGCAGTTTTTCCCTGAGATGTAGTCATATGGTGAAGGTATTTCTGCAGGTGACTTTGAGCCCTGCTTTAGATTTAAGCCGAATAGCACACTCAGTGTTAGATCTGCTCATTGAGGCTGGAGCACCAGAGACAGGTGGATGCTCCACCAAACGCTCCTGATGCTTGTGTGCCCCTCAGGCTGATACAGCCCCATGTCCCATCTTGGCCCTGGTCATTTATTGACCTTGAGCTCTGCACAGCCAGATGTCTGGAGTTTGTACCTAGCCAAGCAAGCCTGGACGAAGAACAATATCCAGCTTGATGTACTGTGTCATGGTCAGGCTTGGAGTAAATCAAGCCGTGGGCAGAGAGGGAGTTGCTGAAGTCTTCGGTGCAAAGATAAAAGCCTCTCCTTAGATCAAAGGCAATGGGGGAGAGGCACACACTTCCTGAAAGCAAATAGCCAACTGAACAACCAGTCTCCAAACATTAGGTTTGGATTTATCTCTCTCGTCGAACTGAGGGCATATCATATCCCTCCATCAGCAGCTAATCACCTGCTCAGAAATAGTATCCTGACAAGAGACAGCAATTGCCTCCCTTCTGATGGGTTGCTGGAACTCTGGTAAGAAAGCAATAGCCTGTCGCCCTTCCCAGTAAAGGAAAATGTTCCTCCTGATGGGAAGTAACTACCAGAGAGAAATCAATTTGCGCTGTTATCAGACTTTTCTACCCAGTAGTTAATGGGACCTAACATCTGATTTGCTTCTCAGGCAGCTCACAAATTAGCAAGGAGCGTGGGGTGTAGGAGAAGTCACCCGGAGAAGGAAGGGAGGTGCGCAGGGATCCTCGGGAGAGGTACGCGGCGTGTCAGCCCGGGGGGCCCATTAGTTTTGCCAGCGTGTAATGCAGAATGCAGTGATTGTTCCAAACAGAAATGATTTAACCTTGAATGAGAGAAACATACCCAAACAGCAGCGGTGGAACAATAAAGAAATTCCATCTCTGATCTCTTATGACCCACGTTCTGCTCAAATGGCTCAGATGTCACCGATACATTATTTTCATGAGTGAGTGTAAGTGCATTATGCATGAGTGTGTGGCTGCTGGTGAATAAACTGAGAATCCTTCAAGGGAGCGTGTATAATCTATTTGATTTCATCGAGCTGGGCTATGTTCTTTCTTTTTTTATTTATTTTTTGTTTTGAAAGATGGTTGCTGCGTGGCAGAAGAGTGTGATTGTGCCTGTGTGATTTTTGGCACAGAAAGGGATTAGTCACGTGTTCCCCCGTGGGTATGAACGGTCACAGCCCCCAGCAAGATGCTTTGCTCTTTAGCTCAAGTGGTAGCAGCATGTTTGGATGTCTAGATATGTCAGGTTTGCTTTTGGTGCATCAGCTGAGAGTGAAGTGTGGACTTCTCCAGCTTTTGGCACCTACCTGGGCAGAATGTGGCCACTTGCCACCCCCACTACTGGAGGGGATGTTGGAAGGCGAATCAGACTTTGCTGTGCCAAGGCTAATCTTATTTATCTGAAAAAGGTTGTGTGTTCTCCTACCACATAGATCTTGGAGAGCAAGACAAGCTGTACTGGAGGTCAAAAAGGCCTTGGGGACAGCCTGGTGACTGTGAGTTTGAATCTCTCTTGTGCTGTTCAGTTTCTCTGAGCATGTTGCAGGGTATTTGTGATTCCAGGCAGTCAAAGCCATCCTTTCTGCAAGTAAAGGTAACGGAGGATGCATGAACGTGGTTAGGGCAGAGTAGGGACTATTGGTGGTTCTGGTTCTAACCTGCCCATCCATACATCTGTGCAGACACCCACCATCCCTCATTGTAACAAAATCCTATCCCAGAACCAGCATCCTGCTCTCCAGGGCATTACTTGGTGAGTGCCCATCCGTCCTGCCCTCTGCCTCACTAAATACAACTGTATAAATTAAAATATCCATCTTGTAGCAAAGGAATCGATCGCAACAGCCGGGCTGTGTTTGAAGAGCTGCGTCTGTGCCGTGTACACACAAGCTGGTGGCTGAGAAGTGACTGCATTGCTCAGAGTATTCTCAGTCTTGGAAAGATGAGGTAAAGGAGGTGTAGATTGGGTATTAGGAAAACATTCTTCCCCAAAGGGCTGTGGGGCATTGGAACAGGCTGCCCAGGGCAGTGCTGGAGTCACCATCCCTGGAGGGGTTTAAAAGGCACATAGACAAGGTTCTCACGGACATGGGGTAGCGTTAGAGTTGGGTTATGGTTGGACTTGATGATCTTGAGGGTCTCTTCCAACCAAAATGATTTTGTGAAGCTGCGTTCCCCCAAAACCAGGCTGAGAGCCCAGCAGGGCTGGCTCTGGCATCCGCATGGGTTCGTCTGGGGATCCTGCTGCCCAGACTGGAGCTGGTGTGCAGGTATCTGCTGAAGTACATGGGATTTAGTAACTGTGCTTGTAACGGACAGGTATCCAGGGAGGAATATGGATGGATCAGGCTTTTCCGAAAGCAGAATATAGGTGATGTGATAATGCATCAGCTGTGCTGCCTGAGCGTGCTCTGAAACCTGGGGAAGGCTGTTCTGCACTGATCCTGCAAGGGACTCTCTCTTAATAATAATTCTCCTCAATATCTTGTTGTTGCCCTGTACAAAACTAGTGGTTCCTTTGCCCCCTCTGTTTCTGGACTCTGAGTTTTCCCCCTCAAGTGCAGGTACCTTTTTTGGGGACCTGGTGCACAGATTTGTGTCCCTGGGACCAGGCTGCAGTGTTGCTGCCCCACACACGGTGGGAAGTACCAGCCTGCTTGAAATGAAAGCAGGTTTGTTCATTAGGTGGAAAAAAAAATACATCAGAGGGAAAGGGATTTTAAAACAACAAAAAGCCTATAGCATATTTTGCCTCATTTAATCTTACAAGCTGTGTTAGATAGGCTTTTCTTTTCCCTTATAGCTTGCGTTCTCCTAGCAAAGCTCCAGTTCCCCTCCCAGGCTCTCTTTTGCTCTCCCCAATCCCTTCCTTGCTTGGTCAAAATGTTCCCAAAGACCGTCTAGTGCTGAGGGGACAAAAAGGTTACTGAGCTGAGGCTTGGTTACATCTCATGGACCACACAATGCATCAACATAGCTGCAGGGGAGTGGAGTTTTGTTTTATTTGGTTGGTTGGGTTGGTTTTGAAACTGTTCATAGACTTTTGGCTACCAGAGAAAGCCCAGCAGTTAATATTGTACAGGTGTAAGAGGGCGCGTTTCTTTTTTCATCATTGCAAACATTTCTCCCATACCTTTAGGTTTAGGTATGAACAGTCCATGATTGACTTGTCTCACTGCGCTGAGCTGGAGGTTGCAGTCCTGGAGCAGATGGAGTGGAACACTGGAAATGTGTTAAAAAGGAACTTCTGGGTACTGGTTGTGATCACCTTGTTGGTCCATCCTATGGAGAAGTCAGAGGGATGCACATAACAGGTCTGTAGGTCTTCTAGTTGCCAAGGGACACTGAGGAGCATCTGTTCTTGATGGTGTTTCCTTCAGGAACAAAGACGAGAAGAGACATGTTCCTGAACATTCAGTCCCATTAGAATAATTTTGGTTGGAAGAGACCCTTAAGATCAAGTCCAACCGTAACCTAGACCTAGTGCTAATCTATGTTCCTAAGAGCCCTTCATCAACTTTAGGTTCTTTTGTCACCTTTAGGGTAGAAAATGAGCAGTGTTGGTTTTTCCCCCTTAACAGAAAAGCTGCTTCTTTGGCATCCCAAAGCTCAGCAACCTGGGAGCGCTACTGTTGCTTCTGAGAAGAAATAGGTAGTTAAAGGTAACAAGGGGAATTATTCTGTAGACATGTAGTGTATTTGCAAAAACAAAATGTTGTTGATCACTGTAATGTCTGAAAGTATGAAGTGGTGGTGCAGGATGTGATCAGTTTGTTTGCTGTGCCCCCAGAGACTGTACATCTGAACAAAGCACTGGGGTTTGCACCAGGCAGGACGCTGAAATAAAAGCTGGGTGACAGGTCCACCTTTCAGTTGGTAACCCCAAGGCTATTGCTACCCAGTAAATTCCAGAGTTACGGAAGTAATACGCAGAGTACCACTCCTCAGCAGTTCCTTACGTTTCGGGTCATTTTATGTTCACTTTGTGAAAACAGCACTAATTAACTCAGGATCCTGAGCAGTTTCGTATCCCATGTTGGAGTGTGCTGGTGGTGAAGGGTGCTTTTGCCCTCCTGACATTGCACAGTGCCGGTCCAGAATATGGAGCTGTGGCTATTCTCACATCATAGGAAACAAAACCGGTCCCTAAAACAGCACCAGGCGAAGCTCTGGCCGACCTGGAACAACTCCATCTCTCTTCTTTTCCAGCTTTTGTCACATCTATTCTCTTGTACGTGCTCTGGGGCCGGAATTTTCTCTATTATGTATGTGCATGTGGAACGATGAACCTTTGATCTTGGCGGCTGCATCCTGTATTACAGCAGAAAGTATTTTATTAATAATAATAATAGCAAGAATCTGATTAATAATATTCAACTTTTATGTTTCTCTAAGACACGTCTGGTTCCTGAGTCAATATGTTTGCACTGGGAATCCAAACAGGCTGCTTACCCTGTTTAAAAAGTCCATATCTGACTTTATCAATAGCAATTGGGAAGGTATTACTTTTTGTATTTTATTTTTTCCCCCAAAGGGTTCCTTAAAGCCGACTTAGGACTTATTTAGTACCAGATTCTTTCAGGAGATGCTTCATGAGCTCAGGGCTGTTACCCGTTCAGCCCCAATACCTGCGAAGTAGCCCAAGGAACTCATGACTGACTCGCTTGGCGGAGGGAATTATCTGCGCCTTGTACTGCTAATGCTGTAAGTGAGCATGACACAGCTCATTTTCTCGCTGTGCCTTTGTCTATTAATTTTGGAGGATGTACTTCTCCTGCCAGAATTTCCAATGCAGTTCATTTCCTCAGTCTGCAGTGGAAGGGGAGAAAAAGAGGTGGTTTGAGGGGCTTGCTGCATGTATTATTAATTGTCCTCGATTCAGGACAGCATAGCCTTTTTCTGCGTGATATTCGCATTTTCTCATAACTCATGTTGGCTGCAGATTTGAAAGAGGTTGGGTGTTTGAAATGGTGTGGTTTTCTTTGTGTTGGTGGTGTGTTTGAAGCTAGAAATGAGGTTCTATTTATCTGGAGCTAGAATGGCAGCATGTTAGTCATCGGTCATCTGTGAATTGTAGAGCAGTTAATTAATGAAGCTGCCCGCATTTACTGGGCTGGTTCAAACATCACCCATATGCCGTGTCAAAACCAGATACCATTAAATCCATAGAGACCAGGAGATGCTTTTGCATGTAGATAACCAGGTTTGAGTCATTCCCAGCTCCATTAATCCTGTTCTAAAGTGAGTGTGGTCTTGGATAACAAGCAGTATTTTATTTTGGGGCTATGTGGTGATTTTTTCATGGTCCCACAGAGCTTAATGTCCTCGGTGGAATGAGTTTTGTGATTTCAGGCCAGCTCCTGATGAACGCTGTCTCATAGCAGGATAAAAGCACATTTTCAACTCAGCAGAACACAAATCGAGTTTCCTGTTGTTGAAGCCGTTTAGATGAATGAAGCACTTTGGTCCAAAAGAGGTGAAACAGTCTCTTGACAGCAGTCTTGAAGTCAGAGCAATGTTTCCATGCAAACCGAGTATAAATGAAGGATACAATGCATTTCCTGGAGGAAGTAACAAACCTGTTAATGAATCTCAGAGAAGAGGGAGGTGGCTCTATGTTTGATGCACATGTGTGGTTCCTGCTTTTTTGTCTTTATCTTGTTTTTCCTCCCACTCAGAGCAATTCTTTTACCCTGTTTCCCTGAAAATAAGACAGGGTCTTATATTAAGTTTTGTTCCAAAAGGGGCTTATTTTCAGGGGATGCCTTATTTTTCCA
Organism: Columba livia; assembly: GCF_036013475.1. Classification (NCBI taxonomy): domain Eukaryota; kingdom Metazoa; phylum Chordata; class Aves; order Columbiformes; family Columbidae; genus Columba; species Columba livia. Next base: position 21,484,757 of record NC_088610.1, read on the forward strand.
AGAATTTATTCTTTATTTTCTACATTTATTCTTGAACAAAAAAATCAACATTTATTCAAATATAGTCATGTCATCACACCCTGGATCATAACTCTCCAAACTCTGAATTCCATAATGAATTTTTGATTCTCTTTTTTTCCATGCACAACAATCCATGTTTACAGATATTTGTGAACAAAAATCAACATTTATTCAGATACAGTCATGTCATCATCTTCTGGAACATCATCCTAACTCTCCAAACCCCATCTGTCCTGCTGAATTCCATTGCCAATTAATTTTACTTTTTTTACATGGACACTATTTAAATTGACTTTTTAAAATGAACTGTATCTAGGGCTTATTTTTGGAGTAGGGCTTATATTGCGAGCATCTTGAAAAATTGTGCTAGGGCTTATTTTTGGGGTAGAGCTTATTTTTGGGAAACATGGGATCTTCTTGTAACTGTTCTCAAAGCACTTGCATTTCCAGCGTGGACACTGTGGCTGGACATGCGGTGGCTGCTGCTCCATTTCACATGTAAGCGGATGGGGAATTAGTGTCTGCGTGTCTTTACCGTCCTCTCACCTGGCTCAGGCTCATCTGCCACTACCTTTGTAACAATTTGAATCCTAAAATGTCTGGTAAGAGAAGGATTGATGCAGAAGGAAGGCAATGGAATGATAGGTGGGGAAAGCAAATACACCCCGGACAAAATGAGTTTGACACCTCTGCTCTAGACAGACCCTCCACGGGAAGCAGATTTGCCATGACCTTTCTTGCATCAGTTCATCTCACTGTTGAGTTTTTTTGCCTTTCCTGGAGCTATAAAAATGGGATTGTCCTGTCTTCTCTTTCCAAATGGGATTGTTCTGTCTTCTCTGTCCTTCTAACCCCTTCCAGCTCGGCCCCCTCTCTTGCTGCCCCGAAATTCGTTGTCTCTGCAGCCCCAGCCACAAAGACAAACATCTAAAGGCAATCAGAGCATGTCCGATGGGATTTGTGGTGCTTCCAACCTCTCTGTTATTGACTCCCCCTTTCAAGTGTGGCCAGGGCTTTATCTGTTGGTAATAGGGAGAATTAATAATTTCCTTTTAAAAATCAGCTTAAAAAAACCCCCTCTATATTTTTATTTATTTTTTTACATAAAAAGGCAAGTAAAAAGACATAACAAAGTTGTTAAAAGTTCAAAAGGAACGCTAATCCCTGTAATGTGGACTAATCAACTTTTATCCGGACAATCCCCTTGTGTCTCTGGGGCCTTAGTGCGGTTCAGGATTCCCACAGGCAAGTGCTGCGTTTTAACTCCTTCAGAGCTGTGTTGAAGCCAGTGTGGAGTGATGTTGCCATATTATCACTCAGAAACAGCTTCAAAGGCACTTGAATTTCCCTGCTTTAATCTTTTAAATAGATGTAGAAACACTAAGTTTTATTTCTCTCCTGGAGGGCTGAACCATCCCACTGGATGCATTTTTTTTCATGGAGCTGCTCCAGCTTCAGTTGTATTAATGTGAACTGCTGGGGATAAGGTGATGTGGGGTCTAGGACACTTGCATGGGGACAGTTGCTCAGTATGGTGACTCTGGAATGATTTTTTTCCTGTGGTGTGTAGGACATAATGACCAGTGGGGTCAGCTGTGTTTAATTTGTAGTTGCTTGGACGCCTGTTTGCTGCTCCAGCCTTCATCATACTCTATGTGTTCATGTCTTGGGAAGCACAGAGCTGCTCCCCCAGCCAGAAATGTCTCCTTCCCTTTGGCAAAGATGATGCTCATCTTCAAACAAATATCCTGTGGTGTCTCTCATCCCCCACATTGAGTTTTCATTGGTATCAAGCCTACAAGAAGCAGCAGGATCCACCGTCTTACTCAAACCCAAGCAAGGGATCATTTTTTAGTGTTCTTAGATCTTGGCGTAGTAGGTATCTGTTGGGTTTTGCGGGTGATTCTGTGCTGCTTTCAATACCATATTAGCATCCCTGGATGATGTGTGTGTGTTGCAGTGAGTCTTCTGCAGCTGCACAGCTAAAACCAGGAGATGCTGATGGTCTTTTTTTGGAAGGAGAAGCAATGTGGAATGGCTCAGCTGCAGAGAGATGGATCTGTGCTTGCAAAATCACTGCCAGAGGTAGACAAATAGCCACACTGTTTTAAGCCTGTTGTTGGAGTAAAGCCTTCTGCTTCTTTTTCATTGCGGTTGTCCCGATTTTTTGAAGAACAAGTTTCTCTTTTAGTGAATTTGCCTGTCAGCTAAAGCTTCAGATTAGCTGCATTTTCCTGGAGAATCAGATTCATGTTTTGGTAAATACAGCAATGGAATGTGAGGTTATTGATAAGGACAGATTCACATCTGGCAAGAGGGGCAACGAGAAACAGGTGACCAAGAAACTGACCAACTGAGTATAACATCCCATTCACATGATACTTCATATAAAAGTGGGAGATCATGAGGTTCTCGTCCCTTATGGCTGACATTAGGAGAGGACCTTGCTAGTCGTCCCTGTGAACTGAGGCCTAGTGACAGACTGAATCCAGCTCCAGTTGGCTGCGAAGTCCAGTCCAGGACTTCGGGTATCGGCTCTGCAGTTGCCGGGGCTTTCAAGATTGGTATTGTATATTTTGTATTATTTTCTCTATTTTATCAGTAGCATTAGTAAAACATTTTTAATTTTTCCAACTCTCTTCTCTCTGTCCTTCTTTCCCTCCCGATCGCCTGTGCTGAGTAGGAAGTGGGGAGGAGAGGGGCTTGACAATACATCTGCCACAGTTTTATTGTCACCCCACGATCTAAACCCTGAACAGTGAGGAGTAGGGTGTAATTTAATTATTCTTTACTGACAGGCCTGTTTTCACTGGCAATCACAGACCCTGTTCTTGTGTTTTGGGGCTCATGGGATGTGGTGTGCAGGCAACCCCAAAGTGCTCACACATATATACTCCTGGTGGAGGGGCTAAGAAGGACAAGATAAACTTGATCTTCTTCATCCCAAGCTGGATGGTACCTGGGAGTGGTTGTTTCCACTGCCCAGAGATCTGGAGCTTCTCAAGAAAGAGAATCTTATAGTTAGTGATGCGTAAATCAGGGGGGAGTGGAGTTGGTCTCCTTGAAACTCTGAGCATTTAGTACCAGTCCAGCCCTTAGACTCGGGGCTAGTTGAGAATGCGCTCTGCAGTCATCCAGACATTGAATTTCTTAAGATTTCATGGTTGCTCCTCCAAACTGTGGTGAAGATCCAATCAGCCATCCAACAGCTTCCCTTGAAAGCCTTTATACATTAGAGTGTGCTCAATTAAAAGTTTATACTTAGAAAAATCAGGATGACTTTCTGGTTGTAACAGTTTCTTAGATATTTTGTAAATAGCTTTAAAAAAAAAAAAAAACGCACTCAAAATATGTTTGTCATTTTTTTAATGGTTGAATTGAATTCTGCTTCCTGAAATAATTTTAGGGTTTTTAAACTTCCACTTTGAAGATGGCTGGGCATTTTTCTAATAGGACTTCCACTGCCCAGAGCCATTTAGGGGGTTAACAGGTTAATTAAATGTTGAAGCAACTCGCTGAGGTGTGAGCTGGCTTTTCTAGCACGTGGTGGTTGAAAATCAAGATGGGACATGGTGCTGAAGTCCCTGGGCTCCTTCTCCTTGATGAAGGTGGATTAACCAGGATTTTTACGGTGGGCGCTCCTTGCTGCGTGATCCCCGGGAGCCTCCTGGAGGGAGATCCTTGGGTAAGTATTAATTACCTTTCCTCCCCTCTAAAGATTCCCCTTGTGGATCTGTCAAGGGTTTAGATTGCAAGGTGACAATAAAACTGTGGCAGATGTATTCTTAACTCCCTCTCTCTCCCCTTTTCCTTTTAGCCCCTCCCTCTCCCCCCTTCCTGCTAAGGACAGGCAATCGGGAGGGAAAGGAGGACAGAGAGAAGAGAGTTGGAAAGACTAAAAATGTGTTACTAATGCTACTGATAAAATAGAGAAAATAATACAAAATATACAAAACCCATCTTGAAAGTCCCAGCAACTGCAGAGCCGACACCCGAAGTCCTGGACTGGACTCTGCAGCCAACCGGAGCTGGATTCAGTCTGTCACTAGGCCTCAGTTCGCAGGGACGACTCTCAAGGTCCTCTCCTAATGTCGGCCATAAGGGGAAGGAAAAGGGCTGAGATCCTCGTGATCTCCCACTTTTGTATGAAGTATTCACATGAATGGGATGTTATACTCAGTTGGTCAGTTTCTTGGTCACCTGTTTCTCGTCGCCCCTCTGGCGAGATGTCCATCCATGCTTATCCATAACTTCGCATTCCATTGCTATGTTTACCAAAACATGGATCTGGTTCTCCAGGAAAATGCAGCTAATATGAAGCTTTAGCTGACAGGCAAATTCACAAAAAGAGAAACTTTTTTTTAAGAAAACCAGGACAGGGTCGGGAGGAGGACACCCCATACCCTGGCACCTAGAGAAACAGGTGCGTTTTGGGGGTGAACAAGGCCATATGCAGCCCCATAGATGGTTCCCCCACACACCCTCTGTGCTCAAAGTCAAGATGGAACAAAATCTTTTAATTCATTCCTGGATGCGAATGACTCAAATACACTACATCTATCATTGTATCTCCTTAACTAAATGGATTAGGGTTTTTTGTCCTCTTCACAGGCTTAATTAGCAATGTGCAACACAAATTAAATCACTATCAACTAATTTCAACTATCCCTTCAGAGAGAGCCGTTAGCTAACTAACTAATCTGGTTAGCATTGAAATGAGCCTGCATCCTACCCTGGAAACACCATCCTGATTTCACAAAGCTGTTTTTATTGTATTTTTGTATTTCCTCCCTCCAATGCTCATCACACTTTGTCCTTCCTAATGAGGGCAGCAGTTGCGTGTGCTCGTTTGCACACATTTAAGCAGCATTTGGGAGTTTCTTCTTTTGTTTCTGTGGTTTAGGAGACAGCTGATTCATGGTGAAGGTTCCTGCCATGGTGGTAAGAAGGAACACAGAAGATAACTATGTATTTTATTTTATTATGGACTAACTCATGTGCACAGTTCCTTTCATGCACCTATAGGTAAACACAGGGATATCTAGTGTGTCTGTGGGCCTCGCACACGTTAGTGTCTTGGTTGAAATACATGAGCAATCCTTCAGAAGCTCTTGGGGACATTAAAGAAGCCGGACAACCCTGGGACCCTTCAGCCAGGCCTCCATCCCACTGTTTCTCCTCAACCTTGGCTCCCATGGTCAGCACCATCAGCAAGCTGTAAAAAACGAGCTTCTCATCTGGCATCATCTTCTAGGGCTTGGACAAGGACAAGAAGGTCTGGTGAAAGTTCTGGGATGGTTCTGGCCAAAGACCTGGCCTACCCACCTGTGTATTTTCCTGCATTTCTGCCCAAGTTGTTTACTAACAACTTCGGTGTCTCTAAGTGTGGAATGCAAATGGGTGATGAGTTTTCTTCCTCCAAATCCTCCTGGCCCTGTGTTTGTCTCCACTCTTGTTTCCCACAGACATAACGTGAGCTGTTTGCATGTGGATGTTGTTATAAATGTACGTAGGTCGTAATCTCCGGGGTCCTTATGCTCGCAAAAACAGTAATAGTCAGCAGTAAATTTTTTGCTGTGCTTCTCCTCCCCGATTCGCTTGGCTGTTGCAAAAGGAATACAGAGGAGGGGAAAGGAGCTGAGGAATAGAAGTGGCCTTGGCTATCCAGACTCGAATTTGAATTTATTGGTGCTCATCCTTTTGGAAAGGAGGATTCAGATACATAAAGTTATGCGGAAGCAAAGCAAAAGTGGTCGAAAGTGTCGCTGCTCCTTTGACAACACAGGAATCAATGGGGAAATATCTTCCTCTAGATTCAGGGAGATGACGTTACCACAACCAACTATCAAGTTATTTCAACTCTGTCTGTGTTAATGATTTTACAGGCTGTTTTGGAAGGAGTTAGGTTGGAGTAGCATTTTCCTCTGGACGGAGGGCACGCAAATCCCTGATCTGCTAGAAATACTTTTTGACAAGACATGCAGTTTTGGTGGATGCTGTTGCTTTTTGCCTTGCGTCGCTCGTGTTTGATTGTTAAGGAGAAATGAAAGGAGGAGATGGCTGCTTGTATTTCATAGTTGTGCCAAAGGGTCAAAGCCACAATGCTAGGTTTCCTCAGTGGATTATATGAAGCACATTGTATTTGGGTTTTCTGTACATCGTTTTCCTCCTAGAATTTAAATATGGGGAGGTAATTGGAGTAGAAATGTACAATAGATCCTCCAAGGTTTGTGTCGTTGGATGATCAGGTTGGTGAGAGCGGAGGGTGGCAGAGATCAGGCAGGAAAGCATCTACTTTCTTCTCGTCTCCATCCCATTGCTGTGCCCGACCCTCCGTGGAGTTTTGCAAGCCGGCACATTCTCCTTTCCCATAAAGGTTTCTCTCTGTCTCCCTTTTTTTCCCTTTGGGGCTAAATTGCGTGTGAATTTTCCATTGCGATCATTGTATCCCTGTGGATGTGAAGAGGTGGTGATGTTGGAGTTGAAATTTGGAAAGGGGAGGGCAACCCAAGTACTTGCTCCTCTGATTGCAGCCCTAGAACCAGCTGCAGTCTCCAGGCAAACTGATTAGAGCAGCTGGGTAGGGGATAAAAGCCCAGAACCTGCCTAAGCTCAATATCAAAGCTTATTCCTAAATCTAAGCGTGTATTTAAATGCAGTAACCTTGAATGGCTCTTGTGGAATCCAGGTGCCTTTGAGAGCCTTTTCACATCTTTATGCTTCATTTTTTCCACCTTTGACCGTGGGGCAAATAACACTGGTTATGGGTTAACCCAGTGACATGGGTTTTCTGGAAACATTGAGGCAGAGGGTGAGGTAAGTGCTGTGTACGGTGGTGCTTTTGCACTCAAAGTCCTCTTCTTTTCCCCTGAACAGAGGGGAAAAAAGAGCTCCTGCCAAGTAATTGTGTAAGGGACTAGAAGCAGAAACTAGTGAGGGAACTTATTCTGGGAATACACAGGAGGCAGAGTCTGCTGCTAATTGTATCTTCACATATTTGACTGAAAACACTGCACGGGAGATACCCTCTGAAGTCTCTTCCAATGGATAATAAAGGTACTGGTAGAGAAGGTACGGGAACAAGAGGACACCCTTAAATAAATGAATTACTTGCACAGATTAGGAAGCAGCTGTGAGTTAAAGAGGGAAAAAGAATGATCAATTTTCATTGTGGCGGGAGGTGAAGAGGAGGGTACCTGGAACACCTACCTTGGACCAGGCTTTTAAAAATATAATCCAGAATTAGAGGAAAAGATGGAAAAAATCATGGTTACCCACAGTTATTTAATGAAAGTGAGTGCAGGCTCTGAAAAGCTGAGAATAGCTCTATCCAGGCAGGTGAACAGGCAAGGCAATGGCAGATGAAATTAAATGTTGACAAATGCAAGTTAATGTGCATTGGAAGGCATAATGTGACCTACTCATACACATTGCTGCATTTTAAATTAACTGTAACCACTCAGGGAAAAGACCTAGAGGTTATTGTGAGCAGCTCAATGAAAACATCTGTTAAATGAACAGAAGCAGTCAGTAAAGCAAACAAAACATTGGGCTGTACAAGGGAGATATTATATCACCAGTTGTATTATGGAAATGCGTCAGGACACCGATAACTGCCCAACAGGATTTGTTGTGCCAGGTGTCCTGGGCAATGTGGTGGAGTCACCATCCCTGAAGGGGTTTGAAACACAGAGAGATGAGGCTCTTGGGGACATTTAGTGCTAGATTTAGGTTGTGGTTGGACTTTATGATCTTAAGGGTCTCTTCCAACCAAAATGATTTTATGTCATGTACAAATCTTGGTGGCACTGCCTGCAGAGCTCCAGAATGTACCTACGGCCAAGAGCTTGGAGAGCTTTGTCAGAGGATATGTGCTTGTTAGTTCAAAATACCGAACTGAAGATGCTCAGTGCTTCTTCTATTGCTGTTCAACCGCTTCACACACCAATGGCATCCCAGGCTGGTTGGGTTGAAGGGACCTCTGGAGACCCCCCAGTGCAACCCCTGCTCACGCAGGGTCACAGAGCAGATCACACAGGTGGGTCCAGCGGGTTTGAATGTCTCAGAGAAGGAGACTCCACACCCGCTCTGGGCAGCCTGGGCCAGGCTCTGGCACCTCCCAGCAAACAAGTTTCTGCTCATGTTCAGATGGAGCCTCCTGTGTTTCAGTCTGTGCCCGTTGCCCCTCACCCTGGCGTTGGGCACCACTGAGCAGAGTCTGGTCCATCCTCTGACACCCACCCTGAGCTATTGATCCCATGGATCAGATCCCTCTCAGCTTCTCTTCTCCAGCTCAACAGCCCCAGCTCTCTCAGTGTCTCCTCAGCACAAAGATGCTCCAGACCCCTCAGCATCTTTGTGTCCCTGCGCTGGACTCTCTCCAGTAATTCCTTGTCCTTCTTAAACTGGGGAACCCAGAACTGGACCCAACTCCAGCTGTGGCCTCATCCGGGCAGAGCAGAGAGGAAGGAACAACCTCCAGCTTCCCTCGACCTGCTGGTCACACTTTTCTTAATGAACCCCAGGTACCGTTGGCTTCTTGGCCACAGGACACATTGGTGGCTCATGGTCACCCTGTTGTGCCCCAGAACTCCCAGGTCCTTCTCTGCAGAGCTGCTTTCCAGCAGGTCCCCCCAACCTGTACTGGTGCCTGTGGTTGTTCCTCCCCAGGTGCAGGACCCTGCACTTTCCATTACAGGTATGAGCAAGGCTCAGCCTTTGGTTCCCCAGATTCTTCCAGCACAAACAAGGTCTTGGGGATTTTTGCATCCTCTATTTCCTTGTCCCAGAAGAGATTAATCCCCATCTTCCTTCACTCCTTTCTCTACCCAAAGTGTCACGTAACCAACATGCCATGCAGGCTGTGCAAAAGTTTCTTGCTTTCCCAGCCCCTGGTCAGTGTGATGAATGATTTAATGGGTCGGTATTGGGACCCTGTTATAAATGAGCGCAGGCTCAGGTGGCGTATTCATTATATGCTCCGAGCAGCCATTGGTATGCGAACAGTACCCTGAGTTTAGTGCTTATCCATAATCGCAAGCAAATCCAGAATTATACCCGTTGCGCTCTGCCTATGGCTTTATTATAAAACACAGCTCTTGATTTGATGGCTGTTTAAATTTGCCCTGAGCCATGGCCTAAGTTTAGATTACTATTTTAAAATTAGCATGTATTTTTCTATACGTTGTAAATATTTAACCTGCTGACCAACAGCCTTTGCAAGGTAATTGTGATGAAAAGTAAAGCGTGCGGAGTGGGGAAGGGTGCCTGCATCAGTATTCCTGTGTTCAAAACAGTCTCGGACTCGGTACTGAAGGGATGAATAAAATCAAACTTACTGATTATCATTTAGGCTGAATTTACTTGGTGCATTTGAAGGAAGGAGCTCTATTAATCAGCTCCATTTCCTGGCTCACGTGAAGAGCGCTCCTCTGTACCTCTTAGAATCTCAGTCATAAATAGATATAAATAAATATATACTGCATCACCATAAATATATAGTTGTTAAAAGAGCATTAAAATCTTTCCGTCATCTGCTCCGTTACTCCGGTGATTGAAAATTTTAACCTTGAGGGTTTTTAGCTCTCTAATTTCATTTTCTCATTTCTTGCTAATTTCCAAATACCTGGACCCACTGAGAAACTGGGCTACTAAGATGTGGAATTAAGTTAAAATTCAAGGCTTGCGTGGAAACAACAACCAATGGGCGTTTACTGAAAGGTTAAAGGAGAGAACAAGAGGCGAACTGGGAAAAATCCTTTTAAAAATCTAAGTATGGTATATGTTGCCTCCTGCACTTTAATGCACATAAATTAAGACAATAATTCTAGCAGCTGAAGGCTCTGGTTTAACACTTGTGGTTTATGGTGGCCCTTGAGTCTCTCTGTGGAACTGCAACTTCATTATGTACAGCCGAGGAGACATTATTCCTTCCATTATCTACTGTGCTAACACACTTACCACCGATGCGCCAGCACTATTTGGATTCTCAAATGTAATGGGCGGATATGTACCGCAACCGTTTATGTGGCTTTTTCTGCCAATTTGCGACCGAAATGACTTTTTCTTTGTTGAGAAATGGGTGTTTGCTGCATCTAATTCCTGTGATTCTCCAGGTTAACTCAGCGTTCCCGTTTGGATGGATGCTGTGGGCTGTGCCTGTGATGGTTTGGGTGCCTATGAGCTATTTCCTAGGGGAAAAAAAAGCATGGCTTTTTGCATAGCTTGCGCACTGTTCAAGATAAATATATATATATGTATGTATTTTTTACCTAATACTTGGGGTTTTTTGTTACTTCTCTGAAAACTCTTCACCTTTTCCCTCCTTTCTGTGTACGAGATGAAAGTCTGAGTAGGGAGGAAAGTGTGTTTATTTCTCTTCTGAGGAGACTTAAATACACAGGTTAAGCAAATAGGTTCTTGTGCTTTCATTTAGGGGAAATTTTAGGTCAGAAAGAGGCCAGCGAGCTCCTGTTAATTGAAACCAGCATCCGATGAGGAGACCTGGGAGATGGAGAACTTGGAAATAGGTGAAGCTCAAATCTGTAGCCTGATCTCTGGGAGATCTTAGGGACCACAGAAGAAAAAGATTAATGTAAAAAGCTGTTTGACCGGAGAGAATTGCAGAGTGCTGATCTCTGTTTTTGTTTTTTGTTTTGTTTTGTTTTTTTTTTGTATTATTTTATTTTTTAATTTAATTTTATCTATATCTTGAAATGTTTGCTTGCTTTTCAAGCCCCAGCTGTTGAAGTCAGGGGATCACACGCAAACATCAGGTCTCCTCTCTTAAACAAACAAGCGCAGCAGACTTTACCAGAGAACAACATGAAAGTGCAAATCCCAGGGGCTAAAAACCCACTGGAAGACAAAAGCTGCAACATTTATTAATTTGCTGAGTAACCTGTTGGGGCCTGACTTGATTTTCAAATAAATGAAATTAGAATATCAATAGCGGAATGCCAGGTTCCTAAAATATTCAGAAGCGGCTTCCTTTTATGTAGTGCCTTTCATGCAAACCGCATCATAAGGCGATTTGCAGCGCTAAATAATAAATAACAACACAGATCCACACACAGAAATTAACAGCTGTGGCCAAGGAGAGGAAAAGGATACATTTTTCAGATGAGATGTAGAAAGAAATGGGGAGTCAATGAGGCAGAGAGATACAAGAGGGGTTGGATCTGGGTCAGCTGTTTAATTTTGACCTTGGTTATTGTTAGTCATTGGAGATAAAATATAGCTCAAGCCTCTGGAGTGTTTCTCTGTGGACTTTGAATTGCAAGAACAGGTTTTTACTGTTGTAGGAGGTACCTTGGACCTCTGGTTCTACAGCCCGAGTGCACATATTTATATACACACAGATACCTGGGAACTTCAAGAGGTTTATGTTAATGCTGAAGCCTGAAAACCCTCCAAGAGACCAAAGTGGTGATGAAGGTGGTTTGGAAGCCCATGCTGGTGATGGAGCTGGTTACAAATCACACGTGCAGATGTTCACCTGGAAGGAAAGGACCAGGAAATGTCTTTCCCACCGAGATTGAGCATTTCCCATTCTCTTGGTTTCTTTTTTGCACTTCTGTTGCTGAATGTTGTTTCCCTAGCAATATATGGGTGCTTGTATGGAATTAAGTCCCTCTGTTGAATTAATGCTGCTTACTGGGAGATTCCCAGTACAAAACTGGGAGTCCTTTGAAACCCCTTTTAGCCGGAGCATTGACCTTTGGGGCTTATTTAGGGCTAAAGAGTGATCCAGCCCTAAAGCAGAGACAGTTTGAGTTTTCCTGGTGCTTAACTGGCTATGTGCAACTAACTGCAGTGGTTTTATAGCACTATAAGAGCAGCGCTTTCATGGAAAGTTAAGATAAATTATGAATTGAAGCAGCAGTCATGTACATGTTGAGCTCCAGAACCGTCACAAGGCAGTTTTATCCTTTATTTCTGTGCTTATGAAGGAGGATTGTTACCCATTCCCTACTCTCAGAGGGCTGTTGGGACAATATATTAAGGGATAGTGAGACCTGCATCCAGATAAGTGAGTAATTAAAGAAGTGCAGCTTTCCTCACGCTGTTAATTTTGGACTGAGCTTCAAGCCAAAGTTTGGGACGTAAATCAAACTGTGCAACTTCCAGGAGCTTCAGTGGAGCTCGGCCTCCAAACGTGCACATCATGGATGGGATTGATCTTCTTAACTCGAGGTGTTTGTCCAAAGGTGAAATGTCCCATGAGTTGACCCAACCTAAACTGTAATGGGTGGAGAGTGCAGCAATCAGGGTGTGATTAATCACTTTTAAAAGAGTGTCTAATTTGGGAAGCTGAAGTTAAACAGCTGAAGCTGTATACAAGTGAAGAGTTGCAGATGTTTGTCCTTTCTTTCCTAGGGATCCTCATTGTTTCACTGCAGAAACCTCAAATACTCTTTATTTTGCCTTTGAATGGACTGACCCAATATAAATGTTATCCCAGTCACTAACTGCCCTTTCTCTTGTAATCTCCTGTTAACCTTGTGCCTTGGGTGCTGTGGAAGACTCTGGGATCTGCTTTACATAGAAAATCAGCATTTGTGAGCACACAGAATACATGCGAATTAACATTTGTAAGCACAGAGACAATGTAGAAATAGAACAAAATAAATACCAAACCAAAATATTGCCCTTAAATCTTCATCATGTGTTATCCTATTTTCTGGAGTTTATCCTGTTATCTATTTAGCGAGAGCGTTATTCCATTTAAATGTGCTCCTTAGCAATTGCTTGTAGCATTTAAGTCTTTAGATGCTTTCTGTACTTGAAGAATTGCTGTTTCGGTTGCAACACTGGGCTAATTCTCCACAGAAATGGTCCCTGTGGTTTACAGATAGGCCCATTCTTTACAGCCCTTAGTGGTGAGTATCAGGATGGCAACGCTGCAGTCTGGGGGGGTTTTTGTTCCTGGGGAGCAGAGCCTGACCCCGCCTGGCTCCAAGCTCCTTTCAGGCAGTTCAGAGATCAGAAGGTCTCCCCTCAGCTCCTGTTCTCCAGCTGAACCCCCCAGGTCCCTCAGCCGCTCCCATCACACTTGTGCTCCAGCCCCTCACCAGCTCCGTTCCCTTCTCTCCACTCGCTCCAGCACCTCAAGGCCTTTCATGAGGTGATTCCCGCTGCCCCTCTGGCTGCCATTTTGAACCCTGAGGTGATCTTGGTGCCGCCATTTTGAGCCTTGAGGGGCCTAGAACTGCCCCCAGTATTGGCGGTTTGTCCTCCCCAGGTCCCAGCACAGGGACGGTCACTGCCCTGGGCCTGCTGGCCACACCAGTGCTGGTACCAGCCAGGATGCTGGTGGCCTCTTGGCCACCTGGGCACACGCTGGCTCATGTTCAGCCGCTGGCACCAACACCCCCAGGTCCTTTTCCTCATAATTGGAAGCAGCTCAAAAACCCCCTGCACAAACATTACGGTGATTTTTAGCATCCTGTGACACCTCAAACTCATGCTGACTCCCCTCCATTTGAGACTCGAACCTATAAATATCCCCAGGCCTAGGATGAGCTGTGAATGTCTCACGGGATACATTTCACATGTGGGACACCCTGGACCTGCTCACATCCTTGTGGACTCCGGCTCATCTCGACCTGCTGGTCCCACGGCCCGCCAGCTGTTTCCAGTGAGTTCATAGTGTCTCTGTTCTTCTGGGTGACACGATGTAGCTCTACAAGGGCAAACAAGGCACAAGATTCCTACAAAGGAATAAATAAATAGGCGCCATTTCATACTGAATCCCATCTGCATGCCCGGGTTGCAGCCCTGGATTCTCATTTAGCACATGGCACCATCTAGATCCAACCTCTGGGGTTTTTTGCTGACTTCAAGCTGGCACTGGCTGAAACTTGCACTCCGTCTCTTTTGGGAGAAATCACGTGCAATTCTGGCTCCCAGTCTGATGCTTTTCCGTGTGCAAAGTGGTTCTCAGACAAGCAGTCAACAGAATTGCCAAGCGAGTGAAGGTTTCTTGTAGGCAGAAGGGTTGTAGGATCATGTCTCTGATGGCCAAGTTTGTTGAAAACAACCGCTTCAGTTTTGTTTTATATCTCCTTAAAAACGCGAGCACCTGTAAGACAGCACTCATGAGCAAGCTAACAAAAACACGCTGCCTGACCCTAGTTCTCTCTATATGGTGGTGGGAAAAGGCTCCAGCAGCAAAGCGGTTTCATTATCAAATATCTGAAAACCTTTTAGAGTTGTTTTAAGCAACCCTTGCTCTTGCCTTTCAGTGAAACAATTACCATGAAGCAGTCTGCCCGGGCTGGCTTTGGATTGTTCTGCCCAGCTGAGTGATCTGATTTGATGTAAAGCTTCGAGTTCTCCATCTTTATTTCCCTGCTCTGTCTCCTTTCTCATCACCAGGAGCTTTGGATTTCCCTGCCCTGGCACCGCAGATCGTGTAATTCCCCACAAGGGGATTATACTCTCGGCGTGTTCACAACTCTGTGTTTGCTCGGGTGATGGCAGGAGGCACTTGCTCCAATTGTGGAGTTTCGCTCAAGTGGAACAAGTAATAACAGAAATATGCAGCTTTCGCTGCCTTCATTTGGCTTCTTAGGTGGCAGGGAGCAAACCGCCCGCTTTTCTCCTGCAAAATGCTTAACTAGGACGTGGGGCTTTGGGAGAGGGGCTGGGCGAGGATTTCATATGGCATCAAATGCGGATAAATAATCCTCTTTGGCGTTGTTCCTGGAGGTGCTGGGGAGGCTGGCGGAGTAGTTGTGGCTCTGTGCTGGGCTGAATTTGTTCACTTATTGTCTCCTGCTTAGCTTTCTGAGCATAAAGACGAGGTTAGTGTTTCTGCTGCTGCAGGGATGAACACTCTAAAAAACTCCGAGGTTAGTGTGGGCAGGTTTGTGTGAAGATGTGGATCCATTTAGTCTTTCCTTCCTTATGTTTGTGTGCATGAGGAGAACCTCTGTGTGGATCTCCAGCCCCGGGTTGTCCTTGCCTGGTTGATTTTCTGCTCGGTGCACGTGGATGACTGGTTTCACCAGTAGTGCAGAGTGGGAACCTCCCTGCCCAGTTTCAGCATGATGCTCTGTGAGGCCATAAACACCAGGTGAGCCATAAAGAACAGTAATTTGGCTGTGGTGCTCACTCCTTTCCGAAGGAAAAAGCCACCTTTGGGGCACAGAAGGGCAGCACTTTCCTCCTGCTCTGCCTGGAATGAGGAGGAGGAGGAAAAGATGCTCCTGGGGAAGATGAAAAGCTGCAACTCCTGTTTGCAGCCCCTGCAAGAGGTGGTGGAGACACTTGCTGGTAGCAAATGGGTGCCCGATCCAGCCTCTAGCTAAGCAGATGACCCCTGCACAGAGGACAGAAGCAGCCTCAGCAACGCTATCTGTTTCAAAGGAAAACATAAATAAGAAAATGGAGTGCAGCTGCGTTGTTCCTTTGAATTGCTATTTGATGCCCTTGGGCTCTAACAGACTGGCTGGGCTTGGGAGGGGAGGGAGGGCAGCTTGTGCAAGCTGTGTTCCACCGATAGGGTTTTAATTTCTTCCTCTTCCGTGCCTGGTTTACACTTTAACATAGCTTAATTTTGAAGTCTCCTCTCTTTTTTTTCCTCTCTTTTTTTATTTTTTTACAAGGTGAATGTTGAGCAGTAATGTAATGAAAAGTTGACAGGCACAGATCTTTTTTAATAACTCTTGTGTTGTGTAGCTTAAATTGGTTTAACTATAGCTGAGCTGAATAATAAATAGAAGTGGATTCATCTTGTGAACCATGAATATTTTGAAGTCTTCTTTGGAAAGGGTTCAATAGCTTTGCTGCTTGTTCTAAAAGAGTGGGACCATGGTTTGTCATATGCTTTTGGTTCACTGTGTGAGAGGTGGGAAGAGTGTCAGGGATGTAACACAACATCCCCGTGGTTTAAACTAAAGGAGGGAGATCCAGGCTGGATAAAGGGAAATTGTTGGCCCTGAGGGTGGTGAGAGCCTGGCCCAGGTTGGGCAGAGAGGTGGTGGATGAACCATCCCTGGAGACATCCCAGGCCAGGCTGGACGGGGCTCTGAGCAACCTGAGCTGGTGAAGATGTCCCTGCTCATGGCAGGGGCGGCACTGGGGGCTGGGAAGGTCTTTCCAACTCTGTTCAATGCTTCTGTGATCTTTGTGTTGAAACAAGATGAGAAAGTGAGTCCATTCACCTCCAGGCAGCACGTTTCATCCATGCTGCACAGTATGGAGCTCTACCAGGTCCTATCAATGGGAGGTGTTGGATTTGAGGAGGATTTTGGGAGGTCCTGAAGACCAGGCTGATCTCCAGCCCATGTCCCAACTCCCCTGTAGTATAACCACACATGGGAGAGACCCTGGGACAGCAGAGGAAGCTGGGAGGCCGGATTAAACCACACATCTGCATGCACCCAGATGTTAACTACCAGCTGCAAATAAAAAGTAGAGGCTGCTCAGAAGGTGCTGAGAACCCTTGGGAGGTTTTGTGGCAGGATGGTGTTGCAGACTGTGCCAGTCCTTGGCTGAAAGCTGGGGGTAGTTTGTGCAATACACACAAATCCCCTGGTACCCTGAACATTTCAGGCTCTACCGAAGAGCCAGTCTTACAAGACAAAAGCTCTTCCCATGTTCTGTCTCTATGTGTTTCCTCTTTTTTCATCTTTCTTCTGATAATACCATTCATCTTCCTTTCATTCTTGGTTGTTTTTTTCAGGGATGGCTTTGTTGTTTTTCTCAATTTTAGCCCCTTTCTTGCAAATGTTTTGTAGATATTCACTTCATTCTATCTCTCTGTCATCGTGACAGCAGCAAGATGATGAATCATCCTTCTGACCCTCTGCTACAGACAAAATAGGTAAAAAACATCATCCCTCTGGGGGCCAGGAGAGGAAATTGCAGCGTTGAATGGGGCCAGTTACTGCTCTGGAACCCCCAAACTCCTCTCTGTGGATGCAGCTGCCTCGAGGTTAAGTTCTCTGTGATACACTCCCCATTTTTCAGGAAGAAATATTCCGATGAACTCCAAAGAAAAGCAGCCTCTGTGATAAGAAGTGTGATAAGGTTGCCCTGTTGAGCACTTAAAACACATCAGTTTAGGGACAGATCTTTATTTAATCTCCTCTGTGCAGGTGTTTTCTTGCACAACATTTAATAACGTGATCACACATTGCTTATTCTTTGTGTTACCTTGCTTGGTGCTTACGATGAGAGCTGGTTAGGAATGTTCATTGTACCAGTTGCCATTATAAAAAATATAGCCTGGATTAAAGTGATTTTTTTTCTTGTGAGATTGTATTGATGTCCAAACCGCCTAGAGTACTGGAAGTATTAAAGTACATGTGTTTTAATATTAATATTTTGCATTTGCTCCCTGGCAATTTCTTTGGAATTAGAATGAATTTCGCAGTGAGGAGCTTGAAACAAAGAGGGATGATCTAAAAGGGAGACCTTTCATGTGACCTTGGACTGTGAACTGGCTGAAGGGAAGAAGCCAGAGAGTCGTGGTCAATGGGGCAGAGTCCAGTTGAGGCCTGTATGTAGTGCAGTGCCTCAAGGGTCAGTACTTGGACCGGTATTATTCAATATATTCATCAATGACTTGGATGAGGGAATAGAGTGACTGTCAGCAAGTTTGCTGATGACACCAAGCTGGGAGGAGTGGCTGACACTGGAAGCTGTGCTGCCATCAGAGATCTGGACAGGCTGGAGAGCTGGGTGAGGAGAAATGTAATGAAATAGAACAAGGGCAAGTGTAGAGTCTTGATTCTGGGCAGGAACAACCCCAGGTTCCAGTGTAAGTTGGGGAATGACCTGTTGGAGAGCAGTGTGGGGGAAAGGGACCTGGGGGTCCTGGGGACAGCAGGGTGACCATGAGCCAGCACTGGGCCCTTGTGGCCAGGAAGGCCAATGGTACCTGGGGTGGATTAGAAGGGGGTGGTCAGTAGGTCAGAGAGGTTCTCCTGCCCCTCTGCTCTGCCCTGGGGAGACCACATCTGGAATCTTGTGTCCAGTTGTGGCCCCTCAGTTCCAGCAGGACAGGGAACTGCTGGAGAGAGTCCAGCGCAGCCACCAAGATGCTGAAGGGAGTGGAGCATCTCCCGTGTGAGGAAAGGCTGAGGGAGCTGGGGCTCTGGAGCTGGAGAAGAGGAGACTGGGGGGTGACTCATTCCTGGGGATCAATATGGAAAGGGGGAGTGTCAGGAGGATGGAGCCAGGCTCTTCTGGGTGACAACCAGTGACAGGACAAGGGGCAATGGGTGCAAACTGGAACACAGGAGGTTCCACTTAAATTTGAGAAGAAACTTGTTTCTGGTGAGGGTGGCAGAGCCTGGCCCAGGCTGCCCAGGGAGGTTGTGGAGTCTCCTTCTCTGCAGACATTTCAACCCGCCTGGACACCTTCCTGTGTAACCTCATCTGGGTGTTCCTGCTCCATGGGGGGATTGCACTGGATGAGCTTTCCAGGTCCCTTCCAGTCCCTGACATTCTGGGATTCTGTGAAACTGAGCAGTTCATTCACTCTGAGCGCATTCAGAAAACAACCTTAGCATTAGCCATTTCTTTTTGGACTAAAAAGCTGAAATTAATTTTTCTTTTTTTTCTGTCTTTCAGAAACTCCATCCTCAGCACAGCTCTGTGTTTTTGGTGGGGACAGAGGATTCTAGGAAGGATGTTCCTTTAGGAACGGTGATGCGGAGTCTACGGGGTGAAGGAATAACTCCTGTAGTAAAGTCATACGCCAGGTAGGAAGATGGGAATCTCTTAGCCGCACATCTTCTGTGATGCCGAGGAAGAAGCTGAAAATATCAGCAACTGCATCCCTCATCTTCTGAATGTAGCTCATAGGGCTGATATCTAGAAATGCAGATAACTTCAGTTGAAAATGTATAAAAGGTTTAACTCAGTGTATTCAAGTCAGTAAGATACTAAATACTCTGGAGTTCATCAGGCTGAGCCCTGGAGTATCACAAAACTAGTTATATTCAGTAGCATTAGCTTTCATCTCAGCAAGCCTCAGTTTCTCACTTTTGATGTGACGTTGCTGGTAAATTAATTTACATATAAATTTTTTTATATACGATACGTTCTGCTGAGAAATGAAAAATTTCTGAAGTCTTCAGCTGCGCTGGTTAGAAAACTTCAGGTTCAAGAGGAAATGAGCAGTTTTCTGTTTGTTTGGGGACAGGATTTGGATGTTGCGCGCTAAATAATAATTAGGGTCGTAAAAGTCTGCAGCGAACAATTATCCATTCAGCGAACAAGGCAGGTGTTTGGGGGGAAAAATAGGAGGTAATTAGGCTGTGCTGTAACGTGCGAGCACAAGTGGGCCTAATAAAATTTGCACAGGCAATTTTAAATCTGGCATGGGCTGCTCTCCGAGCACCTGACTCGGAAACGTGGATCACTCATCGACATCATTTTTGGTGTAACGCTACGTTACCGATTACAAATATTCCTGTACAAAAAATTCCTCACTGCTTGCTGGCTGAGGCTCGGGCCTTCTAACAACCTGAGCTGTGACAGAAACCAAATGGGAAAGGTGGTTATTTGGTGTTAAGAGGGGGATTGTTGGATAGCTGGCTAGAACAAGGGGAGAAGCGGCTATTTATTGTGCGTTTGTTAATCCATCCTTGTCCTTCGGTTCATTGATTTGCGGAGCGGAGGGAAGGCGGCCTGAGCCGGGCTTTAGCAGGTGGGTTGGACTAGTTGATCTCCAGCGGTCCCTTCCAAGCAGTGTGTGATTTGGTGTCCCCGTTCCATGCCACCCTCCCGCTGCCGGCAGGTGCCTTTACGTGCCCGTGCAGCTATGGAGCGGCTCCCTCACCGGGTGAAAATGTTTCATCTCAAACAAACACTTGTCTCATTATGTAGCTTTGCGCTATCTGGTTACTGCCTGGCTTGGAGACACCTGTTCTGTGTCCAAGCATTTCAGAGAAAAAATCCCCCCAAAGCTGTCAACAGCCATAAAAAGTCTGCCTGTTTCCATGGGAACCTGCTCCACCGAGCCCGGAGTGTAATGAGCTGCTCCCTGCGCTGCAGGAACGCTGGACATTGCTGGAAGAGCCGAGGGGATTGTTCTCTGGGCTGGTTTAGAGACACAGTTCCCTTGGGTGGCTGTTGGGTTTGAGCAAGGATTGAAAGAGTTCTTGTGCTGCAACTTCACCTCTTGTGATAGGACAAGGGGTGATGGTTTTAAACTAAAGGAGGGAGAGTCAGCCTGGATAAAGGGAAGTTGTTATCCCTGAGGGTGGTGAGAGCCTGGCCCAGGTTGGCCAGAGAGGTGGTGGATGAACCATCCCTGGAGACATCCCAGGCCAGGCTGGACGGGGCTCTGAGCAACCTGAGCTGGTGAAGATGTCCCTGCTCATGGCAGGGGGGGCCCTGGGGGAGCTGGGAACGTCCCTTCACCCCAAACCATCTGTGATTCTATGACCATATCTACTTATAGTCTGCTGTGCCCACTGCTTCCTTCTCCTCTTTGGGGACACAGTTGAGGGCTCAGAAGGTTGGGTTGTGTTGCATCCCTTGCTGAGGGGGTTTCTCTTCAACCTACGCTCAAGTCATCTCCACTTTTCATCTCTTGATTTCAGACCGATTCGTGATGCTTCACCAAAGAAGAGAGTCCTTATGCTGATGTGTCTTAACATGTCTTCAAAGTGTGTGCAAACCGTATAGCAAGTGCAGAAATGACTGGGAGTCTGTTCTAAATCTTATTAGGGGGCTGTGAGTCCCGTCTCAAGGATGGAAAAGTTGAAGTCAGGACTGCAGTGGGAAATGGTTTTATGAAAAGCAGCTTATGTATGATGTTGTTTCTCAAAAGGTACCTGTGGATGTCTGGAGAATTTTAGTCTTCAACTGGGGTAACTGGAAGAAAGAAAGAAAGAAGAGGGTCAACAGGCCCCTGGATAAGTAGGACAGTAGGTCCTTCTGAAAGGGCGGGCATCAGGCTTTGCAGATCTCCTTAGAAATCTTTGAAGGCATCAGGGAGCATGTAGACAAGGTAAATCCAGTTAATAAAATCCACTTAGATTTCTGGAAGGCTTTTCATGAGTTTCCTCGATGAAGGAGCTTAAGGAAACTAAGCCACTCTGGGCAAGAGGAAAGGTCATCTGATGGATTATTGCTTAAAGGAGAGGAACCAAAAGGCAGCGAGGGAGGGAGGTGAGCGGGGATGCTCAGCAGGGCTCTGTGCCCACAGCTACCGTGTGTTCGTAAATGATGTGGAAGAGGAGTTGAAACCAAGTGTGAAGACCGATGATGATGGTAAGGGCAGTAAAGAACCGAAGTCCAACTCGTGAGCCGGAGTGACAAGGCGATAAACAATGGGTGAAACTCAGCGTGGGTAAACGTGAAGTGACGCACGTGGGGAAAGGCCATTGTCGCTTTACATATGAAATGGTGAGTTCTGAGCTGGGATCTCATTCCTCAGCGAGACTCGGGAGCTACTGTAAATGAATCTATGGAAATGGCATCGCAGAGCCCAGCAGCAGTCAGAAATCCAGAAGGCTGGTGGGAAAGGGTTGGACAACAACATGGACTATAACGGGGGCTCTGTGTCTTGTCTGCTGACTGCAATTCTGTACCCCTGTCTCAAAAATGACTTCTTGGGGCTGCGAAAGGCACAGGGAGGATTAAATAGACTAGAAAGGAACCTACAGAGCAGGTGACAATGGGTCTCTGGTTGTACAATCCTGATAGGAGTGGAACAAGATGTTCTTGTTGTCTCTGCCAGTACAAGAATTGGGGGCCATCAAAGAAAACTAGCAGATGGACTATTCAAAGGAAAGGTGGTACTTCATGAAAAATACATAATTGGGCTGCTTGTGGCTACCTTCGATGCTGGAAGTTCAAATAGCATTGGTGTAAAATGATGGGGAGAAATCCATCAAGGAGTATTCATGGAGCTTTTCTGGTCCTGGGCGCATGAAGAGGGCATATGAGAAGTATTGGCACATTATCCTTCCCAGGGTATTTTCAGGCTGGATGCTCATGTTGATAGACCTCTCATCTGATACAATCTGGCCATTCTTCTATAAGTGGAGGGAAAAGAAATTGAGACCAAAATGTTATTTGGTTTCCATTTCATACTGTGGTGTCTGGTTGTTAACATAAAAATTGCACAAGCTCCAGACATCACTTTGTGCTGCTCATCAGGTTTTGTTCTTTTTATCCAGGAGTTCATGGCCCTTTAAAAGCTTAAGAAAACAGGCTCCTCTCTGCATGAGCCTTCTGGTTTTCTTAAGTGAAATTAGACAATGTATAAAAGCATCAGACCTTTTGCAGAGGAGAGAACGCTCAAGTGTCAAGCGGGGAAAGAAGGAAAACCACTCTTGGGAGCACTTGTCACTTCTGTCTGTTATTTCAGGTGTCTCGGGCTCCCGTCACGGAGTTTTGGAGCAGTTTGCTCTTTTTATTTGATGTTCTAGAGCAAAGGAAAAGGTCAGCTGAGGGGGTGATAATTTACATTGGATGGCCATGATCCCAAAGGAGGTGAAAACGTCCCACTTGCTGCCGGTGAGTGTGTATCCTAAGACCTTTTCCCAGCCCAGAAGCTGCTTATCAGAGGTGCATCTATCCCACAAATGATGGCAGCAGGAGCCAAAAGCCAGCCTCAGTGCTCAAGCCTGTCACTGAAGTGCTGTCGGGATTATTCTACAGCTGCTACAGATTTTCATTAGGAGTATTTCTGCTTTAATGCCTGGGAGCTACCATTGCGCGCTGCCACTCTTGTGTTAGACGCTGTAGGAGAGCGAAAGCAAATAAGTGGAACTGCGGAATAAGTCATCATGATGTCTGAACTATTAGGTGCGAGTGTCGTGCTGATGGGCTGGATGTGCTTAGCCCCGGGTCGCTAAGGTGTACGATCATACAGGACTGCTTCAGCGCCAAGTCAGGCCTTAAGCATTTATCCCTGTTCAAATCTCTGCAGTGCTGGCGCTAAATCTTCTGCCAGGTTTGGTGGGGAGATCTGGTGTCCCGGGCTGCTCTTTTAAACAGAAAATAACACCAATTAAAAAAAAACAAACAAAAAACAAAACAAACAAACAAAAAAACCTAAAGAAAATTTAAATATAACAGTGAAAAAACACGTAATAAAAAGCGTTGCAAGAAGCTGACAGGGTTGGCAGAGTGTTCATTATACACTGGATCGGTAAGTGTATGAAATGTCAGTGTGGAGGGAGCTCGTTTCCCTGTAACAAGTGTGACAGACTATTGAGTCGGATGGAGAGGGTGCCTGCAGACGGCAGGCTGCTCAAACCCTCAGCAGAATTTCACTTTGGACTTTACTTAAAGAGTGTGTTTGTTTTAGCTTTTAAAAGTCCATTTTTTGGCCTAAAGCAAAGACTCCGCTCAATGCTCCATGCACAGAGGGGCTGTCGAGTGGAGGCTCCGTGTTCATGAGATGGGTGCCCTGGGGACACCCCAGCTTGGGCCCAAGGGGATCACCCATGGTCTTTTACCTCCTTCTGTTGTGTTTGGCTTCTCTTGGGCTCAGAAATCCCCTTGAGTATCTGTGTGCAGCTTTTAAGGATGCAGTGTGACTCAGAAAAACCTCTTACAGGCAAGTTCTTTCCCTCCGTGCTGCTCTGCTGAATGCAACAGTATTGGGGAGAGGATTATCATCTCACTGCTGACATGCCGAGGGGTGGGGGGCACAAAACAGTGGGAACAAGCTGAACCACAGTGATGCGAGTTTACAGGGAGCTGGCAAGCCAAGGACTAAGCCTGGACTATGTCCAGAGATGCGGGTCTTGTCTAAAACCTGCTCTGCAGGGTCAGGCTGGACATGGGGATTATGCAGGCTGTGGAGATCAGTCAGCACAAAACCAAATATACCCAGGCACACGCTGTCTCTCGGTAGATGGTTCTGCCAAAGTGGAGTCGCGTGTGGAGGGGAAAGTGTGTAGTTCTTATAAAAGAAACAAAAAAAGCGTGAAAGCTTGTAATTTGGGGCTGCTGTGCTCCAGAGCTCAGCACCTGCTGATGGGAGGGCTGTGGGCAGGATGGGCGGCTTTGGCCAAGCATAAAGCTTTCACCAGACCACAGCATTCTAAAACCCAGAATAAAACTTGCTTTTGGGCCTGCCTTAAAACCAGGCTGTGGGTCGCAGCAGCTCAGCAAACTGAACCATCTCTTTGAGCCTTGGGAGCAGGGATGGTGGTGGGGTCTTTTCTGTAGCTTTTGTTCATTAAAACCATTCTGGATCCCCGATATTGTGGTTTTAATTAGGGCTGTACTTTATTTCTCCTCTCCCAATGTCTTTTGGAAGAGCGTGGCCAACTTGCTTTGTCTGGGCATGGCCTGAGCTCGGCTTAAAGCTGGATGGGTGAAACCCAGTGTTTTGTGTTGTACCAGTCAGACCAAGGGACTGTTGGGTCTGACACATCTCAGACAGTAAATATATAGCTCCAGGACGATTGAGACGTGTATTAGGTTAAGAAAAGACAATAATAATGAAGAACTGAGAGGCAGGAATATAAAGATGGAAGTCCTCCGAAAGAGAGACATTTATTGCGCCGTGACTTAGAAAGTAAGACTTAGTGTATTATTTTTTTATTGCTACAAGAGTCTGCTCAGTAATTGGTGCTGCCCTATTATTGCAAGGGAATTAATTGTACAGTGGCTATTACTAAGCTCAGGGGATCTGCACCAGGCGGTGACAGACGGAACAGTCCAACATCCATAACCTTAAGGTCTGGACCGGTGTGGGAGTTCTTGGCCATGAGGCTCTTCCGTTGCGATTGAACCAAGAAAACGGAAGACCTGAGAATTAAAGTCTGAAACAAATGACGATATTCAAACCTTATAATGTGGTTTTTAAATGAATATCTGCATCCCCTCTGGTCTGCCTGCACTGGCTGTCTCAGTGTTCGTGCCAAGGGCTGGAGCACCTTCACTTTGCTTTTAAGTCCTTTGATCTATCATGAGGCACAGCGATTAAAAAATGGAGAGAAAAAAGAAGGAAAGAACGCAGCAGCACCCAGGACTATGGAGGGTCAGCGTGTTTTCAGCCAGGGATGTTAGTTCTGCACATATTTTGCTGGCAATATGGCCTTTTTCCAGGGCTGGTGTCAGCGAATGACTGGGTCATGCAAGGCCTCCTGCTCCCAAACACAGCTGGAAACAGAAGCAGGAGCTAGATTTCATATGGATTTTGGCGAAAGTACAATGTACTGGGCTGTTTGTACAGTGTCGTACACAGGCTGCGGTGGATTCTCCCAAGCACGGAGTTGCCTTTTTAAAGGGCAGCTCTTGAATACAGGTGTGTCATGGTCCATTCGATGATGGACTCGTGATGGTTCTTTTAGCTTGATCTCAGAGCGCAAAATTAAGGTGACCAGAATGCCAAGGGGTTATAATTCAATCAAGCAGTGTTACTTTATTCATTTGCCCGTTTGTGGCACGCGATAGAGAGAGTAAGGAAAAGAAAAGGGAAAAGAAACAGGGAAAAGTAAAAGTAAAGATGAGAAACGAGGTTGCGTTTATCACTGGTCCAGTTCCGAAGGTGTCCCTCTGGTCTCCGGTCCCGTGGAGCCCTGCCGGTCCTCCGTCGTGGTTCGGGATCCTCTGGTGGGGAGATCTTCAATGGTGTCCATTCTGGAGTCATCTCTTATGCTTCTTCACCCCCCCTTGCTCCCATTGTTTTAGATCAGTCTCCGCCTTGATTTCACAACCCAGGCTCATACTGCGCGGGCTCGAGAGATTCGCGCTTTCTTTTGCCAACGCTTACGTGTCCAGCATTCAGGAGTCTTTCTCTGGTCCATTGGGTGAGCTCAGGACCCTTGGTGAGCTCCTGGGCATGCTTCTTGTCGTTGGCCATTGTTTGGGGGAGCAGGCGGGGGACAAGTGTGACTGAGGCTGCCGGTGAGAATGCATCTTCTGGACAGCAGCTATTGTTCCTGGGTCGAAGAGACCCTTGTAACAATAGCCTTCAGGAGGCGGGGGCTGGTTTGACTGAAGCAGCAGGCGATGTCCACACAGCAGCCATTGTGAGCAGCAGCCCCCCTTTATTGGAGAAACCAGTGGAACACAATGCTGCTCCTCGGGCCTCTCTCCAGGTCACTGTCCATGTGTTCTTTCTGTCAGGGCCTCGGTTCTCTCAGTTCTTGATGGTGAAGTTCATGCAAATTCTGTTCCATCTTCGGGCCGACTTTCACGAGGTGCTGATGGAATTTGGTTGAATTTCTGTTTAAAATGGAGGAAGATAACACAGCAAGCCCGCAGGTGACGAGTGTCTCGCAGGATCAGAGCCGCAAGGTGACGTTTGTTGTGGGCATCCTTCCCTGGGAAATGGGAATCCAGCTGCGTGTACCAAAGTCTCAGCAGTTGGCAGCATTTCTGACTCACCTAAGTGAAGGATGACGTGTTCACCTCCCAGCGTATTTCTTTCTTCCACCTCACAGACACCTTTCCTAGTGCTTATCCTTCCATTTTCCTGAAGGAACCCGGTGCGTAAGGCTGGGTGGTGCATTGACCCGCCGCATTTTTGCGTGGCGTCGTCACTTCAAAAGGTCTCATATGGGCAGCGAGGAGCACAGCCCTGCCTGTGACTGTTAACATATATAACATATATGTGACTCCTTTAAAGCAGCGTGACCTCACCCCCATGCAGGGGTTGCTTTGGGCACAGCAGCTGCCTGCACCCCTTTTCCCTGCCTGTGGCTTTCAGTTAAACGGCATGACTTGCAAGGGAATAATCAGAATATGCACCTTGTTCCCATCGGGCTCAGATTTCTGTTAATCATTTCAGGCTACCTAGCAGCACCAATCTCTCATCAGACTCTCCTCCCCAGCTGTCAGCAGCATATTTTGGCTGTTTCGGGGCTGCTTCCCAGCTCCCCCCGTGCTCACTTAAGCTTTTCTGGCTGCACCAGCCACTTGTTGAGATGCTGCTCAGATGCTGCTGGGAGGCGACCACCCACTTTGGCCGCGGCAGGAGCAGCGCCTGCGATGTGTTAGTTTGGATGGGTTTGTGTTATCTGGCACGGGGGGCTCGGCCAGAGCGCCTGATCTGTAAGAAATCAAGGGGCCAGCGGCTGCTTTGTTGTGTTTCTGGCAGAGAGACTCAGCGAGTTTTGCGCCTTTGCTCTTTTTTTATCTCCTGGGTAGGAGCTGAAGTTCGGCACCTGGGGCCAGAAACGCTGCATTTGTGCAATTCCAGCAGGATAAAACAGTTCCTTGCAGGCGAGTCTGTACACGTGTATCTTATCTGAAAATATCTGGTTTTGACAGCAAAAAAAAATATTGGGGTCTAATTACATCATGAAAACTTCTGGTGATGGGTGATTTGCAAATTCATGTTGGGAGTGGCTGGGAGCTGCTCCCGTGGTCCAACAACCATGATCACAGGGTCATCTGAACACCCAAAGCTGTACCAGGGGTGCTGTTAAGGAATTTCTTCCATGGGAAGAGTTGTTGGATTGTCCTTATGTCTTGGTTTTGTTAAAAACAAGTTTCTCTCTTAGTGAATTTGCCTGTCAGCTAAAGCTTCATATCAGCTGCATTTTCCTGGAGAACCAGATACACGTTTTGGTAAACATAGCAATGGAATGTGAGGTTATTGATAAGGACAGATTCACATCTGGCAAGAGGGGCAACGGGAAACAGGTGACCAAGAAACTGACCAACTGAGCATAACATCGCATTCGTGTGAATACTTCATATAAAAGTGGGAGATCACGAGGATCTCGTCCCTTTTCCCTATGGCTGACGTTAGGAGAGGACCTTGCAAGTCATCCCTGTGAACTGAGGCCTAGTGACAGACTGAATCCAGCTCCGGTTGGCTGCAGAGTCCAGTCCAGGGCTTTGGGTGCCAGCTCTGCAGTTGCTGAGACTTTCAAGATGGGTTTTGTATATTTTGTATTATTTTCTCTATTTTATCAGTAGCATTAGTAAAATATTTTTAATTTTTCCAACTCTCTTCTCTCTGTCCTCCTTTCCCTCCCGATCGCCTGTGCTGAGTGGGAAGGGGGGGATGAGAGTAGGTTAACAATACATCCGCCATGGTTTTATTGTCACCCCGCAATCTAAACCCTCAACACCTTGTTTTGTGCTCCTGAAGTCTGGGATTCCAGAGGTCCCTTTGTTGTCTCTGGTGTGATGGCTGGGTTTGGGGTATGTGTTTAAACCCAAAACCAGGGGTTGGCTGTTAAAAGAGGAGCAAGGTCCGTGATATCTGTGGTGTCTTGCTCACAGTGGGCTGCACTAGGGCAAACAAATTAAAATTGTGATGATTTCCCATTCCATTAGAAAAATAACCCAAAGGAAGCTGGTATCCCACTCTTCTGTTGGCTTTAGACCCTCCTGCAACCTGCTTAAAGTGGGGTATGTGGTCGATTTTGCTTGTGCATTGGATATAACCAAAAATATAACCCTGTTATGTTGCCAGCATCAAGGGAAAAGAAGATCCCAGGCTTGGGGACGTGGATCTTTGGTGTTTGCAGGCTGTCTGAAGACGACAGGCTGTCTCCGTTTTAGGGTGCACTTGAGCGCTGCTGTGATTTTACAGCTGTGACATGTAGAGGTTAAGAAGCATCTGGAGCTCTTGTACGTCTGCTCCTCAAAAATGCCAATCCCAAGCTGGCTGTTCACCAGCCTGCTCCAAATGGTCCTGAAGACCAAAGAAATCTCAGCATGGCTGTGATACCCGCATGGCGATGGGAAAGGGAGGGATGCTGGAGCTGCCAAAGCTGAGAATGGCTGCAAAACCTGCTCTTGCTTTGCAGAGTTAGTCCAGGCTTTAATTCGCCACTCCCTTTGTGCTTACAGGGCTTTAGGAACCTCTCTGCTCCTTCGGTGCTGCACGGCAGGGAGTTAGATGCTGCCAGCCTGGCGTTCCCAGAGTGAGGACTGCGCATTTTGCACGGAAATACATTGCAAAGCTGCCTCTGCAAACCAGGGATGCTTTTCCTTAAGGTACTGGGGAAAAAAAGACGTTCATGTTAAATGTAATGCGTTAATACAAATGACACAGATGAGATGTTTTGCCTCAGGATCAGTCAAAGAGTTGGTCGCTTTTGTCACAGAGTGGTGCTGCATTAGGTCTTCACCTTCACAAAGGAGATTTACCCGAGGGAGAGCGTCGCCAGTGTGCAGGAATTAATTTCGGGGGGTGGGGGGAATTGTAACATTTTGCGGTGCGATTGCCACCACCAAACCCCCAAATGTTTTCACACCTGTGAAAAAATTCAGAACCTTTGGAATAAAAATTTTGCCCAGGTGAAAGCATTTAATCAAAAATAAACCGGGAAAAACATGATTGCACCACAGCTCTTCCACCACCACATCACAATAGATAAGGAGATTTTCCCATACCTAGCACTCCTGCTACATGTTGCTTTTGAGAGCTGAAACAAGGTTTACCTAAAGCTATAGAGACATATGCTCTGCATACACCACAATCACTTTGCACACAGGAATATATGTTTGCAAATTGAAGACTAATCATTCCAGGGTTACCAGCCTCCCTCTTAGGAATATGTAATGTAATAAAGCAGACAAAAGTTACTTTGAATAAGAGTAACTTTATCAGAACTGCTCCTGGGGTGCTCATCACGGGCTCATCATGGGCTGACGTGACAGCAATGCCACGCGGAACAAGGAGCTCTGATGCTGGGGCCTGTCACATCTTGACAGGACTCATATAACATCTGCTGACAGCGCGGTAATTAACTTGCATCACCGGTGAGCACTAATGGTTTTGCTTGCATGTGGTGTGTAATAACGGGGATTAATTTGGGGTGTCATTTATTTATTTATTGTGAATCGGAGCGCCCTCCTGCAAGTGCTGCGGTGATGGCAGGGGAACACGGGCTTTGTAAATCTCGCCCTTTAATAGTGGCTGCTCCACTGGCTCCCGTGCAGGTAGGAACTGGGCTGTTTCATTTTAAAATTCCCAAATCTTTCTGCATATCAAAAGTTTCTCCACCACAGTGTTGCAGGGTTACAGAATGGTCACAGGGACCTCTGTAGATCCCCCAGTGCAACCCCTGCTCACGCAGGGTCACAGGGCAGATCACACAGGTGGGTCCAGGGGGTTTGAATGTCTCAGAGAAGGAGACTCCACACCCGCTCTGGGCAGCCTGGGCCAGGCTCTGGCACCTCCCAGCAAACAAGTTTCTGCTCATGTTCAGATGGAGCCTCCTGTGTTTCAGTCTGTGCCCGTTACCCCTCACCCTGGCGTTGGGCACCACTGAACAGAGTCTGGTCCATCCTCTGACACCCACCCTGAGATATTGATCCCATTGATCAGATCCCTCTCAGCTTCTCTTCTCCAGCTCAACAGCCCCAGCTCTCTCAGTGTCTCCTCAGCTCAAAGATGCTCCAGACCCCTCAGCATCTTGCTGGACTCTCTCCAGTAATTCCTTGTCCTTCTTAAACTGGGGAGCCCACTTACATCCCCACATCACATGTAGGCAAGAGGCATATGTGAAGCAGAAGGAGGTTTGGGCCATGGTTGTTGCTTTTTGAGCTGATTTAAGGGCGTCCTGGTTAATCCCAGCTGAGATTCTGACCTCAAATGTCAGTAAGGAGGATTCTGCCGATGGCTTTATGTTTCTGCATTTTGGAGCACGATTGTCTACTCTTTGCTCCTCCTCATATTCCTTGCTGCTCCAGCGTATCTCAGAGGAGGAGGAGGAGGGGGGAGCCTGCTGCTGGGAAATGTCCCGCTTCATCTCCTCACTGCCAAATCCAGGCATTGCCAGGAAGGTGGATGTATTATACATCCCCTCCTCCAGGCAGCCACAGCATGCAGAAGGCTTCTCGTCGAGCCGTTTTCAGCAGCACGCATGGCCTTGTTCCCAGTCCGTAATGGATTCTGCCTAATATATATTCTCTTTCTTTCTAATTAAGTGGTAACACCTTGGTGGCAGAGTAAGCCTGTAAAATAATAAAGGGTTTTGCACTTGGAGGCACGGGAAGGCAGGCCCTGGGGAGTGATCCTCCCCAAGATACAGAAATTATTGCAATTACAGAGCAATTGTATGGAAAGGAAAATGGAACAGCAGACTTTTCAGACACACTTTTCCAGCATTAATATTTTTAATTAAGGTTATTGGCAGTGAGTTATGACTTTGGCATAACAGACGGCACAACCTCCACCGGCGAAGTGTGTGCGCTATACCGTCTTTTCCTATGGTGGGTGAGAAAGTGAATCAGTGTTTCTGCAAATACGACCTTGGTCCTCTGCAAACCGTTCCCACCTCCTGATGCGGGAGCACTGCGGGAGCAATGCAGTTCTCTTTCAATCCAGGGACAATTTGATTAACGCCAGGTAATTCCGGGGGATCATCTTGGTTCCTGATCGCCGCCTTGGCTTCTGCATGAGCAGGTGAGGTTTTTGTGTTGTGGTTTGGTTTGTTGGTTATACAAATGGAAAGCCGGGCACCAGGAGATGTGGTGGGGGTGTCAGGTGATCCAAGGCATTTAATTCTTTTTCTTTTAAGTATCACCCAGCATTGATTTTAATATTAACGTGTGTTAGGTGCCTCTGGAGACTCTTCCCTCTCCAGCCCACATTGGACATCTAGTAACGCTTTGAGGAGTTTAAAGATCTTTCAATATCAGGCAGTAGATGGTTTGCCTGAGGTCATGTGGAAAAACAACATCAGGTCAATATACCTGTTTATCATCCTAAACCCTTAGGGCAAAAAATCCTGCTCTGAGGGTTTTGTTGTGGGTGTTTTGGGGTATTTAGCAACCGTAAAGCACTGCCGCTTAGTGACCTGCTTACTCCCCTCAGTTCTTGAGCTTGAAAATGTCACGGCTGGGTTATTCTGCCGAAAACTAAGCCAAGAACCCGAAAGCGGATGGTTGTTGACAGGTACATGGGGTTATTTCAGCTTTTTTGGGAAGGATGTCTGGCAATGTGGTGCTTTGACTTTGAAGATGGGAAGGCAGCAGTAGCCACGAAGATAATTATTCATGTTATATTGATTGGAAGCATTTCGTTTGTGGAGAGTCAGCTGTTACATGTCTTCATGATCAGGAAGGAAGAGTTATTGGGTACTTACAAAACATCACATGTAGGATTTGCAGCTTTCTGACTTTTAAATACCTGGAAGAACCTACTTACGCGAGCTGGTTTTATTTTGTGGGCAGCAAGGCCGGTAAGCTGAATCCGGCACAGTCACCGTGACCCCAAGCAAGACATTTAACCTCTTTACATCTCTCTGTCTTTATCATGCAAGTTGAGGAGTGAGGTGCAACCCCAGGAGAAATCATAGGGATGTAGACATTGAAGAAAAGGTGAGAAGTCATGAAGATGCAGAGAGGGACAAAGATCTTGAGTTCCTCTGCAGTCTGTGACGGTCCATGCTGTTTACTCTGGCATGTGGAGAAAGCAAGAGGTTTCCTCAGGATCTCCCAAAATGACATCCAAACAGTGACTGTGTTTGTGTCTTACAGCTATTTTGGGGCATTTCAGAGAGTTTTCAGTAATATAAGTGCTGTCAGCACAAATCTGTGCAGAGTTACTAGAGCGATTAAAGGTTTCAAACCTCGCCGCGTTCAAGACTGCATTTTCCAGAGCTTAAATAAGGGTCAGCGCCGCACGGTGATGCCATCTTTCAAAGTTAACACCTTTTATTCTGCTTTGGAAAAGTTTCACCTCCGTCTTTGTCAGGAAAAGTTTGGCCTGAACTTTCCAAGTATATTCACATGTAGAATAGAAAGATGTGGGAAGGGTGAGCTGAGAGAGACAACGTCCTGAGCTCCATGAGGTACGATGGAAACTGTCCTGGGTCACAAGTCATCCAGAATTCATGAGTCTGAACCCCTGGGTGGTGATATCGTAAAGTAATATTTTAATTACAGAGACAGCTGGCGACTCTATGCATCTTATTTAGGATGAGAGGAAACGGCCTGAAGTTGCACCAGGGGAGGTTGAGGTTGGGGTTGGATGTGGGGAACAATTTCTTCCCCAAAGGGGCTGTGGGGCATTGGAACAGGCTGCCCAGGGCAGTGCTGGAGTCACCATCCCTGGAGGGTTGGACAGACGGAGATGAGGTTCTCAGGACATGGGGCAGTGCCAGGGGTGGGGGAACAGTTGGACTCGATGATCTTGAGGGGCTTTTCCAACCCAAATGATTCTATCATTCTATTTTGTTTTCCTTTTGGACACAGATGAAATCAATCAACAAGCAGTAGTTGTTTGTCAGGTTAATTCACAAACTATCAGCAACACACTCAAAGGATTTTATTAACAGTATAAATTCTCTAAGATTTCTTACTTTGCTATGCATGTTAGTGTAGATGCTAATTTAATCATTTGGGTTTTCCACGTGACCTGTCCTCAGACTTTTAAAGTGAAGTTCAGGCTGGGTCTTTATGCATGGTGGATGTTTTTCTCTTTGAGCATTACAGCACTTTCCCTATAGAGTTCTGCAGAAGGGCTCTGCATATGAGATTTTTCTGTGTATTTGATCTTTCAAAAGGCCACAGGACAATGGCATCCTGGGGTGGATTAGAAGGGTGTGGTCAGTAGGTCAGAGAGGTTCTCCTGCCCATCTGCTCTGCCCTGGGGAGACCACACCTGGAATCTTGTGTCCAGTTGTGGTCCCTCAGTTCCAGCAGGACAGGGAACTGCTGGAGAGAGTCCAGCGCAGCCACCAAGATGCTGAAGGGAGTGGAGCATCTCCCGTGTGAGGAAAGGCTGAGGGAGCTGGGGCTCTGGAGCTGGAGAAGAGGAGACTGAGGGGTGACTCATTCCTGGGGATCAAGATGGAAAGGGGGAGTGTCAGGAGGATGGAGCCAGGCTCTTCTCGGTGACAACCAGTGATAGGACAAGGGGCAATGAGTACAAACTGAAACACAGGAGGTTCCACTTAAGTTTGAGAAGAAACTTGTTCCTGGTGAGGGTGGCAGAGCCTGGCCCAGGCTGCCCAGGGGGGTTGTGGAGTCTCCTTCTCTGCAGACATTCCAACCCGCCTGGACACCTTCCTGTGTAACCTCATCTGGGTGTTCCTGCTCCATGGGGGGATTGCACTGGATGAGCTTTCCAGGGCCCTTCCAACCTCTGACATTCTGTGATTAATTGAGGACATGGGTCATTCCTGCCTTTTTGGCACCAAATGTCTTGCCTCTAGGCAGCCCAGAAGGTCTCCCCGTCTTTTGGTGTGGCCGCAGATGTGGTCAGATCATTTTGTTACTGCCTTTTATTTGCTTTGGGGATGGGGCAGCGCGTGGGATGAGGGACACGGAGCCCCATCTCGTGTCTCAGCCTTTGGGAGGGCGGCTGAGCCACAGAGTGTGTCTCACCACAAGTAATTTCCAGGTGAAATTGCTGTAAAGAAAAAAGAATTGACTTTTGACATAGGCTGATAAGCACTGATGTTTGTTTCCAAGAGTTTGTATTTTATGCAATTTAATGCTTAACAATGACTGACAACGGCAGCGATGGTGAAAACCATTAAAAATTATGAAACTGCAGTTATTTCAGTGAGCTGCAAGCTTCTCTCCTGGAGGGTTTTCCACTGCCTGAACCCTGTGATTTTCTGCATAAAGCCTGGTATTTCATATGCCATTGGTTTGCACGCTGAGGCTTGCATCCCCAAATATCAGATTTCCAGCTGAACGTAAAACCAGTAGTCTCCACGATGGATGCAGCGAATGTTGTCTCATTTTTAAAGGCAAAACATCTTTTCCCTCTATGATCATCTTTATGATTGGGGAAAATGAAACGAGCGTTAGAGTAGGTTTTGTCCTTCTGAGAAATGCCCCTTAATTGGGGTTCTTGCTGAAAACTGTGTTTTGAAGGGAAGAAAGACTTGGTTAAGCTTGGTGTTTTGGCTCATCAATCATTTCTTTTCGGATCGATATTTCCGTTAGGATGAATGTAACAAGGATTTGGAGGCAGAGGGCTAGTGGCAGGGTGGAAAGGAATCAACCGCATCAGCCTCTGAGTCTTCTTTACTGCTGGTTAACGTGGAACGGTCTAAATAAAAATTGCTTGGGGAGTCTCAGGACCTCTTTTCAGTGTCTTCTGGTTGATGGGCCTTCACAGAATCCCAGAATGTCAGGGACTGGAACGACCCTGGAAAGCTCATCCAGTGCAATCCCCCCATGGAGCAGGAACACCCAGATGAGGTTACACAGGAAGGTGTCCAGGCGGGTTGGAATGTCTGCAGAGAAGGGTTGGAATGTCTCCACAACCTCCCTGGGCAGCCTGGGCCAGGCTCTGCCACCCTCACCAGGAACAAGTTTCTTGTCATCTTTAAGTGGAACCTCCTGTGTTCCAGTTTGCACCCATTGCCCCTTGTCCTGTCACTGGTTGTCACCCAGAAGAGCCTGGCTCCATCCTCCTGACACTCCCGCTTTCCATATGGATCCCCATGAATGAGTCACCGCTCTGCCACCCTCACCAGGAACAAGTTTCTTCTCCTTTTTAAGTGGAACCTTTTGTGTTCCAGTTTGTACACATTACCCCTTGTCCTGTCATTTGTTGTCACCTGGCTTGACCTTTTCCCCATTCCCTGCTCCTTTCACAATTTGTCAGCAGAGTTGGAGGTACAGGCTGGAGGATGAAAGGAGGTTGTAGCGTGGAGGGGCTTGGTGTCTTCTCCCAAGTAGCAAGTGGTAGAACAAGAGGAAATGGCCTCAAAGTTGCGCCAGGGGAGGTTGAGGTTGGATGTGGGGAACAATTTCTTCCCCAAAGGGCTGTGGGGCATTGGAACAGGCTGCCCAGGGCAGTGCTGGAGTCACCATCCCTGGAGGGTTGGACAGGCATTTAGACGAGGTTCTCAGAACATGGGGCATTGCCAGAGTGAGGTTATGGTTGGACTCGATGATCCTGAGAGTCTCTTCCAACTGAAATGACTGTAAGATTCTATGATGCAGCCTGTGTGTGGTACCCAGGCGCTTGGTATGAAGATACAGCAAAATCCTCTGGCGTTTCTCCTTAAAGAAGTTTCCTTAGAGGCAGGAGCTGGCCACATTTCATGGAAGCATCTGGTTGAATACAGTTCCCACGCCTGTCTTGACTTTATTCCAGTGCCCTTCTTGGTCATCGCCACGGCAGGTATTGACCCAGTTGCCCAGTTTTTATGGATGGTTGACCCAAAGTGTTCTGTCATGTCGTAGCTGGGAAATTTCAGTCTGACACCTGTAACTATAATACCAGTATCTTGCAGGGCAGTTAGTAAGTGATAAAGTCCTGTGAAGCGAGGGGTTGGTCAGCAGAAGGAGTCTGAGAGCCTGAAGCATCAATACTTCATGCAAACTATAGAGCCCCGTTTGTTTATTCCCATCTTTATTCATCATCATCATCGTTATTTATTAATTAACTTTGCTTGCCAGGCTAACAGTGTGAGCTCACGTCTGGACTCGAGTGCATCTATAATTAATGGCTGACTGTTGCTTTATGTTGTTGTGAGCAAAGAGGTGGCGAGTCGCCACAAAAAGCTGCTGGGAATCCAGAGATTCTGAGCAGGAAGAAGATCAGGAGTGAAGTGTGTCCACCTTTAAGAGATATACATTTGCACTACACCGTAAGAAATGTATGATCCTATATCACTCTGTCAGAAATCTTCCGTAACAGCTCGGTGTCTAAATCAAATAAAGCTTTTCCTTTTAATAACAACTTATTTCCTCCGCTCTGCTGACCTTAGAATGAGAACCAAAGGGAAAAAAGATATCACACATAAAACAAAAAGAAAGAAAACCACAAAAGAAGCGAATTGAATTCCACCTAAATGTCACCTTGCAAGTTGGGTTTTATTATTTTGATAGCCAGGCAATTTCGCTGACAAATCTCTTATCGGCTGCATGTTGTACAAAAGCAAAGGCGGGCGTGTTATAGGTCATTGAGAAGTCGCTTTTAAATAACGCTGGTCTAAGTAGCGCGTCGGAGCGCTTGTTAGGGAGTATGTATATAAATGTATTCGGAGCATGCAGACGCGCTGGAGAACATGGTATAGGGGGCATAAATCAATCCCGTTTAAGCCGTACCGTTCCCTGAAACGTCTAGGCATTTGGATGCGCTTACAGCGCGAGCTCCTCCGAGCAGGGGATGGGGAGGCAGCAGCTCCCTGCTCCCGATAAGAGGATTTTATGCTAAAATGCAGCGGGGTGCCCGTCCCTCCCTCTGCCGCAGAACAGGCTGCTGAGAAATTTCCATCATTAACACAAAATCAGGGAATGAGGCAAAAAAACCCCTCAACCAACCCAAAACTCAATCCTCCCCCCCCTTTCCTAATTTTATTGCCCTCCTGTGCAATAGCCCTGTTGCTGATTTATATATCAAGGTGCTTTTCTCCCCCCAGGACACAGCTGTTGTGTGAACACCTGCTGGTATTGGTAATGGGCGGCTTGTAGGTCTCTGCTTCTTGCATCAAGGGCAGGACGAGCGATAACGGGTCGCGGTTACGCTCCGTGTGCCTCCCCAGCCCCGTCTGGAAGGGTTTGGGGATGGAAACGGCAGGTTTTGAATAGGTGGGCACAGGGCAGGAGACTTGGGGGCCGAGCGAGCTGGTGCGCACTAACTCAGCGTGATTTTTGGTAATTCATTTGCCTTTCCTTGCCTGCCATGATGGTGATTTATATGCTGATCCTCGCCTTTTCCCATTCTTTGTAAGCTTTCTTCCATGCTTAGACTTTCTAATGCCGCTCCAGATAGAGTACAGTACATTTTCTGACTCTTTGGCTGAAATAATGTAAAAATATGCACAGTCGAGCAAAAATTTGCGCTCCAAGATCAGGAGTAAACCTTAAATTCCAGCAGTTTTATGTCTTCTTGTTGAAAGAGACACTTTTTAAAAAAGCCAGCATGAAAAATCTAACTGCACGGGGGTAATGATATATTGTAATTGCATACTAAACAAATGACGGAGTTTAACTTTGTGCAGTCATGGGACCTGTCTGCCCAGGTCGAGGTCCAAGGAACCATTGTTGATGCTATCCCTATCCCTTTCCCTATCCCTTTCCCTATCCCTATCCCTATCCCTGTCCCTTTCCCTTTCCCTTTCCCTTTTATTCCATTCTGCTCTACTCCGTTCTACTCTACTCCGTTCTACTCTACTCCATTCTACTCTACTCCATTCTACTCTACTCTACTCTACTTTACTCTATTATTTTTTGCAAGCAACTCCGTACGTAACTGTTTCACTGCAGTTTCTGATAAATACTTGTGAGATTGATGGGCAAACCTGAAGCTGAAGCAAATGAGCTATTTGGGAGCATGTCGTAATGGGTCTGACTCCTAACTTAATTTAGTGCACGTGCAATCCTGTAACTCCGCACAGTTGGATGTTTTCTTACAAGGGCAGAATCACAACACAGCACAAGAGAAAAAGCATCAAGGGGTATCTGCGGATTTGGGGCCATGAATCCAAGGGGAGCAGAGGAGAATCTCACCCATGTCATGGGAGGCAACGGCAGGACGGTAGCACCGAGGATTTGCGTTGAGCGTCCGTGCCGGTCTCGCGTGTGTAGCTGTGAATTTATTCTGTTTTTAGCTTCAACAGGGTCATTCACACTGCTATGCATAATCCCAACACGTTAGCAGGAGTGCTGTCCAGTTCATTCTCACTCCATTAAGCAAGGCGCTAGTCAGGCTCTCCTCCTCTTGAGTTCTTTTTCCCCCGTTTATGAGTCATCTCCCCGAAACCCAGGTACCTGTGAGCAGAGCAGATCATGTTCTGCAGCACTAACAGCATCGTTCCTGAGATGGTTGTGAAACCTGAGGCTTCCAGAGTGATACATTTTGGACTGTGAATCCCAATGCAGTAACTGAGCTTAAACCGGAAATGCCTTTCCTTGAAATTTTAGGGTACAATGACATATCCTGGGCTCCGTACAGCACTTTGGCTCAAGGATCTTCATCTATACTTCAGCTTCAGAAATGGCAGTGACATTCCAAAAGTCTTCATTGTCAGCATTTCAGAGGAAGGTGGCAAGTTGTTCTTGATTTGCCTCAACCTGGGATTTGCATCAAACTTTCTACAGACCCGTGCTTACATTTTCAGGCTTGTTCCTGGTAAAAATGCAGCGCTGGGTTTTTGACAGCAACGCTTCCACCCAACTCTGAAAGATTCTCTTTGGATTTGTTTCGCTGACCTGATTTTGTGGCAAAGCCCGAGGGGAACGCGCTGACTCGTCCTGCTAGGATAGATGTCAGTTCTGCATCAGTTGGGCCAACGTGAGGGGTTTTCTGAAGGAAATATGCCCTGTGGATTAGACTGGAGGAAGTGTCAGCGGGAAAGGAGCAAATCAGTCTCCTTTGGGCGATCTCCTTTGGGGAGAAGAGGTTCTTCTGTGTCCAGCGGGAGCGGCTGAGGGACCTGGGGGTTCAGCTGGAGAACAGAAGCTGAGGGGAGACCTTCTGATCTCTGAACTGCCTGAAAGGAGCTTGGAGCCAGGGGGGTCGGGCTCTGCTCCCCAGGAACAAGCACCAGGAGCAGAGGAAACGGCCTCAAGTTGCGCCAGGGGAGGCTGAGGTTGGATGTGGGGAACAGTTTCTTCCCCAAAGGTTCTCAGGGACATGGGGCAGTGCCAGGGTTGGGTTATGGTTGGACTTGATGAGCTTGAGGGTCTCTCCCAACCAATGTGATTCTATGATTCTCCATTCAGATGTGCTTGTATCTGGGAGCACAGCCTGGTCTTCTGGAGTGTCCTTCAGTTTCCTTCTGTCTCCCCAGTTCACACCCCTTCTTAGAGGTGCTCCTTGTTTTCTTTCTACCTTTTAGATCAATAATCAGCTAATTTCCAGACAAATCACTAGACTGGGACTGAGGAGAGTTCTGCTTGAGGTTCTGGTTATTCCTTCCACAGACTTCGTGACTCTAAATAAATAACTGAAGACTCTTCGCTGTGCGTCTCTTCCCCCGTTTCCCTCTTTGTCACGCCTGGTTAGACCACAAATTGTTGAGGGATGAGGCATCCTCTGTCCCTGCATGTGGTTCTGCTCTCTGAGCTGCCCCTGGAGCCTTGGCCGTAGAGATATGTGGTGGTGGAGATGGTTTGATAGCAACTTTGAAGCTGAAGTTCTCATCTTTCCTTGGTCTGCTGGGACCCATTGGGTCCGTGTCTTGCTTGCTGTGGCCTGGGAAGAGCTGGTTTAACCCACAGACGCCTCTGTCGCGGCGCTCGCGGTGACACGTTGTCTTGGTTCAAACCCCCAAATTGCACTGGAGTCTCAGTAGAATAATGCGAGCCCATGGAAATCAATGGAGAAGAGCCGAAAACAATTGATTTGAATCAAAACACGCCGCAATCAAATTTGGAGGGATTGAACTAATGGATCATAAGGTGGCTTGTGAATGGGTCTGATTGAATTGAACTGAAAGGTCTTGCGTCTTCATTACAGCTAACTGAAACTAGTAGAAATGATGAATTTTCTAACAATGTTTTGTGTCTTTTTTTTTTCTCTGCTGAGAACTGGGTAGCAAAGACAGCATGTGGGAATTAACCCATAGATACAGGCAGAGGATGGAATTGGCTGGTCAGAGGTTGCTCTGTGTATGCAGACAGGCCAATAACTGGATTTTATAGTTATCCTTCCTGCAAACTCCCTCTATTTTGCCCCGTTTAGCACACCCAGAATTAGCTATCTCCTTCTCCTGCCTTGCTATGGAGTTTTGAGGTGAAGAGCTGTATTTCCCACCAGAGGAGCTGCATTC
Source organism: Columba livia (assembly GCF_036013475.1). Lineage (NCBI taxonomy): Eukaryota > Metazoa > Chordata > Aves > Columbiformes > Columbidae > Columba > Columba livia. The sequence goes on from NC_088610.1 coordinate 21,525,367, forward strand.
AGGCCACATGCTAAGGTGCATTTATTGCATTTTTTAATTTTGACGACCATGATTTGGAGCATCTCCTCTTACTCCCCCCAGTCCTGGCAATTTGTTGTAAATTCTCTTATCCTAATGCAAACTCTATATCACAGAAACAAAAGGCATGAATTATTCACTGTTTTTTATAAAACCTCATTTTTTGGTCAGACTGAGCTTCCCGTGCTAGAAGGTGTGATTTATTACTGCAGTGATTAAGGGACATTGCTGATATTTCTGAACAGGCTTGCCTTTGAGTCAGAAGGCAGTAGAAATACATGAATAACTGGCCGTGTAATGGAGCATTCACAATTTCCTATTAAGAAGACGCTTGTATTTGTTTTGTGCTCTTATGGGTGGGTGTAGTGAATCAGGAACCACCTTGTTTAACTGCACTTGTTCTATGTAGGAGCCCTGATATGGATGGAGAAAATGAAAAGCCCTGGTAGAAACAGCATCCTTATAAACACTCCTGAATCTGCGTATCATATGCAGATGGAGCTCCTTGGTTATGCTTGTCAGGTATAAGCGAGTAGCTGATTTTTTTTCCCAGCTTGTTTATCAGACCTAATAGAAAATGAAGTTTCTTCGGGTTGATGAGCAATGTGAATCTCTCTCCTTGTCTAGCCACCTGAAAGATGCACTTAACAACCATTGATTGTCTGGGAGGAGAAAGAGCGTGGCTGCAGATGTACCTTTCCACCCTTACAAGGTGTCTGATTAAAGAGCGGAGGTAGCGGCAGATCGATGGGAATCAGAGGTGGGGGACTGAGATGGTGGCTCCTGGTGGTTCTCCTTAATGCTTTGCTCCTTCACCTCAAACAGAAAGACCTGCCGTTGTGTTTGCAGATAGCTCAAGACGTGGACGCATCTGCATCTCACTGGGAGGATGAAAAACTATTGACATCTCGCAGGTCCCGTGGGAGAGATGTGGTTGATGTGCCGGTGAAAGCACGAACCCCGGGGAGCAGCAGGTTGACCCTGTAAGACATCAGCTTGTGTAGAGAGGATTGGTTGCTTCCATGCATCATGGTCTGAGGTCCACCTTGTGTTTCCTTTGTGATGAAGTGCAGCTCTAGGCCTCAATCCCACTGATGGGATCCTTTTATCTGCTAGTCCCTAGTCTAACCCAGAGACCACAAGTAGTTGGTTGCAAGACCTGGTTGACCAAGCCCTCTTTGAGCCCAGAACATGAGCTGTGAGATCCACTGTTGACACTCTTTTTGTTTAGTCAAGACCAGAGGAGATAGGTAGAAATAAGAGAGATGGTTTGCAAATGAGGGCAAAAGAGATCACATTTTTGGAAGGCTAAGGAGGCAGAGTGTTGGGTCATCAAGGAATAATGAGGTTTAGGGGCAGTCATCATCTGAGCAGCATGTTCCACAGCCATCAGAAAGCAGCCTGGGGTCCTTCGGAGAGTCTTGTGGGTGTCACCAGTTGTTCTTCTCATGAGTTTGCTTCAGTTTCTCCTTGGCGGTGTTTTTCCTTATGTTCAGCAAAGCTTCAAAATTGCAGCTGAGGGTCATATTTTGTTTAATAAAACTAGTTTGGGGGTTCTCCTGGTTCTTCTGTAGTGTACTGCGTCACCACAGCTGTATCTCTCTAGGGTATCGGCAAGCTTGATAGCTTGAGTGTGTTTGCATAAAGGGTACAAAGTGGAAAAAGAGGAAAAAACTTCCAGTGAGCTAAATATTTAGGAGTTAGGTCTAAACTGAGTCTAGCCTGTTAGTTGATATCTAAATGTTTTTTTTTCCATTCTAACTCAAAAGTTTGGTTTAAATGAAAAAGTTGTGAATACGAGCAAAGCTCTTGATTCCAGCTTGAAGTGGTTTTCTCTGCTCTGGAACAATCCCAGGTAGGTAGTGGTGACAAAGTGGTGCAGGTCTATTTCCTGAATTTTAGAAGTATCTTTCCATTTCTTTGTGTGGTCAAGTGACCATCGAGGACACCAGAACGTAACATTTTGGTATTGTTCAGGTATTCTTCCATGAGTTACAAGGATGACTTAAGCCCCTACAACCTCCTCGCTGACCCCCAGGTGTGAACTGTTCCCAGTTTCTCTCTTCTTAAATATATATATTTTATTTTTTTTTGATTGCCCTTTTCCCAGCTCTGCCCCAGGATGGGTCTTCAGGGATTCATATTGTCTTTATATCAAAGCTTTTGTTGTTGTTGCACTTCACAACAAACCCGTGTCTGTAAAAAACCCAGAGGTGGAACTCAGGTCCTTTAAGTTGCTCTGGTATCTTTGAAACTCTTCTCTATCAACAGAGGGTGACAAATACTTGCAGAGGAATGTGCAAGGCAAGAAATGAGAAAGAGCTGGCTGTGGATTGCGGTTTTTCTTTTCTCCTTCGGGTTCACGCGTTTAACCTTAAGTTATTTTCCTTTTGCTCATACTGTTTTGGAGAGTCCTTTCTAGCAGCTAGAGGAGATTTTCTCCACCAGCCCTAAATCCAACACCAAACTAGGTCCAGTTTATTTTGCAGATTGCAAATCCCAAATGAAAACGAGAGCTGATCCAGCTCAAGCCCTCTCTAGTAAGCGGTATCACTTGAGCAGATAGTGTCCACGTGTTCATCCTGCAGTTGGGAGAGCTCTGCTGAGCCAGATGCTCACAAATTCTGCCAGCGATTGTCGTAGTGAATACTGCATCGCAAGTCTGAGAGCAGACTTGGAGGTGTTTCCCAGCAGCTGCAATCTCTGCCTTACAAGACCCAACCTAGATTGGAGGGAGGTCACAGCTGTTGCAAACATTTTTGCTGAGAAATAAGCAGATCTTGCCCTTTACAGGCAGAAGTTTAGTATTTCTGGTGGCCAAGGATCGCAGCAATCACACGGTCAGAAATCAGGAGGGCTTTTGAACAGACTGAACTTGGCCTAGCTGCAGAGAACATCATGTTGGACTCGTACCCAAGGTCAGCAGGCAGGTTCAACGTTCAGCATCCAGGCTCTTGGCTCCGTGTTCTTCCATCTCCTGGAAGGGACGTGTGACTCCAGCACTGCCCTGGGCAGCCTGTTCCAATGCCCGACAGCCCTTTGGGGAAGAAATTGTACCAAAGCTGTGTGCGAAGACTGCCAATGATCTTCTGCAAGTGCTGCTGGGAAGTCAGCCAAGCTTTTGGTTGATGCTCCTCATGGCGAAGCAGCCAGCACCGAGATTTATCAGCTCGCTCAACTCGCCCACGGCTTGGACCCACCAGCCAGGAGCACTTGTCTTGGAACCGTGAGTCTCTGCCAAGCTGGAAAGAGGTTTTCCTCTTTTCTCCAGAAGAGGTGATGGATCTCCAGGACGCTCTTGGAGCAATAACTCATTGTCATTACAGCCACATACAGCGCAGGGTGTTTGGTAGGTGTACGGCAAGACCTTGCTGCAATACATTTGCTTGTTTGAGGGTAATTTAATCAGAAATAATATAAAGAAGCCTCTTGTCTATGAATTACTCAGCCACCAAACTTGTGAAGTAAGTCACAAAATGTATGCAAATCACCTGAAATTCGTTAGATGCTATGGGCAGAAATGATTTTGCTCAATACAACTCATCTGCCTGAAGTTCATTGCATGAGTTCCTTCCATCATTAGTGATGGAGACCTGTGCTTCCAGATGCTCCTGATCCCGTCATGAGTTAGATGAGATAGAACTGGCCTCACAGCCAAACCCCTGCTCCGGGGAGCTAAGTGCACCTCATATGTGTTTTTACTCACTTAACTACTTGTGGTAGCTCTAGCTCTGTTTATTCATGCCACCGTCCAGAAAAACAGATTATTGGTCAGCTTCATGGGGTTGTATTAGGTAATGGGTTGTATTGTCTTCTGTGTATCTCAGCAGGACCGTGGTTTATAGGAGGGGGGAAAAAGATACTTCAAAACCAGATTTACTGCAGAATGAAGCTGTTATTTGGAAAGGCTTTGATAGTTTTGTGTTTTTTTGGAGATTCTGTTTGCTGAGAGTTGTGGTTGTGTCTCTCTGTAACCCTCTGTGGGGCTGTATCAGTTTGGGCCATTTTAGTCTGGAGAGGGCAGAGCTTAAACCTGAGCTCCTCTCCCTCATCGCCAACAATATAACTGCACAGGGGAAGACGGGGGGGGCTTGCGTTTGTCGGTAAGGATTGTAAAAGCCAAACCCGAGGATCTTTTTTCCATGCACATCCATCCTCCCTGCGCTAATTGCTCAGTTCTGCTGCCGTCGGGCTCTGCGCCGCACAACCCACCCCGGGGAATTGGGCACAGAATAAAACACGCTGTTTGGGAGAAAAGCGCAATTGTTCCCGGGGCCCACGGGGGTTTCAACCCTGCGTTTGAATGGGATTTTTTATTTTTGAATTTTTTTTTCTGGTAAATCACTAAGGTATTGAAGAATAGGTTTCTCTAAGCATCCCATTAATTTTTTCATTTAGTTGGAGCTAGGTGAATTTCGTCTGCTTTTGTGACGAGTAAAATGGAAGCTGTGCCGCAAAGTGTTCAGGGCGCCGCTGCCGCCTGTCGAGTCCTTGAAATATACCTGCTTATTCATCCCTTTTGAAACCAGAAGGCAGCTCTTGCTCCATTGTCAAACATGTTCCGTGTTGTTGATGTAGACAGAAAAAAGTCTTCAAGCACAGTTTATACTTTGTATATTCAAGATGAGCCCAGAGACTCCACTTATCTGCAGAACCACCGCTTGACTTGCATCATGTGAAGACAAATTCTCGTTGCTTTGACCAGGTGCCAGCCTATTACATTTTACATTACATATTACAGGGGACTTGTTTTGAAAATAACCTGTTAATGTTACAACAGGTTGTTTCGTTTGGGTTCAGAATACCAAATATCAAGATTTTCCGTGCCTTTAGACAACTCTCAGATACGGGTATTCTGTTAAAAGTCTATAACCATCCACCAAAATAACCATTATGCTTAAATCGGTAATCTCAAAATACATCTCACCGCAGATCTTTATTATATAGCACGCTTAACCTGACTTAATGTATTATATAGCACCCATTAGTGGAATGTATTAACTGAAGATGTTCGCCTTTCTACATTAATAATGCAATCATGAATTAATGCCAGACATTTTCTGGTCTAAATTGCATGAGAGAGATCTGAAAAAAGACACTTTAAAAAAAAAAGCATTTGTGCATCTGTTGAATAAAGAAATATTTTATTTTGTACTATTTTGTGTTAATCAAAGAGCTCGGGCAACAAAATATTTGAGTTTTGGAGCAGCTGCCGTGAAGAGAAGCCAAGGAACCGAACAGCAGCGCGTTGGTCAAAGTTAAGGCTCTTGAATGGTGATGAACGATGTTCCTTTGAGCTCACCATGGGCAACGGGTTTGTATTTGTGATGTGGGGAGCGTATGAAGTGCGGTGTCCTTTCATTTGCTGGCTTTGAACCGCTCGTGCTTTTGAAAATGAGATGATGGGTAATTATAATATAATTGTTGCATAGCCATCTTTATTAGCCTTTGGCACGGTGGCCTGTGTGTGATTCGGGAGGCTTGTAATAGAGTGGCCTGAGCAAATTCTTTATTGTTAATACAGGAACTATTTGGCGTGCGTTCTTCTAGATGGATTTGGTTTTTTTGTGCAAGGAGAGAAAAGGCAATGAGAACAAGCCACAATCATCCTGTTGTAAATATCCAGTATTGAGATCAGGTATCTGCTCAAAATCAGCTCTCACAGCGCAAAAGAAATGCTCAAAATCACCAGCCAGGGTGCTGAATGATTTTCAAGAGAAAGAAGCCACAATTAGTTGGTGCACATTCCAGAAGCAGAGAGACTGAATTCGTCATGTAAATAATTGCTTGTGAATTATTCACTCCGTCTTACTCCAGGTACTAGCAAGGCAAGGCGTTTCCCCTGGAAATCAATAACCAAAGATGGGAATTCGGGAAAAACACACTTGCCAGGTACCTCAGAAATACAACTGTTTATTTGAATATGAGTGAGGTGAGACGAAACAGGACCATCTGAGGACTAAATAAGTCTGTCACCTTCAGGTTGTTCCTAACTGATGTGTCTTTGCTTAGACATATTTTTCTTTTATGCTGAAATTACCGTGCTCCAGTTTTTCCCCTCTGCGTGTCACATTTTTGGTGGCTCAGGGTGCTGTGCCTGTGACATATTGGCCGTTCTCAAGCTGCGGTTGTCTCTTACCTGTTTGCAAAGGGATCTCTTGAGGCCCAGCAGAGCTTTGGTCTTGGTTTGGTTCTCCAAGCGCTACCATGAAACAAATAAATCACAATCGAGGAGGAATAGGAGCGGTGAAGATGCAGCGAATAGAGCAGCAGTCATGAGAGGTGCTCAGCTGGCACTGATACATCATCTCTGCCGGTGCTGGGGGAATTTGCATACCCAATTAACAAGCTTCGAAGCGACAGTAGCTAGATAAGCTTTCAGCTCTGCCTGTTGGACCTGTCCAGGTGGAATGTGGACTCCCAGGACCAGCTGCCTCTTGGCTGGGGGGTTTTGAACCAACGTGGTGAATCTAGTGGAGGTGGGTTAAGAAAAAGCAAGACTGGGACCCTTGTCAAAGCCATAGTCTGAGATTGAAGACTCAAAGAATCCCTCTGTGTCTGTGTGTTTGATAGGACAAGGGGAAACGGCCTCAAGCTGCACCAGAGGAGGCTGAGGTTGGATGTGGGGAACAATTTCTTCCCCAAAGGGCTGTGGGGCATTGGAACAGGCTGCCCAGGGCAGTGCTGGAGTCACCATCCCTGGAGGGTTGGACAGATGGACATGAGGTTCTCAGGACATGGGGCAGTGCCAGAGTGAGGTTATGGTTGGACTCGATGATCCTGAGGGTCTCTTCCAACTGAAATGATTCTATAACTTAAATAGGGTTTCTCTTCATCCTCACCATCACAGCAATGGAATAGCTGGAAGTGGGGCAGGTTTCACGCAAGACATGGCTCCCTCTCACCTGATCTCCCTTCTCATGGCCTGGAGCTGCACTCCTCTGCTCGCTCAGATCTTAAACCTGGCCTAGACCTCCAGCTTATCCCCACAGCCTTGAAGTGGTGAGCAAAGGAGGAGGAGAAATCCCCACCCTGCCTCCAAAAGCAATCCTTGCAGGAGCTCGAGGGGCTGTGGCGGGATTCAGGGGTCTGTGCTTATTTTTTAATGCAAAATACAACAGCAGGAAAGAAATGCAGAGACAAATCCTCCTTTCACTTCCAGCTCAGCGTAGCCCATCAACATCTGTGCATTAATGGGACGGCTAGAGTCAGTAACTCTGCTCCCAACGCCCTGATACCTTCTAGCACCTCTTACCACAACCTTCTATTTTTATTTATCACCAGGTATAACCTCTCCAACAGCACAGGAGAGACATGAATGAAACATAATTAGACCAAGTGGGAAATGCAGCCTTCGCCTTCTGAAATCTGCGCACGTCTCTGGGGATCGGGGGGCCGGCACCCCCAGCCCCGGCACTCGCGGTTGCACCCAGGGCGCTCGACAAACGGCTGCCACTGTGCAACAGCGGCTCCCTGACCTCAATTTTCTCCGCCGAGAAAAGAGCAGGTCGAGTGGAAAGCGCTTAAGGAGGAAATTTGTTTCCTTACAAGTCAGGGAGATAGGCAGCTATCGTGCCTGCCGGAATAAACCAAATTAATTTTGTGCCGCGCGATGGATCGAGGAGCTGGAGGGCAAGGGGGAAGAAAAGAGAAAGCGTGGGAGATAATGGACTGATGTTTTACTTGAACTCAACAAAACACCTGGCGAGAAGCAGGGATGCGCTACAACTGCAGCTCCGAACGCCCCCAGCCCAGGCAACCGCTTGCCTTTTGTTTTCTTTCTTTACAATCTAATCCCGAGCATTAAGCGGAGTGGCTTGTATTTCCAGTGGAATAAAAGGTGCATTGTGAAGGAGAGATGGAGACAAGAGGCTTTAATAACTTCCTCAGCTTTCCCCAAAGGGATTGTGCCATCTAACCTTCGCAATGCAAACACCCCCAAGCAAGACCATCGCCTGGAGCAGGGGAAGAGCTGGGGGTGTTGGGAGAACCTCCAAAAGCAAGATTAGCGTCATGTCTTTCTGGCCGATTTCTTCCAAACCACTGTATCTTCCTGCAACAGGATGTTTGAGCACTCATACCCTGTTAAAAGTCTTGCTGTCAACATCATCTTCCTCATTTTCTCCCTCTCCATCATCTGCACAAGCCTCTCTGCATCAGGTTCAACCAGGCTCAGCCCGGGTTGTATTTTATACTTTGGTCTGTAGTTACCTGACAAGCTGCTGCTCGCTCCCATTGCCCGGTTTGACGACAGGAGCAGGTACAATCTATTCCAAACCTTCCCATAAAAACGGCTTTTGAGTCAGGCTGGAGCAAAAGTGACAGCGCTCTTCTAACGTGGGCTTCTAAAAATATGTTACGTGCTTGATAATTGCATGGGAGATGAAAGTCTTCAGCAGAACTAAGAGCTGCCTATTTCTGGCAAACTCCCATCTCCCCCAGCCCCTTGCAAAGTGTCGTTGAGTATCGATGTTGTCTGGCTGGAAAATGTAAATTTGGGTGAAAAGGCACCGAGCTGGATAGTTTTTGACCTGGGTTCGTGGTGCAAACCTGCACCCAGCAAACCCAGGTGGAGGTTTTTGCCCCCTTGATGCACATTTGTGTCTGGTATGAACCCCAAACAAGGAGCTACTGGGGCAGGATGGAGCTGGGGATGTTTTCTGTTGTTTCACCAAAAAAAATGCACCTTTTGCTTTATCTGTATCTCTGTGTGTGGTGTTTTGCTGGCTGGAGCCTCAGAGTGCACCTCGTTACAGGTAGAGTTTAATAACGGACTTCCCAAGCAAGGATGTGTTATTTTATTTTGTGACTGCTGAGCCTAAACATTCTGGGACATTCGTGTAAATTTGTGGCCTTCAGGATACCTTTCCATCATTATTTACAGATCTATAGATCAATCAAGCATGTTATTCTGATAAAACTTACTTATCAACCCTAAACTGGTTTTTGCCAAATTTATCACCAATGCGTGGATATATCTGTTTGATTAAAAATGGGAAGGGTGAGCTCATCTAGCTTCAGCTTTTCTCCCACAGCGGTGTTTTGCAGCCTGCCAATAAAAAGCAGTTTCACAAACCGGTGTGGATTTGGTAATGCGGATTTGCATTTTTTTTCTGATAAAAACAGGAGGTTCTTTTCTCTCCTTTTCCCCAAGTCTCTGGTTTGAAAGCGATGAAATACCAAACGTATTGCATGAAAAGCCGATCCGTAGACACGTCTGCAGTTCCGTTTGCACCGCTGTCACTCTTTCTATAGCTGCAAGGTATATGTGGGTGTTTTAAGGACAGGACCTGCAGAAGTTGGGGAATGACCTCTTAGAGAGCAGCGTAGGGGAAAGGGACCTGGGGGTCCTGGGGACAGCAGGGTGACCATGAGCCAGCACTGGGCCCTTGTGGCCAGGAAGGCAAATGGTACCTGGGGTGGGTTAGAAGGGGGTGGTCAGTAGGTCAGAGAGGTTCTCCTGCCCCTCTGCTCTGCCCTGGGGAGACCACACCTGGAATCTTGTGTCCAGTTGTGGCCCCTCAGTTCCAGCAGGACAGGGAACTGCTGGAGAGAGTCCAGCGCAGCCACCAAGATGCTGAAGGGAGTGGAGCATCTCCCGTGTGAGGAAAGGCTGAGGGAGCTGGGGCTCTGGAGCTGGAGAAGAGGAGACTGAGGGGTGACTCATTCCTGGGGATCAATATGGAAAGGGGGAGTGTCAGGAGGATGGAGCCAGGCTCTTCTCGGTGACAAATAGTGATAGGACAAGGGGCAATGGGTTCAAACTGGGACACAGGAGGTTCTGCTTAAATATGAGAAGAAAGTTCTTCATGGTGAGGGTGTCAGAGCCTGGCCCAGGCTGCCCAGGGAGGTTGTGGAGTCTCCTTCTGTGCAGACATTCCAACCCGCCTGGACACCTTCCTGTGTAACCTCATCTGGGTGTTCCTGCTCCATGGGGGGATTGCACTGGATGAGCTTTCCAGGTCCCTTCCAACCCCTGACATTCTGGGATTCTGTGAATCTTTGGCCAAAGAAAGCTCTTTTCTCCCTGTTTTGTATTCTGTAGCTTTTTGGGTCTGGAGGCCAGGAGAGGGATTTCTTTAAAGCACATAAATAACAGGAAAGCAAAGCAAAGCAACAGCCCTTATTCTCCTAAGTGTCTTTTGAATATGGATGCGTCCAGATCAAGCGGGGCAGAGTGAGACGTGAAAGATGAACCGGTTTCAATCCCCCTTGGCACAAGCTGAGGTCCATTCCCCTTTTTCGTCTGATTTTGGAAGTGGCTGGAGCTCTGCGTTCCACCACATAAATCCTCGGCAGGAGCTCATCCAGCCGAACCTTAAAGCCGAGTTCTTGGCTTTATGGACATTTTTCATTGCCTTCCCATCAGACCACATCGGTCCCGCTCTTCTCTCGGAATATGAAGCGCCGTGAAAAATCCCATCTCTTTGACGCCGACGTTAAATTATGGCAAATAAATACGTTGCTTAGCTGTCGATGTCACTGTACAAAGATATTGTCCAAAGAAGTAGCTGCCTTTCCGGCCTCCATTATCACCTGCAAGCTTTTTGGAATAAAAGTAAATTGGCCTTTCCTTAGACTTTTCTTTTGTAGGGAGGTTTGCTAGATCTTATTTTACGTTGATGCATATATCCGCTTTAATCCAGTTCTGTGGATTAGAAAACCTAGATGAGGCCACAAGGATGTTACAATATCGTGGCTGGATTTAAAAGCCAAGCAAAGGCGGCTCTGGGGCTGCATCAGGACTTCACCATCCTTTTGTTTTCCGGACCGGTTTCTCTCCTGTTTGTTTTTTATCCTGTGCAATCCTCCGAGGACTCTCAATCTGTTCTCCTGTTATGAGTGTGAGTATTGCACTTGTAAACATGCGCCTTTGGCCTTTTCCAAACAGCGACGCGCGGGCACACGGGTATAAGGGCTCAAGACAGGAGCGGGTGCAGAGCTGAACGTCTTTACACTCAACCAGGTGATGGAAAAAGGAAAAGGATCTCTCGCTCTGCAAAGAAATGGCTTGCAAAATCCCCTCTGCAGCTGTTTGTGCTGGGTAGGTGTGTATTATTCCCCAAAGTTTTATCTAACAGCCTTCTGCTAATCCCGTGGGATTTACAGGTGATTTGTTGAGGGAGTCGAGAGGATTAGTAATTATTCAATTAATAAAGAAGAGGAGACTCAGTGTTGTCAACTCATACTCCAAGCGGGGAATTCTGAGCAGAAGGAGAAGGCGACTGAGCTAAACGCGAAGCAGCTTTGAACCTCTCAGAACATCAGTATCAGTCTGCTGGGGTCTGGTTTCATGCTCCTTGCCTGTACGAGCAAAAGCGGAGGTAGAGGATTACTGTGGAGTTTGTTGTGGATCTTTGTTGTTTTGTTGATGCTTGATCAGCAACAAGCCAGGTAAATTCTACAGAGAGGTGCAAGTACCAGCCCCATGGTGACCACAGTGGATAATACTCTGAAAGAGCCAAGTCTACCACTGGTATTTTGTACTCAATGATGCATTTCCATATATCTGGCTACCTGTTATGAGTATGTTGTAACAAGGCCTCTCATCTCGCTAAAACAGGCTCTGTAAAGCTGCAGGTTTAGACTGGTTAGCTTTGCAATAGGGCTTTGCTTTCTCTTACAACCCCCCCAACATCTCCTTTTTGTCAGGCTCCCATGAGCCGCTCTCACAAACGGGCATTGTCACGACAAATCTTGCCGTGTTTCCTTCACTGAAAGAAATTCCGCCCTTTTATCATTCATACAAGGTGTCCAAGCTGTGCTGTTCTCGTGGTACCTTATTTATCATCAAAATCCGAGAATTCTGCTCTAAAAAATAATTTACCTCCCTTGCCAGCATCCTTTCCGAATAAACATGAGAGCAGGTGGAGACCGTAGCCAGGGATGCATATGGGAGCATATTGAAATGTGCTGGGACAAACACAGTAGCAGAAATGAGCATTATGCTTGTGCTGACAATTAGCATAATCTTCCTTAAATCTGCACAATAATGATTATTAAAAAATGTGTGTTCCTGAGCCTTTTTTTCTTCTCTAAAAAGGAATTGGAGTGTTGTAACATGCAGGGATCCTGTTGAGCTCCTCACTGGTTTGGTTTGGTTAAAGGACTATTTTCTGATTTGCGCCTTGTGTACCAGTTCTCTGAAATGACCCGGAGGGGAGGAAAAGGAGATTTTCAGGAGCAAAATCATTGGTTTAAGTGGGATCCCGCCAACGGCAGAGAGGTAAAACACCCGACCAAGTTACTTGGTGCGTTACAAAAGTCGTACTCCTGGGGACTGCTCTTCAGAGAGGGAAGAAGCTGTTGCCTACACCTCACATAGGCATCTCCATTCACTGCAAATCTGGTTTGTATTCTTTTGCCTCGTTCCCTTGTCTTGAGAAAGCCACTGCTTAGAGGTTAATGCTGAACAACAAAGTCTCATTTTTGGCCTCTGCTCCCTCTCCCACCCCACGTCTGGCTCATCTCGTTTAGGCTGCAAATTCGCTTCTCTTAGGAGCAACCAGCTCCTTACACCGCGCTGTTATTTGCTACCTCCCAGCGTGCTGTACCACGAGTCATAAATAATGTAGTCTGTTAGTTTTAATATTCATCCACCAAATAACTTGGTTGCGAGAGAGCGTTCAGAGAATTGCAGCTCCGGCTGCGTGGAGCAAAACGCTCAGCAAAAGGCACAAACATCGCCAGCGCAAACAGCGAAATCTTCCAGGTGACCCTTTTGTTATACACCATTCTTCCTAAATCTCGCCCGGGAGGAAAGAAAAGCTGCTGTGCGTAAATCCTGGGTGTCGGTGGCACCTTGGGGAGCTCCCCGATAACATGGGAAGGGTTTGCATGGGGACCCGTGGCAGAGTTGTGCGCGGGCTCCTTTCCAGCTGCCGTTCACAGCTGGATTTGCTCTGATCCAGGTTGTTGTTGCGGGGAGTGGAGCCGGGACACTCTCCCTTTGTTCTCGGAGGTTGGTGAGTGACGCGCAGCCGTCGTTCTGATGCGTGTCAGATGTTATTTCTGTAACGGCAAAATAACGGCCTGCGTTGCGGCCAGACGGGTTCCGCCGCCAAACCAGCTGCCTCGCTTGCGACTGGCAAAGAGACAGGAGTGTTCTTCCCTGCAGACAGGTAGTACATTAATGTAAAGATAAGGTGGCCAGGCAGGCAGGCAGGCGTGCGGATGATTTGCAGCTCCGGTTTGAAACCCCTACAGAATGTAGTTCAGGCTTTATAAAATAAAAGCTAATAAGAATCATAACAATTTTGCTTTCTCTCTATAGCCTGCAGCAAGCCAGACGCAACATGGGAATTGAAGAATAAAGGCCATCAACTTCCCATGGCTCCCCTCCTACTACCTTCCTCCTCTTGCTCCAAATTGTTTTGAAAACACTGCTTCTCCCTCGCCTATTTCATTTTTGCAATGAAGTCATCAAACAAGATGACAGGGACTTTCTGAGGCTGAAATCAATCAGCAAGTTTCTCTTTTGCCTTTTGTTTCTTCTTTCCTACTCTGGCAGGAAATAGGGGAATAAATTTTAAGAGAGTCCAGGGGAAGGGGGCACTGAGTGGGTTGGATGCAGCGTGGGGAGGTGCAGGTAAACAGATGGAGCTTCTGGAGCGCGTCCAGCCCATCACAAATAAATAAGCCCCTAGCGGGCGTGTGTTCCGATGCGAGAAGTTCCAGCAAGTCGCGATGGGTTTCTGTTGTCCGCCGGAAAATAAAAGAGTCCTTCTCAATCTATCCCATCTCCTGCCGCAGTGGTTGGGCTTGTGGTTTCTCCACAGGACTCACCGACCAACCCAACAGGTTGCTTTTCATACTGAAAAATCATGTTCAAATCGTGCCGGGCTCGAACTCTTCCTGCTCTTATCAGTGATTAAAGAACTCCCGTGAGCCCCTGTGCACAAGTAGATGGGGGGTTGTCATCTAGAGGTGCTTTTCTCCATGATGAGCTTGGAGCAGACGGGTCATTTATGGGGGTGACGGAAGGTAATGGGAAGAAATCCAGCGGGATCACTCCGCTGCATGGAAAGTGGACATTATGTCCATTATGCAAGGAAAGTGCTGACCCGGCAGCACAAAGAAAACCAAACTGTCACAAACCAACAGCTTTTACCAGAAAAGCATTTGGTTTTCAGCAAAAATATTGGAAGCTTTGTGTGAAAAGTTGACAGGTTGCCCAAAATGACATGGTGTTTTTACCGCGTGCGCTTTGTTGAGATCCTCTCTGACCAAGCTCCATCAGTACATTCCTCATTGGCAACTTATTTTAGGGAAGTCTTAGCTTCACTTTACTAATGAGCATCAGTCAAGTCAGTGACTAAATCAGCTTTTCTTCTGAGTCTTTTAAGCCATCTGAAATGAGAGTGTTTCTTAGCGAGTCTTCTACAAGTTTGCATTTCTTGCCTGTCAAGATGTGTGTTCGTGGCCAAACCATTCTTTCAAGTAGAACCAAATATTGGCTCAGTTTGTTTTTATTTTTCGCCTATGCCCGTGTAGTCCAACCAAACCGGAGTGTTCTAAATACCAGAGACCTTCAGTGGGGTAGGAGATGCAAAGGGGACAGTGGTGGCATCCTCTGGTCACATCAGCTTGTCCCACAGATCTCCCTAAGCAATGCAGGGGGCTTCAGGATGGGGGTTTTACTCACAGTTCGTATCCTCTGGAAGGTACCACGGAGAATCCGAGAGCTTGGATCTGGGGAAAAACTTCTTCCCCAAAGGGCTGTGGGGCATTGGAACAGGCTGCCCAGGGCAGTGCTGGAGTCACCATCCCTGGGGGGGGTTGGACAAATGGAGATGAGGTTCTCAGGACATGGGGCAGTGCCAGCGGTGGGTTATGGTTGGACTCGATGATCCTGAGGGTCTCTTCCAACCAAAATGATTCTATGAGTCTATGATAGAGATGACTGGGAGGGGATGTTTCTGAACATGAAGCCATGAAGGATGCAGAGGCACCAGAAACACATTTCCAGGGCTGTTCAGGATGGCAGGTGAGCACCTTGGGCTTTTCCCCAGGTCCAGCCATCACGCAATCTCAGGTTTTCTGTTCTGTGCTGAGCCTTTGGGCTTTGCTTGGTGACTTGAGCAGAGAGCTGAAGATGTGCAGCTATTTTGTGTGTTCCCCAGAGGGGCTGACACAGCCGTGTCGAGGTCACTGGTGTCACCATATGTCACACTCTGCTTTGGGTGGGAGTTTTTTCCTGTGTGGGGTCCCTGGGACAGAGTCCAGTGGAGGCCTGTATCTAGTGCAGTGCCTCAAGGGTCAGTACTGGGGCCTGTATTATTCAATATATTCATCAATGACTTGGATGAGGGAATAGAGTGACTGTCAGCAAGTTTGCTGATGACACCAAGCTGGGAGTAGAAGCTGACACTGGAAGCTGTGCTGCCATCCAGAGACCTGGACAGGCTGGAGAGCTGAGGCAGGGGAAATCTTATAAAATATAACAAGGGCAAGTGCAGAGTCTTGAATCTGGGCAGGAACAACCCCAGGTTCCAGTGTCAGTTGGGGAACGAGCTGTTGGAGAGCACTGTGGGGGAAAGGGACCTGGGGGTCCTGGGGACAGCAGGGTGACCATGAGCCAGCACTGTGCCCTTGTGGCCAGGAAGGCCAATGGTACCTGGGGTGGGTTAGAAGGGGGTGGTCAGTAGGTCAGAGAGGTTCTCCTGCCCATCTGCTCTGCCCTGGGGAGACCACACCTGGAATCTTGTGTCCAGTTGTGCCCCCTCAGTTCCAGCAGCACAGGGAACTGCTGGAGAGAGTCCAGCGCAGCCACCAAGATGCTGAAGGGAGTGGAGCATCTCCCGTGTGAGGAAAGGCTGAGGGAGCTGGGGCTCTGGAGCTGGAGAAGAGGAGGCTGAGGGGTGACTCATTCCTGGGGATCAATATGGAAAGGGGGAGTGTCAGGAGGATGGAGCCAGGCTCTTCTTGGTGACAACCAGTTCTGTCCAGTTCTGGGCCCCTCAGTTCCAGAAGGACAGGGAACTGCTGGAGAGGGTCCAGCATAGGGCAACGAAGATGATTAAGGGAGTGGAGCACCTCCCTTATGAAGAAAGGCTGAAGGAGCTGGGTCTTTAGTTTGGAGGAGACTAAGGGGGGACCTCATTAATGTTTATAAATATATAAAGGGTGAGTGCCATGAGGATGGAGCCAGGCTTTTCTCGGTGGCAAACAATGATAGGACAAGGGGCAATGGGATCAAGCTAGAACACAAGAGGTTCCGCTTAAATTTGAGAAAAAACTTCTTCTCAGTAAGGGTGACAGACACTGGAACAGGCTGCCCAGGGAGGTTGTGGAGTCTCCTGCTCTGGAGACATTCAAAACCCACCTGGACATGTTCCTGTGCGACCTCACCTAGGCGTTCCTGCTCCAGCAGGGGGATTGGACTAGATGATCTTTTGAGGTCTCTTCCAATCCCAAACATACTGTGATACTGTGAACCAGTGACAGGACAAGGGGCAATGGGTGCAAACTGGAACACAGGAGGTTCCATTTAAATTTGAGAAGAAACTTGTTCGGGGTGAGGCTGCCCAGGGAGGTTGTGGAGTCTCCTTCTGTGCAGACATTCTAACCCGCCTGGACACCTTCCTGTGTAACCTCATCTGGGTGTTCCTGCTCCATGGGGGGATTGCACTGGATGAGCTTTCCAGGTCCCTTCCAGCCCCTGACATTCTGGGATTCTGGGGATGGGAACAGCTTGGGGTGCTCAGCCCCCCAGCACCGCAGGGGTGACCCCAGGTTTCGGTGTGACGAGGAGCAAAGTGCCGTCTGTCTGCGCTTGACACCCGACGGCAGACGCGGAGCTACAGCCGACACACTAGGACGTGCCGATGGCTTTTATGTGCTGCAGCGCCAGCACAGAGTACGGGTTTGGTGTTAATATGGAAATATGGATAAGAGCTTATGCTGTGACAATGATTTACTGCTTTGGTAACTGCACCTGATAACACAAATTTATCTTGGTCTCTCCACTTCAATTATGTTTTTTCTAATGTGTGTTTTGAAATACAGATTCTTCTGGTCACATGAATTTATAGGAACCACTGTGTGACTAGGAGAATTCAAATCAATACGGGGACATTTATTTGCATTATGCTCTAGCATCTTCCCACGTATATTATACCTTGCCATATAATACATATTTTTACACACGCTGTTAAAAAAGGAATAGAAAGAGGCAGGCTCAGGCAGCGTGGATGGGACGTGGGGAGCGTCATTCCGAAACGACCTGCTGGAGTTTGGCAGGAGCAGCTGGTTGTCTGCTCAGCGTTTGCAATCTGGCCGGGGGATATTTGCTTGCTGAGATTGCGAGGGATGGTTCCTGAAGGGATTCAGCAAGCAAACCCACCCCCACAAAAAGTGGAAATTCTGTGAGTATTTTCCTCCCTGTGTCTTATCGCTGCTCGTGACAGAAAGCACTAAGATGCTGCTCCCCGAAGGTGGAGGCAGGAGCAGAAATCTGAACGTCACCAAAACAGGGGACAAAGCCCTGTGGGCTGTTGATGCTTTTCTAATGACCAGGCAGGCTGGTCCCAAGCAGCGTTCTAAGTAGCAGTTAATCTCTAATGAATATGTTAGGCGAGGAACCATACCAGGCAGCTGCAGCGACCAGAAATATGTTCCTGCCACGCAGCAGTAAGCGAGGTCGCTTTTTAGTTTTACTTGAAAACACAGCTTGTGGTGCCAGTTTGAATGCTGGACATGAGAAGGCAGATCTGACCCTTGAGTGGGAGCAAATGCCAGCACTGCGTTTAGGCCATAAATAAAAAAAAGCGCTGGAATTTTGCTAGGACAAGTCATTAGTCCACCTGCTTGCGCTTACCAGCTGATAGCTGCTATTATTCTTAGTCATTCTCCAGATTGCCACAAAGAGAAATGGGTCCATTATTATTTTGAGGCTGCTGTTGCTCTCCCAGGTCTCTGGCTGGGGACAGAGTGGCTCCTGCCGATGCTGCGGGTAGCGCAGGGATGTGGGAGATGGCAGGAACTGGCTGGGCTGGCTGTCTGGAACAATATATCGCACTGCAGCTTCTGCTGAGGGTGGACAGATGTCTTCTAGCAGATGCAATGCGGATCTTTTCTCTCCAAACCCAAATACGTACCTCTCAATCATGTGGGAATCTCTGGATCCCATGTAATTGTCAGACATTGGAACAGGCTGCCCAGGGCAGTGCTGGAGTCACCATCCCTGGAGGGCTGGACAGACGGACATGAGGTTCTCAGGACATGGGGCAGTGCCAGGGGCGGGGGAACGGTTGGACTCGATGGTCTTGAGGGGCTTTTCCAACCAAAATGATTCTGTGATTCTATAATGCAGTGGCTCAGTGGTGGTAAAGAAAGACATTACAGGTCTTCTAAACAGCCTCAAGTTGCGCCAGGGGAGGTTGAGGTTGGATGTGGGGAACAATTTCTTCCCCAAAGGGCTGTGGGGCATTGGAACAGGCTGCCCAGGGCAGTGCTGGAGTCACCATCCCTGGAGGGGTTGAACAGACATATAGATGACGCTTTTAGGGATGTGGGTTAGTGCTAGATATAGGTTATGGTTGGACTCGATGATCTTGAGGGTCTCCTCCAACCAAAACGATTGTGTGATTCTATTAATCTCATGTTTTCTTTCTTCTGGGAGCTGCGTTGTCTCCTGGATATGGCCACCAGAAATCCTGCTGAGATGCTCAGGGACTCAGTGTGAATTCATATGTTTTGCTTATACCAGCAGCAAGGACAGGGAGACTCCTGGACAGTTTGTCAGTGGGCAGGTACAGGCCATCTCAAGATGAGGAGTATCTTTTGGAGTCTTGAGCCTTCAGGGGCCCTCAAGAAATGTAGAAAATGTGAACCAGATTCACCCATGTTCCTTGCACATGTACTCTTTGGGTCTGGAGACATTTTCTCTCCCTGAAGAGAACGTGACTGATACATCCCCAGTAGTACACCCCTACTTTAAACTATGCACAACACTTCAAAATCCAGTCTTGTCTCAGCAGATCATCGCAGCTGCTCCTAGAACGTGGGGAGGTGGACACCAGAAAGGCGGCATCCGCTGTGGTCAACGAGCTTCACATCTTCACATCCCCTCCAAAGGGCTGCTGGAGCAGTCAGCATTTAGAAAATTCTTGGTTTATATAGAAGCTTTATGATTTTTAAAGTTTCTCAGCAATCAGCGCTAAGGAGGTATCACCCATTTCTATAAGGGTCTAATACCTCTCTGGAATGACAGGTATTCTCAAAGATATCGGAGATTAAAAAGGCAATGCTCCCCAAGCAATACAATAATGAAAATTAGGTTCAGAAGAGCTTTGGGTGGACATTAGTAAGGAACGTAGTGTGGTCATTTCCATTTCTGTGAAACAGAGGGTAAATGGGTTGTTCCCCTGGAGGAGAGGGAAAGTGGATATCAAAAAGCTGCTTCAGCTGTTTTTCCCCCCGCCCCAGGAAAAATGGCCTAACCAGCTGTCATTATTGAAAAATACTATGGTTCTGCCTGAAAACTGTGCCTTTCTTTTATCTGTATGCTTACCTTTAATATCTCTAATAGTCATCTGTATAGTAGTGGAAGTGATTCCCTTATAGAAAAAGATCTGTTAAGTGCACAGGGATATTTGAGTGGATAGAGTTATATAAAATGAAGATATCATCATCATCATTATTACCACTACTGTTAGATACATAAGTTAGATACATAAGCACGTAAGTCATTCTGTGTAAACAACACCCTTTCCATGCGTAAGCCATGAGTCAAAAAAGATGTAAGTTCTCACCGTTTGCCGGCGTTGCTGAGATGTGTCACAGCGCCCGGTGAGTCGCGGTTACTCTCAACTGACCATTCATGAATGGTTGCCAGTCCCAGTGTGGGATTCAATCCAGCCGTGGCTGTGCAAGTATTTCTTTATTTGCACAAATATACAAAGAGGGACTTTTGTTCTTGCTGGCCCTGATAGCAAGAGCTTGGCTTGGTGGGGGCTCTTGGAAGCTGGTTGGGTGAAGGGGGAGATGTGGGTGTGGGCAGCTGGGTGGATCCTGACGAGAAGGATCCAGGGAGATCCAAGGATCCACCTTATTGTGGCTTTTCTGTACTTAAAAGGGACTGATAAGAAAGATGGGGATGACTTTTGAGCAGGGCCTGTTGTGATAGGATGAGGGGTGGTGGTTTTAAATTAAAGGCGGGAGATTCATGCTGGATAAAGGGAAATTGTTGTCCCTGAGGGTGGTGAGAGCCTGGCCCAGGTTGGCCAGAGAGGTGGTGGATGAACCATCCCTGGAGACACCCCAGGCCAGGCTGGACGGGGCTCTGAGCAACCTGAGCTGGTGAACATGTCCCTGCTCATGGCAGGGGGGGCACTGGGCAAGCTAGAAAGGTCCCTTCCAACCCAAACTGCAGTCCTGACTTCAGCTTTTCCATCCTTGAGTTAGGACTCACAGCCCCCTAATAAGATTTAGAACAGTCATTTCTGCACTTGCCATACGGTTTGCACACACTTTGAAGACACGTCAAGACACATCAGCATAAGGACTCTCATCTATGCTGAAGCATCACAAATTGATCTGGAGTCAACCAGATCTGGTGAAAAGTGGGGATGACTTGAGTGTAGGTTGAAGAGAAACCCCCTCAGCAAGGGATGCAACACAACCCAACCTTCTGGGCCCTCAACTGTGTCCCCAAAGAGGAGAAGGAAACGGTGGGCACAGCAGACTAAAAGTAGATATGGTCATAGAATCACAGGATGGTTTGGGGTGAAGGGACGTTCCCAGCTGCCCCTGTGCATTTTGGGCATCCTCAGAGGAGGCAGAAGATGTAACTCAGGCCGAGGAAGGTGCTAAATCTGCATATCCCCCATGAGGAAGGCAGAGGTGGGAGTTATGGATGCTCTGGTGTTGTACCAGAAATTCATTTCAGCCTTTGCAGGCATGCAATGGGAATTGTGGGGGTACCGCAGGCAGAAAGAGCAAGTTGAATATAAATCCCACGCGACAGCCAATAAATCTAGCTTATGTTCTTCGCCCCCCACCTTAGTCAGGTAAAAGTCTTGGAATCAGTCTTAAAAAAAAATAAGTCTTTATGGTTAAAAAAAAAAGGCCAGGAAGGATTTTGGATGAGATTTGGGCAAAAAAAATGCAGCCTTATATTCTGCAAAAACATCCTTCAGAGCACTTTAAACAGGGGCCAAAGTTTCTAGGTGTAATCATATTTGAAGGTGAGCATCCTCACAACTCCAAGCCCTGTTTTGCTCAGCTCTTCCAGGGCAGAGGATGGGAGACAAGACTTCATTAGCAACAGGTACAATGTTGATAGGTTCCATTTTTAAGTGTTCGTTCGTCCTTTACTTCATCTTCCATCCCCTAATAACATTACGGTGGGTAAGGGAGAGATGTGTTTATTTGTGTCTGTCTAAATTCTGTCCTCCAGGAATGGGAACAAGGCTCCATTTATCCTTCAGTGCAGCGATGGTAAAATAGAATTACTGGTCATATATCAGGTTAAATTATTTTCCTTTAACACTTTAGGAAAAGAACCGTGCCCACTATCAGCCTGCCGTGAGAACAGTCTGTGCACACTCATCACGGGCGGTGTTAACTTCATAAATGTCACTAAACTTATTTTAATAGCTCGTTCATGCTTCTCTGTTGGGTGCCAGTGCCCGCTGCTTAAGTCCCTGCTCCGGTGGATCAGACTTTATAGACGAATATGTGTTCAAACACAGGACAGAACAGGATTATATGATGTGGTTTTGAGCAATGGGAGGTTCTTGCAACAGCATCTTGGTGCCCAGAGCTATTTTGTAGCTTCAGCAGGAAAGCTTCAGTCACTTGCTTGCATGCCTTGTTTTTACCATTTCTTCTCGCTTTCGAAAGCACTTTGTCTCTTTCAACCAAACAGAAGTAGTTGGAGTAAATGTTTTCGCTGCAGCAGTAGTTTTGCTGTTAAACAAACAATTAGAAAGCGAAAACTTCCTGCCACTTCATATGTTTGTGTTTTGAAAACCGAGCTATTTTTTCAGACAAACTGGAAAACATAACCACAAATAACCCCTCAAGAGTTCCGCTCAGTTTCAGTGAGCTGCCTGAAACCATAAGAGGGAAATTTTGTTTGGCCGGCTAGTTTCCTTTCCTCTTCAAAACCATGTTTCCCATTTCCCAGCCCCTTGTGGTTTTGCCCCCTAAGTGCTGCCAAAAATTGGGATGAGCTGCCAGGCTGAGCACTGGAGTTTTGAAGGGATCACAGATCTATGGAGTAGCATCCCAGGGTGGATGTGCCGGGATAAGGACCCAATGAATTCTCTCCCCCGTCCCACTAAACTCCGTGGTTGACCTTGAAAAGCCAAGGTGTTAATCCCCAGCCCCGCTCCTAATCCTCGTGCTGATGAAGGACAATATTATCACGTTGGCAAAGTCGATGGTAATGGTTTACGACAGCCTCCCTCCCTGCGGCGGCTTCTGCATTATATTAACTTTATCTACAGATTGCTAGGCCGCCGGTGGAAAGAGAGAGGGGGGAAGGAAAGGATTTCTACCTGACACCTTAGACAATAACCTGCTCCAGAGGCGGCCGTGGGGAATATTAAAGAGCTCAGGGAATGAAAGGGCTGCGTTTCCAAGGGACAGCCCCCCTGCGCCCCGCTTTGGGAGGCAACCTGGGCCGGTACCTGCCTCGCCGCGTTGCCATGCCAACGGGAGGAGGGATGGAGCTGCCGCCCTCTGTTTCTCATTCTGCTCTGTGCTTCCTCCTCCCTCCGAAAAGTCACCTCCCCTGGAATTAGAAATGAGTGACACCCCTTGGTCCCCTGGAGAGCGGTTTTCCTTCCCGAGCTGCGCCGCTTCCTTTGGTTGGGAGGGGAGAAAAACGTGCAAATAGGAGATGGGGAAGTGATGGAGAGCGAAAAGCCGGGCTGAACCCAGAGGTTTCCTTTCATCCTGTGAGCTACTCAATTAGTTTGGGACTGGAGTAGAGACATTTCATGTGAGGTCCTGGGGTGGGTGCTCCAGGGCACAGAGATGCTGGGTGGTGGTGCAGAAGCAGCTGAGGGCAGCCCATGGCACAGCTCAGCATCTCCTGAGCATCTCTCTGGGTGAAGAACAGCATTCGGGGGTCACAAATCATCTCACGGCTTTGGCATTTCCTCTGTATTGGATTAGCAGGTCTTGCAAAAAGCTTTCACATAAAACAAGAGGTGGAAAAGCAGCTCGGGGAAACCCCCTGCCTAGAGGAGTCCTGGGGAGGCTCCAGTTGATGTGTTTAGCTTGGAACCGGGGCTTGTGTGTGAAGGAGGCCACACCAGTGCTTTATATCCCATCTCTAGGGTCAGGAACTTGCATTATCCTCTCTCCCCACCCCATTTGACTGTGTGGAGAAGGCAGAAGAGCCCCAGTAGATGAGGCTGAGAGAAGCGACGTCATCTTCCCCTGCGTCAGGCAGGGATTCGGCGCTGGAGTCTGGCTTTCGCATCATCCCTCCAGCGTTCCTCGGCCTGCCTCTCCCTCATCTTCGTCATCTGGGCTCTGGCAAAAACCTTCACGTGGAAATCAAGAGTTTCCGTGTCAAGTCTACATTTTCAGGCCATAGCCAGAAAGTTAAGAAATCCCTGCTCTGGTAGGGATCTTTGGTGATGGCTTCCACAGCTGTCCTGCACACCAGCCCGAAGTCTCCTCCAGCTGTATCCAGGGGTTTTGGGCCCAAATGAAGGGTCTCAGATGCACCTCGGGGCTCTTATCCCCCACCACAGGGGATGGGGATAGATTTTCCTTCAGCTCGGTGCTTAACCACAGGGTTAATTTAAAGCATGTGCCGAAGCCGGCTGGGGTTTAAGCACATGCTTAAAGTTAAGTACAGCTTTACGAGGCTGCAGGCTCAGGAGGCTATCTCCGTTCGTGGAGATCCTCCTGTGTGCCAAGAACATTTGCTTGCGTAGACGTTTACAGAAACACCCCAGTACAGATAAGTCCAAGCAGCTGCTTTCCTTCGAACAAACGTTCTCCCGTAGTTATCCCCGTGGTGTCGTTCCTGCAGCACTTCTTCTCTTCCCCTGGGTACTGTGTGTCCTGCCAGCCCTGCAGACCTTCTTGGTCTTTCTCCAGCGCTTTCCTTAAATCTGGTTTCAGTAGGAACCAGTCTCTACGTTGGCTCATGGTGGAGCATCCAGGATGCTCCTGGGGCAGACAGAGCATCGTTTCATCCTCTCCATCCAAAGGCTCTTTAAAGTCTGTCGCTGATAGCTCTGTTTCTGTATTTCCTCTGCCTGGAAAGAGCAGTAAGCGAAGGGGAAGATCTGAGGTTTTCTCACATGATCGGACAGTGTGTAATACACATTAAAGAAGGTCCGAGTGAGAAAACCCAACTGCTGTGGGTTGATATCGTCGGCGTTTTCGCAGCCGGGCTTTGTCAAACAGCCACAGAGCTTAGTGAAAAAGAACAAAAAGATCTTCCTTGTCTCCCTCCATCTTTTTCCTCCTTTAAATCAATCCCCCGCCCTTCCCACACATATTGGCGAAATGACCCTGCTTTTCACCTCTCCCACCGGTGGCAATCATTCTCCTTTGATTTTCCCTCCGGCCTTTGGGTTGCTCCACACTGTTCCCTGACCTTCAGCGGGCCGAGCAAGGGGAAGCATCTGCGCTCGCTTCTCTCCGGGCTCGCTGCTAAAATCTGCCACAGAGCAACGCCGAGCCCAGGGAGACTCAAAAAGCTGTTTGCACACCCCCCCAGGCGATGATAGTGGCCATTATGGGGCCAGATTGTTTCTAATTGCAAAATCTCAGCAAAGTGATACGAGAAATAATGCTCCAAACCGCTGTGAAAGGGCTAGAAATAATCACAGTGACAGCGAGGTTGCTGGGTGGGGGGAACCCATGGGAAAACAAGGCATTGGGTGGGGGAAAAGCCAAGCTAGAGGCTGGGCTTTGTAAGATTTGTGAAGAACAGTGCTTTGCTTTTTCATAACCTCCCTTCAGCAGCATTTTGCGTTCCCAGCCTTCTCGGCACCCAGAGCAAAGCCAGGCTTAACCCTTAACCTCAGGGTCTTTGTCGGGGTAATACGGGGATATTTTGGCGCGATTCCTTTTGGCTGGAGGGTAATAGGTTGTTTTGCCACGAGGCTTCCATGAATTTTGGACATTGCGCCCCTGCGGGCCCCGTGCAAGTTGAACGCTGTGGATGTACAGCAAGAAACGCTCCTGGCACAGAAAACCTCGGCCTTGGCATTTGGACAGGCAGGTGCCCCTCTCAGACATGGACTCAGGTGGAGGGGGGGACACGTGGGGGTCCCACTGACACTTGGTGCTGGCATATGGACCTTGGTGTGACTCCTGTGGGAGCGGTTCTGTAGAAAGGTTTTATTAGGGAAATGGTTGGAAAGAGGGAAGAGAAATGAGGATTTGGGGGCTGCCTTACACCTAAGACATCGTATTGTTCAGTCTTGAAATGTGATTTTTTCCTCGTTTTCCTCTTTGTTTGCTATCTCCTCACCAAGGTAGGGCTGAGACAGCCTTGAGCGAGAACTCACAGAATCACAGAATCGACTGGGTTGGAAAAGACCTCAGTGATCATCAAGTCCAACCCTTGGTCCAACTCCAGTCCGTTTACTAGATCATGGCACTAAGTGCCATGTCCAGTCTCAGCTGAAAAACCTCCAGGGCCGGTGAGTCCAGCACCTCCCTGGGCAGCCATTCCAATGCCTGACCACTCTCTCTGCAAAGAATTGCTTTCTAATCTCCAGCCTAAATTTCCCCTGGCAGAGTTGAAGCCCATGGCCCCTTGTCCTATTGCTGACTGCCTGGGAGAAGAGACCAATCCCCACCTGGCTAGAACTGCCCTTCAGGTAGTTCTAGAGAGTGCTGAGCTCACCTCTAAGCCTCCTCTTCTCCAGACTAAACAAGCCCAGCTCCCTCAGCCTCTCCCCATAGGGCTTGTGTTCAAGTCCCTTCACCAGTCTTGTTGCTCTTCTCTGGACCCGCTCCAGCACTTCAATCTCTTTCCTGAGCTGAGGGGCCCAGAACTGAACACAACACTCCAGGTGTGGCCTCACCAATGCAGAGTACAGAGGAAGGATCACTGCCCTTGTCCTGCTGACCATGCTAGTTTTGATACAGGACAGGTCCGACTATTTTAAACTCCGCAGGGTGTGATCGAAGAGTTGGCTCCGTTTCCATGACCTCGCTACCCTCCCAGCCACACGTCCCTTCTGCAGCCTCAACCAGCCCCGCTCGCACCAGTACATCCCAGTGCCGAGCTCCAGAAAGCCCCAGCATCACCACCAACCTCCTCTCCTCTTGCTGCAAATGATAATTTTTGGGGGGCAGGAATCTTCTCCCGATCCCCCCAGCTGCTTTGTGAGCTTTTCTCCTGTGCATTTGGCCGGGATTCTTGTCACTGTCCAGACACCCAAGGATGAGCAACAACAACAGAGCAAAAGCAGGTAAATCATCTCAGATTTGTTGGAAGGTAAATACTGTTCCCTGCATTGCCCTGACAGCCCGTGACACAGCCGAATTCCCCCCAGGAGCGCGCTGCCATTAATCACCTTCAAAACGGATCGTTCTACCTCACGGTTTTTCACCGGGGCGTAAGGTTAGGCTGGAAAACTGCTTCCAATCCCACATGTTCGGGGAAAATCCGACGCTGGAGGGGAGCCAGCGCTCACTTATCTGCCTTGCTTCCAGCTGCTGAGAAGAATGAAATGGTTTTCATTTGCTTGTTGGGCTGTGTTTTTCCTTTCCCCTTCACCTCCTTTTTTCTTTTTAATTTCTTTTCTTTAATTTTTCCCCCTTCTTTTAACACATCCGAGAGGAGAGGAGGGGGAATCCACTTATCGCAGAGCTGCGGCGCCGCGTCTGCGGGGCCCCGCCAGCACCATTAATGCTTTGGGATTATAAAATGGCAGTCTGCATGCTGCTAATAGGAAAAGGAAGAGAAGAGGATTGTAATACGTTTTTTTTCTGAAAGAGGTATGGATTATCCGTGCCAATAAATATCGCCGCGACGCGCCTGTGTTTCCTTACAATGGGTTTGTTGGTAACGTTGAAGTTTCCAGATGCGATTTGTGAGCAGCAGCTCGCAGCCGGCGGGAGGTTTTACATTCCTTCCTTGGGCTCCAGAACAGGCCTTTACTGACTTGCTTTCCCCTCTCCTTTTATTATTGATCTTGAAAAGCTTCTTTTGTTAATTTGCCTTTGCTGAAAGCACCAGCCTCCTCCCACGCGCTTGCTTTTCTAACATCGAGATAAATGAGCCCTGAAGCTTGAGGGGAAGCAGGTCCTGAAGGTTGTGTAGACCCCAGGACCACTCACCTCCCGCATCTTCATTTGCTCCGATTCTCAATTTTAGGTCCGCCACCAGCAGTGTGTGTAGTGGGAGGTTGTGTTCTGCTCCTTCCTCGTCTTGTACAAACATTAAATGTAATTTTATCATTGTAAAGGGACCTTTAGGATGCTCAGGTGGGGTCTTCTCAGTACACCAAGCTGGGCCTTCAGTCCTGCATGGTGCCTTGAGGTTTGGAGATCAAGCCTTACAGAATCGTTTTTGTTGGAAGAGCCCTTCAGGATCATCGAGTCCAACCATAACCCAACTCCAGCACTACCGCATGTCCCTGAGAACCTCGTCTATGCGCCTTTCAAACCCTCCAGGGATGGTGACTCCAGCACTGCCCTGGGCAGCCTGTTCCAATGCCCCACAGCCCTTTGGGGAAAAAATTGTTCCCCACATCCAACCTCAACCTCCCCTGGCGCAACTTGAGGGCTCTGGTCTTTCACAAGAGATCTATAAAGCAGAGCTTAAGGTGGTTGGACTGTCTGACTTGGGTTTCTAGCGTGCTTTGGGCCCCTGTGATCACCCCAAAACTCCTCTGAAGTGATGGGCCGTAGATGCCCAAATCCCTTTGGAGGTGCCAGCTCTGCTAAACGGGGGAACACGAAGAGGGAAGAATGGCCATGTTAACACCACTGCTCATCAGAACAACTACAATTAGCGCTTCACAGCCTCTGGACAATGTGCTGGGCTCTCCCTGTCCTACAACAGCTGGCTCATTACCTGCAACACCTCATTTTCAACACTGCTAAAAGCGTATCCCTCGGGAGGCTCCCCATGGAGATGGCGTTCCCGAGACGTGCACATTAAATTTGTGGGTGGAAGCAGCTTTTCTCCCCCATTTTCCCCATTATTTTTTCTTTACCTTCTCGCTCCCCCCTCCCCAGCTCCCCACAGCTGTTTAAAACACCGTTTGTCTTCTCTGAGTGCTTTTAATTGCAGCACCTCACCCAGCAGGCTCACCAAAGCAGATGGAAGGCTCAAAGGTCTCCTTTGCTGGAAAGTTGGGCTTTTTTTTTAATTTGGAAGACCTCAATTAATAAAATATTCCTCGTTTCTCTAAGGTCAGGTTGAGCAGCCGGGCCTCACGATCAAATGAGTGCCTTTTCCTCGGGATGTCTGCTTGCTGGAATCTCATTAATTTACGCTCGTGCAACATTAAGTGAAAACTAAATAGGACAGAAAGTGACTGCTTCACTTTTTCT
This sequence comes from Columba livia, assembly GCF_036013475.1. Classification (NCBI taxonomy): domain Eukaryota; kingdom Metazoa; phylum Chordata; class Aves; order Columbiformes; family Columbidae; genus Columba; species Columba livia. The sequence goes on from NC_088610.1 coordinate 21,553,879, forward strand.
CATTTATGGATCCGGTATGAGGCAAGCGGACCTTGTGCCACTGCATTTTATTCTCTCTGCCCCACTAATCACATTTATTCTTTCGCTCGATGCCTGCCCATCCTTCACATCCTTGCAAATCTCTGCTGATTTGGGCAGAATTCAGGGCAGAATGGTGTCTGGCAAGTAGATGAGGAGCCCTTTGTGCTTCTGGCAGTCTGGATTTTTGTGTCGTCTTGTGTGAACGAGGCCAGCGGAGTGACCCCAGATTTCCATCCTCTTTAGCTGGAAGCACAACGCAGCTCCTGGTTTCTAAATTCATAAGTCACCATCGGAACATCCATTTTAATAGAGTTCAGGCTATAGACCCTTGAAGGAAATTGTTCTGCAATAAGCAGCTCGTGTGTAATAGTTATGCCCAAAGTGAACGCTCCTCGCTGCAGTCTGTGATTCGACTCCTCCCTGAGGTGCACTTCTTTGATGACTTACTATTATTATTTATTATTTCTACGGTAGCATAAATGTGCGTGGCACTTGAGAGCGAGCACAGGACAATATCCCTGCCTTGAAGAGGATGCAACGTCCCTGCCCTTTCTCCAGCCAAACTTAAGGCTTGATACAGATAAATAACTGGCATGTGGGGAAGGAAGAAAGAGTTCCCAGCAGAAATAATGTAGCCTCGGTCCCCACTGCCTGTTCATGGATGAAATACCAGGAATTAACAGGGAGAAACAGCTAAGAAAATAAAGATGTATAGCACTATATCTCCACAACCAGGAAAGACTTATAGAGCAAAGCTTGGTGAGATATTAAATGAAGGAGTGGTATGTACCCCGCTCTGCTTCATCCATTGTGTTTGACATTGCAAGGGGCTGATCATTACATGTCCTGTATGGGAATCTGTGCCCCAAACGCCACCCTGGCTCCAGGCAATGGTCATGCCCTGTTAAAAGCTGGTAAATTCAAGAGAAAAGCCCCAATGGAAGCGCAGCCCAACCTGTGGTATCTGCAGTGTCCTCTCTGATGTGCCCTGGAGGAATTTCATCCAGAAGTGTTTTGCATGGAAATGTGTTTTTGTCCATGTCCTTCAACATTTGTGAGCGCCTTCTACCTCTAGTCCCCAGTTCTAGTTGGGAAGGATCCCTCTTGGCTGTCTGTGGCACGTATTCATAGAGTCATAGAATTAAATCAGTTGGGTTGGAAAAGACCCTCAAGATGATTGAGTCCAACCATAACCCAGCCCTGGCACTGCCCCATGTCCCTGAGAACCTCATCTCCATCTGTCCAACCCTCCAGGGATGGTGACTCCAGCACTGCCCTGGGCAGCCTGTTCCAGTGCCCCACAGCCCTTTGGGGAAGAAATTGTTCCCCAGATCCAACCTCAACCTCCCCTGGCATATCCTTTCAGTAATTAATTATTGACATAAAAGCTAGGGACCAAGCTCCCAGCTCGACCCCATGATAGAGGTGAGACATTTGCAGCATTGCAGTACCCCAGAGCAGAATTCGGGAGCTTTTATTCATTGTTACACCGGCACATGACTCCACTTTATTGGTTGGAGTCCATTGGATGCACCTGTTTCTCTCCACGTTTCTTGGGGACCACCACCCACCCACCTTCCTACCAGAGAACATTCCCCAAATCTCTAGACATGCTGCGGTCACCCCCATTTTACACCAGCACTAAACAAGCATCTTTTGCAGCGCAGCCGTGAGCAGATCCGGGGATGTGATGGCAACAAAGCCACGGCAGGAGGGTTTGCCATGCCCCCGAGGCAGGTTCTCAACTTTCTGATGCTGCTTTCCTGTAAGCGCACTCCTCCTGTATTTTCTGCAGCAGCTGGGCTGAGCAGAGCAACATCGCTTTGCATTTTTGCCAGGGATTTCACAATTGGCTGCCCTCCCTCCACCTCCGAACCGGGACTTCTTGCCAAGTACGTGTTTCCCAGCAATGCACTTCCAACCCTGTCACCTGCAAACACAATTACTCCTTGCTTTCCGTCAGCTTCATTAGTGACGGGGATGGAAAAGGACTGAAATGGAGCATGCTGCATTCGCCGCGGGGGGGGACACGTTGTTAGCAGGCAAAGGACATTTGCCAAACCGGCTCCATCAAACTTAGTGCAGCTGTTCTTGGTGAAGCTCTCGCTCTCTGATACGAGTCAGCGAGGCATGAAGAAGGTTTCTGGGAGCTGGAGAAGAGACTGGATTAATATTGGTATATTAAGAATGTAGCTTTATCAGATCCAGCGGTGCTGTTGGCTCTGACTGGGACTCGACAGCTGTCCTTCTTGGGGGTGGCAGAGAAGGTGCTTGTCAAAAGTGGCTGTTCTGGGGCTTGAAGCTTTTAATCTTTTTTTGATGGTCTTTGACATCAGAGTTTGTTTTTGTGGGGAAAAGCAGGCTGGAAGAAGCAGCATGGTCAGTTAATGCATTGCACAGCAGTCTGGAAAGGATAGGAGAGATGATTAAGGCTTTCATGCCAATGGCCACTTTGAGAACTTTGCTTTCTTTTTTTAAATATATTTCCTAGATTGAGAGGACCTCAAGACATTTGCAGTAGCCATGACCTTCCCTGCGCCATCTCTGCGTGATTAGGATGGTGGCTTTGTCATTCTGGCGATCAGGTTTGCTGTAGGGTCCTGACAAATGCTTCTCTGCAGCAGATGGTGCAGAAGAGGTGTGGATAGTCCGTGGTCTCGTGGAACTTGAAGTTTTGCGCAGTCGCTTGCAATGGTGTGGGCAGGCAGGGCCTTTCTGGAGAACCAGGCTGATCTCCAATCCACATTCCTGAGAAGGGTGAGTAGTTTGGGAGAGGTGAAGAAGGGAGGAGAGGCAATAGAGTGCACTATCAGCAGGTTTACTGATGACACCAAGCTGGGAGGAGCGGCTGACACTGGAAGCTGTGCTGCCATCCAGAGACCTGGACAGGCTGGAGAGTTGGGTGGGGAGAAATTTAATGAAATAGAACAAGGGCAAATGTAGAGTCTTGAATCTGGGCAGGAACAACCCCAGGTTCCAGTGTAAGTTGGGGAATGACCTATTAGAGACCAGTTTAGGGGAAAGGGACCTGGGGGTCCTGGGGACAGCAGGGTGACCATGAGCCAGCACTGGGCCCTTGTGGCCAGGAAGGCCAATGGTACCTGGGGTGGGTTAGAAGGGGGTGGTCAGTAGGTCAGAGAGGTTCTCCTGCCCCTCTGCTCTGCCCTGGGGAGACCACAGCTGGAATCTTGTGTCCAGTTGTGGCCCCTCAGTTCCAGCAGGACAGGGAACTGCTGGAGAGAGTCCAGCGCAGCCACCAAGATGCTGAAGGGAGTGGAGCATCTCCCGTGTGAGGAAAGGCTGAGGGAGCTGGGGCTCTGGAGCTGGAGAAGAGGAGGCTGAGGGGTGACTCATTCCTGGGGATCAAGATGGAAAGGGGGAGTGTCAGCAGGATGGAGCCAGGCTCTTCTGGGTGACAACCAGTGACAGGACAAGGGGCAATGGGTTCAAACTGGGACACAGGAGGTTCTGCTTAAATATGAGAAGAAAGTTCTTCATGGTGAGGGTGGCAGAGCCTGGCCCAGGCTGCCCAGGGAGGTTGTGGAGTCTCCTTCTGTGCAGACATTCCAACCCGCCTGGACACCTTCCTGTGTAACCTCATCTGGGTGTTCCTGCTCCATGGGGGATTGCACTAGATGAGCTTTCCAGGTCCCTTCCAACCCCTGACATTCTGGGATTCTGTGAGGGAAAGAGAAATAATGTCCTGTCCATTTGGTGTGTCACAGTAGAGTTGTAGCCTGTACCTGCGCATCCCTAGGAGTGAAATTTAGCCTTTCACTTATTTTTTCATATACATTTTGGGGATCTGAGCTAAGCCCAGGATCTGCTGGCTGGCTCCCGGTACCCTTCCCTTTCACAGGAGTTAATGGGGTTCTTTCTCATGGGGGTACGCTGGTCTCTAGGAATGCAGAGGTCTACATGGTTCATACACACATTCATCATTGTGGGAAGACCAAAAATGGAGGTGCCTCTCACAAACGCCCCTGTGTGAAGGCAGCAGTAAGAAAAAAATACATGTATTTTAATCCATTCTGCTTTGGATTTGTTGATAACAGCAGATCTCATCACAGAGAACTGAATTTCTGTTGATTTTCAAGTACAGAGCACAAAAGCCTCATGTTCTTCCAAACCAGCCAACGTTTTCCTGGCATCCCTTGAAAATGCGGTGTCACCGCTTTTGTTAATGATATCAGCAACAAATCCGAGCCCAAAGCCAGCAGCAGGCACAGACTATTTTTTCATGAGTCATTACAGTTTGGCAGGCGGTGGACAAACGAAGGAGTATTACGCGACCTTAATAGTCGAGATTCTCTGGCAGCTTTGCTTTCGGCAAAGGGCGTCGTGCCGCAGGGCTGGATCACCCCTTGGCGGAAGAGGTGGTGGAAGGGGAAAGCGATGGGCACAGGGATCACTCATCGCTCTTTTGGGACACGTGTCCGATGAGCCTGTGCTCCGAGATGGTTCTTTGGAGGTGGTTGGCAACATGCTCTTCCCACCGTCATGGGTGGAAGCCTGGAGGGATGGTGAGCAGCATGGAAAGAAAGGAAGAGGTGGTATTTGTTGTCCTCCTACTCTTCCCCGCTAAGCTTTTGCTCTTTTTGCGGCATTAAAGGAAGGAGAGACCATGCAGCTGCATGTTGACCTTCTAGCTGGAGCTGGGCACGTAACAACCAACTTGTGCTTCATTATTCCAGGAGCTTCCAGTGAGTGATTTACCTGGTGGATTTTGAATGCTGGCAGAATTCATTATTTTACTGGTACTTTTCATTATCCAGTTGCCTTGGCGTGCTCCCCACACCAGGCTATCTGAACACCTTCTGGTCGTGCCTTGGGCAACTCAACTAGTGTTGGCTTTCTGTGGTTTGTTATCACATCTAGTTCCCCAGGAGAAGAGAATGCAGGAGAATTGGGTTGGGGAAGACGGTTGGTTTGTTTTCCATTTATTTGTATATAGGCAGTGTCTACACAGATTTGTGTTCACGTTAGAAAAAGCACGCTGAGGAAACGTTCCTCAGGCCTGGAGTCAGCCTTGCTGGAGAGGTTCTTTCCTGGGTTCTATTTTGTGTCATAGGCAGGTTTTAATGTCCCCGCAGAGCCTTTTGTGGTGCCACAAAGCAAGGCTGTGCGTGTCCTAGATAGCCCAAGTCAGTGGAGAACCTTCAAAATAAGGGGCAAGACCTTGTCCTAATTGGCTTTTCCGTAGGGAGTCAGCGTAAAAACAAGAGGCTGGTCATGGTGCCTCATGGCTGTGGTTGAAGAGCTCAAATACAACTGTAGGCTCTCTGGACCATTTCTCTCTGCCAACAAACTTCTGCTTGAATCAACCTCATCCAGATGTTGCTCTTGGCCAAGCACTGGCCCATGTGGACTGCAGTTGTGTGGTGGAGCTGGAAGCCTCTTGTGGACATCTGGCGCTTGTATCCATCTCATCTGACCAGCTTGCCTTCAGGCTGCTCTTGGTGACGGAGCAGGCCGGGGGGAGAACCTTTTGTGTGAGGGTTATGGGGGCAGCGCAGGTTCCTGCTGGGGTTTGGGTGGATCCCACCAGGAACGCCTCCAAGCATTTCTCGCATCCGCTGGATCCGCGCCACCTCGCAGGCGAGAGAGCGGCGCTGCCCACGCTTTCATTATCGACCAGCAGACATACTGCTTTCATTATCTTTATTTGTAGGCTCCGTCTCCTTCTAGCACATCTGGTCCTCTGCAGGCTCCACAGCATTAGCTAGGAGCAAGTGGCTGGAGATGGAGGTGAGAGATCTTTTGCTGATCCTCCGCAACCTCCCCTCTCCACAGCTCAGAGCTCGGTCTGGAGAGAAAGAACATTTCAGAGGTTGCCCTGAAAGAACAGGAGCTGCTGGGATTTACATTCATCGCATGTCGAGAAGATCAGGCTGTAGAAGACTTCTCCCCAGGTCCTGTGAGGAGCTCAACCCTCAGCACCTCACCTCACTTTAATCCTCCTTTTTAGTTCCCAGTGGATCTGATTAAACTGACAAAGAAATAAGAGCTGCCAGAGCATGCATTATAAGCAGAGACTGGGCAAAATGGGACTGAAAAGGAGTTTCTTTTTAAAGGTTTCCAAAATAGCCTCATCTGATAAGCAGAAGTGGCTTGTTACAGAGAAATAGGCAAAAGCCCCAGCGGTTACCTGCTGTCATTTCATTACTTTTAATTCCAGAACATCAGTAAGACTGGTACAGTCCAAATAATTTCCTCAGGAGTGGGGAGAATGAGCTCCAGGTGATACCGTGAGATCAGAGACTCAAGGAAAGGTGTATGGTCCGCTGGGAAGTGGACTTTGAAGAATCTTTTGTGCCACCAGAAAATGTCTAGAAGCGTTGTGACCAAATTGATGTGATCATTGAACCTTATCTCCTCTGATCCAAGTCCTCTTGCGCTTGCAGAAATCCTTATACAAGCCATCAAGTCAGTGTGGTCCCCATATGCTCCATGAGTTGCAGATTTTTGATGACACTTGCAGGTTGTGGTGGCCCAGAGCAGAGGAACGTCCTCTGTTGGGCACGGAGCAGCTTTGTGGTGCATCAGGGAGTCCGGGATATGTTTCCAGGATTTCATCCAAAGCAGCAGTTTTCCGTTTTGCTCTTGGTTGTAGACGCTTCTCTAAAGAAATGGAACATAACCAGGGACTGTAGACTCAGACATTAATTCGGACCCAGGGGAGATGGGTGAAACACTGTGTAAAAGAAGAGTAGCACAACGCAGTGGATGCCGTGAGCCGCCTGTCTCATCCCGTCCTCTCTCTCCGTGCTGGTATTTTGTGGAAAGGGTTATCGCTGGATCTCACTGTGTAAATTATCAGTCTAAATATCCCCTGACTCACAGCGCAAATGCTACGGAGGGAGTCAGTGTCATGTCGGTATAAAGCACGTCCCGTGCCAAACCCCAGAGAAATCACTGCAGGGTCTGGTTGACCTTTACGTAGGAGATGGATCCATCTTGTCTACTTTTGAGCTTCTCAAAGTCGGACTTAGAGACACAGCTGTTTTTTTGGGCTCCTGTATTCAGAGATAGCTCAAAAAGATGGTCCTGCCCTTCCACAGAGGGGTCCTGGGGCCAGTCACTCTCCAGTTAGTGTAGAAGAGGGTACAGCTCTGGCTTCAACAACCAGCCTGGGTGAGGTGGTTGACACAAGGGCTGTAGAGTATGGACTGCTTTCCATTCCCTCTCCCTTGTCCCTTCTTGGTCACTAGGATGCGTTATTTGTCTTAAGTACCTGCTGATGTCTGAGCAGTGAATCGGGCCTGCAGTATTATAACCGAACTCCTCACAGCTCGATGCGGAACGTATGTCAGAATGGATTTTTGCCGTATTACTGCCACTGCCAAGATGAAATTAAATTAATCCAGTGTGTGAGGAGGCAGGAAGAAAGCCCTCCACGACACGGCAGGGATCTCGCCTGGTTCTTTTGGCTGAGCCAGCAACGAGATGAAGCTGAGAAGGTCTGTGCTTCATGACGGCGAGGACCTTGAGGCATGCTCACCAACCTGCCTGGGTTACTCCAGCCCCACGAGTTCCTTGCAATTGTGCTGAGCCAGCCCGAGCAGCTCTCATTGTGTAAGAAAAAATACCCACAAACGTGATGTGTATACATCGCCTGTTTTTTATATCTAGAGAGCATGTTACGGCCCCTAAGCAGGTCCTTTTCCTCTTCCCGGCCACAGCTGAGTTAACCCCCTCACCTAAGGACGTGTCTTGCTATCTCCGCTCTGGGTTTTGCTGATGGAACAGTGGTATCTCCACGCCGTTGCTTGGCCTGTACCGAGGAGATGAGGAGAGCAACAAATAGGGCTTGCACGTGCTCCTGAGGCTTGTATTTCCCAATGGAGAGCTCAGCTCCGAGTCCTGGGAAACCAGGAGGATCCTTCAGTTTGCCAGAGCTCAGGAACATGAGGGTGAAAATCTGTGCTCCGCTCTTGGTGCTCTTGTATCCCACAGCCTGGGGTGACATGGGCCAGCTCTGCCATCCTTTTGAATACCGAGGGTGGCAGCGTGTCCTCCACCCATCTCTGCCCAGCTGTGCTCAATGTGGAGCCCTCTCCCCAAGCCATGGGAGATCTTGGGCTCCTGAGGAGCTTGCAGGGCTTTCAATGCTGTCAGCAGCCCTGAATGGCACATGGCATTTTCTGTCTCTGATGCAGCTTTTATTCCTGGAGCTTTTATTTATGGAGCACAAGTGTGATGGGAGCGGCTGAGGGACCTGGGGGTTCAGCTGGAGAACAGGAGCTGGGGGGAGACCTTCTGATCTCTGAACTGCCTGAAAGGAGCTTGGAGCCGGGGGTGTCGGGCTCTGCTCCCCAGGAACAAGCACCAGGAGCAGAGGAAACGGCCTCAAGTTGCACCAGGGGAGGCTGAGGTTGGATGTGGGGAACAATTTCTTCCCCAAAGGGCTGTGGGGCATTGGAACAGGCTGCCCAGGGCAGTGCTGGAGTCACCATCCCTGGAGGGTTGGACAGACTGACATGAGATACTCAGGGACATGGGGCAGTGCCAGGGCTGGTTTATGATTGCACTTGGTCACCTTGAGGGTCCTTCCAACCACAATGATTCCATGTGTGCACTGCGTGTGCCTCCCTGCTTGCTCTGAAAAGCCTTGTTTCTCCTTGTGTCCCCACTGCTCATACCTCTGCCTGGTGAGCCACCAATATCCCCCCATCTCATCCTGCATCAGTCTTGCTCTGCTCTCCTCGGGCATGGCTCTGGCACAGAGAACCTTTTTGGAGGTCCCAGACCTAAAACACCCATTTGCAAAATGTGGAGAGAGCCAAGCTGCGGGCACGACAATCATCACCTTTCTGTCATCGGCCAGGCAAGCTGACTCCAGCAGGAAGAGCAGGAGCAATGCAGTTGAGTAAATGGGCCACCCAGCAGCTGTTGAAAGAGCACCTTGGGCCACATCCTTGCTAGGACAAGCCTCAGGAGTCCCACCTGGCTGGGCCAGCGGGTGAGCAGGTACCGAATTCCACTTTGTGGGATGATCAAAGTGACAGTCCGCTCTCCCAGACCTCATTAGGGCCTGTAACGCAGAGGTTCCTCACACATCGCTTGCTCATCTGGCCGACACCAAATGATCATCCCTTATATGAAGCCTCCTCTTTCCCCCACTGTTCCATGCTCAATTGCTGGTAATTTCCCTGGCATGTAAAACCTTTGCAAAATTAATGTAGAGCACAGGTTTGCACCTTGTCACAAAGATGCAAAGTTTAATAAACTATGGAGCCAAACTGTTGGCTCCTTCGCATTAATGCAGGCGAGCAGCTGGAAATAGTTCTACAGAAGAAGCTCGCGGTAGGATGCCAGAGTCGGAGCACCCAGAAATTCCCCAGCAGCTGCTTTGCTCAGCTGCTGAAGTGATTGCCTCTGGAAACAGGGACTGTATTGAACAAACCGAAGAGGAACAGTGCCCAAGGCCAAAATAGATAAAAAGTGCATGTACAATCTTGCAGAGATCTAGGAACACATTTTTCATCTCCCTTGCTTCAACCTCCTGCATCTGCAGAGATTTTAAAGGTCAGCCCAGCCCATTTCAAGGTGTCACTGGAGTATCCATCAGCCCTAGAGCTTTCTATAGCCCTGTAGGTCAGGCAGGTCCTTTGGTTGGGGTGTAATCTTGTGTTTTGTGTCACTTACTTCAAGCAGCAGCTGTTGGAGCAGGGACTGCGTGGTGCAGCATGTTGGCTTTTACCAGGGGATGCAGGGATAAACCAGAACATCCAAATCACCGCTAAACACATGCCTATAGAAATAGATATTTACTGAAAGAGAAGAGAGATGCTTTTTACCACTGAAGCTTTCCTGTGCATCTTAAAGCAACCTCATTACCTTACAGACTATGTCCTTTCCCCAAAATCAGACTGCTCCACTCGGGCCTGCTGAAAAGCATCTTAGGTTTCAGGTACTGAGGAACCAAAGTGAAATAATCGTGGGTTATCAGCCCAGCTGCTGCCTTTGCGGCACGGGGGCACTTTCACAGAGGCAAGGCGGGTTTCGGAGTGGGGTTGGCAGGAGGAATGTGGTGTGAGCTGTGATCGGCACCGCGGGGCCGGGTCTCTGGGGAGGGAGGGCAGAGATCTGTGGGCTGTGGAGCCTCCGTTCTTATTCCTGCTGTAGGATCCACCCACTGCCTTTAATGATTCATATCACTCACTTGTATCGCTTAACCCCTTCTTAAAGCAGGCACTTAAATAATTTCCAGTCTTTTATTTCACAGAATCCCAGCTTGGCTGGGTTGCAGGACCTCTGGAGACCCCCCAGTGCAACCCCTGCTCACGCAGGGTCACAGAGCAGATCACACAGGTGGGTCCAGGGGGTTTGAATGTCTCAGAGAAGGAGACTCCACACCCGCTCTGGGCAGCCTGGGCCAGGCTCTGGCACCTCCCAGCAAACAAGTTTCTGCTCATGTTCAGATGGAGCCTCCTGTGTTTCAGTCTGTGCCTGTTGCCCCTCACCCTGGCGTTGGGCACCACTGAACAGAGTCTGGTCCATCTTCTGACACCCACCCTGAGCTACTGATCCCATTGATCAGATCCCTCTCAGCTTCTCTTCTCCAGCTCAACAGCCCCAGCTCTCTCAGTGTCTCCTCAGCACAAAGATGCTCCAGATCCCTCAGCATCTTGCTGGACTCTCTCCAGTAATTCCTTGTCCTTCTTAAACTGGGAGCCCAGAACTGGACCCAACTCCAGATGTGGCCTCACCAGGGCAGAGCAGAGTTGGGGGAACAACCTCCAACCTTCCTTGACCTGCTGGTCACACTTTTTTTAATGCACCCCAGGTTACCATATTTGATCATAGTTCCTAGGCCTCATTTCCATTAATGCCCCAGCTGGGAAGGGACTGGTCCAAGAGCACAAAATGGGAAGAGTCATGTGGGGTGGGGTGGGAACCCATGTATGGACACTGGTTTCATGTCCTCGAATTGCTCTCTTGACTTGCTCTGACAAATCACATTAGCACTGTTGTCTCTGAGGCTCCTCGTCCTTCTCTGGCTCTGTGCTGGTAAATGCTTCATTGCACACCCAGCCTTGGAGTGTGAGGTTTCATAGCATCATTTAGGTTGGAAGAGACCCTGAAGATCATCAATTCCAACCATAATGAACTCCAATACGTGTACTGAGCTAAGCACAGGAACGCATCAGTTGCCTGTGGTTCTGGGGCCGGTCTTGGCCACGGGCAGCCCGGCAGCAGAAAGCAAACAGTAGGAACCCAGTCTGGTATTTTCCTAAAAAAAAAAAGACTATTTTTAAGTTTATGTTGTACGTGCTTGGCACCTCAATTGTGGTGTTTCACTGCCTGGCTTTGGCAATAATGGCAACATCTGAAAATTCAGATGGCAGCGGGGTGTAAATCTTCTGCGGGGAATCTCTCAGTATTAGAGTTCCCCTGAGTTTAGTGGTGTCCTCGTGCTACCCGCCGTCCAAATACTGCAGAACGAGTCGAGCTGGGTGTTTCCCCAAGTACAGAAAGTACAGAAGGCATACATAAGCTTCTTAAAAAGAGGCCCAGTGATCTCTGAAGGGATCAATTCATCTGTGTTCAGCTTCACTGTGACAGTTCAAATGGTGGAAAAAATTATCCTCGTCTGGAAGCAGCTTGAACATGCCTAATTTCGGGAGCACGCTGCAAAAGGCCCTGTGAAGAATGGCTCCTGCGGAGGGAAGAGGAAGAGCCCAGATTAGTTAGAACTGTCTAAGCAGGAAGGGTTATGGCTGGTTTTTGTGACTGATTATCATGCACAGCATGAGGGTTTATTGTGAGAGCTCGTGCGCTTCTCTTCTCCCCGCTGCCCTTTGCACTTGCAGGTTGTGGCGAAGTGACGGCTGTTTCAGCCGCGCTTACCAAGCACAGGCGGCAAATCCCGGTTGCTCGGCAGGATTTGTCGCACCAGGAAAGATGTCTGGGTTTGATAGCGGCCAGAACACAGCCCAGGTCATGTTTCCCTTTGTACTGGGCAGTACTTGGGGGCAGTTTTGGAGCCTTCATGTCAAGAAAGGCCTTGAGGTGCTGGAGCGAGTTGAGAGAAGGGACCGGAGCTGGTGAGGGGCTGGAGCACAAGTGTGATGGGAGCGGCTGAGGGACCTGGGGGGTAGAGGAGGTTGAGGTTGGATGTGGGGAACAATTTCTTCCCCAAAGGGCTGTGGGGCATTGGAACAGGCTGCCCAGGGCAGTGCTGGAGTCACCATCCCTGGAGGGCTGAACAGATAGAGATGAGGTTCTCAGGACATGGTACAGTGCCCGGGCTGGGGGAACAGTTGGATTCAATGATCTTGAAGGGCTTTTCCAACCAAAGTGATTCAATGATTCTGTGTGGCGTGGGGAGGAGCAGGACAGGGTCTCACGAGCAGCATAGCAGGACACAGGGACAATGGCAACGCGCCTCTGCTGAGCGTGTGACACCCATCCCAGGCCCTCTGCGATAATTCATGATGCCAGGAACACGTAGGGAAGCTCAAGGAGATTGTTTTCTGGGTTCTGGCATGCATTATTTGGCTTTGTGGATCGTTTCTCTCACTGCAGGCTTCAGCATTTCTAATAGGATTGAGCTTTTCCCCCTAATAGTCATGAAAAAAAATACCCTCCGACACTTGCTTGAAATTGGAGTAAGAAACATGGGACAGGCTGGAGAAACATCGACGTTTTGCACTTAGTAGTAGACAGCAAGAAGCTCTGAAAGGCAGAATAGATTAACACAATGATTTTAAATACGGAGCCCATAACAGGGAGACAATTAAAACATTCCTTCTAGTCGTGTGCGCAACATCTGGACAAAGTGCAGGTGGAAGAAATCTGTCTTGCAAAGGAGGAGACAACAAAAAAAGCAAACTTAGTGGCGTATTTCTTTTAAAACTGCTTCTTTCTTTGATACGTACCATATGCTGGATGAGAAGAGGGAGGCAAACATGCCGTTTGCACAAAGTGTCTGCAAAACCTGAGTAAATACTTTTAGCAGGGGGACCCTGTGTCGCTGTCCCCGTGTCCCCAGGAGCCACGTGTGTCCATCCTCACCTCCCTTTGGCTGTCCTCAGGTGGGAAGTCCAAAACGTGCACCTTGCTTCACCACCCAGGCAGAGCTTAACGTTTTAATCTCAGCTTTGCGGACCTGAGGAGCCAAAGGAAAAGCATGGTCATAAAAATAGATGGCCATTTGTAGCATTTTAATGAAGGGGATGGATGCGGCCGCCTCCATCTTTAGCAGGTGACCGTTCCGCTTTGCTGACGTGACCTCGGGAGCGTGGCGGTGCCTTGTGATGGGCTGGGTTGCCATGGCGACTGCCGGGATGGCGTTGGGAAACACACAGCGAGGTTGTGTGCAAAGAGACTATAGGGGCCTTGGGAGCGTAAAAATTAAACTATACCAAAGTGGTATTTGTGTGGAAGTCAGGGAAGTGAATAGGAAGTACCTGCGTTCATCAGAGAGCTGCGGTCTGCCTCGGTAGGTGGAGGTGGGATATTGCAAGACGATGTGTTGGGTTAACTGTGTTTTGGGAAGTGCTTTGAGCAAGTGGTGGATCATAGTTGGGTTGGGGATGGCCAGCTCAGCTGGAGATGGGCTGGTGTTTTTATTAAAAAAAATTATTAGACCTGTTCACTGTTCTCTCCAATCACTCCTTCCCTTTTTCTTTGCATGTCTTGCCCCTCACCCTGCCAAGCCGTGTTTTTTCTGGCTTCAGCACCCCTTGTCTCTAAGGATGGGCCTTTCTGGCAGACAATGCCAAACCACCCTGCAGCCCTTTTCCAGAGGACCAGAGCAGGCCTGGCGTGTTACCGGCACCGTCTGCTCCGCCAGGAGGGGCAGTGATGGGTTTGCGGCGCCTGGACAAGGTTTAGCAGACTTAGCACAGAATTTTGGTGCAGCAGCGGGAGCCCAGGTAGGGTATAGAACCATAGAATCATTTTGGTTGGAAAAGCCCCTCAAGATCATCAAGTCCAACCGTTCCCCACCCCTGGCACTGCCCCATGTCCTGAGAACCTCATCTCTGTCTGTCCAACCCTCCAGGGATGGTGACTCCAGCACTGCCCTGGGCAGCCTGTTCCAATGCCCCACAGCCCTTTGGGGAAGAAATTGTTCCCCACATCCAACCTCAACCTCCCCTGGCGCAACTTGTGGCCGTTTCTTGTCTTACCACTCATGAAAAGAGACCAACACCCTCCATGCCGCAACCTGACATAGGTTGGTGTGAAATCCCTGACCAGCCTTCCTCACCACCCATGTTATTTATTTCTAAGTGTGTATTTAGAGGTGGCCTCGCCATTTTCGCACCCGTGATTTACCGCATAGTACGCACAAGGTCTTGAATCTTTTCGTGTCGCATCCTCTCTGTAGAAAGGAGGAAACAGCCTGGGCTGTTTTCTTGCCTCAGATGTCACGTTGTCAGGAACATCCTTGGTCCTGTTTGCTTCCACTGTTACCCAGAGGTGCCGTGATCCCGCATTAGAAGCAATAACCAGGGATCAGCTTTGCCGGGGTTCGACACCAGCACATCGCGGCGCTTGGTGTTGATGTGAAGCCCAACTCCTCATGTCCAGTGTCACCAGGGCTGCGAGTATCCAGCCTTGTGGCTCAAATTCTTCCCAAGGGCTGGCAGGACAAAAACACCGACAATTTGCAACCTTTCCTATTCCATTTGCATTGTGTGGCGGCTGCCACAGCCAGGCATGAGGGTTTGCAGGGTTACAAGCAGCATCTTTGTACACTGAGAAAGGGCTTGGCTGGAAGAGGCTGTGAGTGCTCATGAAAAGCAAATGCACCATTTCTTCCTCCCTTTCCATCTCCCAGAACCAATATACAATTCTGACAAATCAGCCCTGAATGCAAATCCAATAAAGTTAGCATAATTGTCTTTGTTACGAGGAGCTGGAACAGGCTGCTCTGCATGAAAATCAAAATAATAAACCGCTAAAACATAATGCAATTGGGTGATTGTAAACCTGGCTAAGCGGCCCCACAAAGGTGTGGGTGTGGGGAGTGGAGCTGGGCAGCTCCCAGCGCCTTTTTTTAAGCTTATTGGTGATTTTTAGAAGAAAACATGCAATGGAGGGAGGGGCAGGTTGTTTTCATGTATTAATATTTAGCAGATGAAGAAGTAAAACCGAAGCTTTTCAGGATCGCGAGAAACAGCGGCGAGATCTTGCTCCTTTTTGTGTTAATTGTGTCTGATTTTCAGAGATGGCACAAACAAGCGTTGCAAGTAAAACAAATCAAAATACTCAAAATATTTTGCTTAGAAAACACTGACACAAAACCAGCTTCAAAATAAACAATTCCGTTAACATGAATCTGAAAAGATGCGGTGCGAGCGAGTGCTAACTAACGTTTAGGTAGTAAAAGCGTTCACTGCTTTTTCCTAAGCCCCAGCTCTGAGAGTCCAGAGGATGCGGAATTGTGGCTTTTGTTAGGAAAACCCCACGCAAACACAAAAGCTCATTATGGAAATCCAGCAAATGAAACAATCCTGCTGCGATGCTGCGAGAGCAGAGGCGGTGGCTGAGGATACACCAGGGGTCTCCCCCTCTAGAAATAATGGCTTTTAACAGGTTTCCCCTTGCACCTCAGGGCTGTGAGGGTGATGTGACCCGGGGAAAAATTCTGGCATTTTCTCCTGCCTTTTGCTAAACAGGAGCAGCCCAAACCTCCTGCCCCAATGCATCCGGCCACCCCAAAATTGCATTATTTTACAAGCCTGCAGAAACTTAGGAAGCAAGGGAGCAGGACTCAGGGCGCTGGAGGAGCCCAGGCAGAGCAGTTCGCTTCCTTGGGAGAAATTGATTTTCAAAGCTATTGATGTTGCTTTTGAAATGCAGCCTGCTGTTCGCCGGCATTTAGATTACCTTCCTTTCCACACGCCCGCCTTTGTTGTTTTAACATCAAAGAATCGCTGCCTTGCTCCGCTGAGAAACTGCCTTTCCCCTGCTATTCGGGGTGTTTGCACCTGGGGGTGCTGGGGTTGGGTTCAGCTCCTCAGGGGGATGGCGGCACGTGAATGATGATGAGGATGGGGCTGAGAAGATGTCAACACAGAATCCAATGCCAATCCAATGCCACAGAATCCAGTGGGGTTGGAAGGGCCCTGGAAAGCTCATCCAGTGCAATCCCCCCATGGAGCAGGAACACCCAGATGAGGTTACACAGGAAGGTGTCCAGGCGGGTTGGAATGTCTGCACAGAAGGAGACTCCACAACCTCCCTGGGCAGCCTGGGCCAGGCTCTGACACCCTCACCGGGAACAAGTTTCTTCTCAAATTTAAGCGGAACCTCCTGTGTTCCAGTTTGCACCCATTACCCCTTGTCCTGTCACTGGTTGTCACCGAGAAGAGCCTGGCTCCATCCTCCTGACACTCCCCCTTTCCATATTGATCCCCAGGAATGAGTCACCCCTCAGTCTCCTCTTGTCCAGCTCCAGAGCCCCAGCTCCCTCAGCCTTTCCTCACACGGGAGATGCTCCACTCCCTTCAGCATCTTGGTGGCTGCGCTGGACTCTCTCCAGCAGTTCCCTGTCCTGCTGGAACTGAGGGGCCACAACTGGACACAATATTCCAGATGTGGTCTCCCCAGGGCAGAGCAGAGGGGCGGGAGAACCTCTCTGACCTACTGACCACCCCCTTCTAACCCACCCCAGGTACCATTGGCCTTCCTGGCCACAAGGGCACAGTGCTGGCTCATGGTCACCCTGCTGTCCCCAGGACCCCCAGGTCCCTTTCCCCTGCACTGCTCTCAACAGAGTGGTGGGACACTGCAGCGGCCCCATCTGATGGAGTGCTGGGGTTTGGGGTTTTTCCCCTTCTTCAGTGCGTTTTCTTGGTCTCCTGTTGCCTGTTCTTCAGTCTCTCGGTCCCCATCTCTCGTAGTGTGGCTTTGGGTGGCCACACTGGGTTACCGTGACCCAGGAGGGCTCACGGAGCCCATTTCATGGGGATTGGGGTGCGCAGCCATGCAGCTTTGCTCCCGCAGCCCCGCGCTGCCTGAACAGAAGGTGTCGGGGGCTTTGGCAAGCAAAGCACGTCTGGAAACGACAGCGTCGGCTCCTTGGGCTTGACGTGGTTTCTTCTCCCTTCCCCCCGCCAATCTCCCGCTTCAACCTGTGCTCTTGAGGAGGCTTTAGAGCTCATCTGTGCTATTGTGCAAAGGAAACGTGGAAAAGGTTAAACCAATCCAAGTTGCTGAGTCTTTGAAATAAAAGAAGAGTCCCTCCTAGCAGGAGATGCGCCGAACAAAAGGGCTTCGGCAGTCGGCTTGATTTCAGCAGCTTTTCCCCGAGGATTCAAAGGGGTGACCCCGCATCCAAACTCCTGCGGAGAGCGAGCTGAAACCCCTTTGAGGTGAAGTGCATCTTTTCTTTCCCCAGTCAGCCTCCCATCATCTCTCTGGACAAGGTGACCTATGTCCTGGGTGGCCCAGGGACCCCTCTTCTC
The DNA here is from genome assembly GCF_036013475.1 of Columba livia. Classification (NCBI taxonomy): domain Eukaryota; kingdom Metazoa; phylum Chordata; class Aves; order Columbiformes; family Columbidae; genus Columba; species Columba livia. Next base: position 21,571,323 of record NC_088610.1, read on the forward strand.
CGAGCTGAATCAACAGGGGCCATCGGAGACCCCGGCTCGTTCTGGGGCGTTTTGCCTGAAATTACACCATTTCATCAGCACAAGCCGCAAACCGCGGGGTGGAAACCTCCACCGGGTTTAAGGTGCCTCGTCGGTCTGGATTGATGCTTCTGCCTCCGCGCTGCAAGGGGGTTTTGTGCTCGCAGGTGCTTCTGCACAAGCGCTCCCTGTTCTGGGTGGAAAATACGCACCCAGACAGTACCTTCTCTTTCCTATTTGCATAATTAAGAGAAATTACAGAGCGTTTGGCCTGCTTGTAGTATTTACATCATAAGCCTTGTGATATTTGTTTTTCTTAAATCTTCCCAGCGTGGCCCAGCAATCCCCCCTCCCAGCCCAGCCAAGCAAGAGGTAATTTCATTTGCAAGCAGTTTTAGCGAATGCCAAGGTCCAGAGCCTGAGCGATGGTGATGGACATCATCATGGACGCTTTTGCACTCTGTGTAAATAATTATGCATTTTTTTGGGGCGCAGAAGGTAGAAAATGAGGTCGAATGTGGCTGGGAACACCTACGGGAGACCTTGGCCTCTTCGCTGTGCCACAGACATCCCTGAGAGCCAGGGGAGCAATGTGGAGCAATAATCCCCTTTGTGAATCAATCCCTGGGTGTCTGGGACAAGGACAGTGTGGGACCTTGATCGCAGCCACAGGACCTGGCAGTGTTGCTTTCATAAAAGAAAATATAGGGATATATATATGTAGCTTTTAATCCTCTTAATTAGTTGCATTACTGATACTCTCTGGCGCTGGCTGGGGAATGGGAAAATCTATAATATAAGCTGGTTTGGCCTTCTCAGCTTGTGTCTGAAATGGTGGTGTCATTCAGAGAGAGGAGAGGAGAAAAACCCAACCACTCGCCAGAAAACATCCCTCTTCATCATCCCCGCACCGGGAAACTGGTCCCACTGGGCCGGCTGCAGTTTGTAACACCCAGAAACCATTCACAGTGAAACATACCAAGGGTCTAATGAGTGAAGAAGACTCTCTTTTTATTGTTTTTTTGCTTTTGGAGTAGCCTGATTTTCTTCCCTAAACCTTTGCCAATGACAGACACTCTCATAAAGCATTTTTATTGGATTTTCGAACAATTTAATTAGTGTCTCTGTGCGTGATGGCTGCAGAATTGGTGCAGAGCGCTCTCTGGGGACAGTAAAACAGAAGCGGTGGCAGCGTTGTACGTGCATGGGGAGGCCGGGTGAAACGGGGAGAGCTGAAGGACCTGGGGAGAACAGAGCTTGGCCGTGTGTCCTCCAGGGGCTGAGAAGCAGCATTGACATGTCCACCTGCCTCTTTCATGCTCTCTCGAGGGGTTTTACAGGGTGGCGAGGGTCCCATCCTGGTTGGGCTCCTGGCTCAAAGCTCTGGAGCAACCCAAGACAGAGATGCTTGGGTTGACGAAGATACTTGGCCTTGGGAGAGGTGTGAACGTGTCCACAAGGAGCCTCCAACATGTTGTTCCCTCTTCACCTCTTGCCATGGCAAAGGCGCCTTGAACCACTATAGGCCAGACATTAATAGCAATAAAGCTTTTGTTCACGGACCCGTTGAGCTGGGCCTACCCTGTTACCTCCCACCCCACATTTGAGGAGCAGAACACAAGCTTCCCAAGCCCCATCTGGATGCACTGAGACCAAGTTTCGGTGGTTGTGAACACCATCCTGGATGGGAAGGCTTCACGGGACAGACTTCAGCCCACACACGAACCCGCTTGTTCCCTCAAACCACCACGTCGGGGCTGGATGGGCCCAGGGAGGAACGTCCAGGTCCCTCCGCAGCCCATGTGTTGTGGGCCTGACAGCTCTATTTTTAAGTCAGTTTTAATTATTTATAGGGGTAGAGACACAAAGGGACCCGGGGTAGCTGCGCCGTGCCGAGGCAATATGTTTATGAGCTTGAATTCCAATTAATAGGCGGGGGCTGTCTGTTTTCCATCAGGGCAGGGCATCGGCCTGCAGATATTCTTTTATATGGGTAAAGTACGTGCTGTGTGATTCATTTCGGGCCCCGCCGAGTCGCGCGGGTTCCCGCGTCCCGGCAGCAAATCTGGCTGGCGTCCCAAATTTGGGGGCTCGCTGCACCCCGCCTGATACCCACATCCAAAAATACAGGAGATGAGAAGCAGGACAGGAAAGAAGGGCAGAAAACAAGAGGGTGAAGTCATGTATGAGGGAAGGGCTAATGGAGAGCAGCCAAGCCGAGTGCTTCCTGATGCAGGATTTGGGGGGATTCTGCAGTTTTGCAGCAGAAGTAGGCGCCTTGTGCCCTAAATCTTCTGCTGGCCAGAATTAAGCATTCCCTGGAACAAAGCCTGTTTATCAACAAGGCTTTGTGGACAAAAAGAGGTTTTCAACAAGGAAAAGTTAAAAAGATAGATTGTGGTTGCTCTGGAGCAAGGGAGGGTTTGCCTATGGAGGAGATGCATTTAATTTTGTCTGGTTTATTAACACAGCTTCTATTCCAAGCATAGGGACAGACCCTGGATCATTCTCACAGACCTGTTGCGGATTTTCCTGCCTTGCTTTTGGGGATTTCAAAAGAACGCCTGAAAGGTTTAGTCCAAGCTCAAATGAGTGTGAACCAGGCACTCAGCCCAGCCTGGTGCTTGATTTTGTGAGGCTTCGCATGCTCCATCACACCTAAATCCCCTGCCGCAGTGCTTGGGGCAGTTTTGCCTTGGATTCAGCCCTGTATTGCTTATATTTCTTCTTATATTTTTCTCCCTTTGCCTGGTAATGTGAAAGCAAACCCAGCATCGCTGCCTTTGCTGCAGCACTGTCTGCAAACCCAGCAACTGGGTGGCTTAGACTCAGCTTAAAAACCCCTGGCTTAGCTCTGGGTTAGTCTGAGCTGCTGGACTCAGCACTTATAAGGCATGTCAGCTCCTTTTGGAGGCAGATTCACCTCTTTCCACCCTCACACAACTAGTGGATTGCAGACCTGTTCCCCCTCCCAGTGTTTTAACTGGCATCACCCTTTGCTTTAGGTGGAGATTTTTGGGGAGCACAGAACAATTTCCCCCCCGTACAGTGGATTTGTGCTAGAGGAAGGGAAGAGAAGCCCCAAACGCTTTCATTTTGGTAGTAAAAAGTGGTAGAAATTGCTCCGTAGCAGCAAATCTGTCCCTGTGGGTATCCTCTTTGATGTGCAAAAAAGCAAGGAACATTTTAGCTGATCTCAATATTTTTAATTCTCTTGCTGATTTCCGAGCCCTCTTTAGCATGAGCTACCAAAGGATGGTAGATTACCCTGTAAAAGCAGTTTTGTTATTGTCTCTCTTAACCCCGGCGAGCCTTCAATTTCCTGCCATCATTTTTATTATGTCTTTCTTGCAGCTGGGAATGAACAATGAGCTTTATTAGAAGAAAAGGTGCAAAATGTAATAAGAAAAGCCCGTCCTGTATCGTGCGGACGCCCCCCTTGGGGAAGCGATGCGAAGGCTCCTCCGAAAGCCGCTGATGCTCGCCCGTCTGGACACAACTTTTCTCATTGGAAAGGTCCGATCAAAAATTTCCCAACGTTCTTTGTTAGTGTTTCTATCATAGGCTGATGCCTGTTTGGCAATTTGGTCAAGCCATGGTCCTTTTCCAAGCCGGGTTGTGACTCAGCTCTGCTCTCCCTATTTCAAGAGGAACGTGATGTTCTTTTTGCCCCTCCCTTCAGTATGCAATATATTCAGTAAGAAACAAAAGCGAAACTGCCAGTGGAAATTAAGCCCCCCACTCCTTTATTTCAGCATTTTCCAGAAATATAATCAATGTCTCTGTCATTAAGCTGTAAAGATAAATTCAGGCCCTTAAAAGCCTTCCCTTGCTCCTCCCCACATTGTTACTGCTGCTTCTGCATTTCCCACACAAAGCTCTATCAGAATATTTTGATACTGGGACCGAGCGAATGTCTCTTTACCGTCGCAGAATACTAAAGATTATTTTGCAGTGGAAATAGTCCGCAAACTTTACAGTTAAGCAACCAAACATGCCTAAATTTCAGTAGATATTTGCTCCTGATGTTCGCTGTATTGTTCACACACCGGTTTTATGTTGCCGGTAGTAAAGAATCTTTATTCCTTATATTGAAGATTTCGCTCCCTTTTGTAAGGGTTGGCCTTTATTTGCACCGGATTGACTCTCGATGGTACAGCTTGCTTATTCATCGAATGGCTGTTTCAGATAATTGTTCTGTTGCTATTAACACAAGTTCAAATGTTGTTTAATTGTGGGAATGTGCAGAACATTGTTGCCGATCGGGGTCATTTGGAAGCCGAGCTGAATACTGATGGGGTTGTAAAGGCAGCGTTAATGCACAGAGCTGCGCTCGTTTCCCTAACGTTTGATTTTTCATATCATTTAAAGATCTTAAAATAGGAGCTGTCGAGGTGTGTTGAAGGGCTTAGCGGAGGAAGATCGACTGGCAGGTATCAGACAGCGCGAAAGCCCCCGCTGTAACCGAGCAGTGGTTTTGAAGTAACAATATAAGGTAAAACGAACGTGCGTTTCAAGATAAAGGATGTTCTTTGGGTGGTGGGTGTTCAAACAGAACACAACAACATTTCTATTCAGCGTGCTGTTTAATTCGCAGTTCAAATAGATCCCGTATAATTGTAGCTTAATCCTGCTTGAAAACTCCCTGACAATTTGCAGCAGAAAACCTGAGTTTTATCGGGGAAATGTTTGCACTTTCAGACCTGCTCTTCTCCAACATTTGGTTTGCTAAAATCATCCAGCAACAACAAAAAACCCTCGACCGCTGTAAAATGCATCTGGAACCTGACAAACAGCTCAGAGTTGGAGCCAAGAAAAAATCAGCAGCTTCCGTCAGGTTTTTGTTTGCTTCAGGGCTTTAGGGGGAGGTGGCAGGTTTCATACACAATTCATAGTTGCCGGTTGCAGGGTTTGGTTTTCCAACACATAAGTCAACGCCGTCTCCTGAGAACTGGAACAAAGACAAAATAAATTCAGTTTCATTTATGTTTTCAGCGGAATAACGCTGCTTTTTCTCCCCGTTTCCCCTCTAAATACGTGGTCTAGTTCCACCTGAAGGAAACGGCCCTTCGTTACAGCGCCGTCACCATTGAACTTGCTCCCAACACCAAGAAGCATTTTTGTGGCCTAGCTCAAAATGAGAGGGCTCGATGGATGTGATTTTGTTTCTCCTTTTGTTTAATCTCCCCCTGCTTTTCAGCTTCTCACCGAAGCTCCTGGAAAGGACCTTTTTACTGTGAAGGATGAGCCCGAGCAAAACCAGAAAGGTCCTGCCATCCTGGGTTAGTCCCAAGTCTGTGTAGAGTTACCGTGGGGTGTTTTCCTCTTTTAGGACATGGTCTAGGAAGTCTGTGTCTCATTTCCCAGGCTTAATCTGCCAACCTAAACTCGGGCTGGTGTTGGGACTGGAAGCCTCCAGGCCATTGTGAAAATAAACTGGATTCTGCGTGGCTCAGATGGAAAACCTGTTGGGGTCAGGGCCATTGGGGTCTTGGTCCGGGATCCCTTTATGAGAAGGAAGGAAAGAAGGAAGGAAGGAAGGGAGGGAGGAAGGAGGGAAGGAAGGGAGGAAGGAAGGAAGGGAGGAAGGGAGGAAGGAGGGAAGGAAGGGAGGAAGGAAGGAAGGAAGGGAGGGAGGGAGGAAGGAAGTGTACCCATGTGTACCCCCGTACTTCATAACCCCATGGTCTTTCCCATGGGGAAAGTACTGCTTCATCCCTCCTCAAAGCGGAGATTAACATCTCTGGAGCACAGAAAGCCGAGTCTGCAGGCTGACACTTCCCTGTAATTGCCTCTCCTCTCCGTGCTTGCACAAGGACGACAGCATCTATCTCTCTTTAATTGTTTAGCTCCCTCACCCGTTGCATCACTGCGGAGATAAAGGGGCTTGGAAAAGCCCCTCAAGATCATCGAGTCCAACCATAACCCACCCCTGGCACTGCCCCATGTCCTGAGAACCTCATGTCCGTCTGTCCAACCCTCCAGGGATGGTGACTCCAGCACTGCCCTGGGCAGCCTGTTCCAATGCCCCACAACCCTTTGGGGAAGAAATTGTTCCCCACATCCAACCTCAACCTCCCCTGGCGCAACTTGAGGCCGTTTCCTCTGCTCCTGGCGCTTGTTCCAGAGCTGGTGTCTGCACCAGGAGCTTGTGCTGGTCTGGGAGTCCCAGCTACCAGTGAAAAATTGCAGGTCTTGGCTGGGGGAGGAGGGAAGGTGTCGGTTCTCATCTTAGAAGCGTGTAAACAAGATTAAATCCCCATGAATCGAGGAATGCTGATTGGGTTTATCTGCATGATGAAGGTAGGAACTTATTTCACAGTGCTAAGTGATACAGGTAATATTTCCAAAACAAAATCTCCGATTTGAAATCCAATTAGGGTTGCTAAGTAACAACGTAGTTAACCAGCCAATATTTGCTAAACCCAGGCTTTTGCAAGCAAGGCAACAGCTTCAACAAATTGCACTAACAATATATAAATACATTAATATTAAACCAAGACAAAAATACGTAGTTTACTGCAACACCGAGCCTTTCAGCAGTGCCTGGTAGGATTTTCCTTGTTACCTGTGTGATTTCAGGAGCTGGTGTAGTGCCTCCCACTTCCCTGGCTGGGGGGGTTGTACTTAAACTGGAGTATTGGTGGGACAGGGAAGGAATCTGTATATTTAGTTTACAAGGCGCTATTGATGAGTGTATATCTGACGTGCCTGAACTCATGGTCTGAAAAGTAATTTTGATGAAAAATAGTTGCTTAAGAATGCTCTTTAATTGTCAGCTGCTTCAGTATAACTGATGTCCCCCCGAAAGTTAGCGCAAGTTTTACTAAGGCGGGTTGTTTTTCAAGCCTGTTCTCAGCAGACACTAACGGATCTAAAAATTCCCTGTTCGGCTCCTGCAGCACCAGGCGGTTGGGATGGGTCGAGGTTTGCTGGGGACAATTGCACACCCCACTGGGACATCTAATGTGGGACCGGTCCTCTTGCTCCAAACCACCGTGGATCGACCTGCAGCACGAACCCCGAGTCTGCCGGGCTGTCCCCACCACCTCAAAGTCTGCAGAAACCTGGGGATGAGCATCTTGGGGTTTATTTTTACTCAGTTTTTCCATTTTAAGTGCTCTGTGGCCTTTCCTGCTTGGTTGGACTCCAGATTGGTTTGGGTAGGACTTGTCAAACGCTCTTCTCTGTGTCTGTGCCGATAGAAAAGCAGGATTTCCCCAGTAGAGCTGATGTGGGGCAGAGACCCCCTGTGCAATAAGCATCCTTTCTTCTCTTGTTCGGTGGCTTTAGGGCTTAAGCTTTGCTGTCTTCGGAGTGGGGAAATGCTCCATGGGGTCTGCAGCACTGCCCCACACCTCTGCAGCTCTTGTAGGACGGGTCTACAACCCCATCTGCTCTGCCATCCCATGATAAAAGAGAAAAGCCGTATGTGCTGGGCAGCTGAACTCTCCTGCTTTGCTGCAGGAGGCAGCCAGACCAGGATTTTCCTGGCTGACAAGATGCAGATAAGCTCTTCACACTTGGCTTCTGTGGGTATTTCCGTGGCTGAGCTGCGCTTGCAGCAATCGAAGATCCTCGTTTTGCTCAAGAGGCCTCTTCTCACTCCTGCTTTATCCTCCCCTGCCTGCTGCTTCATCCTCACTGCACAGGCTGGAAATCCTCTTGCATTCTTAAGGCTCCTTTGGGTCCCCACACCAGTGGAAGTCGGAGGCAGTGGCCTTTGGGTGATGTGCCTTCTGCGCGGAAACCTGCCGCTTTGCTTTCCAGAACGTTCATCCAGCAGATTGCTCTGTCTCTGCTCAAGGATCTTGCCAAATATATGGACTAGAAATGGCGGGAGCTGCAGGCTAGCTTTCTTCTTTTTAAGATTACATTTCAAGAATTCCTCCTTTAAATTGAAGGAGAGCAGAAAATCTTCCTTAGATCAGCCTGTCTTGAAGCTGATATCCAACTTTGCTACCAGCTTCCTCCTTGTGTGTGCAGTGCTGTGCGTTTGCTGTCTCTCCCAGCTCCTTAGCTGGAGGTAGGGCTTCCAAATTCCCTTTTTTGAAAGGGCTTTCCAGCTCCAGCACTGAGCCGCATGGAAAATCACCCTTTAGATAAGCGGAGCAGGAGAGCCAGTGCTGTAGCTGGTGGGAGGAGGCTCCTGGTTTGGCTCGTGCCCTCTGCAGTGATTTCTTTGTGGTGCTGAGCAGCCCAGGGACTGTCTGCCCAGGAGAAGGGCTGGGGAGGGATGGGAGCAGATGCCGACATGTGCAGAAAGAACTGGCTGAAAAAATACCTGCGTTTCCAGCCCTCTCCCACCATCCCTTTGATGGGGAGAGAGCCACAACATTATGGTAAAGGCCAAGGATCATTTTGTCCCTGATGCTTTTTTTTTTTTTCTCTTTTTGAATCATAGAATCATTTTAGTTGGAAAAGACCCTCAAGCTCATCGAGTCCAATCACTAACCCAACCCTGGCAATACCCCATGTCCTGAGAACCTCATGTCCGTCTGTCCAACCCTCCAGGGATGGTGACTCCAGCACTGTCCTGGGCAGCCTGTTCCAATGCCCCACAGCCCTTTGGGGAAGAAATTGTTCCCCACATCCAACCTCAACCTCCCCTGGCGCAACTTGAGGCTGTTTCCTCTGCTCCTGGCGCTTGTTCCTGGGGAGCAGAGCCCGACCCCCCCTGGCTCCAAGCTCCTTTCAGGCAGTTCAGAGATCAGAAGGTCTCCCCTCAGCTCCTGTTCTCCAGCTGAACCCCCAGGTCCCTCAGCCGCTCCCATCACACTTGTGCTCCAGCCCCTCACCAGCTCCATTCCCTTCTCTCAACTCGCTCCAGCACCCAACATCTGGAGCCTCTGGCTGCTTGTAGGCCAATGTCACAGCTGTATAAGCTTCCAGAAGCTGAGATGATGCTTGGAAGCTTCTCTGCTAGCAAACTGACTTGACTCCTGACTGTCCACATCACATTGTCTCCATCCTTCAGTAAATCAAAACAATTTCTATGGCAAAGGAGAAAGACTGTCCCCGAGTCTACCCAGCCCCACAAGCGAGCGTGGTTTCAATGGGGTGGAGGAGCAGTGTCCCAGCAGACCTGTGGCATTTCCACATGCAAAACAAGCGCCCAGGTGTCACTTCTGGCCAGTTTGTTACCCTGACACACGTGCAGCCAGGACCCCAGGGACCAGCGCATCAGGCTCTTGCCCAAAGTCAGCAGCAGCATAAAGCCTCGTGCCAGCCAGCTGAGACTGGATATAATGGAAGTAATGAACAGCGCGGCTTCAAATTAAAATAAAGCTAATGGAAAGGGCAAGGACCTTAACTGTCACTCTGATGCATCTCAACAGAGTTGCTTATACGATGCTGAGCTCACCAAGTCTGGGTGGCGTGACCCGCTGGGTCTGAGGCGGGTGTGCCATCCTAATGATGCTCACCTGCCCCTCCCAAGGGGAGCGGGGTGAAGGGCTTGAGGAAGGAGGGATCGAGGGCAGACACCTTTATTTAATATGCCATGACAATGCATAACTAAAGCTCTTTATCTGCCCGGATTTTGCTGAGAGGTGGCAGTTCTAGCGTGGGGCTGAGAAGTCTGTCCCAGTCTTTCCAATGACACTCTTTTAACTTTCATCCCCTTCCTGCCGCTTTCCTGTTGCTGTTCTCAATTTGGAAGTGAGTGCTTTGTCCCTCAAACAAGGAGGCAAAGCTGGGAGAACTTTACTGGATATTAGGAAACATTCATTCCTGGAAAGGGCTGTGGGGCATTGGAACAGGCTGCCCAGGGCAGTGCTGGAGTCACCATCCCTGGAGGGTTGGACAGACGACATGAGGTTCTCAGGACATGGGGCAGTGCCAGGGGTGGGGGAACGCTTGGACTTGATGATCTTGAGGGTTTTTTCCAACCAAAATGATTCTAATACTGGTTCTTTTTCCCCGCCTTGATAAGGCTGATGAAATCTCTCCCACCGTGGTATCCTGCCCCTCCCCACCAGTGTGGAGCTTTTCATCATGGGAGGGTGAAAAACAAATAGAAACTTCAGTTTGGTTTCCTTGCATGTCTTCTCCAAGCAGAGCAGCACAGCGGGTATGAGGCTGGTCTTCTCTCCAGGTCACCTCTCACAGCTGCGGCTTTGGTTTGCAAATGCACGTGGATAGCTTGGGAAGGAGTCTTTGTCAGGAGAGTGCTTTTGAGGAGGAAGGCTTTGTGTCTTGGATGCCATAAAACCACTTCTGGGAGCTTTGTCTCGCTCCTTAAGAGGTTTTGTTATCCAATTGAGAATTCAGCAAACACTCTCGTGCGTTAAGGAAATAGAGCCTGGACCAGCAGCACGTACAGGAGGGTGACCAGGGTGGGAAGAAATCCATTAAAGACCCTGAGTGTGAAAACTGCTGTCTTGTGATCCCCAGGTATTTTCCTCCTCAGAAATGCCACCACATTGCCATGTCCTTCTCTCAAAGGGGAAGAGGGGAAGGTGCTAAATGTCCTTGTGATTTGTTCAGATGGTTAAATCCCAGTACCAGCCTGTCAGGTTTTCCGTGTGGTGACAGATGGGGAGCTCGCTGGTTCCCCAGGTTCTCCCTGAGTGCCTTTACCCTTCCAGAATGCAACACGGATGCAGCAAAAATCAGCTTTAATCTCACCAAAATGCTTCACTGCGAGCCTCACTCTTGAGAGTGAGAAGCAAGGAGACCTTAACCTCCATTTCCCATTGAATGTGGTTTGGGGCCACAAGAGCTGAGGCTGGAACGGCTGCAAGGGCTGGACGGGGATGTACTGGGGCAGCTGTGTGTCCTGCCCCCAGTGTTGTTGTTACAGGAGGATCCAGCTTGGCAGAGCTGGGGCCAGATGTGGTCCCCAGCCCCAGCAGCATCACTGCATACAATACAGCTCTCCTGAAAGCTTTGTGCTGCGGCCTCCCTTTGCACCAGAAATCGCTGGGAAGGGGTTGTACTTGCAGGGCTGACTCAGTGCCACCTGTCCCCTCTGAGCCATTGTCACCAACCCACCATCATCTGCCTCTGCTTTCAGCCATCGGCAGGCTCCGCAGCGCCGGGCTGGGGGTGAGCGTGTCCTCGACGAGGACAGGGGTGTCCCTGCACCCCTGGCAGCCCATCGGCCTCTCCTGTCACTTTGCTGTCCCCCCCTGGGCTTAGCCCTCCTCTTCCCCGCGTCTCGCTGAGTGAGACAGGAGGGGAATTGAAACTCGGAGACCTGGCAAGCGGCATCGCTGAGGCCTCGACGGGAATCGATCCGTCAGTAACCTGAGCAGAAGGGGCATCTGCTGACTTGGGTGAAACGGCCTGATGATAAATTGGATTAGAAAAACCACTGGATATCGGCGCTTGGGAATGCAGGACGGTGGAGACTGTGTTAAGGGAGAAGTGGAATAATAAATGGCTCCTTCTCGGAGGGTTTGAGGTGCTGCCTTTGCAGTGTGTGCCGTTGGGGTTTTGCAAAGTGAAGTGAGATTTCTCTGGCCTTGCCCCTCAGAGGTTCCCAGTTCCACTGGGGCTGTGGCCTCTGGCTGTACTGGTCAGGGACCCTACACCTCGTACCTCTTTCGGGGGTGCTGCTGATAAATGAGGCTGATTACTGCGAAGGGTGAGGTGCAGGAGAGACACAAAGGTCTCTGCGGTTGATCGGGAATTGTGAAAGCAGCCCAGGAAATCGAGCTGCGCAGAACGATTGCTCCATCTTTCCTGGAGGAAAAAGGGGGAGAAGAGGCTTCCAAAACCCTCTCTCTTCTGTGAGTGCATCTTTCTCCAAAAAGCTGGTCTGCTGTGTCTGTCCGCCTGAGCAACTCGCAGGGAAAGAGGGGCATTGCCTGACCTGTCAAAATGCTTGTAATAGTGCATGGGAGGGAATTTTCTTACAAAGCAAACCGTAACAGCTTTGGAAATGTGGTCCAAGCCTCTTTGCAAGGTCTTCACTGGACCTCTGAGACATCTTCATGGTTGCTGCACCCAAAACCTCATGCAGGAGGGACACAAAAGCCAAAAAGAGCTGGTGCAGGTGAGACAGCTCTGGAAGGAGCCACACGAGGGACACATCAGGAGAGGTTCATGGCCAGGCTGTGGGCATCCCTTGCCACTTGGACCTGCACACATCTTTAGTTCAACGCAGCAAACACTTTTCGGCAACTCAGGTGTTTCCTGGAGGAGCAGCAGCTCCTGGGGCTTGTGCAACAGCCCTGTTTTGGCAAACTCTGGGTGCCAGCAAGGTGTATTGCATGGAGGGCAGGAGGGATCTTGCTGGAGGCCATGGGCAGGCTCAGGCTTCGAGAGGGGAGAGCCAAGGGGGAGGACTGAGTCACGCAGCATCGCTTAAGCTGATTCCCAAGCCCCTTAGAGCCTGGCTTAAGGCAGCGAAGCGATGCTCGTAGCAGGCGCAAGGAGGGGGTGCCAGGCGCCTGGGGTGGCCATCGCCCCATGGAGGGATCAGCACGTGGATAGGTAGAGAAATCAGAAAAGATGAATACATGTTGTGCTGCGGGAACAAGCCTCCCACGTGTGTTTCTAGCACAGCAATGTTCGCATCGGCTCTGTTTAATTCTGGGGTGCTTCTGCCTCTGCACAGTGACCCAGAGGAGCTGAGGATGGGACGCTCATCAGGAGACTCAGTGGAGCATAAATACCGCCCGCATGTGTAGCGAACCAATAGCCGCATGAATATTTAGCATCTGCTGCTCTCTGCTCGGCAAGGATTTTCATGCCAGGTCCTCCTGCTCCTCTGGAGATGGTGCGATTGGGTTCTCACAAGGGTGATGCTGCGCGGGGACGAGGGAAACAGCCGCTGCTGGGGACCGTGTGCCGTTGGGATGTGCCTTTCCGAGGAGGATGGAGACAAATGGCATCACTAACAGCTTGTGTGACAGCGGAGCCAGAAACAGCGAGGAACAGCTGGCAGCGGGCGCACGGCACCGCTGAACGCGCCGGGGAGCTGCGGATCTATAGAGCTGCGTGGGGAATGAACCACTAAGCTGCTGACAGTTCCCCCATCCATCCTGCCCAAAACGGGGGAGAGGAGGAAACAGGTTCAAGCCTTGTCCCTCCCAGAGGTGGGACAGGGGTGGTGACACAGACCGTGGGCATTGATCAGCTTGGAACAGCGCAATTGTAACGGCTGGTTGGAAATGCGATCTGGAACGGGAGGGATACAGCAAACATTGGAAGCGTGTTGAAACCATGAGACGCCTGGGGAAATCTGAAGGGAAACAGCGTAACATTTAAATGCGTAACTCTATCCGGACGAGTTGATTAAAATGTCACTAACTCCTAGGAAAAAAACAGGTCTTTATGCTGGCCCCTAGTACTACGAGCTGATCTGGAAAGATGTGGCTTGCAGAAAGGCACCTCCTGGGGAGACGCGGTGAGTAATTGGGTTGTGAACCGGCCCCAACGAGGCTCCAAGGAAAAATAACTGCGGTCCTTGTCCCTGTGAACAAGAGGGCTGGTGTGTGAGGTCAGGCTGGCTCCTGTCCCCTGCCTGTCCCCAGCACGCTCCCCGTCTCAGGGACCATCTGAACCCCCTTGCTGTGCCTTTCCTACAGCATTTCTGTAACCGTGCAGAGGCTTTATAAGATTTCTATGACTCGTTCATACTCAAATGAGTGTATAATGACTTCCCACCAGCTTGGACTGTGCTTGGGACTACATTCACCTAGCAAATTCCTCACCCACAGCAACCTCCTCTGCTCTGGCTGCTCGGCTTATGAGTGGACGGCCATCAGGAAACTTGGTTGCAGATACAGGTTTGCGGTATGAAACTCTTTCTGGCAAAGGCTCAAAGCAAAGGTCGTTAAGATGCAAGACACCTTCCCCTGGAGATTGAGTTTGCTAATTAAAAATGCATTAATAAATCCAGTGTTTTGGTCATAGACATATAGTGAAGGAGCTGTCAGGAGCTATTAAGTGTAGTGAGGAGGCAACACCAGATGAGTCAACGTCTTGAGCACAAGGCACGTGCGGGATCTGGGTGTCTGGGCCCGGCTTGAGAGAATCACAGAATCGTTTTGGTTGAAAAGACCCTCGAGCTCATCGAGTCCAACCGTTCCCCCACCCCTGGCACTGCCCCATGTCCTGAGAACCTCATGTCCGTCTGTCCAACCCTCCAGGGATGGTGACTCCAGCACTGCCCTGGGCAGCCTGTTCCAATGCCCCACAGCCCTTTGGGGAAGAAGTTGTTCCCCACATCCAACCTCAACCTCCCCTGGCGCAACTTGAGGCCGTTTCCTCTGCTCCTGGCGCTTGTTCCTGGGGAGCAGAGCCCGACCCCCCCTGGCTCCAAGCTCCTTTCAGGTAGCTGCATCCTCCCCTTGTCCCTGGAAGGACTCCTTGAGTCACCCACCGTACAGCACGGGTGGCTTAGGGGAGCTGAGCGAGCCCGTGAAAGGTTAAGTGGTGTCACTGTCTCCTGGGTTAACGATGTCCCCGGATGATGCAGGCAGAACATTATTTACTGAGGACACCAAGCAGGCGGTCGTTCTTTGGGAGAAAGTGATAAATCTTGTTACGTCTCAGTGATCCCATCACTGTTACTTACAGCGGCAGTGCGGGGCTGTGCTTGTTCCAGGGGCAGGGTGGTTGGGTTTTGCTTTTGTTAAAGGAGACAGACACGGTAACAAACCAAGCGCTGGGTTTTTTTGGCAGATATTCTAAGGAGCAAACCTTGGGGAGGCCAGGTAAGGTGCGAGTCCTTACGGAGGTGGAAGCGGAAAGGGATGAGGATGCAAAGACCAGCTGTTGCTTTGCAGAAGTGAGGAGCTTATTCACATACTGGAAGGCAGCAACATCATGGTTTAAACATGGGTTTAACAGCTCCTGCTCGAGGCTCCTTGAGCTTAGCAACAAGAACGTTCATAGAGCAGAGGCCGGGGATAAGGGGAAAATAAAGGCACCACTATCTGCAGTTGTACAGAAGAGTCCTACTGACAAACCAGAGCAGCTGTAAGCTCCATTTTCCTTAAACATGTTGAAACTTCCCTCAATTTGCCCCCAACCTTTGGTTTTATCCTTTCTGGGAGAGGTGACCTTGTCCTCCTTGGGAAGAGCCTTCTTGACTGGTTGGGAAGAGCATCTTTCTGTCTTGTCAGCCTACTCAAGCACTTCAGAAGGGCCATCGATAAATGGATTTTTCTTGGCTCAGGCCCTGCCCAGTTTAGTTCTTTGATA
Organism: Columba livia; assembly: GCF_036013475.1. NCBI lineage: Eukaryota > Metazoa > Chordata > Aves > Columbiformes > Columbidae > Columba > Columba livia. The sequence continues at coordinate 21,586,500 of NC_088610.1, forward strand.
ATTTAACGTGCCATTTCCTGATGTGCTGCTAAAACGTACAGTGCGAGAGGAGCCAGATCTTGCCTGCGGAGATGGGGGTCGCGTCCTGATGGGGGAGGGGACGTAGCGGCGTGTCGCCGAGCGCAACCTCTGCGGTGTCCAGAGAGGATTGTTGTTAATTGAATTGAAGAAGACAAATGGCCATTAGCTCAGTCTCCAAAGGACAATAACCGTACTAATAATGAAGCTGAACTCCCCAATACTGATCTTTAGTATCTGTGAAGTTATATAATTGATGGAATATCATTAAGTGAGAGGAAAACGTCCAAATATAGGGTGGGGAGGGGGGAAGGGAGTTTACAGAATTTGCTGAGATCTGATGCTTACAGCAACACTTCAGAGCCAGCTTTTCTGAAGCACCGAGACCTTTGAGTCTCATTTTTTATCCTCTCTTCTCTTTTTTTTAAAGACAAAATTACATTCCAGGCAATGATTGCAGTGACATTAAGCTCAAGTGATCAAAAACTGTTTTGCTGCACCAATGTCAGGCTGTCGAAGGGACAAGCGCCTGTGATGGATGTTTGATATCTGCCCATCTTCCTTGATACGTGTCCCAGGAGGAAGGCAGGGGACAACCTGCTCAGCTCAGCGATCCCCTGGCATCACCACGGCCTCTGGAGCTGCATTTCTCAAAGAGCTTCGGGTTGTGGTTGCAGGGGAGGGGATCACACTTGCTGCTGTGGGGCAGAAGGGCTTTTCTGTCATAATCAAACCTTTTCTTTGCAGGTTCTGAAGAAAACTTCGGGGGAGAAAAGCTTTCTATTATTCGCATCGAGGCAAGCAAACCATGGCACCATCCTACCGTTTGGCCACCAAGTCCCTCCAGAGCAAGGAGGGTGAACTGGATGCATCTTGGAGCTGCAGACTTGGCTCACAATGATGACAAATAGATAAATCCCCAGATGACAACGCAATTAATTACATTAATCATGCCCTGCTGACAGCCCCACGTGCTCATTGCAGGGCAGGCTGGTTGGTCAAAGGCACGTGGTCTCAAGGGAAAAGCCTCCCTTGTTGGTGCAGGGGGCTGCAGACATTTGTTGGGGTGCACAGGTAAATTTGCTTCCCTGGAAGCAAAAGCATTGCTGCTGTTCCAGAAACCTTGTGCATGGTCTTCCATAACAATCACGGTCTCGTAACTGCATGCTCTCCAATAACATCACCTAAGTGATTTCCCCCTAGGCAATAAGGTTAAGTCATGGGAAACAATTTCTATTTTTAATAACATTTTTGCTAAATATCCTGTCCCTGACTTTCCCCAGAGGCTCAGCATCCATCTGCAATAAGGGGGCTTTTAAAGGGCTTTAATAATAAATATAATACCGCCATTCTTTTATGCTTGTAACTATTCACGCTTGAGTGAATTCCCTGATCTTTTTATGGGTCTGTTGAAATATATCGCGCAAGTCAAGGGCAGGCCTGTTTTTAAGCTTCTTGTGTTCACCCTGCTTTAATTCTTTTTATCTCTAGGTAACAGTCTGGATAATGTGGTCCTGCTGTTGTATTTATCCACGTACAATAGCAGCCAAGGCAAGAGAGCAGCACGCAAGCCCTGCTGTCCCCAGGGAGGGATGAGCCCTGTTTTCCAAGAGGACTGGGACTACCTAGCGCTGTCTCTAGAAGATGGTAAGAGCTCCCATATCATACCAAGAAGTCCACCAGCGTCCTGGCTGGTACCAGCACTGGTGTGGCCAGCAGGCCCAGGGCAGTGACCGTCCCTGTGCTGGGACCTGGGGAGGCCAAACTGCAAATCCTGGGGGCAGTTTTGGGCCCCTCACGCCAAGAAAGGCCTTGAGGTGCTGGAGCGAGTGGAGAGAAGGGAACGGAGCACAAGTGTGATGGGAGCGGCTGAGGGACCTGGGGGTTCAGCTGGAGAACAGGAGCTGAGGGGAGACCTTCTGATCTCTGAACTGCCTGAAAGGAGCTGACTTTGATTTAATGCAAAGTTAAGGTTTGAGCTTGTGAAGATGTTTTACTGAGAGGGAGGGAGGAAAAGGTGGAGCTGAACATCAAGGTGGGAATGGGAGTGTGGAGAGAAGAGGATGGAGGGACCGTGACCACAGGATGGGGAGGGGAAGGCAGAGGATGCTCAGTCTTGACATCTCAGGAGGGGAAAGAAAAGCAACTGGAGGAGACAATGGGAACATGGGACATGTGAAGGCAGAGATGAAGGTGAATGGTCAGACGGAGATGAGGTTCTCAGGACATGGGGCAGTGCCAGGGCTGGATTAATGGCTGGACTCGATGATCCTGAGGGTCTCTTCCTACCAAAATGATTCTGTGTAAGTACTGCAACTCGTGAGAGACCTCACCAGCATGACCAAGGGCAGAGGGGCTTCAGTCTGCCGGATAGACACCCAACTTGACATGGCAGGGAGCTTTGGAGCCATCAGAAACATATTTTTACCCCATTTAGGAAAAAAATGCAAAACTCTCCTAAGTATCTTTTCAGCCCATCCCCATGTATGTCTTGCAAAGAAAAATGTTCCCTCCCCATTCCTTTTATTTACTCTTAGATTTCAAACTGCCTAGAGGTCCTGGAACTTTCTCCTCTGAGGTTCCTTTAGAGCCTGCTGAAGAAGCTGTCAGGGCCTTAGGTGCATTAATTGCCCTGAGCAGCCTCACCTGGGACCTCTACCCACCCATCCTCTGCCCACCGCTCCACCATCTTCATTTAAACTCAGGTCTGAGCCTTTAGGCCTGGCCTGAACTATCCTGTTGGTGTGTCTGTGTCAACCCTCCTTATCTGCTGCTGCAGCATCTCCATAGCTTCTTTCCTTGGGTATTTTTTTAAACTCTGAGCTGTTGCTTTGTTTCTCTGACCCCTTTCATCTCAGAGCTTTCTTCTGCTGAGCAGCCAGGCTTGTGTTTCTGCCCTAGATGTGTCTTTGCTCAGCTTTTCCTTGTGACCGAGCTTACATCTGCTGGAGCCAGGGAAGTCCTTGGCTGTCTCGGTGGCAGAGCCGAGGGAGTTTGCCCTCTGAGCACGACAGGCAGAAAGATGGGAATTTCTGAACTAATTTGCTGTAAACAATGATCCGTAATAGGTCACTTATCTCCTCAGCAGCTCAGCAATTAAATCCATCAGAGGCATGAGTGTAATTGGACTTCTAGCAATTAGCACTCACGAGTGCTGGAGGAGTCCGGAGGGCCCTTCCGGTGACTTCCATCGTACTGCTTTGGATGTTTCTTGTCTATTTGCTGAGCTCTTTGAGCCCAGGAATGCCATTTCCTCAACCAGGGGCAGCAGAGCACTCCAGGATTTGAGGTCTCTGGAACAGAAAGCCCCTAGGTAAGGGGAAGGCATGGAGGACCCTCATGATGATGGACCTTCATGCAGAGAGGGTGATCCAGGGCTGACTCCTGCTTAGCCCTGGGGTCTGCCTGCTACACTAAAGCAAGTGCTACAGAAATGTGTTTTCATTTTGAAAGACCAGCTGATGGTGGGAAGAAGGACAAGGAATTACTGGAGAGAGTCCAGCGCAGGGACACAAAGATGCTGAGGGGTCTGGAGCATCTTTGTGCTGAGGAGACACTGAGAGAGCTGGGGCTGTTGAGCTGGAGAAGAGAAGCTGAGAGGGATCTGATCAATGGGATCAATATCTCAGGGTGGGAGTCAGAGGATGGACCAGACTCTGTTCAGTGGTGCCCAACGCCAGGGTGAGGGGCACCGGGCACAGACTGAAACACAGGAGGCTCCATCTGAACATGAGCAGAAACTTGTTTGCTGGGAGGTGCCAGAGCCTGGCCCAGGCTGCCCAGAGCGGGTGTGGAGTCTCCTTCTCTGAGACATTCAAACCCCCTGGACCCACCTGTGTGATCTGCTCTGTGACCCTGCGTGAGCAGGGGTTGGGCTGCGGAGTCTACAGAGGTCTCTTCAACCCAGCCAGCCTGGGATTCTGTGGGTCAAAGCAGGGTCTGTTACTGGGGGTCTTGGTGGCTCAGCTGTGCTTTGGGTTCTCCTTGAAAGAGAAGGGGTCAGTTGGGAGTAAGCTAGAGACCCTTAACTGCTGCCTGGTTCCTGTGAGGTGTCACAGTGATGCTGGGGACCATCTTATGGCAAGTATCCCTGGGCCATCCCTGCTCACTTTTATGCTTGTAACTGTTCACGCTTGAGTGAATTCCCTGATCTTTTTATGGGTCTGTTGAAATATAGGACAAACTGTTGGAAGTTGGAGATGCAAAAATGCCACAAGTCACTAATTACTTGGATGCATCCAAGCCAAAACCCACCAGTGTGGACACCACTCAAGCAATTGCAGCATGGAACACTGGTCTGTCCTTCCTGCAGGTAAGAACAGGTTTTGCTCGTGCATTTGGTTTCGCACCAGGGGAGGTTGAGGTTGGATCTGGGGAACAATTTCTTCCCCAAAGGGCTGTGGGGCATTGGAACAGGCTGCCCAGGGCAGTGCTGGAGTCACCATCCCTGGAGGGTTGGACAGACGGACATGAGGTTCTCAGGACATGGGGCAGTGCCAGGGATGGGGGAACAGTTGGACTCGATGATCTTGAGGGTCTTTTCCAACCAAAATGTTTCTATGACACCCAAAGAAATAGAATCTCTCCCAGGTAAAAGAGGAACTTATCAGAAAACATAGATTCCCAAGAACTGGGACTAAGCAAGAAAAAAATTCAAGTTCTTGACTGAAAATGTTTCTAATCCCGGGTCAGAAAGCATGAAGGAGCTCTTTGAATTCCCAGTACAGAGCAGAAACTTTGCCAAGATCGGCCTTTGCCGGAGGAGTTTGGGCTGGGGCCAGCGTGGGCGGCTGGTGCCCTCCTGCTCAGCGGGTCTCTGGGGACATCTGCAGAGTGACTCGCTGAGATTGCCAGCAGTGGCCGCTGGTGGCAGAGGCTCTGAGGTGGCTCTGACCACTCACCTTGAAAATCAGGGACTTTCATGTCATTTCCAGTTGGGCCGTTAAGTATTGAAGCCCATAAAATCATTCATCCTGTTCTGCTGCGGCCTCTTCGTTCAGCCGCCCCCTCTCCTCCGTGATAAACTGCTTCATCCTATAGGGTTTGCCTGAGGTACTTTGGATTTCAGCCATATATATATTATTTTTATCTATCCTGCTATTTTGCTTGGCTTTGGAACATCCAGGATCACTCTTTTATCTGTAATTTTTACAGCGAGGAGGTGAATTAGAGGATTTTTATTTCACTTGTGGGTTTCCGTTCACTACTGTGTGTTAGAACCAAACCTTGCTTGAACACAATAATAATAAATATCCTTTGTCTTCCCCATTATAACGTAGTGATCTGCTTGCCTGTATGAGAGAACAGTTCTGCAATATCATCACCTGAAGTCCCCAATATCTCTGCCATATCCCAGTTAATTATATTGTGCTGCTGTTTCATATGGAGCCCAGTAGGATCATTTTGCTGCAAACATTATTTTAGGAGGAAAGTAGATGCTATTAAGTTTTACAAACAATTTTTTTCTAAGGGATCAAACCCACCCAAGTCTGGCTTTGTACAGAAGTCCCATGAGGAATCTGCGCTGCAGATGTACACGCTGGTGGAGCTGGCAGGATTTAACCAGAGAAGCACAAAACTTCTTTTTGATTGAAAAAGGAATTACTATCAGGATAGCAAAAGTGATAGTCATCAGTTATGGACTGTTCTAGGGCCATGTCTTTTCCCCTCTGTCCTGCCAAAACTAATATGATGGGTTTCACTGCAAAACAGATTAAAATGTGGTAATTCAAGGAAAAGAAAATGCTGTGGGTTTTTAGTGGAAACTTCGGAGGTGTCTTTTATTTTTGACAAACCAAACAGTCGCGTTTGTGCAGCTTTGATGGTACCACAAAGCTGAGCACATTTGGGGACCTTTTCCAGTGACACCATCTCCAGGGACCTGCTGGTCCTTCACTGTCTGCTGAGGTCCCATTTGTCTCATTCACGTCATTTTGCACTCTCCTGCATGTTCTTGTCATTGTCTGTTGAGGACAACTGGGTGTCCGCTCTCTGAAAAGTGGTTCAGGTTGGGCGAGCCAGGTGTGGTTGTGGACGTGTGGAGAAGCCCTTTCCACTCTGGTGGCAATGGTGGTGAGAAGGGGACACTGCTGACCTCAGGTCATTGAGGGACACGGGATGGACTCGGGGCATGTTCTGGGAAACCCTCTGCAAAGCAGCAGAAATTAAGCTTGGTAAGACCCGAGATCAACGGCAAGGCCCTCCTGAGCAGCCTGGCTTTAAAACTTGGTCCAGCTGAGAAGCAGCAATAATTACTGATCTTTTCCATAGCTTTTGTGAACAGCATTTCCATTTACATGCTTGGTCTGACCTTCCTCTCAGGCAGAATAAATAACCAATAAAATATTCAAAGAAGCATTTAGCATAGGTGAAAATTAACACTTGTGTCGGTGCAGGCAATCAGATTCTGGGTGGGTTGGGCACTAGTCTGGCAGCCAGGAGGTCCACAAACCCTTAGATCATCTGCTCTTCTTCATCACAGCCCTCCAGGCCTGCACTCATAGAATCACCAAAGGGTCTGGGTTGAAGGGACGTTCCCAGCTCCCCCAGTGCCCCCCCTGCCATGAGCAGGGACATCTTCACCAGCTCAGGTTGCTCAGAGCCCCATCCAGCCTGGCCTGGGATGTCTCCAGGGATGGTTCATCCACCGCCTCTCTGCCCAACCTGGGCCAGGCTCTCACCACCTCAAAAGGAGATGTAGGGGACATGGGATGTTCCTGCCAAGGCTGGGAGGCAATTCCAGTGCCTGGATGGAGCTGTGCAAGAGAGAAGTGGAAGGAGTACTCATATTAGCTCATTACGAGACAGCCTGAAACATAAGTGTGGAGGAATCTCCATTGCCCATGGAAGAAAAGAGAGATTTGCCAGCTCTGGTGGCTTTTGCTCCCTCTCATAAGGCAAAAAGTTTTCTCTTTGCAAAAGAAAAAGGCAGGTGAGAAACTAGATCCCACCACATGGAAATCAGGATGGGACAGAGAAGATATCAAGAATTCATTACTGAAAAGATATGCCAGGGGAGGTTGAGGTTGGATGTGGGGAACAATTTCTTCCCCAAAGGGCTGTGGGGCATTGGAACAGGCTGCCCAGGGCAGTGCTGGAGTCACCATCCCTGGAGGGTTGGGCAGACGGAGATGAGGTTCTCAGGACATGGGGCAGTGCCAGGGCTGGGGGAACCGTTGGCTCGATGATCCTGAGAGTCTCTTCCGACCAAAATAATTCTGTGATTGTTTGGCATGATGTCCTTTCATATTTAATCACTGCAGGTAATTTTTTAAAATAACAACAAAATAGTCTGTACTGCTAAGTCACCTAGGAGGTGGAGTGTGACACAGGCAGGAGTGGGGACATGACACATGCTCCCTCACTCTCATCCACATCTTGTTCCTACAAGAAAGGCAGGGGATGCTTGGAAAGAAAAAGAGTGGTATTAGTGTAGTGATGAGACTGCAATTGGGGAGGACATGTAGCAAATACACCATTCCAAATGCAGCCTCTCACAGACTGATTGGGAGGTTTGGCATTGAAACAGGGTCTGAGAACACCCAGTTTAGTCTTAAAAACCATCTCGGGCAGCCCGTGCTTGGCACTGCTCGGTGTTGGAGTGAGATGCAAAACTCAAGTCCATCATAAGTGAGAAAACTCTTGAGGGGAAAAATCTTATCTTAAAAAAGAAAAAAAAAATCAAATCCAGCTGTCCTTTTTTAGTCCCTGTGTCTAGCCCAAGGTCTTGCCGAGGGGATGGAAAACCAGTTCAAAAGCTGCAAGAAAAGGATTTTCTTTCATCAAGGGGGGCGGCAGAGCAGACTGAAAACGCTAAGCCTGTGTTTTGTTTGATATTCAAGCACTTCTTTGGACAAAAACGGCTTTACTGAGAGGATATGGATCACTTCTCCTGAGGAAGAAATGTTTGCCCCGGTAGGGAGGAGGTTCTCAGAGGAGTTCTCCCTTTTCTCTGGTTCCTTGGCTTCTCCTCCGTTGGATGGAAGGTGGTAGAGCGATATTTGAAGTCCTTGCTTGCAGACATAACTGTGACGGCCCTGCAGCCCACTGATCCCAACCCTGCTGTGCAGACTCAGCATCCCAGCTGGACCTTGAACCTGCCTGGTCACCATGGCCACGTGTGGTCACCTTAGCCCGTCTTCAGGTAGAAACCCCCATTTCTGAGCTCACAGAAGAGAGCTGACATCTGCAACACTTCTAGTCTATGCGAGCCATTGGAAAGTGCAAGAGAGCGTCGCCAAAAGTGCAAGAGAGCATCACCAATATGCACCCTGAGGGCACAAGGGAATCCCAGGGCAATTATTGTTAGTATTATTGTTATTATTATTATTTTCTTCTTGTCTTTTGGTTTGACTGAAAGTTTCCGAACAGTGCTGCCATTCCTTCCCTCAGCTCGTGGCACCAAGCTGCCTGTTTGCTCCGGTACAGCAGTTAGGTTATCGATTCTCTCCACCACGGAGGACATGAGAGCTTTCTGCAGGTATTTATTTCAAGGATAGCCCTGAACCCTACAGCAAGAAAATCTGAGCTCTCTGCGCAGGTACAGGTTGGTTTCTGAGAAGCAATGGCCTGAGTAAGATCGCAGTGGTAATGCTGAGCTTGCTTCAATCCCTGTCTCGATCAGCCCTGTCCTGGGTGAATGAAGAATTTATTCTTTAAAAGGTTTAGGCATTTAATGTGGCACCACTTTGACTAGGGCATCAGGACACTTAATAGATTGGGCCAAGAAAATCGTCCTGCCTGAAATTGCTGGGTCGTTCTTTGGTAGGGTTTTAGGAAATGTTAACGTGGGTTCTCGGAAGAGGCAGCGCGAGGAGATGGGAATGCTGAAATATTCCGAGAGTCCGTTGTCAAACAAGGCACGAGGACTTTGCCATGGAGAATATCTTCTCTCAACTAAGCCAGATAACGCCAGAATAAAAAGTAGCTATTAATATTAAAGTCAAGTGTTACCTGGTGCTGTAGCTCCCACTGCATTCAAATGCTCTCAGAAAGCACAAAATTAAGAGGGATCTGTGTGGCAGCTGGAGCAGGAAATACCCCAGTTGGCCCAAGGATGAAACCGGAGGCAAAATATCCTGCTGGTGCTCTACCAAAGTGCATTAATTACAAACCATGGCTTTCTGAAAAAAACAGGCATTTTTGTAATACTAGAGTTGAAATATGAAGGAGACGGATCTCTTGACAGAATGATAATTTTCACTATTTTGGGGCAGGGGAAAGGGAGATAAACTAAAAAATGCCAATAATTAAGTATATTACATTTTTTACAACTTTCAGGTTTTTCTTCCCAAGGATGACAGCATCCCCAGCACTTCACCCAAACAGTGCCAAGTAAGTGGCTTTATTGCCCCCCTGCCTCAGTTTCCCCATGAGAAAACTTGAAGTAATGGGGACCAAGTTAAACCGGTGAAAGCCGCAGTACTTATTGTCAGCTATAAACTGAACAAGTTGCTTATTTCGAGCTAATCCACACGTAATATAAAAGGTCACTCTGATTGTAAAAGGGAGCTGCTATTTTTAGGCTTAAAGATTATTATTAAAGTGGAAATGGAAAATAAGCTGAAAGGAGGAATTGAAAACACAATACAAATGTTACCCATATTTCACTGAAAACAAGAAATTGCTTGAGTCTTGACAGCATCCTTCCTCCTACAAGGATGGATTTTTATAACGGCACATTATTAATAGTCACATCAATGCGTGACTCAGAGGAGAGACTATCTGGTAAACAGAGGCTGCTTGGGTTATTGCCATTTTACCTCAACTTTATTTCTGTTGGACCAAGTATTTCTACCAGTTTGGGATTTTTCTCTTTTCCTTGTCAATGAGGATGTTTGAAATCGTTTCCACAGAAAGGCCCATTTGTTCTCGGCACGAATGTTTGCAATAAGTCTATGGCGTCCACAGAAACAAGATCCTTTTCTCCATGTAAAGCCAAAAATATCTCGCTGGAGATGGAAAGGTTCGATGTGATGATTCAGGAGGGTTTTAGTGTAGATCCGTATGTCGCTGGTCTCCTCAAATATGAGATGTCGGAGCAGAAACATCCACCCTGAGATGCCTTTGGGGGAGATGTTCTGCTTCGGGGGATTTCTCTTATAACTGAAATCCTTCCAGAAACCTAAACACAAGTTAAACTGACATCTCTCAAGATTTTGGGGGGTAAACAAGCTTTCCTTTTGGAAGGAGCCAGCTCTCCATGCATGTCCTGGAAGCAAGGTGTTAGAATGGGCAAGGATGGCTCTGATGCAGAAGGTGCCAGATCCAGGCCCTGGGTCCTGGCTACCCAAATGCTAAGCCAGGACTGCCAAGAGCAGTAAAACCACGCTTGCTATTCAACTTCTTTATCCTGAAGTGCTGGCTGAGCTCAAGGTGTTGCCCCGTCCTTCCAGCAGCACTCAGTACAGATTTCTTTCAACACAGGAGCCATAACCGGCTGCTGCAAATGTGATCTGTAGGAGTTCTGGAGAAGGGTTTTTAGAGACAAAGATCATAGAATCATTTTGTTTGGAAGAGACCCTCAGGATCATTGAGTCCAACCGTTCCCCCAGCCCTGGCACTGCCCCATGTCCTGAGAACCTCATGTCCGTCTGTCCAGCCCTCCAGGGATGGTGACTCCAGCACTGCCCTGGGCAGCCTGTTCCAATGCCCCACAGCCCTTTGGGGAAGAAATTGTTCCCCACATCCAACCTCAACCTCCCCTGGCGCAACTTGAGGCCGTTTCTCTGCTCCTGGCGCTTGTTCCTGGGGAGCAGAGCCTGACCCCCCCTGGCTCCAAGCTCCTTTCAGGCAGTTCAGAGATCAGAAGGTCTCCCCTCAGCTCCTGTTCTCCAGCTGAACCCCCCAGGTCCCTCAGCCGCTCCCATCACACTTGTGCTCCAGCCCCTCACCAGCTCCATTCCCTTCTCTCAACTTGCTCCAGCACCTCAAGGCCTTTCATGAGGTGATTCCCGCTGCCCCTCTGGCTGCCTTTTTGAACCCTGAGGTGATCTTGGTGCCGCCATTTTGAGCCCTGAGCTGAGGGGCCCAAAACTGCCCCCAGGATTGGTGTTTTGGCATCCCCAGTGCTCAGCACAGGGACGGTCACTGCCCTGGGCCTGCTGGCCACTCCAGTGCTGGTACCAGCCAAGACTCTGGTGGCCTCTTGGCCACCTGGGCACACGCTGGCTCATGTTCAGCCGCTGGCACCAACACCCCCAGGTTCCTTTTTCACCAGGCGCTTTCCAGCTGCCCTTCCCCAAGTACCGTTGCAATAAGAAACTTCCTCAGGTGCCTGACGCCAGCATTACCGTGGGGTTTTTCTGCTCTTGAATAGCTCCTCTCGTGCCCAGGGAGCCTTGTGCTTCCACGGGCAGGTGCAAACCCTTCCTTGGCGAACCCATTCGGGGGCTGATTCTGCAGAGCCCCGTCCCCAGCTACAGCGTTTCCTGCTGCTGGTAATGCCGCTGCCTCCTGACGTGATTAATGGCGCTGAACCCCGAGCTGGAGCAACAGCTGTTGCCGAGATCAGGCCTCCAAATTAGGTGCCATATAGCAACGAAACAGGAAAAGCCCCCAAATCCAGGGAGGCCTGGAAACAGGGAACTGGTTCTTGTTTCTCTGCCCTGGGGTGTAAATCCGGATAAATCTGTGCAGGGGTTTTTATTCCTCCCTGGCACAGGCTGCCTGTGCCGCAGCGTTTCCCCTGGAGCTGCAGAGCTGTGCGCAACTCAGGGGTTTGCCGAAAAAACACCCCCAAACAGGTGTCATTTCTGCTCCTGGATGTGAATACTGCGAGCTGTCATCTTGGCTTTCTCTCTTTTTTTATTATTACTATTATTTAAAAGACAGAGAACAAATAAGAGAAAATGAAGTGCAAATAACGACTAGCAGCACTTCCAGCCCAAATATTTGCTCACGTAATCATGTGGCAACTTTGACGACTTGCGAATGGTTCTGGCGCTGTTTGTAATGCAGCTTGACCCAAAGATGGTCAAGATGCTCCATCTCCAGTGTCAAAAGTGTCCTGGGTGTTGAGAGCTGCATTCAGGGCTTCTCACTTCTTCGGAGAAGTGGCGTTAGAGAAATGCAGTGGAAACTAAAGATGTTGTAGTGGATTTGCTGTCTGGGAGCATCCCTTCAAATAGGATGCTGCAGGCTGGGAAGCCCTGTCCCCCTTGGACATGTTGGTCAACATCTCCACTTTCAAACAGGACTATGTCACCCATTACTTACAGAAGGTGTATTTGCGTGTCTTAAGTTTGAAACTGAGGTTTAAACCAACATTACCCAATTTTACATTTTTTTCCTAGCTTGAACCCTTGGATGCCGAACCTCACTTTCCTCCAGCCATGCAACACCGAGCAGAAAGGTTGTGGTCACTTGGCCTCTCGAGCAAAATAGCACAAACTTTTTCATTTCATAACCCAACGAAGGTGCAGAAGCTGTAGCACGAGAACAGTGTGAGTACCCAACCATTTATCCTCTGGTTTCTTGAGAGCAAAGCATCCAGCCAAGGCGTGGACCTTAACCTACTGTTTTAAGCACTGTAATACACAAGGTAAATGAGTTCCTGTCTCTCTTTACCATGCTGGCCAAGATAATAATTATTTTAAAGCTTCTGGAAATATAGAAATATTTTTCTTTTCCCTACTGTCACATTCACTGATGCACTAGTGTCCTTTTGGCACTATTTAGCTGTGAATGCATAGCTTTGGTGGGTTTTTTCCCCCTGTATCTGTGAACACTGGTCAGGAGCGATGCCTGCAAGAAGAGGACGTGAAGGAGCCTTGTAGGACAACACTTCAGGAATCTCCAGGGGTGCCCATCAATGACGAGGAAGGCTGCACAACGGCCCAATTGCAGAGCCTGATGCAAGGGCCATTAGAGTTTTTTACCCTGATTACAATGGCATTTTGGGGGGGTTCAGCTGAGAAATGTCAGTATTTATCCCAACAGTGCCAGTAGGATTTCTGGAGCCAGTGTTGGGAGACCCTCCAGGTCCCGGTCTGCAGGACTTGTGTTCTCCCAGCTCAGCTTTTGGCAGCTGGGTCGAGGAGAAGACTCAAGCTACTCATGGTTTTGACCTCTGAAGGTCTCTTCCAACTCACACTATTTGATGGTTCTATTCTGTTCAGTACTCAGTTGGTTCAACAAGTCTCCAACCATAAATGAAGAGGAGCTTTGGGCACAGGGAAATGCCTTTCCCAAGGATAACTCTGCACCTGCAAAATATCCAGGCCTGAAATGTAAGGGTTTGGAGATCTGAATATAGTTAACAATTTCCCTTCTCGTAATTAAGGAGGTGCAATTAAGAGTGATACAAATAGCGAGGTAGCGTTTGGCATTTACAGAAGAACACAGGCTGGGCTGTTTAGGATGTATTGTCATTAGCGGCCAGACATATCTTGGACATTAAAATATCAAGAGATCCTGTACAGCGCTGGGTGCTGTTGATTTGTGATCCAATCTAACATGCAGGTAGCAGGTGGCATTTCTACAGTTCCTGCAGGGAATATATCCCAAAACGTCAAATTAGATTATTTGTTTTTTTCTACTAGAGAAAAATGTGTGAGAAAAGGACTGGGGGGAAAGGAAGAAGGAGGGGGAGAATGTGTTCTCTATTTTAAAATTAATATTTTAGCTTACAAGTGTTAAGGTTGCTTGCAAAAATTAGGAGGATTTAAAACCCAGAGCAACAGGGAAATGTCATTTTTTTCCTTGTTGCCACTATTTTGACTCCCAAACTTTTGTCTGTCAGAGAACGCACATCTTCTGTAGACCAAAATACTCAGAGCCTGTCAAACTTTAGGGAGGATGTGTTTCTCCTTAACATGCTTTTGGAATTACAAGTTCCTGACCATTAATGCATTATTCCCAAACTAACACTTTCTGAAAATAAAAATATATAGATATAGATGATGCAGATGTAGATGCAGATATAGATGTAGATATAGATATAGTGATTGTGACTAACCCCTGCTTTACTTCCTCAAAAGACATTAAGCCACCACCAGTCCTGACCTTGCAGGGACCAAATATGCCTTCAGAAGATTCCTCTATAGCGTTACTGCCAAATCCACTTCTAAATGGAAGAGATGAAGAGTAACCTCAGCTATTCCCACCTGCAAAAAGGCCTGACCTATATCCTCATGTAAGCCATTGTTATTGCATTCACTGGGAACCATGTTGGTGTTTCTATCTCCCTTACAACCAGCACACCTGGAAATGGAGAACAGTTTATCTCTCGTTTGAAAGGGGCTCCATGGTATTATGTGCAGCGTTCGCTAAATCTATGGTGACTGTTCAATGAGGTTAGTTGGGTATCGGAAGCTGCGCTGACATGGGGGCAAGGACAGTGTCCTGGGGTTTGCTGTGGCTGGCAGGATGGGGATAATTCTTTTGGGGCCGTTTCTGCTTGTGCAAGCATTTTTAGACCATCTTTAGAAGCGCCAGCCTTTCTCCTCTGTCATATGGGGGTTTTTGTTTGTAAATCTAGACTGAAGAAGGATTCCAGCTCAAACGTAAAGCTTGGTTTGACCTGAGCAGCGCAAAGCAAATCTGGCATCACACCCAGGAAGTGGGTTTATTACCACTATAAATTTAATCCAGAGCTTTTAGTGATATATAAACAACTACCCTCTGAAGTGATTCTGCTTGGAAGCTGAGTTGCCCCAGCTGAATGTCTTAAAGACATGATAAACCTGAAAAATACTGGCAGGTTTGGCCGTCCAGGTCCCTCTGAGCTGGTTCTGGAGGTGACAGCGATTTCACCAAAGCAGCAGCTTCCCAGAGACTTAAGGGTGCAGACGTTCCCAAAAACATCAGACTAAACCAGAAACCCTCAGATGCCCTCCCCGTTCCCACAGAAGAACAAAACACAAGAGGAATCCAGAGGTGACGCTTGGCTTCACGCTTCCAAGACACCTCCAGTCACCCTGGCACCAGAGGACAAGTTTATCTGCTCCACATCACCCTGGTTTGTTTTGTTCTCAATATTTGAATAATTTAATCCAGTGCCCTTGTAGATCGGGATGGGACAAACTCCATTTGCTCAGGAGAGCCGTGAGCAAGCAAACAAACCCAGGGGAGCCGAATAAACCCTGGGGGGGTCTGGATGGGGACCACGGAGTCCCCCCCCTTCGTCTCCTGTCTTTGCATCATCTCCTCCCACCCTACGCCTTTTCATTCATCTCCTCTCTTCCCTGGGCTAATTCACCCTTTTCCAGGCGCCTTTTATCACTGCCACCGCTTTTTATTTTCCCCGCTCGCCCTTGATCCGCGGCGAAGGGACACGAGTGTCAATTGTCGGGGTGCGGGGAGGGGGCCGGGGCTCATCCATCACAGCGGCGGGGCCGCCGCTGCCATTTCCAGCAGGGCTGAGCCCAAACAGGTAATTGTCGGTGGAGAGGAGGCATTTTTCACCGCTGACGAGGAGGAGAGAGAGGGCTGGGGTTGTGCTAATGCCACAGTGAAGGATGAATTCATCACCGTTTCTCTTTTTTAATTCATCCAGCTTTGATGGACGCTGTAGTACTCCCAAATGCCAAGCAGCTGCTAAGTCTAAAGCAGAGACCTTTCCAGGAGTGGGGAAGCAACCAGGTTGTGCTGAGCTTTGCGCTGCGTTGTCATCCCCATCACTGAAGCCAAAGGGTCCAAAAATGTCCATCCTGCCCGCCCAGGGACTCCAGTTTGAGTTGTGGTGCCGCAGCGACATTAGAGCCATCAGACTGCAAAAAAAAGGGCAGATTGCAGGTACAATGAGCCAATTTTCCACTTCGCACACCCCCAAAAATGTATTTCCAGCAGAAACGAGCATCTCTACCAGGGCTTGGCTCCTACCAGACCCCAGCCAAGACCCCCCTGAGGGGTTTGTGGCTCGGGGCCCCTGCACAGGTGACAGTCCCACGGGCAGGGCTGGGTTTGGCGGTGACATTGCTCAGGTTTTGATGTTCACAGTTGCTTTGGGGTTGTTGGGATTGTGCTCGGATGCCGCCCAGGGCAGCCACTTAGGCAAGAATAACAGCAAAAATGGCTCATAGGCTGGGTGTAAACTTAGAAATCACCCCAATGTGAGGAGCGAAAACAAGAGAAAATAATTAAGGGAGGTGAAAAAAACCACCACTATCCGTTTCCCTCTATTTTTAGGTTTAGACATTTTCAAAATCCTTCAGTTCTGAAGCCGATTTCTAAAATTATTCTGTCCCTTTTTAGAGAACTTTCTGCACTTCCCTCCGCCCCAATCTAAGTATATTTGAAAGTATTTTTAAAAGTGCCAGTCTTGGCTAACTGAACAAAACTGCTTTGCCTAGTGAAGTTATCTCCCATTTGTGTTTGGGAAAGAGGCACTAAATAAAGGCATTATAATGGGAATTGGCAGGACTCTACAAGCCTGTATGCGGCAAAATTTAATTCTCGGTTTCAGTTGTGAATTGAAAACAAATCCTAAATCCCGCTATCCTCCCCAAAACACAGCTCTGTTGGAATGCGGCTCTCAGATGGTTTTGAGCAGGAATTTTTGAATACTTTAATGCATCACATCCCTCTGCTGCGAATCATTCATGCGGCGTGCGGGAGGGTGGTCATTTCTCTAATTTTAACCATTCAGAATTGAGGTTTTAAGCCTAAATTTGTCGTTACGGTTCCCTTTTATTTCAGGAGATTGGCACCAGCAGCACCGCGCTCTCCTGGGGCTACTTTGGTCAAGATGGAAGGCACCTATGTGTAAAACGTGAGTAAAATGTGATGTTTTTCTCTGCCACCTGCCCTGTCAGCACTCAGTTTACATGAGCTTTTTGAAGACATTTTGGCCAAGGCAAAAAGCGCCATTCCCCTCCGTAAACACCCATTTAGCAGTGCTTCGCTTTCACTCGCTCTATTATGATTTTTGCTTCGAGCAGGCTCTAAATTATCCATTCTGTGCAAGCTACAGAGACAGTTGTATTTGTTCCTCTTCCTACTTGTGGGATATTTTGACATTTCCTTGCATCTGTTGCATTTCAATCTGTATTTAAATAAATATCTGGCTTTCCTGTTGGAAGAGGTCCAGGTACCTGGGATGCATCTCTGCAGCTGTCTGGAGTTTTCTTCACTGGCATATTGAGCTTTGGCAACATGGGGGAGTTTTGGGCTTGGCTTTATTAGGTTTTGGTGTCTGTGTGAAATTCTGATTATTGCTCATAAGATAGTTGGCTTTTAGTGAATATGTCTTGCAAGAAGGGGCTGCGCTTTTCTTTCAGCCCCGATACCTGGAGGGATGTTTCAAGACCCATTTGAAGCACTGAAACCACCATCTCATCCATGAAACCAGGTGGGAAACCCCTGGTACCGTCATCCCTTCGAATCCGTAGAAGAAATAAAGATACAAGTGGCTTTTCAGCAGGTAAGACTGATTGTGGTAGGATGGTGCCATGTATTTTTAACGGTCTATTAAATATATGATTTTTAGCTAAAATTTCAGCTTAAACGTGGCCAGATTATCACACAGTTGGCTGCTATAAAGCTCTTGGAGAATGTGGCTCCGGCAGAGATGGGGCCATGGGCTGGATGGAGCCTTTGCCATGGGCAGACTCCTGAAAACAAGCCGTTTGCTCCAAATTATGCTTATTGACAAAAAAACACGTTAGAAATTAATGTTACTCCTCAGATGCCAATGCTCCTTATATTTAAAACAAAACAAAAAAAGAATCCTCGTTCTCATTTTACTGTTATTTTTTTAGCCCGACTTCCTTGCAAACTTATTAACAAAAGGTTTTGATGTAGTCGAGTGAGCAACTAAGAATAACAGGTTCCTAATTTCTTTTTTAAACTGGTAACTTAGAAGCAACAGGTTCCTGTTTCTTCTCACATATGCCTCACATATTTGCCTTTTGTTGTTTTGGCTAAAGCGATCCTCCCTGGGCCTGCGAGCACACCGAGCAGCATATGGCCTTCCACTTGCTTCATTTCCAGCCCTCATTTTTTCCCACAATAAACCAGACTTTTTCAGGCAATACTAATCCCCTGTGCCTGTCACTGGTAGAGAAAAGCATTAATAACTGCAGTTATCCTGGAAATATCTGTCACCCACATTTGTTTTTCGTTTCCCTTTGGGTAATCACGCTCCAGATCTAATTACTGCAGAAATTTCTTTTGCTCCGACGAGCAGAATTTTGGGTTACGTCCCCGGCTGGTCGTGAGTTTAACTCTGCCGATGATGGGAGATCTGCATTGATTTACATCAGCTGGGGATCTGCTGCTTCACATCTTCATTCTGTGTGTGGCTCAGGGTGGGGATTTTTTGACGGCTTCAAAAAACCAGGGGGCTAAACTGGTACTACCGCAAGGCTGGACCCAGCAAAGCCTGGGAGAGAGTTTAATTGGTCCGAGTTGCTGGGAGAGCGAGGAGAAAGGAAAAAGTATTTTAATCCTCTTGCCACAGTGTTTTTGTGGGCTGAGGTTTGCAAATGCACAGCAGAACATGTTGGAGAACACCCTGGGGATGCAGGCGCCACCCAACAGCAAAGCGGGACCGATGGTGCCGTCCTGCGGGAGCAACCAGTTTGGGGTACAGGGTGAACTGGTCAGACTGGGGACAGACAGGAGAGCTGTGGGAACAGTCCGCTGTAAAATCAGCCTCTGTGTAACACGACACGAGAGTTTGGCACTGAATAAAAGGTGAAAAGGTGGTGGCGGTGACTGGAGCTGGGCTTGGGGAGCTCGGGCAGTGCTGGGGACAGAGGGAGGTGACAGCAGTTTATTTTAATATTATTATAATAATACCCCCACACGGCTGGGACCAGGGTGGGATCAGGAGCAAATAGCCCAAGTTAGAGCAAGCACAGTGGGTTTTTTGGGATCTTGGGCACATGGGGCTGTGGAAAAGCCCATCGCCCCATGATAACCGCAGGTTCTGGTTCCTCACAGATGGTACAAGGAGCATGTCTATGAACCCAAGCCTGGAAAAATGTGCTTGATTACCCTGCGGTGACAAGACGGATGGTGACGTGTGACCCTGAGAGCGATGCAGGGATAGGACACCCACCCCTGTACGTCTGGAACGAGCGCTCGGAGCAACCGTAAGTGAACGGATTTGGGATCTTTCCTGGCTCAGTGTGAGAGGATTGATGTTCAAAGCTCACCCAACCACTTTTACTTACAGAGAGGCACAAAAATGAATATACTATCCGCAAGAGGGAAGGATTGAGTTTTGCTGGTTTTGCTCCCCAGCATTCAGACAGGGAGAGAAAGGGGCTGTAAAAACAAAAGAAAAAAAACAAAGGGGGCAACAAAAGAGAGACAAGATGTCTATTCTTTTTTCCTTAATTAATCTTGGAAGGTGCTGACAGTGTAGGATGAGAAATGGGAAGTAAATGTTCTGCTAACAGCCTTTCATAGAGATCTCTGGGTTTGACAAATGAGCTCCAAGGCGCAGGACGAGGAACCGGAGCTTTGCCAGAACATTAGAGAGAACTCAGCGGTCAGAGGGAAGCAGCGAAGGGGTCGGGAGGGGGAAAAAAGCCTCGACCCCCTCCAGAAATCCCCCCCAGTTCACAATTGGAACCCGCTGGGGACTTGCTGAAGCATCCAGAATCTGTCTTGCTCCTGCCATGGATTTTGTTTTCTTGCTTTGGAGAAACCGTTTGGTTATTTTGTGCTTTTAAAGGTGCTGAGCCCAGCCTACATCAGAGAGGGATTGTGAGAATAAATGCAAGAAAGGCTACAAGTATATTAAAGGTGAACATCAGAAATTTCAGCATTTTGTGAGACAAAATAAGAAATAGAAGAATTAAGCAGAAGTAGAGGATGAGATGGGCCGTGAATATTTGTAGAATAGAATTTGGAACAGAATTTGGAATGGAATGGAATAGAATAGGAATAGGAAGAGAATAGGAATAGAATAGCAATAGACTAGAATAGCAATAGACTAGGCTAGGAATAGGCTAGGATTAGACTAGACTAGACTAGAATAAGTAAAATATTTACTTTTAAAGCAGCAAAACCCTATGTTTGGGAGGGATTTACCTTTTAGTTTGGTCATCTTGGCTTTTCTGGAGTTCTGATTCCATGACAATAAGCAAATTCTGTCTTTTTGCTTGGATTCTGCTTATTAACCAGGAAACTGGGGTTGGCGACGGCCTCTGCAATCACCCGGCAGCATTTGGAGACACGTAGACGTGACTCCCCCAGGACAACCCAAACTATAAACTTTATTGCCCTATAAAGAGTAACCTGCAACACCAGAGCCTTTTCAGGGATCAATAAAATCAGCGTTAACGAAATCGTCAGCAGTCACCATCCCCTTCCCCCAACCCGCTCTTGCTGTTCAGTTCCAATTATGCTAAACTGGGACTCTGAATTTTGGGAGAAAGCCAAACCGTCAATCCCGTAATCAGTTATGAACAATGCAAGCAACATCTATCTAATCTGTAAATGACCGGCTCGGCTGAGAGGCTCCTGTAACGATGCTAAAATAACCATTGGGTTGGTAATTATTCATGTCTGGAAAGAGGAAAAAAAATCCCATTTGGGAATTGTTGCAACAAAGCTCAGGAGAAAAGTATTGGGAAAAAAGGAAAGAAAATCAAGGTGAGGGGGATTTCAAGTATTTTTAGGTATATGAGTAGGTGTTCTGGATGGCAAGGCCGGATTGTTTGTAAACCTGGGTGGAAAACGCTGCAGAGGTTGCTCCTGCTCACCGTCACTGCCTGGCATGAGGTTTGGGCCAGGAACAACATTTTGGGGGGTAAATTGGAGGAAACACCCCCAGTGTGAATCCACGTTTGGGATATTTTTCTGGGCTGGGTGCAGGGTCAGAGCATCGTCCGCAGACCTTGCACAGGCTTGGTGGGAAAGGGAGGGCAAGATTCTGGGAGGAAACACCCCATTTTTTCCCCATTAGATGTACACCCTACAGGTAGGAAGAATTTCCTGAATTCATCATTTGCCCCTTTATACATATCAAACCCTCTGTCTGCTCTAAAGCCTTTTCTCATCTCCAGCCAAGCATAAGGTAAGAATACCAATGATAAAAAATTAAAAGCTACAATAAACATTATTGATGCCATTTCCTAACGAGACAGAGAAAGAAAAGAGAGGATGCTGGGGTGATAAATATTGTCTGTCAGCAATAAATTACAGCCGTCATTAGATTTCTACAGTGGGGCCTGACAAATTATTTTGTGGAAGTACATGCTTAGCTGCGCCTTACACAGTCTCAGCTATTCCAAGACTGCACCTTAAAAAAAGATCAATTAAATTGATTTGGGATTGATCTGAGCGGCACCGTGTAGCGCTGGAATAGTGCTCAGGATGAGCTGCTTGGGTAGGGTAAGAATAGAATTATAGAGCAGTTTGGGTTGAAGGGACATCTTCACCAGCTCAGGTTGCTCAGAGCCCCGTCCAGCCTGGCCTGGGGTGTCTCCAGGGATGGTTCATCTACCACCTCTCTGCCCAACCTGGGCCAGGCTCTCACCACCCTCAGGGACAACAGTTCCTTCGTGTCCAGACTGTAATCTATGGGACATGTTGTGATGGATTTGATGGGTGAAGGGAGAGGCTGAGCTCTGCAGAGCTGTGCAGGCTGGATTTGTAGGTTGCCGTGACCCTGCTGGCTTTCTAATTTGAGAATGTATGCTTTAATAGTAGAGTGGCTCTTCCTTGGCCGTATGGGGACGATGCCCTGGAAACATGCGCCATGCCCGCTCAGATTTTCTTGCAGAAGATGCTGGCCCCTTCACAACCTGCCCCTTCTCCTTGACCTCCAGGTGAGTTCATGGTTAAAAAGTGGTTTTTAATGCCCCTCTCCCCATCCCTGTGCATAGAGGCACCACTGAACCTGGGGTTTGGCTTCCAGCTCTCTCATTGCTCTTAAATCCCATGCCCTGAGGTTCACCCAGTTCCAACCCAAAACACACCATCCCACATCTCTTGCCAGAGCCGGCATGGAACGGCGACTCCCCTGCTCCAAAAGCAGCCCCGGGATTGCCTCCTTGTGCACCTTATAGACTTCAATTTGCAAAAAGAGCAGAGAAAAGGAGAAAAAATACATGTTGCAGTGCAGTCTTTACAAAAGCCATTCATCCCGATGCTCTTACTAACAGGCATCAAATGAGATTCCTGCAGTAGATGATTTGTTCTGTCCTTCTCCTGCCGGCTCAGATTAATCTCTGCTCCTGAAGTAGTGGTGTCATTTCTCGGAGACATACGGCGGCAGGAATCACGGAGCCCCATAAATTACAAACAATTCAGGATCCATCCGTCTTCCGTCCCGCTCTCCGTCCCCGCGTCTTTCTGCAGGGCAAGGGCAGCCCCGCAGGTACCGGCACTCTTTGTAGAGTAATAAATTCAAAAAAAAGCCAAAACAACACTCAAGATGGGAGAGTTCAAACAAGAGAGATTCTTGTGGTCAAAACCAATTTGTCTTCTGCTCTTTTCCTCCCTTTAGATGCAGAGACGAGCTGGATGGTGGTCGGAGGTAAAATGTCACATCCCCAGGAGCATCCCAGCTTGGTGACAATGGCAGCCTCAGGGAGCAACACCGATGTTCTAAAGACTTACAAAATCCCATTCCCCAGGTAAGCTCATCATTATATTTTTCTGTGTTTTGTTCAAATGGGAGCTGGGTTTGGTTTATTTAAATTTCCCCCACCCCCCAACTGGTGGGCTTTGTGAGATTTTTGAGCAAGTAGAGTTTTTGCATCTTTCAAAACTCATTGCAACAGCTGGACTAGAAGGGCGGGGGCTTCAAAAGCAGCAGCAAGCACAGGGTATATAGGAACTTTATGGAGTTGGGGAGCTTGGTGTGCAACTGATATTAATACATCTGCATCATGCACGCAGTGGCCTCAGACCTGTCCCCTCTGAGTCCATATAATGGTAATATGTACACTAAAAGTATATGTGTTTATATGCTCAATATACATGTATATATATATACACACACACACACACACACATAGATACAGACATATTATAGCTGGGTAACAAAATGAAAGCTCAGAGGAGCCAGAACCGCCACTATTTATTATTTATGGAGCCCGCGCTGTGACAAGCAGTGCCCAGGCGTAGCAGCAAGCACGGTCTCTCCCCTAAGGCGTTTACACGCTTGCTCAGACACAAACTGGTTTGAGAACCCAGAGGGCTGGGGGAACTGGCTGAGGGTGGAGGGGGGTGATGAGGCTCTGACACCCCCAAAATGCAGCCCTATCCTAAGCATAAGTCACCAGAATAATGTAGCATTGACCAGTGTGTTGCTCCATCATCGGGGCTGCCAGATGTTTGTGAGGATGGAGGTGTTGCATTGACACCACAATGGTGACAGGGACCTGGAGGAAGACATGTCCCTACTCCAGTGTCGCGCTCACATCAAGGGCCATCACCTGCCCATCCCCTTGCCCAAACCACCCCGGAAACAGAGCCAAACTGTTTATTTAGTATTAATTTTTGACGCTGGCTTGTTTCGGATGAGCACCCGTCTGTCTCTGTCTATTTGCCACTGCTGAGAAGATTCATTACTTTGATGGATTTGTGTAATTTTTTTCCAAGTGCTTCAGGTGACAAACAATAAAGCACACTTCAGGAGGAGCCAAGCAAGGGGGAACAGGGGACATGATGGGGGGGCATCTCTCCCTAGATAAAACTATTCATCCCACAGTATAGGCTGAGACTCTCTCGGGGCATCAGCACCAAGCAAAGCCCTGCAGAACGGCTGAAATCCGGGATATAGAGATGGAGCTGCAAGGCCATGAGTGCTGGGTAGGCTGCTGAGGCTCCAAAATTAATAATTTCTCCCTGGGGCTGCTCCATCCCTCCATTTCTTCAAAGAAACGTGAGCATGGTGCCAGGAGAAAGGGTTGGGAGGGGGGTTAAAGCATCCCAGGGAAGTGGGGATATATGGTATATACCGATGCTGGCGGTTTATGGACACTGCTGTGTTTTTCCATAGGAGCTCTCAGGAGGGGAAGATTTCATCCTGCGCGTTGCTCCTTGAGCGGGTGATCATCTCCGCTGTAACTGCGTGGGCTCCAGAGGAATAAATTATGCCAGACAGGCTCAATCACTGCTTGTGACAGTGGCACAGGATTTATGGCTGCGAGGATCAGAGTGCAGAATGGCTTCTGCATCTGCCACAATACTGGGTCCAGAGAGCAGAAGTGGCCCCAGTCCCATCGCACCCGTGCCAGGTGAGTGGAGCAGGGACAGTGACAGGGGTGGTAGCCACGACAGTAACACCAAGAGAAGGTCAAGACACAGAGTTCAGCCCACAGGGCCCTGGTTGAAGTCACCTGAATGGCATTTTCTGTCTTTAAATGTTTTGTGATGCTCTGGAGAGGCGGAAGAGGCTGGAAGTGGCTTCCCCTATAGCAGAGCCAAGGGCAATCACATTCCTCGTGCTCAGGCCGTGCTGCAATGTTAGCTGTGAGCTTTGGCTTTGGGGTTCACACGGTGCACACAGGCTGCTCTAAAAGCCAAAACACACATCCAGCTTTGGCTTACACCTTCCTGATCCCCCACCCTGTAATGAGATTCTCCTCTTAAAACTAGAGGAGGAAGAGAACCCTCTGGAGATCAGCAACCACTATACTCCAAAACTTTCTCCTAATGTCTAACTTTGAAACTTGTTGGTCTCTGCTCCCCAGGAACAAGCGCCAGAACCAGAGGAAACGGCCTCAAGTTGCGCCAGGGGAGGTTGAGGTTGGATCTGGGGAACAATTTCTTCCCCAAAGGGCTGTGGGGCATTGGAACAGGCTGC
Source organism: Columba livia (assembly GCF_036013475.1). Lineage (NCBI taxonomy): Eukaryota > Metazoa > Chordata > Aves > Columbiformes > Columbidae > Columba > Columba livia. The sequence continues at coordinate 21,611,230 of NC_088610.1, forward strand.
CCAGGGCAGTGCTGGAGTCACCGTCCCTGGAGGGTTGGACAGACGGAGATGAGGCTCTCAGGACATGGGGCAGTGCCAGGGCTGGGGGAACGGTTGGACTTGATGGTCTTGAGGGGCTTTTCCAACCAAAATGACTCTGTGTTGGGAAGTCCCCAAGAGCTGTGACTCCCAAGGCAGGACATGCACTGGGGTGGCTGGTGGCAAAGCCGTCTCCTCGCAAAGCTGAGCCTGAGCTATGGAGATTTACCCCAGATCTCTTTGGTACACAAAGACAACTCTGCCCACACACGCTTGGCCTCTTGGGTGGCTGCTGGAGAGCTGTGGTCTCCATGTGGCTGAGACAAGGTGATGAGCACTGGGCAATGCACCAACTTGCCCAGTGCAAACCAGTCACAGCCACTTTTCAGAGTGGAACCCCAGTGTAACACCAGTGGAGGCTGCATGAAGGTGATGCTTTAGCTGGAGGCAACTCCTCTCCTGGGGAACAGGTCAAGATTTATCTTCTGCTACATGATGACAGTTCTCAGGTGTCTGTGCAACACCAGGATCTGTTTTCCCTGAACAGATGGAGTCACCATCTCCCCAAAAACAGCCCCCAGGGTGCAGAAGACAAGTGGCAGGAGGACAAGCTGCCTGGAGGAGGAGAAGACATCCCAAACCCACCCAACATACCGGCTCAATGGGTGAGGTGCCCGGCTGTGGGTTGTGCTCTAAAACAATAGCCTTTCCTGGGCCACCTGCGAGGGTTCAACAGACCTGGGCATCTGCATCACCAAAGAAGATGTTTGGCCAATTTGTACAAACAGGCAAGGCAAGTTGGGAAGCAGAGGTGTTTGCTTGATCTTCATGTAGCAAAAAGCAATAACTAAGGAGAGGCACCAACAGCCTGGATTTATCCAGCTTTTGGAGAAAAAAAATCTCTACTCTTGACCTCTAGATGAAAGTGTAGGTAACTGTTTTAGTTTTCACGGAGGATAGCCTCAATTCTTGCACAAAAAAATGCATTTCTAGTGTTCAGGGGAATGAGCAGGGCCTTGATCTATAGCTCCGGTTGCCGAAGAGCAAATGAAATGCTTTCTCTTTTCATCCACATCCCGAAAGGACTGGCTGTCGTGAAAAATGGGAGCACCTCTGTTGAAGGGAGATTACCAGAGCAATTTCCCATCTGCTGTCTGGTCGATGCACAGACACGTGGTGCCTCAAACCTGCTCCTGCTCTTGAGCCTTGTCCATCGAGAGGGTGACGGGGAGAGGGAGGAAAGATGGGGGGAGAGAGGTCTGGGGGGATGAGGGAAGGGAAAAGAGGAAAGAAGGGAGGAGAAAAGAAGGAGAAAAGGAGAAGAAGGGAAGGAGAATGACAAGGAGAAAAAGAGAAGGACGTGGAGAAGGACAAGGAGTAGAAGGGGAGAAGGCGAAAAGGAGAAGGACAAGAAGGAGGAGAACAAGGAGGAGAAAAGGGTGAAAAGGAGGAGAAGGGGAGAAGGAGAATAGGAGTAGGACAAGGAGGAAGAGAAGGGGAGAAGGTCAAGAAGGAGGAGGACAAGGAGGAGGAAAGGGAGAAAAGGAGCAGGATGAGGAGGAAGAAAAGGGGAGGAGGAGAAAAGGAGGACAACAAGGGGAGGGAAGAGAAAAGGAGAAGGATGAGAAGAAGGAAAAAAGGAGGAGGAGGAGAAAAGAAGGAAAAGGATGAGAACAAGGAGAAGAAAAAAAAGGGGGAGAAGGAGGAGAAAAAGAAGAGGAAGAAGAGAGGAGAAGGAGAAAAGATAAGAAGGATGAGAAAATGAGGAGATGATTTTGAGAGCCAGAAGCAGAGCAAGAGCTTTCTCTGCCGCTGAGAGTTACCAAGTGTTTTGCCGCTTGCAGAACCGTCCTCGCTGCTCCCCCAAGGACTCCGGACTCTTCCAGCGGTAACCGAGAAACTGAGAAAATGTGTCAGGAAACTTTTCACCAAGTGGCTTCAGAATTTTGGGTCGGTTTTTGAGCTGCGGATGAAGTGTTTGACATTCCCCTGGGGCTGAAGCAGCCACACTGCAGGCTGGCCAAAACAAATACACGTTTGAGCTTTCTTCTCTGAACAAAATAAATGGAAGTGATGCTAAAAGAAAGAGCAAAATTAGCAACTTTATTCCCAGGAATTAAGAAAAGCTGCTTGATTTAAATGGGCTGGGCTGGTGATTCAACTCCTAAAACTCCTGGTTTATTAGGACATTTTTCCCTGAGTTGGGGCTGACACGTTTTTGCACTCCAAGATTTCTGGGAGAGGAATAATGGATTTGCTAAGTATTGTTATTATTTAAGTGACAAGAGCGAAAACTGAAAAGAAAATCTGTTTACCAAAAATAACAATAGCAGATATTTGTCACCTCTGTCAGAAATTCAGACCCAGGCAATTTCATAGGTTTCATAAGCTCTCGTTAATTTTCTTGTTTGGGAGGATTTGCTATTTTAATGAAACCTATTTACACCGGCGACTGCTGGAAAATCATTCATTAGTGGACAAGAACTATTGATTATTTTCCTCCACCTACTCAGACGTGTTCTGGCCAATTACTGTAACCAATAAATAAAGAAATACCAACCTTGCATTGCTGCCACTATCTCCAGTAGAACTTTATTCCCAGCCTGGGGGAACCGCTGTGCTGGAGAAAACTCTTTTAACATTTATGTCACATCATTGCCATCGTCTGCTGGAGAAACCAGGGCTGCTAGCTAGACCTTTAATATAAGATTTACTAAAAAATAAGATTCACGGCGCACACGGCGAGAATCACGGAAGGAACAGCGTGAGGTTTAAAGAATGGCCGCTTCTTCAGCTATTATGATGCAAATATTTGGCTTGATTTGCCAAATTCTGGAGGGGATTCATCTCACCTTAGTCCCTGACGGAAGAAATTTGGGTTGTTTGTGGTCCCCAAAGAGACCACGGCCTAGGAAAGCTCAAGTTTAGGCCTGATGCCTCACTTTAAACATCAGCCCTTAACCAACTTGGATTTGTCTGTGTATTTTTACTTGTGGCTTTGCTGCTACTCAGGCTGCTTAATAGGGAGATGTTTGATTTAACTGTTATATTACAATACGAGCCGTGGCTTTAAAACCGTGGCCATTCGCATACATTTTAATGGACTTGGGGGGGAAAAAGAAGAGAAATCTGTCTCCAGTTTTTTTGACAGAGTTGTAATTAAAGAAGATTTTTCATAGAGAACATCTGTTTCTCTTGACAGATATATTCTTGTTGGGAGAAAAAGAAGTGCCGAAAAAAAAACCCAGTTTGTCAGTCTGAGCTTTTTATAGATTTTCATCCAAGAATATTTATCTTGAGGCTTTTTTTTTTTTTGACGAAATAAAAAAAAAGGTGCTATTTCCTGAAAGGAGAGCTATTCTGATCAAGGCTGAATTTGCCCCTCAAGCAGCAGAAATGCAGCTCTTGCCCTTGCCAGCAACCTCGTAATTAATACATCGTTATAAAAAATCAGCGAGGTGATGGCAAACGGCCGGCCCAAGGGGTCACACTCTCACATACATACAAATGCATATATATATATATATATATATATATATATATAAAGGGTTTTTTTTTCTCTTTCTTTCCAAACTGAGAGCACTCAAGTTCCTCCTGAGTAATTTCCCAGTAGTCCTCGTTAATTCCTTAAGATTTTCCCCACCTCTTTTCAAAGCTGCAAGTTCAAAGCCACAACAAGGAGCTGCCTCAGCACTTCTCCGTTTCTTTTCTTGGCTTTTCAGCACAGTCCAATCAAACCTATTAACTCCTTCCTTTAAATGGCCAAGGCTGCCAGCCACAACAATCCCTTTTTCCCCTAATTTTTTCCCTTTCCGTAATACCAGATGCAAATCAAAGCCGTGTTCTTGGTTATAAAGCATTACGCACCGCAACGTCATTCCCGTGTCGGCTTTTCCATCGAGTCTGGGTGCAAAACGCTTCGGGAAAGCCTCATCCTCTCCGCACAAGGCGCAATAATTAATGGCGGGATCGTAAGCGACGGTTTTGCGTCACCCCTTGGGATGCAGATCTCTCGGTGTCGGGGCTGTTGGCTTCACTATATCACCCTGAGCATTAACGCGAACTGCAGACAGTAATTATACCAGGCATTAAAGTTCTGTAATTGTATGTACTGCGTGCGTAGTTATAATGCAACAGCAATCCCGGAGCTGCTGCGGTTGCTCTTGCTCCGGAAAAAGGCCACATAAAACATAAAATAAAATCCAAATATATAAAGGTCAGGGTAGTAAATATAAAGATAAGCATTGCATCGCTTTAAATATTGATCATTAGTGACATTTCTATTATAGGAGGGCTAGGACTTACCGACTGCGGAGGAAATGTGGGCATGAAGAAAGGCTTCGAAATGGGATGAAAACGTGTTGAAACTGGATTATAGGCAGGTTTTGGGTTTGGAGGTGGATCACTGAAGGTGCAGCCAGGGTAACTCCTTTTCCCAAAGGCAACAGGGATTTGGAACAACCTTTCCCCCTTACCTGCTTGACTCTTCCTTCACACAGCGAGGACCCAGCCTAAAAACACAGAATAAAAACCTGAAGGGTTTTTGTGTTTGACAGAACAAACCACGACTCTAACCAAGGCATGTGGGACAGAGAGAAAAGCAAGAATAAAAGTGGGTGACAACTAATTCCATGTAAAATACCCATTCATACACACACAAAAATCCCTCTCTAGATGCGAAAACAATCATTATGGAGAAAGCCCATCCTGGAGTTGTATGACCATGGACAACAAACCGATGTACAACATCTTATCAGCAGTGATGGAGAAGCACCGCTCCGAGCTCAGAAGTACCTCTCGAGTAAGAAACACTCCTTTTTGGGCTGGTTCTTGAGGAGGGTTTAACATTTTTAAACCCCTTGACTAAGTGCCAATTCATCAATGCATTAGGAACAGAACATTAATCTGTTCCTCCCATCCGTGCCTTAATTGTAACATTTTCCTTTTAATGAGGTGGAGCAGGGAAATGGGAAGGTAATTGCGGCAGTGCCGACGGAGGGTTTCCTTTATGATTTTAAAGCTAACGATGACATGAGGGGTGTATTATTTCTCTCCAGGAAAGTTCTTTTCCCCTCAGAGGAGGTGGATTGTCAGGACTAACCCCACGGAGGAGGTGGGTCTGCGGCAATGCACGAGGTGAGCGTATATAAATGTATATACTGATTACATATATATTATATTCACCAGGCTTTCCTCTGACACCGCTCCTGGTTTCCCTACAATAAAACAAGGGACAGATTTTGCAGCTCTTTTACTGGACAAATCGCAAGTATTGAGTGTCATAAAGGGCGATGCACAGTCTGGTCCCCTGGAACCAGGAGTGATGGAGACATGAACGGGGCTCGTTTCCAAACTGGTTTTGAAGCCCTTGTGTCATTCTCCTCTGCAAGAACCCATTTATTCACACAGTCCATGCTGTCCTGCAGCCTCTTCTACCCACGTCCCACACATCAAGTGGCTTCGCTCTTTGTTTTTGGTCCAAGAAAGAGGCAACCAGCAAACCCTTCCGGAGTCTTCAGAGGTTTGGGTGACATTGCTCTTCAAGCCGTCAGCATCATTCTGCTCTCCCACCCACATGGGGTGAGATTTCCCTTGGTGCCTCCTTCTCAAATATCTTTTCCATTTCTGCATGTGTCGTGGTCCCTGACCATCCAGGCCTTTCCTACAAGTTAGGAATCACAGTGATCTATTTCCTCCAACATTGGGCACAGGGCTTACTTGGCTACAGAACATGCATTTTCATTCCCCCCTCTTCCTCGGTGCCTTTCTTGCCCAGCTCTGACACCTCTTGTCTTTTTGTCCTGGGAGTATTGATGATGAGCCCAAGATGTGCCTTAAACATGGATGTTGCAGCCACGTCCTTTGGGTATAGAGGGAAGGAATGAACAAGGAGACATCTGAACCCACAGGCATCAATGTCCCCAGAGTCCCCTCAGGCCAGAGAGGGGACAACAAGCAGCAGAGGTGTCCTTACCATGTGCCAACCAACCTACGCTTCCAAAAAGCCACCGGTGAAAGTGTTTTGTGCCTTGTGGCTCCAAGGGTTGCAGGGAATTTGGGGCTGGTTGGTAGCAGGTGATCCAAAGACCTGAGAAATGAGCGATGCTTGCAGGCACGTTGCTGAGATGTCCTCCCGTTCCCAGGGCTCTGTGGGTGGCGACGAGTTAACTCTGCCTTGGAGTGGGGTGGCAAGCTGCAAGAGTCGGTCTGAATGTGGAGCAGTATTTGCCTGAAACATCGTCATCAGGAACTGAGAGAACTGAGGCCATGACAGGAAGAACAGATGGACAATGACTTGGAGAGAGGCCTGAGGAGAAGAATTGTGTTGCACAGGTCTCTCTGACCTGGGGGGCTACTGATAACAATGGCTGCTGTATGGACTTTGCCTGCTCCATCAGACAAACCAGCCCCCACCTCCTGAAAGGGACTGTTATGCATGTCTCTCCGACCTGGGGACAGTAACTGCCATCCAGAAGATGGATTCTCACCTGCTACCTCAGTCACACACCTGCTCTCCGCCTCCTCCCTGAAACAAAGGCCAATGAAAAGGAGCATGCCCAGAAAGTCGCCATGGGTTCTGAGGTCACCCAACAGACCAGAGAGAGACATAAGGGATGACTCCCGAATGGACACTATAAAGATCTTCCCACCAGAAGATCCTGGACCACGACGCAAGACCAGCAGGACTCCACGGGACCGCAGACCAGAGGGACGCCTTTGGGACTCATCTGGTGGTAATCAAATCCTCATTTCCACCTTTCCTTTCCCTTTTTCTTCTTCCTTTCCCCTTTTCTCTACTATCGCGTGCCGCTTTATGGGCAAAATAGTAAAGTAACGCTGATTGAATTATAACCCCTTGGCATTTTGGTTGCCTTAATTTTACGCTTCGAGATCAAGGTAGACGAACCCTCATGAGTCCACACATGCATGACTCTTAGGTCCCTTTCAGCCTTATTTTTCTCTAGTTCATCTAATCGCTTCTACACCATCACTACGGGATGATCCAGCTGCAAGGTGCCTCCTTTTCTACCCATCACCAGCTGAAGCAAGTTAATCAGGCCTGGAAATTTGCCTCACGCTTTTGGGGAACTATTTCTCAAAAAAAATAAAGTAATGTTTTGGCCTAGAAACTTCAAATGTGATTTAGTACCTTGCCCGTAGCAAAGAGTGTTGCCCCCGGAGACTGGGGCATCTTCCATTATTAACAATGGTGATGGAGTCCACGTGGCAGATGTGTGCATCAGAAACCACAGCTCAGGGCCTGGCTCTCTAATTGTTTTAATTATGCTGGGGCCCCGAGTACTGTTTGGAGTGCTGTGGGTGTCCCTGTGTCGCCTGCGCAGGAGAGACATCTGCAGCGGTGACAACACAAGCGGAATTGCTGAAGGCACCGGGCGGGGGGGAACATGCTGGCAAACCTGTTACGGGCTCAGACGGGGAAGGGTGTCTCGGAAAGGATGAAACAGCAGAACGCTGCGACAAATTGTGAGGGCAGAAGCTCAGGCATTCAGGAAATTTCTTGCTGGTCTCTGGAGCGGTGGCCAGGGGACACCAAAGACTCCAGCCCTTGTGTCCCAGAGCCAGCCGGGCTCTTGGGGAAGCACCGAGTTCATTGCGAAGCCATCAAAAAGGCTGCGGGAATGCAAGCAAGCACCTCTGCACTTCATCACACCTTGTCCAACCTCCCCATAGAGCTGACAGAGACACCGTGTCCTCCCCAGGCAGTCATAGGGTGTGAATTCATAGAATCACACAATCATTTTGGTTGGAAATGACCCTCAAGATTGAGTCCAACCATAACCCAGCCCTTGCACTGCCCCATGTCCTGAGAACCTCATGTCCGTCTGTCCAACCCTCCAGGGATGGTGACTCCAGCACTGCCCTGGGCAGCCTGTTCCAATGCCCCACAGCCCTTTGGGGAAGAAATTGTTCCCAGATCCAACCTCAACCTCCCCTGGTGCAACTTGAGGCCGTTTCCTCTGCTCCTGGCGCTTGTTCCTGGGGAGCAGAGCCCAACCCCCCTGGCTCCAAGCTCCTTTCAGGCAGTTCAGAGATCAGAAGGTCTCCCCTCAGCTCCTGTTCTCCAGCTGAACCCCCAGGTCCCTCAGCCGCTCCCATCACACTTGTGCTCCAGACCATTCATCTTCATCTCTGCCTTCACATCTCCCATGTTCCCATTGTCTCCTCCAGTTGCTTTTCTTTCCCGTCCTGAGATGTCAAGACTGAGCATCCTCTGCCTTGCCCTCCCCATCCTGTGGTCACGGTCCCTCCATCCTCTTCTCTCCACACTCCCATTCCCACCTCGATGTTCAGCTCCACCTTCTCCTCCCTCCCTCTCAGTAAAACATCTTCACAAGCTCAAACCTTAACTTTGCATTAAATCAAAGTCAGAACAGTACGCAAGGGCTCAGGAAAACGTGATTTAAATGGTGCCGTGCCCATTCACTTCAGATTAAGTCTACGGACGTAATTTACTGCATATAGAAACTGGAAGGCAGAGCGCAGCTCATTAATGTCTAGGATTATTACTATTATTGTACTAAAACAGAAGCTCTTTGTAATTTTATTTCTATTCCTAGTGAATGCAAATTTGCGAGACAAATAAGAAATCCCGCCCCTACCAGTCCTTACGGGTCACTATTGATTTCAGGAGGGAAAATAAGAAGTCAAGAAAAAACAGCAGAACAAGAATATGCCAGGAGTCTAAAACCTCACAGAGGCAACAATTTAAAGGATTTCAAAGGCTGTTTTCATAAGCCTTTTGGGACTCAAACGTAGCATATTGATTAAACTTCGGAAGCAGCTAAAAGCAGCTTCAACATGGCTAATTAATACAGTGATGCCCCGATGCCCCTTCCACTTGTTTTACCAAGCTTCAGCCTGTCAAATCAATTAATATTCACAGCGCTGATGAAAGCAGAAACCCTGTTTATCATTTGATAAACCGATCGATGTATTGACTCCCTCACCATAATTAACTGACCTGTCCTGTGGGGTTCGGCGTGGTCCTTTTTTGGGGTGACAAGACCCATGCGGGTTTGACTCGGCAATCCGAATGATGGCGTTTCCGATTCGTTTGATGCGGAGCCGGTTCTCTGCGGGAGAGAGGGTCAGGACATTTCAAGGAGAAAAGCCTGTGATCATTCCCGGTTTGAATGGAGCCGCCTGTGCTCGCGGGACACCCTGATGGCGTTTAGGACGTGGTCTGAATGGGTTCCAGAACAGCGCCCCTTCTCTGGAGGAAAAATCCCTTTATTTCTGGACATTGAAGGCAAAATTTCACACAGGATGCAATATCTTTTGCATTTGCTGTCTTCTACCCACCGCTTGCTTGCAGACCACCACACATGCCTCATTTACCCCTGCAGGAGAAGGCAGATGCCACCACGAGACCTTCTGCAAAGTCTTTCAGGTAATCCTGTATTATACACGTCGTATTTTGGGGCTGAGGAGCCAGATTTGCAGGTTTCTGGCTCATCAGAGAAGGCGAATTCCTGGGCAAGGCAGGACCAGGTGGAGGGGACACCGTGACACCAGATACGGTGGAGAAATATGTGCTGATTGTGCTACGACATAATTTTGGGGAGTCTAGTAGCTCGCTGCAGGTTCTAACTAACTTGTGGCTTTCAAAAGAATGGCTGGAGAGTTGGGCGGGGAATAACCTAATGAAATTTAACAAGGGAAAGTGTAGAGTCCTGCATCTGGGCAGGAAAAACCCCAGGTTCCAGTATAGGTTGGGAAATTACATATTAGAGAGCAGTGTAGGGGAAAGGGACCTGGGGGTCCTGGTGGACAACAGGATGACCATGAGCCAGCACTGTGCCCTTGTGGCCAGGAAGGCCAATGGCATCCTGGGGTGGATTAGAAGGGGAGTGGTTAGTAGATCGAGAGAGGTCCTCCTTCCCCTCTACTCTGCCCTGGTGAGACCACATCTGGAATATTGTGTCCAGTTCTGGGCCCCTCAGTTCAAGAAGGACAGGGAACTGCTGGAGAGGGTCCAGCGTAGGGCAACCAAGATGATTAAGGGAGTGGAGCACCTCCCTTATGAAGAAAGGCTGAGGGAGCTGGGTCTCTTTAGTTTGGAGAAGAGGAGACTAAGGGGGGACTTCATTAATGTTTATAAATATATAAAGGGTGAGTGCCATGAGGATGGAGCCAGGCTCTTCTTGGTGGCGAACAATGATAGGACAAGGGGCAATGGGATCAAGCTGGAACACAAGAGGTTCCGCTTAAATTTGAGAAAAAACTTCTTCTCAGTAAGGGTGACAGAACACTGGAACAGGCTGCCCAGGGAGGTTGTGGAGTCTCCTGCTCTGGAGACATTCAAAACCCACCTGGACATGTTCCTGTGCGACCTCACCTAGGCGTTCCTGCTCCAGCAGGGGGATTGGACGAGATGATCTTTTGAGGTCCCTTCCAATCCCTAACATACTGTGATACTGTGATACTGTGAAAAGTAAAGCACAGGGATGTTGGTGCATATACTTGAGTTTGGAGGAACTTTGATTTAAAGCAAGGTTTTGGTACCCCCCCAATAAACCGCCATGAGCTGTTTATCAAATTTTAATTCAAAGCGCCTCATACAAGGGAAGAAAAAAGGGGCAAAACAGCTGAATGAAATCATTTCAGCAACATCTGCTGCCTTTCCAAGATATTTCACCAAAAGCCTACAGAGATCAAATGTTTTTCCTCTAATTAGAGCGCTTTCCTCGCGAGCAGCAAAAATATTATATATCGACACCTCCCTCGCTGCCCAGAGGGTCCCACGGGACCAGTGGTATTGCCAACACACAATAATACACCTGTGTTCCCCTCGCTGCAAGTGAATAGCTTACCCAAGAGGGGAAAAAGTTGTTCCATGCATCCCTTCCTCTGACTGTGCTCCCCAATAATCCTCCCTCAGCCAAGGCAGCTCTGGTGATGCATTTACTAGAAAAAAACACATGGTTTAATGTGAAGATACCTGCAGATAAAGCATCCTGGGTGCTGGGATGTCCCACGGGGAATCAACGTTTTCACCTGCTCGGCCTCAGGTACCAGCTCTGTCTGGACTCCTGGAGATGCTCTGGATGCTCACGGGTCGTTTTGGGGTCTAGAACAATAAATTGATTTATTATAAATGCTTTAAGGAATAAAAAGAAAGTGAGAACTTCAGGCTAAAGCTTATGTTGTTATTCTAAGGTGTGCTCCTCGGTCGTGGTTCATGGAGTGTTTGTGTTGCTGCAAAATCAGTGTGAAAAGTCATTATGCCGAAGAAAATAAATCCGGTTTTTAGCCTTTTTGAAATAAACGTGTTGCAGGAGCGCCAAGGATCGCTGTTTCACTGCTTCTTTAGCCTCTGGGTTAAGACAACCAATTCCGATCTGCTCCACGTGGACCACGGGCGGGGACGAGCTCCCGAACGATCCCACCAGCCTGCGGATGATTTACGAGGCACGCTGCAAAGAGCAAAGCAAACCGGGTTGTTAGCTCTGATATTTAGAGATGATAAACAGCATGAAAAGGAGATTTTTTTTTTTTTTTCTTTTTAATACCCCTACACAGATGCAAAACAAGTAGTATAGGCTTAAATTAAGAATAGGAAAATATTGGCTTAATACCAGGGGGAAACTTCCTGGCAGAGACATCTGTTGTGCTACAAACTGGCTTCCCAAGGGAAGCGCTGCAAATCCTGCTCTCGAACCACTGAACAAGGACCATGCTGCTCCTCCAGCAATGTGCTTATTGATCCCCCCCCTTTTCCAAGCTCTCCCATGTAGCAGGAGCTACCAAAACCTGCCTTACAAGAGCAGGAGGTCTGAGAGGGCATAAATCCATCATCCTCCCTTTTCCATGGGGGAAAAAGAACGTTCTCCTCTCCAATTTCTCCTGCCCGTGCTCAGATGTTTTATCAATACTTCTCTAGGCTGCAGCAGCACAAACCATCGCTGTTTTGCCTGCGTTTTGTCCTTCGCCTGCAATTAATTCCTAGAAGGCAGCAATTATTTAAAGAGCATGGTGGCTACGGCACGAGCCGCATGTTGGCACAGCAGGATCCCAAATTTGAGCATGCAAAGGGACCGGGAACCCAAGCACCACGCACAGTGACAACCCCAAGCACACAAATCCGCCTTAATTACCGCTCCCGCCTGCTCATTTGCTGATACCGGTGTCTTCCAACACTGCCCCTGTGATCTGCTTTGTAATTGGGATCCTTACAACAAAGCCAAAAGGAGTTTGGGGTTTTGTATTATTATTATTTTCTTCCCTCGCATTCTCTGGTAATTTTAATCACAGCGTCTGCAAAGGTCAAGTGAATTCCTCATTAGCCTCCAGACCAGCGGCTTCACCAGCGTCTGGAGTCCTTGAGATGAAAGGGAAGAGCCCGGAGGGGGCGTAAGATGCTTTAGCAACCCAAGAGCCATCGCATCGTCCCCCACGATGGATTTATTGGCATTATTTATTCCTCCACAGGGTGCAGGAACCAACCTGCCTGGGAAAACATCCCAGTGGTCAACCGGGCAGGTTGACTGGGGGCCCAGGTCGCGTCTGGGGAATCCGGAGGGTTATCTTGACATTGAGGTGACAGTTCAGCTCTAAAAACAGTTTTTTTGGGGTGTTTTTTTTTTGGTGAAGAAAGGAAATAATCTCTCCTTCTGCATTTCCAGTTGCATTTTCACCGAAGCGGGTTCCCTTGGCCATTTCCTAAGCGGAGAAGTCAGCAGTGATCCCTTGAACGTGCCGTTTTCTGGACCTTTCCTGGTGCTGCCAGCGCTGCCGTTTGTCCTTTGCGGATGCTCCGTAACCCCACCCCGAGGCTGCGGGACGCACGAGATGATGTTTAAGATCCCCTCGCCGGGCGGGCAGGGTTTCCAGGGCTTTATTTGGGGTCCCGTTTCTAATTAACACACACAGGTCTTGATTCTTCACTTGCCTGCTGTAACTCGCAAAGCTCATCCATTAAAAAATTCCCACTTTGGAGCTGTACATTAGTCAGACTCATTTGCCTAGGAACATGAAAGTCCCTTCCTATTTATCTCCTCATTTGAACTACATAAATAGCCCACGGCAAAAACTCCTCGTCTTCCCCCTATTCCAGCCTTTGAAAAAGAAAAATTAGTGGTGGGTAATTATTTTTGAGGCAGATACCAAAATGATAATTTCTTAAACAATTACTTTGAAATATTAACAATTGTTCTCTAAATTCCAATTTAATTCCTGATATGAATTATAGTTTGTCAGATGTGTGCTTCTGAAACATTTGTTCTTTGAAAAGAACATAAAAAACGCCGGCGTAACCTTTTGGCTCCTCGCCCTCCGAGCAGAGTAAAATGCCTTCGCTTGTGTTTTATCAACACAAATAATTAAAACACAAGAGAATGTTTGGGATTCGTACAGTTGTTTTTGGCATCTTATTCGTATTTATTTGATCTGTGAGATATCATTTTAATTAAAAGCTCGCTCTCTCTTCCTCTCCTCCCTGCCCAAAGAATGAATTATTTCTAATACCCTTGCTGCCTCACACTAACACGCAGTGATGCTGGATGGGGGCAGCAAATCCCCCTCAAAAGGGGACCTGGGATGCTTTGGGAAGGGGAAAAACCCCTTGGGAGGGTTATAAATAAAAGGGCGTTTTCTCCCGCCCAGGGTTCTGTTTGTGGGCAGCGGGGTCGGGCTTTGCCCCCGCGCGATGCTCACAGGAGCTGCCAAGTCTCTCACTGGAGCTCAGTTACTGCAAAGACCTTTTCATTTCATTCTTCTCTTCCCTCTCCCTTTGCTCCCTATTGTACGGCTGCTCCTCTTCAGATGCAGCTCAGTGCGGTGGCTTAAAATAAAAAGATATATTTTTTTTTTATTCCAAGGGCTAAATCTAGAGAAGGAGCTTTCCCACTGAATTCATGGCTTATCAGAGCCAGCCCAAAACCCCTTAGTTTATCTGAATTTTCCCATGCATGCCTACCTTGTGTTAGCACTGTACCCTCTCTGCAAGCACATTCATTAGAACTAACAGTGTCCAGAACAGTTTTCAGCAGGTAGCACCTCAGCATCACTGGGAAACGTTGCCCTACATGGGCTCCTCTGGGACACAAATGCAGCTCCCAATACTATTAATAAAAACTGTATTTTAAGTTAAATTATCCTTGCTTAGTGCTGGTATTGGTGTAAGCATTTGGCTTGGGTCCATATCCCTTTCTTTCTTCTCTACAGCTGCTCTGACATCAACTCAGTGGCCACTTAGTACCCCGGTCTCCATTCAGAAGGCATCTCCATAAACGAGGTGAAAATTCCTCCACGGTATAGGTCACCTAATTAAACGCTGTTACCTAGAATTATTTATGAGACTTTACAGCTATGCAAATCGAGCACCTGAAGCATTTTCCTAAGTATTTATGAGTAACCACGAGAAGATGAACCAGAGCCACCAACTGGAAGCAAGGGTTGGGTTTTCTTTGGGAAACATGCTTTTTAGGTTTTATTTTTTAACAGCACTTACAGGTTAAATTCCACCAATTTAATGCAAAGAGGCCACTGAGTCTTTGCAATTCAAGGGTAAAACCTGGTGGCCATGGATACGTGCACCATCTTGGCGCAGGCCTATGGACGTTATGGGGACCACAGGGGGTTATCAGGGTCATGGGGCATCTCTCAGGGGTTTGGGAGGCTCTTCTCACCCCACAAAGGCAGAATGGGTTGGGAGCACTCACAAGGTCTCCTGGTGGTCCTTTGCACCACGGCTTGCGGCTGCAGGATGGTCAGCTCCGGGATGTGGCCACCTTCTTCCAGAGCCCACGTGCAGAAGCCACCAGAACAGGGTGCTTAAGGGTAAAAAATAGGAAGATAACTCAGCAGGGTTAAATTACTGGGGTGCTGCAAGGCAAAATCAAAACTCTGAGCAACGGGAATCCCTGGCGGCCACCTCCACCTTTCAGCTGCCCGTGTCGGCCAAGAAGGGAAGAGAAGGGAAGTGTTAATGAGCTTCCATTGCTCCCCAGGCTGAATCAAAGCCCATCAGCTACAGAGGGGGAAAAACAAATAAAATGCCTCTTGTAATGGCTCTGAAGCAATTCCTTTGGGAGATGCACAGGGTGAGGACCAGGGGAGTCACAGAAATGATGCTTCTGCTTGCCACATGGGCTGATTTACATAGAATCACAACATCATAGAATCAAGGAATCGCTTTGGTTGGAAAAGCTCCTCAAGATCATTGAGACCAACCATAACCCAGCCCTGACACTGCCCCATGTCCTGAGAACCTCATCTCCGTCTGTCCAACCCTCCAGGGATGGTGACTCCAGCACTGCCCTGGGCAGCCTGTTCCAATGCCCCACAGCCCTTTGGGGAAGAAATTGTTCCCCAGATCCAACCTCAACCTCCCCTGGCGCAACTTGAGGCCGTTTCCTCTGCTCCTGGTGCTTGTTCCTGGGGAGCAGACCCTTGACCCCCACCAGATGGGTGTTTCTCCTTGGAGGAACATCACCTAGCAGAACATCATCTACTTTACATTTATTCTGTTTCTTTCCCATGTTTCTTCCCTTCACCTCACTCCTTTTCTTCCCCCTTTCTCGCTGGCCCCAGTCTCCAGACATCTCCAGACTTTCACAAGGAAAGAAACTGCTTTCAAGTCAGAATAAAACAAACAAGGTCATTGGAAAAGATAAAAAATAATGAGTTCCTTTCTGCAGGACTCCGTGCTCATCTCTCCCACCCCTCCCCACTTTCATCTCACTCCAGAAAAAGAAGAAAACAAATCTTTGCTCATCCCTTTGGGGCCCGGCCTCCAGATCTGCCTGCGATGCGGGTTGTAGCCCCAATTAAAATCCATTTATTGCCCATTGCCCAAAACCTCCCTCTTGCCCCCAGCCCAGACCCACCTCTCCATGCCAATGGCCACCGACCTGGTATCTTCTCCTGTCTTTTAAGTCCTACGGATTTAAAAAGTGATTAAAGTTTTACTTAGTTTTAAATAGTTGATTAAAGAGCAGTCAGTGGAGAAGCAGAAAGAAGATCTTGGGCAATAAAGATGATTTTGGCCAAAATCACCTTCACTGTGAGCAGCTCTAGCAAGGTCAACCCCCTTCTCCTGAGGGATTACACTGACATGGGGTGCTCGCCAAAAAGATTCAAAAACCAGATTTATTTTCCCCAGAAAACATACTTGTTCCTACACCCATACAAAGTTTTCAAAGTTGAACTTTTTTGCTCTGCTACTTTTTAAAAAGGAATATTATTCTAGCTAACGTTCTGAAATGACGTTTCAGTCTGAAATGGAATAAAGCATTTCATTTGATCTAAAATTAATCGTAGTGGGGAGGAAAAGGGGGGAAAAAATCCAAGGGTCTGTGCTTTGCGCTGATCCAAATCACTTCTTCTTCGGGTTTTTTTAACTGAGAAAGTTTTCAGGTTGCTCAGAGCCCCATCTGGCCTGGCCTGGGATGTCCCCAGGGATGGTTCATCCACCACCTCTCTGGCCAACGTGTTCTGTTTTACCACCCTCAAATTACGTTTTATTTCAAATTGTATGTTAATATTAGCAATGGAGTTTGGAAACACCTTTAGCTGAAGTCCAGCCCAGCTCAGTGGTCCTAGGGGATCTTCACACCCCCTAGAAGGATGAGATGATTGGACATCCCCAGCTCCAGACTGACACTGTGAGTGGTGGTCTCACCAAAGACATTTTAAGTAAAATAGGCTAAAAAAGGTCACTCACTGCAGAGTTCAGCCTTCAGCAGCTCAGCCTGGATGGAGCAGCCATGGTGGCACCTCTGCATTTCTGCACCAAGGCCTGTGTGTCACTCGGTTTGCCACCACTGCCAGAGAGGTGACTACCAGGTTGGGAAGCCATCCAGCTCCCAGCAAAACCCGGCTTAAATACACCAGAAACTGGCCCAAGCTTGGATGGACAAGCCAAACCAGGACCACCTTGGGCTCGGTTTTGATGGTTGGGCCATCTCCAAAGGAGACCCCCTTGCCCTGTGGGACCAGCAGCATGTCACATCTCCAGCTGGACACCAAGACACCAACTCCCCTGAGTCCTCGCACTGGTCTGGGCTGCAGCCCCCAACTCCTGGGAGCCATCAAAGGCCCCTCAGACCCTCCTCTTCCTCGTTGATGCCCAAATTCCAGCCTCAGCAGATGGGCTGTCACCTCGTCCATCCAGGCCTGCACTGAAAACCACTCATGGAGTCCAGAGCTGATCCAATCAAAACAGCTTTAAATGAAAATTGCTCCGGAAAACACAGCAGAGAGGGGGGAGGAAAAAGGAAGGGGGTGCAGAGAGGAGCTCCACAGCTGTTTTGTTTCATGTCCTTTAAAGCTCCTGTTATGTTGGTTGTTTTTTAATTAAAATGGGTTTTTAGGAGGATGCTGAGATTTACTGCTCCTTGTCCTGATGGAGGGGAGGTGCATCCAAAGCCTGGTGGAGGGATGGGGTTGTAACACTGTGGTCCCAAAATCAGGACCCAACTTGTTGGTACATGCACGCGGAAGGGGAGATGCAGGAAAAAAGCATCAGCCCAACACGGATTCTGCTCAAGACCTTTAAATAGGGCAGAAATAGCTCCCAGCCCCGCTGCTCATGCCTTGCACATCCCAACATGTTGCACTCTACCAGCCCCATGGCTTAAGGTTGGGGAGCAGCCCGGCTCATGGCAGCACAGATCTGCGTAAAACTTAATTCATTTGCGTGGTAAAACGTGCCCTGAAAGCCTCACCTACAAAGGAACGCTGTGCTTTAATCCCAGCCCGCCTGAATTTTCTGTGTATTTGTAAAATAAATGATCCTTTCTGTGCTTAGCCAAAGCAGTTATTAATGTTTTCACAGCAGAAGAGACACGCGTTGCGATTTCAGTGCCTGCTAGGGATGAATAATGAACATCTCACAAAGAAAAGAAGAAAAATCAGCGTTTGTTTATAGGACATGGGTAACGAGAAGGGAGGGGTACGATCAACAGTTAAAACCACTGTTTGACCCACGCTTGGAATCAAAGCCCCAAAAAAGATCCCAAAATGTCATCACAGCCCCGCACCGTCCCCCTGCATCCCCCCGCTGACGATGAGCAGTGGGTAAACGATAGCGGTGAGATAAGCAGCGCTCCGCTCCATGCCGGGGCTTTGCACAATATCATGGTTCATTATAAAGCAACGCAAATACCCTGGCAGAATCCTAACCTAATGAAAGTCTTATTTTCCAGAGTAACAGTTCATTACTGGACTTGCTGTGCAGTCTAAACCCCTAAGGTGGAAAAAAAAAAGAGCTATGCGGGGCTGCTGAATGCGCAGCAAAATCCTCGTAGGCTTGGACGTTTGCAATTGTGCTACATCTTGCTTTGCAGGAGGGAGGATGCTGGTTGCTCTGAACCAAATAAAGGGGATTTTTAGGACTCTAAGTGGGTTTTTTAGGTGTTTCAGGATACAGATGCTGTGTCTGAGCAGTGGCAGACGAACCGCAAACACCTCTGCCCAGGCTGGTACTCACCCGGAGACAGAGGGACAAGCAGGAGTGTCTGTATGCAGGTATCTGTGTGTCCTGGCGCGGCAGATCTCCCCGGCAGCCTGCATGCCAAAATAAAACACATTTAAAGATGTTGCACGATGAGCTGGGCGAGCTCTAGAGACCCCAGCTCGCTGCAGCTTGCAGGACCCACCTTTGAGCTGCCCTCGGGGCAACACCTGAGAGCAGGACAGGGGCTGTGAATACAGGGAGACTTCCCAAAGCTGTATATGAAATGAAAGCAGGGGATGAAGCTTTGTCCCCCAGCACGCCGAGTCACAGCTCCCCATCACAGGTGACAACCTGCCAGGAGCCTGCAGAGACACGGCTGCTGAAGCAAAGCTGCTCCTCCTTGCTTCCAGCAGCCAAAGAAAGCAAAATATTGTTATCTGTGCCCTTTTTTCCCCCCTCATCTGTTCATGGAGGGAAAAAACTGCACAACAGCCTCTCCTCTGCAAGGAGGATCCCCAACCCGGAGGAACATGCACCCCCAAAGAAGTGATGCTTTCATGAGCGATGAGTCCAGCCCAAAACACCGGGCTGAGGCTGTTAATGCAGGTGCCTCCAGAGCAAACGTAAAACACACTCACACCCTCCTCCAGCAAATGAGAAGGAAAATAGAAGACCCACAACAAACCCAGACAGTGGCGCAAAGCTACCATAACTCATCAGGCAAACAGACAAAGAAAACACCTTCCTGTTTTCTGCTCCTGGGATGCGATACTCAACCCATGAATCCTTTTGTCAACGTTATTTGGGGTTGTAAGAGGCAAAGTCCACATGGCTTTCAGCAAGTCTACAGCTGGGCAGGGCAACCCCAAGGTCTGGACATGGGCTCTGAAGCCGATGAGACATCAGAAAATGCGATCGCTCTGTCAGCAGCTGCTTCTTCACATTTTACAACCACCACCCTCTTCTTCAAATGCATCGGCTATTCCTGACAGCCAGGGCTGTTTAAGATAATGAAGACTCGCTCTCAGAAATTTTGTGAAATTATAGTTATTTGTGCTTTTCCCCGGGAGGGAAGAGAGTTGGTCTCTGCTAACGGCACCAACTAAAACTCACGTGTTTAGTCTAAAAGTTGTCTGTGCTCTCTCTGACTGAGCCCATCTGTCATGGATACCCCTTTGGGACGGCACAAACGGTCTTCTGGAAGGACCCTGTTCCTGCACGGGCTACAGAGAGCTAAAATGAGCACGCACCTCATTTTTATGTGATTGGTGAGGTGAGAGGAATCCCGGCCCATATGTTTAAACACATCAGTTCTTCCTTCTTGACATCCTTTGTGATTATTAGTAGTGCCTCGTTCTGTCCCCAGAGCGTTATTGAAGGTGTCCATCGCTGCAATGGGGAGTTCTGCTGTAAATATTAATAAGAATGAGTGTTCTGGGTGAAGTGCTGCAGCCCCCAAGCCCTGCCTGGCCTTCCCCAACGCTGCCATTTTCTCCCCTTTACACCTTTATCCCCAAAGTCGGTCTCTTTAGGTTAAGCCCAGATGAAATGCTGTCATCTCCTTCCCCACAGCAACAGCCTGAGGTGACAAAGACAGCCATGAACACACATTTACTGCACACATTACATCTCCTAGTCAAACAAGTGAGGAAACGAACATTAAACCACTGCTGGTTTTCAGTGCACAGGCTGAAGATTACACGGGGATGGAGGAGGGAGACGCTTTGCCATCTTTTAAACCAGACATCAACAAGATCCAACCTCAGCCTCCCCTGGCGCAACTTGAGGCCGTTTCCTCTCGTCTCATTCCTTGTACCATATAAAACCAAAAACCCCAATGTTTTCATCTCCACCTCCACCGTCAGCTCGAGGAACGAACGCAAGTGATCCACTTCTGCTACAGTTCCTCCTACTAAACAGGACTAATGGCATCAAACCACCTTCAGATACCACATAAGGCTCTTTGGAGAAAAAAGGAACCTAAAACTAGTTGGTCTATTTATAATATCTGCAGGTAATGGCATGCTAATACGATTCATTAACACTCAGACTCCGCTCATTAGTGTCTTTTCACTCTTCCTTCGCAAGGCCCATATTTCTATTTTACACGTAATCTGTTTTACTAAGCAGCTTCTTAATAGAAAAAAAAAAGTATTATCTTCCATGCGCTTTTTTTTTATAAATCCCCTCGAATTTAATTAGGCCCCAAAAGGTTCAAGAAAGTTTGGGTATGAATCTAAACTTCAGAAAACTCACTTGGTAACTCCACCGGCAAAGCATTTAAGTTTTACTGATCACTTCTACGTGCTCCACGTTCTTCCTTTATGTTATATCAAGCAATATAATTATGTTGGGGGGGTTTTATTCTGGGCAAGTAAAGGGCTTTTGCAGTATCTCCCAATGCATTCCTCCACAGACCTTGCCATTCCCGCTGCTCAAAGCTCCCGTCCCTGCCAGGTAGAGCATTTCTGAGCTGCCATTGCTCCTCATTACCACGAAACCATTAGCCATGCGTTGTTCTACTTTATGCGGAAATTGCAATTTCAGCTGTAGCTTTAAACAAACGGGAAAGCATTCTGAAACACGGGCTTTTATTGAATTAAATATTAACATAAATACCGAGCTGAATGCAGCACTGGATTATTAATTTTAATATTTAATCCAACAAGAAACCTTATGGTTGTTTTAGGGTGGTTTATTTTCTTTAATCTAATTCATTTCCCGTCAGCACCGAAATTAAGTTTTCTTAATGAAGGAAGGTGATCAGGAAAGTGTGCTCTTGTGGTACAGAATATCAGGGGCTGGTGACTGAGAGCGTACAAATAATAAAAAGAGAAAGCAATAGCAGAAATGATACCCCTGTGTTAGCATGGACAAGAATAAAAGGGATATAATTAATAAGATGCACGGCTCAGATTAATAGGAGCCGGGGGAGATTAAAGAAAGCAAGTGACCCTTAAGTGTTTATCATTCAGAGAGAAAACAGCCCAGATGGCTCATTTTGAGGAAGGCGGCTTCAAAGACGAGCTCACCTACCAGGGATACTGGAGGATGCTCAGCCCAGGTCCGTGTCCTCCGGCCGGTGTGACCGTCCCCAGCGCTGCACCGCGACACCAAAGCGGGGACGTCGGCAGAGACGCGTTCCCCAGATCCAGAACCATCAGTCAGGATGATGTTCCTCCTGCCAGCTCAGTCTGGCACGCCAAGTCCAACAATCCTCACAGGAAGGAGACTGGGGGTACTGGGGGTGGCTGCAAGGGACACGGTGGGACCCATCTAGAATTTGGCGATGACATTTTAAATTGAAGGAAGATAGAAAAAGAAGGAACAAGCAATGCTTTGGAAAACGTGTTTTCCAGCAGCTGCAGCCAGAGTAAACCAGTCTAGCTCTTTTTTATTGGCACCAGCTGGGGATCTGGTCCAGGAGCCTGGGAGGAGTCTCCCTTCCCCAAATGGAGCAGCATCCAGGCTTCAGACACACTCTGTTCTCTGTCCTGACAACACAATAGCCTGGGGGCAGTTGCATTTCCGTTAGACACATCACAGTGGGCAGAAAAAAGCCACCTTTTCTGATCTGCAATCTGTCTCTCGGGTTTTCCTTCGCCCCTTTGGACAATCACTTTTTCTCAGCAGAACTACGGGGAGGGAGGTGAAGTTCTCGCTTTGGAAAGGCGCTCTGTGATACGAGCTGGGCATGCAGAGAGAGGGAGGAAGAGGAGGAAGAGAGGCTGCCAAGGATGGAGGAGATGGAGCAAGAGAGCTGGTGGCAGGGGACAGCCAGGCTTCATTGGGATGCGGAGTTGCCCAAGCGAAGGAGCAGACAGCAGCTGATGCTGAATAGCAACAAGCTTTCCCAGCGCTGGGCAGCTTCCCTGCAATGATTTCCAGGCAGCGCCGTCCATCTGGAACAGGGAGGTTCTTTGGAGTCCATGTCCCTATGCCTGAACCCTGCCTGCTCTTCCCCCATCTCTGAATGTGCCCCACTACTGCAACCTCCCAAAAAGCCCCGGGGACCCCCCAAGCAACCAGCACCCACCCAGCACCCAGATGTCGGCATCAGGGGAGAGGGAGAAGCCACACAAAGGGGCAGAGTGGGGCAGAGGGGAAAAGATGCACAACCCTATTAGGATTAAGTGTTATCACAGAATGGTTTGGGGTGAAGGGACATTCCCAGCTCCCCCAGTGCCCCCCCTGCCATGAGCAGGGACATCTTCACCAGCTCAGGTTGCTCAGAGCCCCGTCCAGCCTGGCCTGGGATGTCTCCAGGGATGGTTCATCCACCACCTCTCTGGCCAACCTGGGCCAGGCTCTCACCACCCTCAGGGACAACAATTTCCCTTTATCCAGCATGAATCTCCCTCCTTTAGTTTAAAATCATCACCCCTTGTCCTATCACAACAGGCCCTACTGAAAAGTCTGTCCCCATCTTTCTTATTGGTCCCCTTTAAGTACAGAAAGGCCACAATAAGGTCTCTCCAGAGCCTTCTCCAGGCTGAAAGGTGCAGCTGAAGGTCTGCCTGTGTGTCTCACATTGCCAGCAACCCAGTGAAGCGCCTGGAAGGGCTGATCAACTCATGATGGGGAGGAACAGGTATTTCTGTCTCCACACTGACACCAAGCAGAGCTGTGCACGGGCTCAGCAGGCAGGGAGAGGGAAGATACTCCATCCATGCCAACACATCTTTGTGTTTCGTTGTTTAAGCTCTTAAGCTCCTGTTTGAATTTGAGCTGTAAAACACTGAGCTGATTTTAAAAAAGTCCTCCTTAATCTAGAGAAAAGGATGGACGTTTCAGCCAGCCATGTCTTTGCTTTCTCTATCAACTCTGCCATGTCCCAGGGTGACAGGAAGGGCACCAACCCCTTTCCCACAGCCAAAGCTGGGTCCTGCCAGGTCCCACAACCCTCCTGCCCAATGCCAGATGCTAAAGGGGCAGAAAAGACAGGAAAAGATGTGTGTGTACTACTGCTTCTTACTAGAAAAGGACCTGGATGATGATATTGTAGCCTCCAGATTAATACCTGTCACTACAAGAGTCAGCAAAACACGGTGACCTCCAGCACCTGCCTGTTTGGGGGCTGGAGATGAAAGAGCGCCAGTACAAAGGCAGCAAAGCCTGCCTTGGAAACACTGACACGATGATTATTGCTATTGCTGATAATCACACATAATGACGGCACAGGAGAGCACCGTGGCCATAGGGAATCAATTTATCACCAGCCCCTCCCGGTCCGACAGAAAGCAGCAAAGAGGTGAGACAACCATGAGCGTGTTAGTGTCTCGGTCACAAACTGGACACCTGCCTCGGTGATGGGGTCTCTTGGCCCACTACTAGATCTTATATTTTGGAGAAAATTAACGTAGTTGTAGGCTGCTGTGGCCGTACTTACTTATAAGGTTTCAATTTTAAATTTTCATACGTACACCATCACAGCTCTGCTCCCCAGGAACAAGCACCAGGAGCAGAGGAAACGGCCTCAAGTTGCGCCAGGGGAGGTTGAGGCTGGATGTGGGGAACAGTTTCTTCTCCAAAGGGCTGTGGGGCATTGGAACAGGCTGCCCAGGGCAGTGCTGGAGTCACCATCCCTGGAGGGTTGGACAGACGGACATGAGGTTCTCAGGACATGGGGCAGTGCCAGGGGTGGGTTGTGGTTTGACTCAATGACCTTGAGGGGCTTTTCCAACCAAGATGATTCTATGATTCTATGTGACGATGCACAACCAAGCCCTGGGGTGACGTGTAACAGCTCGTGTCCACACTGGCCCAAACCAACCCTGTGCTTCTGCGCTCTCCTGGCACAAACAGGTGTGAAAAAGACGGCAATATCACAGGGGGAAAATGAGGTGTGTGCAAGGGAGGACGGCTGGAGGAAGGATGGCTGGCACTGAGAGCTGGAGCAAGCCTTGGAAGCAAAAGGGATCCAGTTTTACACGGCAGGATAGGTTGGCCCTGGACTGAGCATCATTAGCCACTTAGCACTATAGAAAAAACTCACATAGAAAAGTGGAAGCATATTCCCCACAAAGCCAGGACACCCAAACTGCTGGGGCACAAGGGGCTGGTACAAGAGCAAGGTCTGTGCCTGGGAAACAACAGGGCTGGGACACTAAAATCCACCCGTTTGTCCCCAGGTTAGCTCTAATGTGAGCTCCATGCAAAGCCAGCGACTCACCTGGAGGTACCTGCGAGCTCTCCACCACTCCTCATTCAGCACAAGCAACACAGAAGGATGTGACCAAATGCACCTTGACAGACCCCAGGCGACCTCGTGGAGCAGAGGGAACCTGCAAAACAACAAGTAGTACGAGCAGATGAGGGATGGTTGGAGATCTTTTTTTTGTTTTACAACAACGACTTGTTTTGCACCTGGTTACACACGCTTATAAAACATGATTTCCAGCGGCAATTAAACTATTTTTTTCTGTGACAACAAAAAAGTGACAAACAGGCTTTGCTTGAGAAGAGAATTCCCTGTCTCTTACAAGCCTTTTTTGTTGTGATCTAGCAGTGACATGGACAGGACGTGCTGCTTGGAAAGGAGCATCACCATGACCACGCTTCCTACTCCACAGTAACAGGGAAAAAAGGTAACAGGGAACAGCAAACACTGCTAACCTGATGATGCCACAGAGACTTCTTGCAGGGTGAGGTGTACAAACCGTCACTAATCATGACTGCAGGAGAGCTCTGGCACAGATTGCCCAGAGCATCCCTCGGCGCACGGGCTGTCGGGATGCAGCAGAGGAACGAATACCACTGACCGAGACATCTCCCAGTAACAGCTGCAGCTGCCCCAGCCTGTGTGCTATGGACACATGTCACCACCGAGACCACCTGTCACACAGGAGTCACAGTGTGACAGAGGACATAACACCGCAGAGATGAGGGAGGGAACTGAGGCTGGATGTTCAGGCCAGGATGGACAGACAAAAAATAAATGCCACCTTCATATACATATTTACTTATCCATATATTACCCCCCTCACATACATTTTATTTACATCATTAGAGCCACGAAGATGCTGAAGGGAGTGGAGCATCTCCCGTGTGAGGAAAGGCTGAGGGAGCTGGGGCTCTGGAGCTGGACAAGAGGAGACTGAGGGGTGACTCATTCCTGGGGATCAATATGGAAAGGGGGAGTGTCAGCAGGATGGAGCCAGGCTCTTCTGGGTGACAACCAGTGACAGGACAAGGGGCAATGGGTGCAAACTGGAACACAGGAGGTTCCACTTGAATATGAGAAAAAACTTCTTCCCAGAGCCTGGCCCAGGCTGCCCAGGGAGGTTGTGGAGTCTCCTTCTGTGCAGACATTCCAACCCGCCTGGACACCTTCCTGTGTAACCTCATCTGGGTGTTCCTGCTCCATGGGGGGATTGCACTGGATGAGCTTCCCAGGTCCCTTCCAGTCCCTGACATTCTGGGACTTTGTGATCAGGAGATTCCTGTGGGTATATCTTTACCCTTATTTTCTTACGGACTCTCTACCCATTGTCCCTGTTCGCCGCTATTTCTTGCCTGCTTTTACCTGTCCCATTTCCCAGGGAAACGCGTCCCCAGGAGGGAGCGATCCCACAGCCCACGTCTGCTCGAAAAACTAGAACGCGAGAGGGCTGAGCTCCACGTACGCAGCACTACGGCTGGCTTCAGCCCTGCGGCTCTCTCCTGATCAACGGGCTGCCCGAGCTGCAGGTCTCCTTCGTTAGCATCCTTCGTTAGCGGGCTGGGAAGGAGCCGCACGGCTGGGGCAGTGCTGGCGCTGCCCGCCCCAGGGCACTGTCAGGGCTGAGCTGTCAGAGCGCGTGTTGCAAACGCACATCACTAACGAGGAGGCGGTGGGAACTGTCAGGCTCCTCATCTTCCTTTTCACAGACAGTAAACGGGAGTCATGTCATGCCGGGCAGAGCAGCAGGTGCGCAGGGGGTGAGGAGATGCATCCCTGGAGGAGCGGGATGCCACCCCTGCGGGCTCCCAGGTGAGAGATGGCTGAAAAACACCTTAAACCTGCTTTTCTGCATCCTTACCCCTTCCCGCCCCTCCAGCTGCTGGGAGATCTTATTGATGCCAACAAATATCTCCAGGGTGGGTGTCAGAGGATGGACCAGACTCTGTTCAGTGGTGCCCAACGCCAGGGTGAGGGGCAACGGGCACAGACTGAAACACAGGAGGCTCCATCGGAACATGAGCAGAAACTTGTTTGCTGGGAGGTGCCAGAGCCTGGCCCAGGCTGCCCAGAGCGGGTGTGGAGTCTCCTTCTCTGAGACACTCAAACCCACCTGGACCCACCTGTGTGATCTGCTCTGTGACCCTGCGTGAGCAGGGGTTGCACTGGGGGGTCTATGGAGGTCCCTTCAACCCATCCAGCCTAGGACGCTGT
The DNA here is from genome assembly GCF_036013475.1 of Columba livia. NCBI lineage: Eukaryota > Metazoa > Chordata > Aves > Columbiformes > Columbidae > Columba > Columba livia. The sequence goes on from NC_088610.1 coordinate 21,638,043, forward strand.
GATTCTCAAGTCCATGCTGTTGCGCACCATCCCAACCGCTGGGATGCTCTGACAAAACCCAGCCCTCTCCAGCCATGCACGCTTCCCCAAGCTGAACCTCCTCTGCTCCAGAAAGCTGATATTATATATATAATTATCATAATAATTATATATATAACACCAAGCGTTTCCAGTTCTTCATTCTCTTCTTCCTTCAACTCACCTAAATCAGGGACAGGCTCAGAAAACTGACTGCAACCAGCAGCCTGCTATAATATAATACATGCAAACAGTCTGCAAACAGCATGCAAGGGGTGTACTTTCCTTTGTACATATTGTAAGGATGGAAGCTGCCACGCTGTTTTTTCAAGCATTTGCACAAGTAGGAAGCTCCAGCCAAAGAGATTTGCCCCTAAAATACCCCCCACAGTTCCCAGACACCCCTTTTTTCCCTTTTTCTGTTAGTGAGGCTGCAGAGATGCCATTGACCACGAGAGGACACCATCCCACCTCCGACTTCCTAAGCGCTCAACGCCTGGGTAAAAATATCCATAATAATATTACAGGGACCGACTGGAACACACACGTCGGGAGAGGAGAGCAAGAAAGAAACAATATGTTTATCACCCTGCTATATCCAGCCGGAACGCTGCCCTGCCATTTATTTATGCAGCAAGTAGCCCTTTAAATATACAAATCCCAGGAACATTAGGGTGTAATGGGCAGAGCAGGGATTAGTCTGAATATACTTCATTTGGTGATTTGCGAGTGCCTGTGTGTGAGAGGGTACGTATGTGTGTGTGTGTGTTGCTTGACTTTAAAATGGAATAAACCACATTTAGCAGCTAGGTAGCTATGGAAACATAACCAAAATTGTTCTACCACCTTTCTGCTGCACTGCTTTCTGCAGCCCTGCAAATACTGTCAAGGGAGGGCTGAATATTGTTTCTTATAAATAATAGAATGTAAAGAGCTACAGAAAGAACCACTGAATTAGGATCTTGAAATGGGCACGGCTCAGGAAAAAATTGCCCAGTAGCTGTAATATTAGTTTCTGATGACTTTGCAATGATAAGGGACTTAAATTTTATTCTTTTTGTCTACATTTTTTGCAATTTACAGAAAGGTGCAGACTGAGGAAATACATGCATTTTGGTGCATGCACTTATAGGGAGGCATGTGTGTATACGTATATAAATATATACGCACAAGCACACTCCAAACAGCCTGTGCACCAATGCAAACATACCAACAGCACTTTGGCCTTTCAAAAGCCAAGGGCTTTGCCTGCTCCCCAGGGGCAGTCCCAGCTCCTCTCCTGACCCACGGATTGACCAGCCACTCTGCCCATCTTGGTGGGATATTCAGAGGCTGAGAAGTCTGGTTCTATATCTACGTATCTATATATCTATATATCTATATATCTATATATCTATCTATCTATATATCTATATATCTATATAAATATATCTTCTCTATGACCTGGCCCACCAGACTCAACCAGAAAATGCTGAGTTCTTTTCACTGGGGAGATTTTCCAGGGCTGAGTCCATCTAAAGTCTTTCAGGGCTGAAGTTTTGGCACCTTCCTGCTATTTGGCTTGTGAGCCTCTCAAGCAGGAGGGGTGATGGGCATGGCCAGAACAAGGACAGGGAACAATGTGGGGCTTGCAGGGGTCACATCAGGTGTGTCACTTCTAGTGTTTCCCCAGTGATGTGTTTTTGGGGTCTCCACCCAGCATCAGCCCTGGCCAAAGCAGAAGTCCAGCCAGTTCCACGTCCACCTCCTCCAAGCCACCCATGGCTTTTCTTCCTCTTGTTTGACCCTTTGCTTTTGTCCTCTTCAGATCAAGGTCCCGTGAGGTCCTGCTGCTATGATACCAGGTACTCTGGAGCTTCATGTCTTTCCTTGTGCCTGACCCCGAGACATGGACACCAGGACTACACAGAGCATCCCAGCACCATGGGGTGCACCATGGGTGTCACATAATGACGGGCTCTGGTTTGCCCTCCATTTCTCCCTCTGCATTGCCCCTGCCTTTGTGATCACTGCTGACATTTCCAGAAATGGCTTACAATGCCTCCACAATCTCCTTCCAGAAAGGTAATAGCTCGTTTAGACTGTGCTGCTCTACAGATACAGCTACTGGTGATTCTTCTGCAGGTACAGCTGCCAAGAACACATCTTCTCTGTCATGTCTTCATGTAGCCATCAGTAAGCTGCAACCCTTCTGCACTTCTTGGCAGTCAGCTTTTGTTTGGAACTGTTCTGAGTAACGATCCATCCTTGCAAATTCTGTTCTCTGTCTGCTAGCCCTTCCAGATCGTTTGCAGACAGGACAGCACAGGCCCCACCACAGATTCTTGGAAGACTTTATGTGCCATCCCTGCCCACCATGCCAAGGGATTGCTTTGTCTCAGACAGCGCTGGAGAAGGGTGTTCACAGAATCATTTTGCTTGGAAAAGACCCTCAAGATCATCAAGTCCAACTGTTTCCCCAGCTCTGGCACTGCCCCATGTCCTGAGAACCTCATCTCCGTCTGTCCAACCCTCCAGGGATGGTGACTCCAGCACTGCCCTGGGCAGCCTGTTCCAATGCCCCACAGTCCTTTGGGGAGGAAATTATTCCCCAGATCCAACCTCAACCTCTCCTGGTGCAACCTGAGGCTTGCTGGTTCACAACAATATCTCCACTCCTGTCCCAAGGCAGCTATGTTTTTGACAGCTTTTTGGAGGACTCAGAAAAGCGGTTCAGTGCCCAAAATGTACTGAGCTTACACAAATACTTCTTCATGCCAAGACCATGAGCAATCAACCCTCTCCTCTCCATCCTGGGGCACAGGCATACTTGCCTTCTGTCCCTCATCTCCCCTCAAGCCTGGCAAAGACACATCTCACCCTGCTCTCACACTAGGGGTCTGGTCTGTTGGATAACAGAACAGCTTCCTAACAAACCAGCTCCTCACCCACCAGACTGGCCTCCAGCAACATTTGGGCCTCACACCCCACTGCAGCACAAGGGCAGAAGCTTCTCCTACATCTGGACCACCAAGCCTCCTGTGTGATCCACCCGGCACACACTGCATAGGCACCTTTATGAGGACCAAGACGAACTAGAAGGGAACTTGCTTTGGGCTTCCCCAGATCTCAAAGGGCTCAGGAAGGTTCAGAAAGGACATCACCCCTCAGTAGAGCTGTGGGGCCTGCAGTCAGGGCTCTTATCATCATAAAATAGTTTGGGTAGGAAGGGACATTCCCAGCTCCCCCAGTGCCCCCCCTGCCATGAGCAGGGACATCTTCACCAGCTCAGGTTGCTCAGAGCCCCGTCCAGCCTGGCCTGGGATGTCTCCAGGGATGGTTCATCCACCACCTCTCTGGCCAACCTGGGCCAGGCTCTCACCACCCTCAGGGACAACAATTTCTTCCTCATGTCCAGCCTGAACTTCCCCTCTTATAGTTTACAACCACCACCCCTTGTCTTCTCCAAGGTAGGTGGATGCTGAAGGACACATCTACTGTGTTTTAGGGTCTGCAGCAAGATTTACCTCTGCAGGCATTAGCCCGTCTACATGTCAGGTGTTTGAAATATTCCATCTAGAGTCCCACTACAATCTGTGGAGAGAAGTCAGGCCCTCTGGATGCTGACTGAACTCTCCTTAGACAGGATCAATGATCCTACAAGTCCTGTCATGCTCCGCTGACCCCAGGAGAAGCCAGGCCGACCAGAACACGAACCAGTACTGAAAAGAGGATGTCAGGAGAGAACCCCACAACCCATAGAAATTGCCAAAAAAAGCATGAAACAACCCTAAGGAGCCACTTTCACGCTTGGCTCCTGCCAGGGCCTCCGAGCAGAGGCGACTTCTGCCAGGGAGGAAGGAGAAGGGGTGATGGAGCAAACAGCTCTGGCAAGCTCCAAGGTTGGGAGCAAGTCCCTCTCCAGCCCAACATCTTGTTGCTTTAACAATCAGAAGGATGGAAAAACAATCCCCTTTACTGTCTATTGTTAAAGTTTACTGTCTAATGTCTTTAATAAACAGTCAAGTTTTTCCTCCGATCATTAAATCAGCAGTAAAGCAGGCTGGAGGCTGGTTTATGAGATTCTATCTGCATTGCCAACATACAAATGTGAGGTCTTGGCAGCTGCCAACAGCTACTCCCAGTTCTGTGGCTTCCTGCCCACCTCGAGGCCTGGATCTGGTTTGGAAGAGGTACAGCTCATTCTACTCATGGGAGATGGGCAGAGTGAGACCTCCCAAGGGCTCTCCCCACCCAACCCTCCACTGACCTTCACGTCCTTGGAAAGACCGTGGAGCAGACGTGATGTTCTGCCCCCAGGAAAAATTAGAATATCCTCCTGGACATGGTGAATGGGGCACATCTTCTCAGAACGGTTTCGGATAAGCAAGCTGAGCGGCCCTGTTTTCTCCTACACCTTTGGTAATTGAATAGTGGAGTTTAAATGGCACCAGTTGACCACGTTTAGTTGTCAGAGGCACACATACAACCAGCCCATAGCTCCTGTTGTACCCACAGTATCGCAGAGCCCAGGGGTTTATCTGTCTGATTTACTGGATGGGAACAAAACCAGCTACAGATACGGGCTTAAAAATAGAAATAATTAAAACCACAGGTTTGGGGGTGAGAGGGATGGGGCACATTGTCACGTAGCTGGGTGCAACCCCACGGTTACCCCGCAGCAGCCGCTTCTGGCTCCGTGCTCGGCAGCACCGAAGCTGGGACACGGCTCAGTGGGCTTCAGCGCCACGCAATTAAGACAAGCCTAAGGAAACTTAATCCCTTTGTTAACTCTGGGATGATTCATGTTTGCTTGAAAGCATTAACACCCTTTAATCTTTGTTTTTCCAGGAATCCCCAGCCTGCAGCCCGAGCAGCTGCGGACCCGAGCGCGAGCAGACACGGTGGTCCGTCACATACGCTCCACGCAGGACGAACTTCTAAACACCTTCCAAAAAGCTTCTCTGCCACTTTGACTCTGAAAGCAATCACGATCATCCTACCACCCATCCCCAAAGTGATTTTTAATAGCTCACAGTTGTTGCATCAGCTTTGATGACTCGCAGAGAGGTTTTATCTCCTCGGGGGTGGCTCTGGCGGCAATAGATCCCAGGTTTCCTGCTCACCATCATTTGTGGGCTGTTCCAACCGTTTGTCCAGTCATAAAATTATTAGCACATTATCCCTGGGCAACGGCTTGTAATTTTCTCTTTTTATTACTCAATAAACAGTTTGGAAGCCAACCCCCCAGAGTGAGAATAGCAACTAACCTACTACTTACACATACATAACCCGTGCCGCAAAGAGACGTGGGGCGAGAACACCAAGAATCCACCAAGAATATAAAGGTGAAGACTATTTTTTAACGTTTTTTTGCTAACAAAAGGGAAAGAGACAAAGCTTTGAGGAGCCCTGCAGGTTGCTGGATTAGATTTCCAGCACACACCCCCACATTTTCTGTACCTCAGTTCCAAATGTCAATGCTCCCAAAGTGAACGCATCTGCCTAGAGAGCCCTGGGAAACAAAAATACAGCGGTGAGCCGACACGGGATAGCTACAGTCATTCCAGCTATATTACAGCGATATATTCCCAGCTTACCGCAGGAGAAGGGGCTTTGATGAGGGAAGAAGATTGTTCTAAATGACAGAGAAATGCAGTTTACAGAGAGTGAAAGCTAGTCCTAAATCTAAGCCTAATTGAATTATAAATAGCCTGGATGCTTTCTTTCCATTCACAGACTTGTTAAACTTCCAAATGTGTGTATATATAATCCTAACGTTTTCTAAACATTTCTATTCAACTTTCCATTTCGAAGTGACATTTCTATTTCAAAGCTGACCTATTTTGAGGAGTAAGAAAATTAGCTGAATTCCCTCAAAACAAAACGCTTCACTCTGGGTTGAATAAAATATTGTGAGTTGTTGGGTATTTTTAATTTCTCCGAAGAAGAGTCCTCCTCACTGGGAGTTACCAGAATGGGTTTATTTATTCTTTTGAAATCCAGTTCAGCCACGGAACAGAAGAAAACCAAACAAAACACTCCTCTACACAATTTGCACGGCAACAATTTCGAGCGCGCTTTCACATTTCAAATCAAGCTACCTAATCTATCCCATGGATTTGGGATATAGGAATGTGAAGCGTAACTAGGGATTGATAAATTGAGTAACGGGTTTTGTCTGTAACAAAGGTTTCTTGGGGCAATATCTCCCGCAAATGAACTGACTGTAGCCTGCTCTGTCCTATTGGACACAGATTTCTCTTGATACCCATCACTGCAGTTCGTTGGCAGCTCTGGAAATAAAGGTGAGGGGAGATTTTGTATTGCACGCCCGTCTGGCAGGCTAATCTCTGGATGAATTCGCTCACAGTCAAGCTGCAGCTTTCAGGAGTCATTCTTCAACTATTTTCAACACTTCCCCTGGCAGTATTTGATTAAAGAGGTTTTTAATCAACACAAGATACCTTACAATGCAGCTGCCATTGGCGTGAGAGGAAACACAAATCTCACGGCAGTCCTGAGAGTCGAAGATATAATATATTGGAGCATCCGTGCAAGACTGCATGTTTCAAGTTCATTGTTCTTGGAGAGGCTTGTTAATAAGGATGACTTACTCTTTGCAAACAGCGGCAATGGTTTTGGCACGGGAGAGATGGTCCTCAATGGAGATGGGAGACGACGGGCACGATGACCGGGCAGGAGGTTTTCTTTCTGATGTAGTTCTTTTTTTGAGCTAAACCAATGCTGTTCTCCTACTGCAACAATGTTGGGCTAGAGAGAGAAAAAAAAAAAAAAAAAGATATAATTTTAAAAAAAAGTCCATTTGGATTACTATTTGCACATCTCAGAGCCTTCGCTCCAGGCTGCCTGGAGGCTGTTGGACAACTCTGCGCCATTACCAGGTTTCCTTGACAATGCCTACAAGATTTTCTTTCTAAAGCCAGACTCTGAAGCACAGATCTCCTCTGCAAATCCGTCCTCATTTGAAGCTACAGTCCCCAGAATACATGATGGAGTGAGGTCTGTGCCGTGTTCTGAGCTCAACTTTCCCCAACTTTTGACAAAAGGTTGTGTTGGGATTGCTCGGCGCAATCAGCGCATGAGCTGTTAACGTGGAGCTCCTGATTGCTGGCAGCAATCACGGGGTCTGACAACACAGCGGGGTTCAAAGGAAGATCAGCCACTCGCACGAGGTAACAAGGACATCTTAAAATGAGCAGCTATTGAATTGGGATTGGGATCTAATTTATCCCAAGGGAAGGTTATTTGTTAACAGCCTCTTGAAGAGTTTCTGATAGAGCTGAAGGAAGGGTGACAATTCCTCTTCACAACAACCCCCAAGGATTATTCCTCCTCCTCTGGAATGAAAACTAAAGCTTCTTGAAGGAGAAGGAGAGGATCTGCAGACAGCACAGATGCTTTATGTTCACATTCCGGTTCCCTGAGCAAGACAGAGGTTCTCTAGCCCCAGAGACCAGGGAAGGCCCAGGGTATTATTCTCCAGTTTGCCACCACTCCAAATGGGCACCAGCCCCTCAAGGTGTTTAAAAGGCATTGAGACGAGGTTCTTAAGGACATGGGTTAGTGCTAGAGTTAGGTTATGGTTGGACTTGATGATCTGGGGGTCTCTTCCAACCAAATGATTCTGTGATTCTATGATGCTATGTCGTAACCACAGCTACCGTACAGACGCTCTGTACTTGCCACTGGTACCAACCACTGCAGTTAGGTGTCTGCATTCCTGCCCCAAAATGTCTTCAACCAAATAGTGGGCACTTGAGAAAGAAAATCCTCTTATTCAGGCAAAGATGCCGCTTCTACCTCCACTACCACTTAAACAATTTGATTTGATAGGCAGCTGTATCACTGATGACGTCCTAGACCCTTAGTTGGCCAATTCCCAAAGCCAGAAACATCACAAATACTTCAATCCTTAATTCACTCCCTTAAATTTCTTGCTGTATTTCCTAGTATTTCCCACCGGCTCAAGACACTCCTGGGCCCTGCTCACCTTTGGGCACTTGAACCACCACAAGGCACTTCCTCCATTTCACTCGTGTTGAGAAGAGCCTCCTCTAACTTGTCGAGAGGCCTGAAGACGTGGTAGAGTTGGTCAAACGCAATAAAGTCACCTGAAAGATCAAGGACATGAGGCTGAGATGTTCACGTTCAGTTTGAACAGCCGGTTCTGGGTGGCTGCAAGATGTCAGAAGTCTGTGATGGAGAAGCAGAGTTATTTCCTCCTAGAAGCCCGGCGGGTCACGCTCCTCACCCAAACCACCAGCCCAGGCAGAGCTGAACATCCGTTTTAATTAGTCTCCATCCCGTAGGGCATTTAGGGACAGTTTAACCCCTTAAAACCCCCGGGGAGTGGAGCCCAGCTCAGCAAAAAGGATGATGGACGTGGGCAGCACATCCCAGCATCACCACCACAGGCAACCAGCCCCAGGGCTCCGCTCCAGAGACAGCGACCGGCTCCCAACGCCAGCAAAGATAAAAATGAAGCTCAGACAGAGCAGTAAAATAAATCACTGACAGAGTCTCAAAAAGAGACAAATGAAGTTGAAACTTGTTCTTGTTTATTTTAATGTTTGGAATGTTTTTCAGGTGATTTATGCCCCTGCTTCAATGTGCTTCTCTCTCTCTCTCTCTCTCTGTTTCTCTCTCTTTCCCCTCCCTTTTTTTTTTAAGAACAGAAAAAAAGTATTTGGGAGTTAATTGGATTTCCAGGCTTCACAGCCAGACACTGTAATTGATCTCTGAAGAGATGGATTTGTCGGTCAGCTGGGCATGAATTTGACAACAGGAAAGGGATGGGAAGACAAATTTCCCCCTGCACACAGAGCAAAGTGGGTCACAAGGGAGGGGGTCACGCTGGCAGGGCCAGTGTCCCAAGGCAAAGCCCCCTGTTTGTCCCGACCTTGTCCCACATTTCCAAATTAAACAGCACTTGGGCCCTTTCAAGACGGGCAGGAGATGTGAGCTGATGGGGATAATCCCCTTGTCTAGAGCTCCGTCTCAGAGGAGATTTTTTGGCTTCTGTTTTGTCCCAGGGTTTTGAAGCTACACACAGAAAAAGCCTGTTTGCCTTTCATCCATGACATGAGATGCTCCTTGTCTTCCCACTCCTTGCTCCTTCCTCAAATGTGTGTTATCTCCAAACCACAGATGCCCTAAGCAAGATCCCCTGTGACTGCAGCTCCTGCCACTATTTGCACTTCCCAAAACCCCATGTCACTCACCAAAACGCAGGTGCCATCCCAAATCTCGAGTTTCTGGTCGCAGCAAACTGGTTCACACTGTGAGGTGAGGAAGAGGCACTGAGTTGTGGGGGTACAAGGATCACAGAATCATCAAACAGTCTGGGGCGAAGGGACGTTCCCAGCTCCCCCAGTGCCCCCCCTTCCATAAGCAGGGACATCTTCACCAGCTCAGGTTGCTCAGAGCCCCGTCCAGCCTGACCTGGGATGTCTCCAGGGATGGTTCGTCCACCACCTCTCTGGCCAACCTGGGCCAGGCTCTCACCACCCTCAGCACCAACCATTTCTTCCTCATGTCCAGCCTGAATCTCCCTCCTTTAGTTTAAAACCATCACCCCTTGTCCTATCGCAACAGGCCCTACTCAAATGTCTGTCCCCAACTTTCTTATCAGCCCCTTTTAAGTACGGAAAGGCCACAATAAGGTGGATCCTTGGATCTCCCTGGATCCTTCTCTTCATCAGGATCCACCCAGCTGCCCACACTCACATCTCCCCCTTCACCCAACCAGCTTCCAAGAGTCCCCACCAAGCCAAGCTCTTGCTATCAGGGCCAGCAGCACAACAAACCTCGGCCATGCAACAGTGGTTTCTCATCTGTTGTAAATAGCAAATAAATTTATATTATGGTCTCAGCTCAGCTGCTGCAAGGGGTCTGATCCTGCTGCTCCGGCCAGAGCTATGCTGGAGGACACTGTGCCTGAAGGTACCACAGTAAAACCCACCACGATCCCTGCTCTGCTACCCATCTCCGCAGCAGATGGCAAGCAGCCGTTCCCAACAGACTGCAGTGCCCATGGGGAATCCAGGTAAGCCCATGTGGGAATTTGGTGCAAAATAAGCAGAGAAGCGCATTTCCAGGAGTCATCACTGTGGTTTAGCATCACCCACCTCCACATGGATGAGAAAGGTATTTCTGGGAGGCGTGCTGACACAAACAGCCCAGCCAGAGCATCTTTCCCGCACCACAGAAGTGTCCCCATCCCTGCACACGCAAACCCCAAGACCTTGGCTATCCAGGAGAGAGGGACATCCCAGGGAAAAAACACTGCAAAACTGGTCTCTTCAGCACAAGAGTCTTCTTCACTTATTTCACTTTTTTCTGCACACTTATTTGAAATACATTCCAGTAGTAGGGCTTGCAAGGAGCCAGGAAAAATCAACACCCTTTCTGAGACGCATCCCGCACAATCACCTTGCACATAACCCAAAGGAAAGCATCACATTCCCATGCACCTGCCAACCTACCCGCGAAGATATGGAATTCTTATCCTTTCATCTGCTAGAGGCCTGTCTGAAAATCCAAGCACAACCTGCCACGCCGTGCTGACGTTTCGCTGCTCAGAAGCGACCCCGCGATAATTGACCCGGCGTTTCTGCGGTGCCGCCGCCGCCCCAGCACGGCCCTGCAAGAGGAAACACAGGGTTTGCACAATGCGTGATTAAACTCCGGAGCTGACTTCCACGGGAAGCTGCCGCCGCCAAGAATTTGTGACATTTCAGAGAGGAAGCAGGCGTGGACACGGCTAACAAGAATAGCCAGAGTTGCAACAGCTAAATACCAACATCTCCGCTGAAAGTGGTATTAATATTGCAGGCAAACTCAATTTGAGATGATGAGCAGATCTAACACAGGGCAGGTTTGCTTTCTTCACCTCCCTTCACAATATCCGCTCCTGGCCACCCCTTGGAGAGGATACGGAGTTATGTGGATCCCATCCTATTCCTGCAATTCCCCTCTTCTAGTTTGTTTTTTTACCTACATCAAAAACACTACGCAGCCTTATTTTGCCATTGTTTGCACTGGATATAAAATCACGTAATGGGAGATTTCTGGAATTGCAAAGCAAGTTTACAGGTGGGAACGCCGCTGCGTACAGGTGTAAGGTATCACTCACTCCCGAGCGTAACAGCTACTGCAGACTGTGTGACAAGGAAGCAGCTCGCAAATGGTCATGCGAAGGAAAACATCTGTTACGAGCTAGCAGGTACACAGATCATCTGCAAATTGCACAGCTTGTGCCTGATTTTCCCTTGCTTTGTTTAGCGACTCGCAGTGCCGCGACGCGGGAGGCAGCTGCTGGCAGAAGGGACCTCCGCGGCGCAGGGCTGGAGATGATGGAGGCGAGGCAGAGCCAGGCACAGCATCCCCGACACTGCAGATGATATTATTTAACTCAGGACCACTCCAGAAAGCTGGGTTATACTTCACAGCCCCTTCCCCTGCTCTCTCCCACCTCCTCGGGCTCAGAGTCGCCGTTCGCCTCCACCTCGCACACAAAAGATTTCCTGATCTGGGCCAGACCTTTGCATCTGCTTTGTGTTACAGGGCTGAGCGCAGGAAACAGGAGGATTCTGTTTCCATCAGACAGGATCTCTGGTTGATCTCCAGCCAGCATCGGGACTCAACCACAGCTCCCAACACTGTGCTGTGGATGGAGAGGAGGATCCTCCTGCATCTCTCTTCATAACCCGCTCTCAGTGTTCCCACCTGTGTAAAAGGACATCTCAGATACAGAACACAGCGTGGGCTGTGTCCAAAATCTGCCTGCTCAGCATCCAGGTCTCTGGAGTCATAGAATCACAGGACGGTTTCAGGTGAAGGGACGTTCCCAGCTCCCCCAGTGCCCCCCCTGCCATGAGCAGGGACATCTTCACCAGCTCAGGTTGCTCAGAGCCCCGTCCAGCCTGGCCTGGGATGTCTCCAGGGATGGTTCATCCACCACCTCTCTGCCCAACCTGGGCCAGGCTCTCACCACCCTCAGGGACAACAATTTCCCTTTATCTAGCCTGAATCTCCCTCTTTTAGTTTAAAACCATCACCCCTTGTCCTATCACAACAGGCCCTGCTCAAAAGCCTAGCCCATCTTTCTTATGAGCCCCTTTTAAGTACAAAGAGGCCGCAATAAGGTTTCCGAGGCTGCAATAAGGTCTCCTGCCATGTTGCAGAAGCCCCATGCACGCACTGGGACTTCACAAGCAGCTTCACGTGGGCAAACGGTCACTGTGCAGAGTCTGGCGAGACCGCACATGAGATGCTGTGTGATCCTTGTCACCCAAAACTGGGGTCAAGGATGGGGAGCCCAGGCTGGCACTGGCTCAGAGAAAGCCTACTTGGACCAGCAGAGCAAAGGTGCTTTTTCACAAGAGTCAGCAGAGCCTGACTCGTTAGTCTAAGGAAATGAAGGCGGAGAGGTGATAAAACTGTTCTCTCAGGAGGTTTAACATGACGGAAGAGAAAGCGCTATTTAAGGTGAAGGGACAACTTCAGCAAAAGGTCAGAAACCACCCATGAATAAATTTAGATAAGAAACCAGAATAAAGCTCCTCGCTGTCCAAACAGGGGAAAAGCCAGTGTAATATGAAGGGGTTTTTTCAGCCTAGAGGGACGAGATGCTTCATCAGCCGCAGAAAGCAGCAAAGAGAGGGACTTGATGTCTGGGAGGTCCCGTCCCAACCCTGGTTCTGTTGGATGCCAGAGAGGCAAGATGTGCTGGGAGAGACAGCACCGTCAAGTGGTTTAATTGGAAAAAAACATGACGAGTTTGAGGTTTGGGTCTGACACAGAGCAGCAAAACCACGGGAAATACAAATCAAAAGACCACGATAATGCACAGAAAACCAGGCACTGGAAGAGAGGCAGAAACTCTGCCGACAAACCAGCCCTGGCTGTCCTGGAGCGGCCCACGCGGAAATCCATACCGAAAATCATTAAACAATTACAACCTCCATCGGGAGGAGATCGTCCTTTGAAGATATTTTCCCAGAAACCTTTGTTCGCAGCTTTCAAATAACCCCCTGCCTCATCAGAATAATTGCCAGGAGTAAATGCTTTGTAGATCAGCAAACATTAAAGAGGAGAGGAAAGCAAAACGAGTCTGTGCGACCCCGCAAGCTCCAAATACCAAATACCGCTGCACCAAGTGCCCTATGGAGATGTCACCGGCCGAGCATCAACCTTCACAAGCCCCAGTGACCTGCAAGGAAACGGGCTGTTTCCAGCAGAAAAAGAGGGGTGGTTTTTCTTTCATAAAATAATAACTCGGTGCCAGCTCAGCAGTTTGCCAAAGGAAACAATCCGCCTAAACAAATCACCTAGCCAAAAAAAGAAAGGTCTAATACGCCGCTTGGTTTAACACACAATATTATCACTCCCCACAGACAGAAGCTTCTCTTTATTTTGAAGGTGCTTAAGCACCTGACTTCGGTTAGGCCTAAATACTTCTTGAAAATCTGTCTTTCATGCAGAACCAAGATAATCTTTGAAGACACAGCAACTCAACAGGCTTTGCTCAATCAATCTCACTGTTGTTTTATTCAGCATTAAAAAAAATAAGTTCCCGGGGATGACATTTCCCCCAGAACTTGTTAGCCATTTAAAACTATCACCTTAATCATTAAAAACAAACAATGAGAAAAGGAAGGGGGAAAAAAAGGCATTAAGTTAATCCCCGATCTGGAATCCCAGAAGAGAAAATGAATTAGTTTTCAAGACTGCAAGAATGAGGGGCCAACCTCCCAGATCATGTAAAAATATGAGGAGAAAGGGTAGGGACATGCTGCCAGACAACATCGGAGGCTGCGGGAGGATGGGGTGAGAGGCTCTGCATCGCTTTGATGCTCTTCGCTATCAATTCCCTCCGAAGCCGGGCAACCACATTGGGATGAGTGATTTCTGAGGACCTGGAGCACCCCTGGGCTTCTGGAGAAGGGACATCGCTGTTTCCCACGGAGCTCTGGCTGCTGTATTCCCAGGAAAATTAGCATCCTGCCCAGCCACTCGTGTTTCTGACAGCCGAGTGGGCTCCTCGTCCCTGGCCAAACTCAGAAATTAAGGCAGCAAGGCCTGCGGGAGGCCTTCTGGGAGCTTCTATTAGTCCAGCTGACAAAGAGACAGAAACAAGGACACGTCTTGGATACAAAGTCTACTCCTGTCTCATGAGAATCCAACCCCACATGCTTGTCAGGCTTAAGTCAATTTTTTTTAATTTTCCTTTTCCCATTTGGACTAATAAAGGTATTAATGGCTCTGCAGAAGCCACAGTTCACCACAATTAAAACCCCACCACCACTAAAACTAAATGATGGGAAATGCAGAAAGAAGAGCACTGGGGCAGGAGGGGGAAGCATCTTGCAGCGTGGAAAAGGGGCTGCACCACAAGAAACTCGGCCAGCAGGTGGAGGGAGGGGATTCTGTCCCTCTGGTGTGACACCCCACAGTGCTGGGACAGCAGCCATAGGGAGGACATGGACCTGTTGGAGCAAGTCCAGAGGAGGCCATGAAAATGCTCAGAGGGCTGGAGCCCCTCTGGTATGGAGACAGGCTGAGAGAGTTGGGTTGTTCAACCTGGAGAAGAGAAGGCTCTGGGGAGACCTTATAGCAGCCTCCAGTAGCTAAAGGAACAAAGCTGGAGAGGGACTTTTCTCAAGGGTATGCAGTGATAAGACGATGGGTGATGGCTTTAAACTGAAAGAGGGGAGATTCAGGCTGGACATGAGGAAGAAACTGTCACCCCTGAGGGTGGTGAGAGCCTGGCCCAGGTACCCAGAGAGGTGGTGGATGAACCATCCCTGGAGACATCCCAGGCCAGGCTGGACGGGGCTCTGAGCAACCTGAGCTGGTGAAGATGCCCCTGCTCATGGCAGGGGGGGCACTGGGGGAGCTGGGAAGGTCCCTTTGACACAAACTATTCTGTGATGGACCGAGTCATGACGGCTGGATGCAGACCACACACTAACCGCTTGCACGCACGATGCTGGACCTGGATCATGCATGGTGAGGCTCGGAAAACTGAAGCTTTTTTCCCACTTGGCTGCAGGAAGCGTCCTTCTTCATCACAGCAAGGTGCACATGGCTGAGCAGGCTGGGCACTGACACACCAACCACAGCACCCATGTCTCCTGGTCCTCCCCACCAGTGATGATCTCCCCACTACCGAGCTCTCCATCACCGGCTCCAGTTGCCATGTCCCCACCCAACACAACTCAACGGGGCATCACCTCGCGGGGCGAGGATGGGAAGGGACCGGTGGAAAAACCTGGGCTGGGGGGAAGGGAAATGGGGGCCCTTCACTTTTTCAGGCTGTTAACTGTAATTAGCCTGGTTTCTGAGATGTAATTATCTCGCAATCTCAAAGCAAACACCCCGGAGGAAATTGCACAGTTAAAAGACAGCATGGCATTAAAAATAAATTATGAGAGTCCTGCCCGCTACTGCTGCGGATCTGTCAGCGTTTTCACTCTAAAAGCGCCGGTTTGGGGGAGCCGGAATCACCCAGCTGTGACTTTCCCTGCCAAACTGTCTGCCCAGACAGAGCATCACGCCGCGTCCCTCTTACCGCACAGAATTACAAACAACCCCCCCCGTTTCCCTCCCCATCGGGAGACATTCAGCTTTGTCACAGCCCAATTACAGCATCACCACGCTCTGGGGGTGGGGAGGTTGCTTTGTTTTGGGTTTTTTCCCAGAGGAATTAAGATTCTGCAGGGTATTGAATGCAGGGCAGGAACAAAGCGTGTGAGGTGTTTGGAAACAAGGCAGCTGCTGACAGACCACAATGCTCCTTCGCCTTGCAGAAGGAGCTCCCCAGCCTTCTCTCCGCTGCCCTTTTTGGTGCTGCTTGAGTGATTCCTGTAATTAGGAACTTGTCATTTGGGAATGTCTTCTCCATCCACTGCTGTAAGACTCCAGCTCAGACTCAGCCCTAAATCCAGCAGAGCTAGGCTGGCTTAGCTCAGCAGAAGACCCCACCAACCTCATCCCAACATGGCACTTGTCTCCTACAGCAAGTCCCTTCACACGGGCAAAGCTTCAGATCACAAGAAGCTGGGGGTGACTGCAACAGAGAACATGCCCCAAACCAAGACATCACAGCCAGAGGAACAGCCCTGGAGTGAAGCAACACCTTAATGACTTTAAAAAGCTGTTAAGCGACACTCAGACACCTCCTCAACATCTGCAGAGAGCCAGGACGTGCCACCATCTCCAAATCATCATGCTCATTACACAAAAAACCACCTTCGTTCCTTCTGCTGTAGCTGAGGTGGGGGAAGGACCCTCAGAGATATGCTGAACGCCCGTAAGATGCTCTCTTGACAAGAGTTGATCTAAAAAAAGAGCATCGTTGTGCCTTTCATCAGAAATACACCATCACTCAGGAGCTCTGCAAACGGGCTGCTCCGGAGCAGCCCTGTGTTGTGTTTAATTAACAGATGCTTCTGGAGAACGAGATCCAACCTCCAGCAGCACCGAGCCGCACTTAGTCAAACCCCTAATCCTCCTTCCAGTACGGATCAATCCCAGCGCCTCTCCTCTCCCACGTACCCAGTCGCTCGCAGGATGCACAGAACAAATCTGGAGAGCCCATTAAAAGCCACTCGACTGGAAAATAGTTTCTGGCCTAATTCTAGCACTGGGGTCTTAGGGAGAGAAATCTGACAGCAAGAGCGCGTCTGCGGGGAGGAGGAGGCAGAGCTGTTAACTACTTCACCAATCTAATATATAGCACTCTCCAAGAGTAATTAATAATTAATATTCGTAGCCTGCTTAAATCTGTTGACTCTGTAAACTGCAAGCCTCTCACTTAAAGGACTCCAGGCATGCTGAGACAAAGTGAAGAACATCCCCCGTGGAGAGACTCGGCATAAACACGAACAACGGCAACTCCCGGCTCCTCAGCCCTAGTTTTAATCCCTCTGCTTCTCCTGCCCTCTTCATCTTGGTTAATTAAGCATAATTCCCTAGCGGCACCTCTGAGCAGAGATGCCCAGCAGGACAGGACCTGGGGCTCTGGTCACGGCAGTGTCTGCATGGAAGCAGTAATGTCCTGGGTTGGCACAGGGCCATGAAGTCACCAAGTCCAGCCTCCTCCAGGTGGTCTGCTCAAAAATGGCACTTTTATCTCCTTTCAAGCACTTGGGATTATTGGACGGGGCGCTGAGCAACCTGAGCTGGTGAAGAGGTCCCTGCTCACAGCAGGGGTTGGACTGGATGAGCTTTGAAGGTCCCTTCAACCCAAACCATTCTACAACCCTGTGATTATCAACCAAGACAGGTTATCTGATTTATACCTAGATGTATCTGATTCAGGACTTGGGCTTATTGCAGAGATCAGTAAGAGCTTTCTGTAGACTGAAATGCATAATTACAGCATTGCAACTGGTCTTCTAGAAGCCCCAAACCTGCCACAGCTCAAATCTTTGCCCTTTTCTGTAATGGCCAAGATGTAAAGGACATTTTGAGAAGGCTGAAGCTCTCCACGCTTCCCTCAGCAACCGCTGACCATCCTAAAATGATAATAACCTGGCCGCCAGCCCTGCCTTGCTATTCCAGAGTCCCAGCACAGCTCCTGCCTGCTCTTCACCAGCATCCAAACTGCACCACAGCAGGAGATCACAGAATTGGGAGGTTTAAAGTCAACACCACCATCTAGTTCAGTTCATAGAGATGCAGCATCGCAAGCTGTCCATGTAGACCTGCTCTCCACTTCCTGAGGGACCTCGAGGTACCAGTGAACTCAAATTGCCCAAAAGCAATATGATAATAATAATACCAAGGTCACTCTTGGAAGACAAGGTTGCTCAGGTCCACACAAACAGACACTTTTTTGGCCATAAAACTGTAGTTTGCTGTCTTCACTACAACCAAATCCCTTCTATGTTGCGGCCCATCATCCACTTATCCTGCATTCAAAGCTTCCCTCTTTTCCCCACCTTCCAACATTGTCACTGTCTTAATCTGAGTTTCAGCCACCAAAAGACACCTGATGTCTAGACACCACACTCATGGTATCTGTGGGACTGGGGTCATACGAGTTAATGTGTATCAGCAATATGTTAAATCCAAACTCCGAGGCTTGGTAACCCACTGTAGCTTACACACACTGGAAGGTGGAGAAGCGGAACAGGGCAGGACAGCTTTTCTTGATGGGAACCACAACTCCCAAGGAACAAGATCTTCTCTAAATGTCACAAACCAGAAGAACCTGAAGGTCTGGACCAACAAGGAGCCACCTTTGTGAACCTGGCCTATGGGATCAGCCAAACTGTCCTAATTTTGTCTCTGGAGCATCATCTTCAGGGACAAGTTGACCTCCAGAGAAATCACAGATCACCTTTGCTTTTGACTTTACTCAAGACTTGAAGGAGACCCTTAATAACTTTTAAATATCACATGCTGCAGTAATTCAATACATTCACAAATTATAAGGTTTGTAGCAGATTAAGTCATTCATTAGGTGTGTATATTGCACTTCCAAGTTTAGTATAACACAAAAAAATCCTTTTTCATTATAAGGAACTTTTTTCTATCACCTGTATTACGAGATCTATTTTATCATAGTTACGTTTTAATCTGGCGATGCTCTTCTAAAATAGAGGCAACTCAGTCACATTTTATACCTCATTGCCTATGTAAACTCTAAATTCTGTTTAGTTACTTTAATCAGTATTCAACAAATACAATCCCATTGAAATTTGGTTTTCTTTCCAAAGTGCAATGGAAAAAGGCCTGCTTACGAGCATACAGATGTGAGCACACCTAAAAATACCTAATCTCAGGAAACAATTATACATCTTCCCTTGAATTCATAATTTGCATTTAGAAAGAAGGAAAATATGCCCATAAATAATTTTTCGCTAGCTTCCCATTAAAAGAAAAAGGACAATAAATGCGATTCCGCTGTTAAGAAGTACCAAGGATGTGGCTGCCTTGCAAAGATCTAAGTAGGTTTTAAACAATGAGAAACCAAACCCTGTGAGAATGAATCATGGGATAATGTGGTAATTTTTGCACTGTGGGTATTTTGGGGGAAAAAACAACCAAACAAACCAACCTTGCCTTTAATTGCTTCTGTGTTTGTGCATATTTACACTCCAAGCCACTAAGACCTTCCCTTTGGAGGCTCATCGTGATAGAGACACTTAATAGCTCTGGTTCTCCCAAGATTTCAAAAACTGAAGGAAAATTAAGAAGTACTTATTTCATTTTTACTGAAGTGAGGAAAAATAATTGTTGAGGTTTGAATGAAACCTGTCACTCAACTTACACAACATGTGTCATTTGGTCACCAAGTGTTATAAACAGTAGGATTTCAAGAAAAAAAATGTATGTGGTAGTTGAAATACAAAATTCAACTTTCATTAGGACATGATGCAGAAGACAAGGAGGTAAAAGGAATTTTTTGGGGGGTACAATTTCCCCCTCCCTGAATTGAGTGAAATCTAACTGTATTTCCAATTGTTTCAGGGTTGTCAAATTTTGGGAGGGAGGCTTTGGAAAAAATAAGGCTCGTGTTGAAAAACACAACCTACCTAATCTGCCTTTTGTGTTTATCAAAGGAGACTCAGCAGGCCCAGATTCTCTAAGGAGTCGGGTACCACCGTGCAGGTAACGGGACTGCTCATCGTTGGCCTCACCTTCATCCCCACATCTCCACCATCACAGCAAGAACATCTCTTCAGGTCCAAGCGACGGCGACTTCAATAGAGAGATATCGGGGTTTACCACCAGGAACAGACCTAAACACAGAAAAAGCATCAGGAAATGGCTGCTTCTTCTCCGATTTCTACTGTTGTTGGCATTAGCAGTTTCTCCGAGTGCGTCACTGCTAATCTTGACACCCACCAGTGCTCCCTCCAAGCTATTCTTCTCCGTGTAACCTCCTTGGGTTCAACCCTACTGAGAACAACAATATCCCCTGTAAAAAAGAGCCGTCGAGGTTGGAGAGCACCAGCCTCCTCCTGCAAGCAGCCCCACAACGCCGGACAACATCCATTTTGCTAACGACTGGCATAATGACGGCATTCTTGTTAGAAACTGCGGAGATAACAAGGCAAACACTAGTCGTAATTATTGTAGAATGTGCAGAAGGCAATTTAGAATAATAAATGTTCAGAACGCGGCGAGCGCGCAGACACACAAAGGAGGTGCACAAGGACCCTCCTGATTGCATTGTCTGGAGGAACATGTCGTGTGGTGGGGCTCCAATTTAATACCGCCGGGTCTCCCCCATTCTGCTTGGCAAGGGATCCTGCTGATTTTCCAGCAAAAACAAAGAAATAAAGGTGATCCAAGCATGTCAGGAGGGGAGGACAAGCCCAGAGGTGGGGTGCTCCAGATTTCCACGGGGCTGTGTTGTCAAGTGCTCTTCCCTGCAGCCACCCCGTGCAGGTACTACCTCAAAATCCCAGTAGGATACGCATTCTCCATCTGGCCGTGCAGCAGTTCCCTGAACAGGGACATCTCGTCATGGTGGCAGGAGGCCGGTTACCATGCATGGGTCAACCTTCACTCCTTGTCACTTCCTGCAACTGCCTGAAAGGAGCTTGGAGCCAGGGGGGGTCAGGCTCTGCTCCCCAGGAACAAGCACCAGGAGCAGAGGAAACGGCCTCAAGTTGCGCCAGGGGAGGTTGAGGTTGGATGTGGGGAACAATTTCTTCCCCAAAGGGCTGTGGGGCATTGGAACAGGCTGCCCAGGGCAGTGCTGGAGTCACCATCCCTGGAGGGTTGGACAGACGGACATGAGGTTCTCAGGGACATGGGGTACTGGGGAACAGTTGGACTTGATCTTGAGGGGCTTTTCCAACCAGAATGATACTATTATTTGAAGTGCAACATGAATCACGGGCAGCAGTAGGAGATGAGAGGGCAGGAGAGAGACCCAAGGGAGAAGATGAATACTGGGGGTAAGAAGCAAAGACTAGAAGGTAAGTGAAAGTGAAGAGAAAGGCCAAGGAGAAGAAAAGGGCGCCTGAGAGACTCTCATTTGGAAAGCTGAGGATCCCTGCCAAAGCAAACAGTTGGACATGTAGGGCTCTACATGTCTCCGGTTAATTTTGGCCATCTGGCATTTATTGAAATTGCCTCTCTTTGTGTTTCCTACGACAAAGTGGTTTTGTATTCCTATTTTCTCTCCCCTTCTCCTCTTTTTCAGTCTAACATGGAGCTTCTCTCCACCTTTAATCTTGCACATCTATGCAACAACTGTTGAGCAAGAACACAATGGTGGGGAATGAATCCCAGAAGGGTACCAGGGATGGGGAGCAACCACCTGCACACAGGTCCTGACATCCTACCCCTCATCTCATGTACTTGGCTTCCCTCGGTGCTCAATTTGGGAAAGTAACAGACTGAGAGGAAAGATGGGAAGAGAAATCAGAGCAGAAGTTAAACAGGAGAACAGAAAAGCAGGGAGGGGAAAAAAAACAACTTTAAAAAGGTGCAATTGCAAAGTGATGACAGGCTGGTGGAAGGGAATGAGCAGAGCACGTCCTCCTCTCCCTGAACTGCCGTGTGATTAGAAATAAGCCAAAAGAGCCATTTAGGAGGGAACTCTGGCCGTTCTCCTGCAACAGGGGCGAGAGACTGAAATAATCAACATTTTCCGCAGAACAGAAATGCAAACATTTAAATTCGCATCTGAACTGACAGCTTCAGTCAAAATACATCACCCTGACGTTCTCCAATTAGAAAAGATTCACAGACTCATTTCACGGCATAGCCTGCAGTCCCAGACCAGATTATACGGCCGCGTTGCCATAGCTTATATCTCCTAAGTCAGCAAGAAAACTCAGAGGCTCACGATGTGCTCCCAAGCCCACCGCGAGGAAGAGCTTTTGCGGTTGCTTTTCGGGAAGCCTGTCCCAGTGGAAACAATTAAAAAAAAAAGAAAGCAACACAACCACGCGGGCGGGGAGATGTTTCCTTTGTCCTGTTCAACCTCTCAACTTTTCGGAGCCAGAGCATCACTCGTTGCAGGACCGGACCCAGCAGACGCAGCCTGGTCACAATGCTCCAGGTACCAGCGATGCTGGAGCTTGGCATGTTCTCCCAGGACTGTAGGCAGCTCTTCGGTGGCTCTGCCACCACAAATTAGCAGAGCTGAAACTTTAGATCGGTGACAGAGCCGTTCCGCCTCCTGGGAGCAGTAAATTGTGATGCCGGTCCCTAAAGACCCTCCTTGCCATTAAGTGATTAATGAATTCATTAACACCTCTAAGAACACAGGAAATATGACACAGACAGCCTGCCTAGGCTTTGCAAAGTTGTTTTTTTCCTTCCTTTTAGAAACAGAAGAGAGTAGTGACTAATTAAGCTATATGGCCCATGGCAGCACTACTACATTCATCCAGTAGGGATGAGCAGAACAGTGAGATTCTCCATCTAATGCTCTGACCATCTTTTGTTTGACCCAAAACGAGATGCTAAAATAAGGGGTTTATTGCTATTATAAACCTTTCATTTGTAAGGTAAAAAAAACCCACTCTTTACTGTAATGGCTTTAAATGACTTTCCCAGTGTTCCCAGTCCAGGGGTGGAATGGTCCCAGGTTAACTGGAGGTAACAGTCAGGGCAAGGAGAGGGGGAGTAGCTGCACAATGGTCTCTCCAAGCCCTACAGAGAGCCTTAATTCTTGCCCTAAAGCCACAGGCACATGCTCAAAGAGCATTTCACTGACAGTTTTATTTACCAAATGTAGCACAACTGACAAGGCTAAACCCTGGGGATAAAGTGTGAGTTGGGCTCAGGTCTGACACTTGCACTTAATCCAGGCACGAGGTTTCCTACCCCCGTCTATCAATACACTCCTGGTGCTGCAATGGCTCCAGGCCAGCAGGTGACGTGAGCCAATTCGTCCCCGTCACAGCCGTGACAAGTGCCACTCACCCCACCTGTGCCTTGGACGGGTGTCCCAGGTCCTGGGATCTCAGCCATGGATGGAGGTGCCCCAGCAGCAGCCAGACAGGGTTGGCTGTCTCACCAGGAAGGGATGTCCTCACTGAAGGGACAAAGAGGGGCTCCTTGTATCTCATTTCATAGAATCATTTTGGTTGGAAAAGCCCCTCAGGATCATCAAGTCCAACCGTTCCCCCACCCCTGGCACTGCCCCATGTCCCTGAGAACCTCATCCCCATCTGTCTAACCCTCCAGGGATGGTGACTCCACCACTGCCCTGGGCAGCCTGTTCCAATGCCCAACAGCCCCTTTCAGGAAGAATTCTTTTCCTAATTTCCAAATTTTTCCTAATATCCAATCTGAATGTTCCCTGGTGCAACTTGAAGCCATTTTCTCTCGTCCTTCATTCACCTTGGACTTACTTGTGTCTCTGTCACGTATTTGCTGTGTTGTCACAGAAAACATGGGATTCATCTCTACAGCCGGTAAGAAAGATGGGGACAGACCTTTCAGCAGGGCCTGTTGTGACAGAACAAGGGGTGATGGTTTTAAACTAAAAGAGGGGAGATTCAGGCTGGACATGAGGAAGAAATTGTTGTCCCTGAGGGTGGTGAGAGCCTGGCCCAGGTTGGCCAGAGAGGTGGTGGATGAACCATCCCTGGAGACATCCCAGGCCAGGCTGGACGGGGCTCTGAGCAACCTGAGCTGGTGAAGATGTCCCTGCTTGTGGCAGGGGGGGCACTGGGGGAGCTGGGAATGTCCCTTCAACCATACTGTTCTGTAATTCTATGAATTACTGCAGAATTCCCTTTCCATAACCCAAGTGGAACAACTGTCCTTCACCCCAAAATGACACAGCATCATCAACGCTGGCTTGCGCCTTGGCTTTCCATGTCCTGTAAGACCCGCCCTGGGGACTGCAGCTTCGGCTGCACCCAGTTCAGTGCCAGCACGGGCTTATGCAGAGCCACAGTGGTCCGAGGGGACAAGAGATGCTATGTTCAGAACTATTTGTGCCACTTGTGGACAAACAGCGGTGGCAAAGAGCCACCATATATTCCTGCTGTGGGCAGGTATCAGGGCTTTGGGGGATTTGAAATTGCGGAGTTATCGGGCTCCAAAGACAACAGTTTCAAAGACAGGTAGTAAATTGGAGAGGGCTCAGTGAAAGCCACTACAAAGATTAAAGGGCAGGAGGTATTGATTTACGTAGGAAGATCAAAAGAGCTATATTTGTATACAGTAGTTTAGCTAAGTGATGACTAAGTGTTTAAGGGGAAGAGTTTGAAGGACATAAACCGAGGGAGGGACCATTAGGGTGAGGGCAGTGAAGAGAGTTAACGCAAGCAGTAAGTGGAAGGAAAAGGGAAAGAGGGAGATCCCAGCTGCCTGCCCAGGGATGCTCCTCGGCAGGAAGATGGCGACAGCCCCACTGGCGTTGAGACCCAAACTGTATTTGGCAAACCAGCTCCCCAAGGCATTTCGAGCCCTGTCCCGCACCTTGCTCACCACCCCTCCATTGCTAATGCTGTGCCACCCCACCCAGGAGCGGGTGGGAATGTCCCTGAGGGGACATAGGGCACCATCGCAGCCCATGCAGCACCCATCGGCTTGGTGACACCTCAAATTCAAACCACAGGAGCCCTGTGACTGCTCTGACTCACACAGTACTCCAGACAGAACCAGAAACAAGACAGCCATGGATCTTAAATCCACTTCTGAGCTCTCCTGCTCCATCCACAAGGCCTAGGGATCTCATGCCAAGTCTTCAAACTTATTTAAACATTATTGGAGTTATTGCATCTTGTCTGGAAGTAGCGTTTGCAAAGCATTAACCTGATCACAGCACAAAACCCGAGCCATCTGCACGGTCTGGTGACATCCCATCTTGCAAAGGACCTTCTGCTTGACTTTGCTTGATCCTGCAGCCCCTGAGCTACCCAGGATTTGCAAGGCTGAGACCACAGCCAGAATACCCAAAGCTATCCCGTTCCTTGAGATAATGCAGATCCAGGTGAGCACAGGTTGGTTAAAGTGACTTTGTACTAAGTGACCTACCTCAAGTTGATGGGTGTCTCCAAGAAGAGCAGCAGCCAGAAGCATTTCAGAGACTGGTACCTTGGAAATCCTCCATGAAGAAGCCACCTGTGTGCACAGGATAGACAAAAAAACCCACATTTTTCCCATTCTGGGGAGCCTGAGGATGAGCCCCGAGACACGAAGGTGTGCTGGGGAGGGCCTGGAGAGCAGATGTTTCATCAAACAGCTGGATTTTTAGCTTACCTCATCATTTCCTAGCTGCTTACTCTGCTAAAGGCTGCAGCTGCCCGTCACAGCAATGCCTATCCAACCCTTTAGAGAAGGCATTTCCCACCCTTAAAAAAGAAGGGGAAAAAAGGGAAAGATAAGCAAGACAAAGAGAATCTGATAAGAGAGAATGATTGAATCACTCTGCCATCGCCTGGGATATCCTGAAGACTTTATGGCCTCACTTCTCAACCTAAAAATATCAGCAAAAAGCTTTTGCTCTGGAATAGGCAGGGACCTCCCTGCAGTTTAGATCAATGCCAATGCTCTGCTCTCTGTCCACATCATTCAGCGTTTTATCCCCCATTTGCTGGAGCGATACTCTTTGCTGGGAACATTTATAGACAGCAGAAAGAGAGGTCACGTAACAAGTAACGATGAGAACAGCATGGGTTACAGAGGCGGCTAAATGAGATCAGATACAAGGGGCAGGACTCGTTGCCCATTACAGAGTCACTAAATATATTTTTGTCACCTTGTCCTATCAGGTGTCAACAGAGTCCACCCCTGATCTGCGTGACCCAGCATGGATCCGAGGGGACAAACATTTGTACGGGGTTGAAGCAGATGACACAACACACAGACTGTTTTCTTCATCCATATGTGGTCCCTCAACCACAAGCTCCATCTGATACCTAAAATCACACATCACATCTACAGTGCCTGGGTACTCTGATGCAACCGAATGCAAGATAACACCTCTGGGAAGCAGGAATGCAAATTACAGCTATTTAAAGTGTGAGGGATTACCTCAGAAAGCACTGACTGCAGCAAGGACTCAAGATGCTTTCAGTGGAGTAAGTGAATATTCATGCAAGCAGGAACAGAGCCAGGCTTTCCCCAACCTTTTGCATTTGCTTCCTCTCTTACCCACCACCTGACCCCGCTTTTACCCACAATTACATGACTCCATGTGGAACAAACAACCCATTCCAACAGTTTAAACAGTGGCTTGGAGAGCCCTGCATTTACAGAGCTTTTCTAGGAGATGTAAGGATGTCTTAGGCAGGGGACATCAATACAAAGGTTCACGTAGGATGCTGCAGGTTTGGGCTCAGCACCACCCTACAAAGGGCCTGCCTTGGGGACAGGCCAAGCAGGACTTGGAGGTGACAACAAAGCTGCTGAAGATTTAACCATGAGCAAACAGCCTTCTGAGCCCTGCTGCCCAGCCCTTGGTGTCCACGTAGGGAAGGGAGACACCAGAGAGCGTCTGACACACGGATGAGACCTGGAAAAACTCATAACTCAGCTTGTTCAGCTTATCGAGGAGCTGCTTAAGAGATCACAAGATGTCTAGACATCTGAAACATGGAAATATCCTGGGTTGCAGGGGACTGCCCAGGCTTTGACAAACACATGGGCGACATTCAATGCCCGGAAGTTCAGGTCAGATAAATCCCAGAATATCGTGCGATTCCCCAGCAGGGAGGGAAACCGAACACTGGAGGAGCTTGCAAGGGTGTGGATCCTCCTTGTTTGACACTGTCACCCTAGCAGTAGATAAATTTGAAGAGCCAGGCTTTAATCCAGCTCCTGGGAGAACATCCAAAGCCCAGGCTTGGACCAAGCAGGGCTGGATGGTGCAGGACATGCCTCCACGTCCCGGCTCCCCTCCTTCTTTCCTCGGCCACGACAAGCACAGGAAATTCTGCATTATCTGCTGCCCAACCTCAGAGATGCTCATTAAGCTGGTAGCTTAGTCCAATCTCTATTCCCCAAGACCTCAGCTGCTTGCCTGCAGACATAAGGAAGGAATGCATTTATTTATTTTCCTCCTCCAGGCTCATTTGGCCAGACAGATGTTGCTATTTCTTTTCTTTTTTTTCTCCTCACTTTCATCTGAATCAGGAGAGATTAACTCTGGCTGGGGACACCAGTCGCAGCCCAGGGTTTGCACATGTGCCAAAAGTGGGGGCCACCTTTTCCTGCACCCTTTAAGGTCGGTTATTGGCACTGTCACCTCACCCAATGACCCTGACAGCAGCTGCTGGAACATGCGTCCCAAATCTGGAGGTTCCATGAAGTTTTGTCGTAGATGTGAAGGTTCACTGAAGTTTTGTTACGATGGTCGGTATCACATGCAGAATTCGTAACCCGTCCATCGGATGCTCTCAAGTGATATCGCTATTCAGAGCCCTGCAGGACTGCCTAAATAAACACATGTTAAGAGTTCAAATTCAATCTCTGCCCTGCCCTGTCCCTTGTAAAACTCTTTGATGACTAAGCCCATTAGGGGAGGAGCAAATCTCTTCCAAATGTCACAGGTGATCTCCGCTGACCTTATCAAAGTGCAGGATCAATACACTGACCCATTCGGAGTAGGGAACCTTAAGCAAAAGCCAAAGAGAAAACAATTAAAGCAGAATTTCAAGAATAGGAGTTGGGGGGGAATAGAAATACCCCATTATGTCTCTAGAGAGTGAAAAACAAATGAGCCAAGAGTAACCATGATGCTTAGAATTATCATAGACATAATTAGTATTTGATAAAGCAGGAAATAAAACAGAACATCCATTCATCATGCTGACAGCTGCACAACCATCTTGCAAAGGCTCTCAAGTGTTCGTGGCGTGCGTGTGAACCTTCATCATCGCGGGTACCGAACCAGGTCTCGGCTCGAGGAGCCGAATGTGCTGCGGGCTCTGCAGGATGCTGGGTTCATCCTGGACTGGTTCTGAGCCCTTAACCGCCTGAATTGGAAGGACGGAGAGGCATCAGTAAAGCAAGTCTGTGACTTGAGGCAACAGGGACCTTCAGGCATCCTAGAGAACTGAACCGACTTTCCTGCCTTCTGGCACTTGACCAGCTCCACCATCTCGTGACTGCAGCAGCCATGGCTTTGAACCAGTTTATCACCACTATGAAGAACAGCTTGTCCCATTCTGCAAGACGGCCAGGCCACTGCGAATAACCTGCAGACAGACAGACAGCTTTGGAGGAGAAGTACAGACAGGAGCCAAGGAACAGTCCTGGGTACCCAAACAGCAGCAGCCAAAGGGTTTATGGTCAGAGAGGACCCAACTTCTCAACCCCTACAAACCATAAAGTGGCACCTCCATCACCTAATGCCTGGGCCCTGTGATTCTTTGTAGGATAGTAAAGTATTTCTGGATAAACTCGTTATTAACCTTGCCATGAAGAGAGCAATCAGCAGGGCAGAGGGTGCAAAGAGCAGCTAATGTCCCCATGGAGGAGCATTGAAGGAGCAGATGGCAGAGAAAACACCCAACTAAAGCAAAGAAAGGAAGAAAAAACAGTAAATAACTTGCAGGACTAGAGGCTCTGTCTAAAACAGGGCATTGCCAAAGTGCTCCTCATAGCGCCCTTCCTCCTGCCCTCCCTCTTTATTCACAGATAAAACCAACCCCTCTAATTTCACCACCTTTTCTTCTGCCCAGCTTTTCATAAACTCACCTCATTAACCAAACATAAGGCAGGATCCTCAGCTCTCCGCCCAACCACCTTTTTCCACAGAGAAAGAGTACTGTGAACAATTTCTTTTGGAGGGAATCAAAAAAGCAATCAAAGAAAAGTCTCTGCCGTCCTGGGAAATTTTCTATGCACTGGGAGTCTCATCAAACCAGAGGAGAGAAAGCAATAGCAAATTTAACAGTGCCATCCGTAGCAGACACAGATGGCTGCAGCTCCTAAATAAGCATTACATTAGTGTAAAGGAGAGGGAAAAAAAAAGAATTAAAGGAAAAAAGGAAAATATAACAGCTGTATCTTAAGCCTGGAGGCTGATGCTAAATCTACGTTTGCAGATGCTTTCAGGAGTAGCAATAAAACTTGTTTTCACATTAAAGGTGCGCTGCTGAGCCTTTGTGCACCGTCCCCAACCTGCTCATCGTCCATGGGAATGTCCTGCAGCAGCATGGGGACCAGGGACAGAGACGGAGAATGATGAGGAAAAGCATTAATGTTCAAAGCAGCAATTTTGCACTGCTTGGAATGGAGTGTTCTGCTTAACAGCAAAAAAAGAAAAATAAAAATAAATCAATAGCAGGCAATGGCCTTCACTGTATTGACAAAGAGATCATTCACCCTCTCGCCACTGCTGTCAAGCAAAGACCACGGCTCAAACCATTTCCCCAGCACACGTCCTCTAGTTTTGCCGGGCGGACAAAAAGGAGGTGAAAGAATTGGAGGTTGTGACTTGGAATCTTGGCCCCTCCGAAGTGGGGCATTATCTGGCTCTGGTGGGAACCAGGAGATCAAAGGGGGCTCAGGGCAGGCTCTGCTCCCAGCCCAGGGCGGCTGGAGATCATTCTCCACCACCTGGAAGGGAAAACAGGAGCTTTCTGCCAGCAAAGATCACGGCTGACACAAATATTGGAGGAGCGGTAAATGCTGAATGGGTTGGTTACAGCAGGCAAGCTGTGCTGGCAGATACACAGGCTGGAAGTGGCCTTTAAAACATCCACATGCCAGGCTGGGCATGGCATACATATCATCGAGGCACCGAAAAGGGCAGTTTGAGGAGTTTCCTGGAGGACAACCCCATGCTGGGAGGTGCGCAGAAGGATGCAATTAAGAAACAGCATCTTGGATACAAATGATAGGATGAAAGGACATGGCCTCGAGTTGCGCCAGGGGACGTTTAATTTCGATTTTGGGAACAATTTCTTCCCCAAAGGGCTGTGGGGCACTAGAACAGGCTGCCCAGGGCAGTGGTGGAGTCACCATCCCTGGAGGGTTGGACAGACCGAGGTGAGGTTCTCAGGACATGGGGCAGTGCCAGGGGTGGGGAATGGTTGGACTTGATGATCTTGAGCGTCTCTTCCAACTAAAATTATTCTATACTATGCAAGACCAGCACTATGGTCCTGGTTCAGCCTGGTGTCCACACTTTTGACCATGTCCAACCTGCAGCAAAGTCAACCAAGCACTCAAGAGCCATTGTCCTGGGTGAGGATCTCCCCTGCGCAGGGACAGGAATGCTTAAGAGCAGCCGTGGGACCAGCCAGGCGCCTCATCTTCATCAACAGAGTCACCTTCAACCACCAAACACCCCGGAATGCCCAGCTCAAGTGCCACGTGTGTGTTGGTCTTCAGGAGATGAGTCTTCTTGCAATCTCACCTTCCTGTTTTTCCTCTCCCGGCTTTTTAAAAGCAACCGCTGAGCTTTCACTTCTGCTGATGTTTCCTTTAATGTACAACAAAGTGCAAAATCTCCTGTCTCTGCCATGTCAGAGCTGTGGTATCTTTTGCCTCTTGTTGACTTGACATTCATATCCCCTAAAACACAATGGGTACTTCAGCAAACCCAGGTTTGCCCAGGTTGCCCTCCACGGCTACCCCATCACTCACTAACATTGAAGCATTATTATTATTTTTGCTATCGTATTCCCTCTCTATGAAGCAGCTACACTGATTCATTATCAGCCTTTGGGACTGCTCACAGAGCACAAGCCTGGAGGCTGCGGAATGAAAAGGATGGCACTACACAAGTGGCCAAGGTTTGGCTGCTCCCACCACGGCTGCCGGGGGATTTTCCATCAGGAAAACATTGATTTCTTGCAAAAGAAACAACTCACCTGGGCATGGCAATACCAATATGTTCTTGTTTCTACACAAAAAAAAATGACTCGAGTGTTTTGATAACGTCAAAGCATGATGTTTCATTATTTTGAGGGCACGGAATACTTTGATTTTCATTCTGAAATAACTTTTCACTTAGAAGTTTCTCTTGTGTTCTAATTGCTTTTAAATGCCAAAATCGACTCGGAATACGTAAACAATTCTGTAATGGTTTCACAGGGACATTTTGGAACACATTAAAAAAACCCATTTAAATTAAACTCCATAATTTTGCCATAAATGGAAAATATACTTCTTGCTCAGCTCTAGGTATCAATGTAACACCTTGATGGGCTTTAATGCAAGTGAGAGCACCCGCCTGGGTTGTAGACAAGGGAAATGTGAGCTTGTGACACCCGTCAGGTATCTGCACAGAGACAGAAACTCTGGGGATGTGAACGGAGAAACTGCCAAAAAAGGATATTCCAGAGCACTCATTTCAAGGGCAATCATTTTAAAATCCCATTAATTAGTGAACAAAACACCCATATTTCCTTCCCTCCCCAGTGGACTCCATGCTGGGCCAACACAGAGCGGCTAGGGTTGCTTCAAGATCTAGAAGCATCATCTCCATCAGCCCAAGCTCGTCACAGAAAGCAGAGGAGTGCTGAGCGGAGATGGCTGGGATAAAAGCTATAGCCATGCTCTAAAGCACATTAATTGCTTATTAATTACCCCATTAATCACGGTGACACCTTTGTCTGCGTTCCCAGGGGCACGCTCACGGTTAGCCAGGCTTGTCGCACCACGTCGGGTAAACCCAGATGGTTTCGCTGCCTCATTCCAGACACTCCTGGGACTGAAGAATGAAAAACGACATTTAAAAATATATAAATAAAAAGTAAATCAATCCCCGATACACTAGTGAGCATCCCAACTGCAGCACGGTCAAAAACATGCCCCCTTCTCAATGGCAATAAGCAGAACAAGAAAATGCAGGTGACAGAGGACTCGTGGGACAGTGATGTTCCAAAGTTTGAGATTCAGGGTACAATTTGCCCATCCAGGGCTTTGCTGCAGCTTCCCACAGGCAACCGCAAGTCCCCATTAAATCACAGAAAGCTGTAAACCAATCACCAGGGAAAATTTCTGTCCCATCACCGGTGCTTTTTCTTTATTTTATTATTTATAGCACTCTCTGATTTCCAGCAACTTTTTTATTATGAAAAAAAATTATTTTCTTTGTCTGAAAATTGATATAAAAAGAAATCCATCTCTCAGCCGTCATTTCTCTTAATGATGTTTACATCAGCAGATGGGGAAAAAATCACTTTTTAAACAGAATTTATTACCTGCTGACCCAAAGCTTTACCATACATCACTGTGGTTTCAGAAAGTTAGTTTCCACAGCAACATGATGTAACTCTCCAGCGTGTCTGGGAGCTGCTGATGTTAACTCTTCAGTCCCTAGCTGTGTTTTTTGTGTATCTCAGCTGCATGGAAGGCACTAAGAGGCCTCACGGCTGGTCAGATGGGAACGCTCAGGCTCAGGAAGCCTGTGCATATCATGTTTGCATTTGCAAATCAAATTCCTTCATTTAATGAGACACCAATGAGGTTCAAGCAAGAGTGAAAGGATACAGGCGTCCCGGGATGGTGAGCGGATCAGGGAGGGAAATACAATACGGACATAAAACTGTAGAGTCACAGGATGGTTTGGGTTGCAGGGACTGTGAAAGCTCCCCCAGTGCCCCCCCTGCCATGAGCAGGGACATCTTCACCAGCTCAGGTTGCTCAGAGCCCCGTCCAGCCTGGCCTGGGATGTCTCCAGGGATGGTTCATCCACCACCTCTCTGGCCAACCTGGGCCAGGCTCTCACCACCCTCAGGGACAACAATTTCCCTTTATCCAGGCTGACTCTCCCTCCTTTAGTTTCAAACCATCAGCCCTTGTCCTATCACTGGGGAACTTCAGAAAAAGGGAGGATTGTCTGGGGGCTTCACAGAGATAGCCACGCAGACACTGCTCCACTTCAGACTTCTAAACCAGTGGGGAATCCTCCTAAGGTGAGTGTTTTGTCCCATGGTTCACCTCTTTCCTGTGAAACTGTGGCTTGGTGCAGAAATCCCCAGACAACAGGCTCCCTCCCTGGGAGCTCGTGGACCACATGTGTGTGCAAGTATCTCCAGAGCTCCCGCAGCTGGACAAAGAGCAACACATCAGAGAGAATTTCCAGTGGTGCCCAACACCAGGGTGAGGGGCACCGGGCACAGACTGAAACACAGGAGGCTCCATCTGAGCATGAGCAGAAACTTGTTTGCTGGGAGGTGCCAGAGCCTGGCTCAGGCTGCCCAGAGCAGGTGTGGAGTCTCCTTCTCTGAGACATTCAAACCCGCTGGACCCACCTGTGTGATCTGCTCTGTGACCCTGCGTGAGCAGGGGTTGCACTGGGGGGTCTCCAGAGGTCCCTTCAACCCAACCAGCCTGGGATTCTGTGAATACGCACAAAGCAATAAGCACCACCCCAAGGAAGGGAAGGGCTCAGGATGGCACAAGACAATTCTTTGCTCCTCTGAAGACCTTTGCTCTGAGTCCAACTCCATGCTTTGGCCCAGACACAGCCAAGTGTCAGCCACATGTGCCTAGAGAAAAAAACCTGGCTCCTTGAAATCAAGGTTGAGCTCCAATAGAGATAGCTGCACCTATCACTGCATTTATTGATTGCCGGGATGTTGATAAACAATTGATTTTCTTATTTTTTTTCCTTCAAATGTCACCTGGAAGGAGTTTTATACTTCTTTGGTAAGCAACGGTAAGAGCCTAAACACACACAGGAAAAACAAACTGTCTTGTGCTAGGGCAGATCATTCCTGTAGCAAAGAGCCACGTAATAAGTTGCTTCTACTGGGCTTTGGGAGTCTACCGTGGTGGGAGATGGGAAACGCATTTACTCAGTGCTTTGGCTCAGACATATGAATGTCACTTTGGCACCTTATCAAAGAAATCCAGCATCTACAGCCCCTCGGCTTGAGCCAGATACAGAGCAATAGCTGATCCACCCGATGAGAGATTTTAATCAGCTTGCAGCGCATGCCTGTGATAGATCACAGGCCAAGGGAATAAAGGCTGTCAGGACTGTGGGAGGCATGTGGAAATCCAGAAAAACACAAATTGTGCAGCGGAGAAAGCAGAGCCACATAAGCCATGTTCTGACAACACCATACACGGAGCTCCTGAGAAACAAAACCCACAGGTTTTTAGAGAGAAGACAAGCAAACTGCAGGTTACCTGGCGCTAAAACTACCTGAAAATTGATGCTCGAACCAGAGGATCATTTCGAGGACCCTGCATCACCCTAACCTGAGAAAATTTTAAGCAGCATTCACAATAGGCAGCAAAGCACGTGGAGCACAAATACACTAGAAACCAGACCGCACTGCCTCTGATGTCCCCAGAAATCCTCAGGTGCTTCCCAGCTCCGCTGGGTGACACCTCTCAGGAATTCCAAACCTGCTGTGTGTCCTGGGCATTTCCCTCTAGACATCAGCCCCATTTTGCAGCATTTAGGGGTGTTCTCTGTTGATAAATGCAGCGTGGCTGGTATGTCAAATGTGCGCTCAGCGCTACAATAATCAATTAGCAAACACGTACCAGGTTTGGGAAAGCCGACTCAGGAGGCTGAGACCCCATTCAGCCAAAAGCACTTGCTCTGATTGACTTTTTTTCCCTAAAAACAATTCAAGCTCCCTTTTCTGCATTCTGCATGGCAGCTCTTCCACAAGTTAAAGCCTCGAGTAAAGCTCCTCTGTGCTAATGGGCATTGGCTCTGCCAAAAAAGATACCAGCCACATTTTCAGAGATATGAGCAGTATGCTGATGGGGTTAGTATTGTTATCGAGGATCAGATACAAGATTAGTATCATTATCAAAATCAGCCTACCAATACCATTTCCTCCACTTAAAATCCTCCAGTCTAGCAGAGGATGTTGACCTTTATATCAAAAAATGTCGAGCGGCCTATTTATTAGAAAGCTTCAAATTAGATGCCCTAGAAAGAGAAAGCTTTTCCAGAAGCAGCTCTCACCCTTTTCAGCAGGGAGGTGGCCCACGAGCTGCAAAATGCACCGACGGGTTGGGAAGGCAGCTCCAGGCTCGGGTAAAATAAGTCTGCTTGATTGAAGGAGATGTACTAATCGATCGGGCAGTGCAGCCATGAGGTGTTGTACAATTCCTGCCGAGGACTGAGAGATCCATCCATCATCACAGCTGGCTACACGGGCAGCAGAGCTTTAAAAGCTCAGCCTTCTTAATGACGCTGTCCCAGGGTAGGAGATGAGGCTTGTGATGGAGTTTGCAATGGAGCAGCATCACGCTGGGTTGGGGATGAGATCGTGGTGCTGGGAAATGGGTTTCCCTGCACCCTGCGCATGAGCCACCACCCTTCTGCTTGGGGACCAAGTGAGACTAACTGCAAAAGATCACAGAATCACCTTGACTGGAAAAGACCCTCCAGATCAGTGATTACCCCAGCCCTGGCACTACCCCATGGCCCTGAGAATCACAGAGTCCCAGAATGTCAGGGGTTGGAAGGGACCTGGAAAGCTCATCCAACGCAATCCCCCCATGGAGCAGGAACACCCAGATGAGGTTACACAGGAAGGTGTCCAGGCGGGTTGGAATGTCTGCAGAGAAGGAGACTCCACAACCCCCCTGGGCAGCCTGGGCCAGGCTCTGACACCCTCACCGCGAACAAGTTTCTTCTCAAATTTAAGTGGAACCTCCTTTGTTCCAGTTTGTACCCATTGCCCCTTGTCCTGTCACTGGTTGTCACCGAGAAGAGCCTGGCTCCATCCTCCTGACACTCCCCCTTTTCCATATTGATCCCCAGGAATGAGTCACCCCTCAGTCTCCTCTTGTCCAGCTCCAGAGCCCCAGCTCCCTCAGCCTTTCCTCACCCGGGAGATGCTCCACTCCCTTCAGCATCTTGGTGGCTCTCATCTCCATGTCTGTCCAGCCCTGCAGGGATGGTGACTCCAGCACTGCCCTGGGCAGCCTGTTCCAATGCCCCACAGCCCTTTGGGGAAGAAATTGTTCCCCACATCCAACCTCAACCTCCCCTGGCACAACTTGAGGCCGTTTCCTCTGCTCCTGGTGCTTGTTCCTGGGGAGCAGAGCCCGACCCCCCTGGCTCCAAGCTCCTTTCAGGCAGTTCAGAGAACAGAAGGTCTCCCCTCAGCTCCTGTTCTCCAAGCTAATCGGATATTTTCACTCAAGGGATCTCTCATTGAACTCGGCCCCAACGTCCTGCACTGCTCAGCAAAACTCCCACCAGAGTCAAAAAGAACATAGAACAAAACCAGCTGCTCTCTGCTGTCACAGCCTAAGTGCATTAATGTCTTTTTATCTACGTGGGGGCACTGTGGCCGACCCCTGTTTCCATGCAATTGGTGTTAATAAAAATCTCTCTCTGCAGAAGTGACAAGGGAAAGATACACTTCAATTGGCATGTTTTATCTGAATTGAAACTTGAGTGCAAGTTTCATCTTTCATAAAAACCCCTGCTGGTAACTCTCATCCGTGACTCTCCTCCAAGACCAGCTTTGGGGCTGATTATTCCCAAAGAAAACGCCCAGGAAACATCTATATAAGGCAGCCCCCAGCTCTGGCTTACAATCAACAAGTCATCTTTCAAACACTTCTTTCAGCCAGTTTAGGTTATTTTTCACTGTAAAATTAAAAGCAAAAAACGTCTGGAGACAAACTATTAAATAGAGCACATGGGAAATAAGTACAGAATGCGTCTCGAGTCTTGGCATAAAAAAACTGCTGGGTTTAAATTGAGGCAGGCATCGGGTCCTCAGAGCTGAGAGGCAGTAAGTTCAAGTTGGACCTGAGGAAATTAAAGCAGCTGCTAAATCCTTCTTTTGAAGGAGCGTGGACCTTCTAGACAAGCCTGAATGGCCATGTGAGGTCCTCAAGGCACACAGAAATCCTTCTGGAAGTATTAATATTTCAGTGGATTGTCTCAGAACCAAGTGTAGACCCGGCTTTAGTACTCGTGTTCCCAACAGCTCCTCTATTTCTCCAGCTCAACCTCCTGCCCCAACCTTTTCTTATATAATCCTGCTCACATTTTCCTTAGTGCTCTTAAAATGTTTGTAGGGTGTTCTCTTCAGTTTCGCACCACTCCTGCCTCTTCCCTATAAATGGCTCATCCCATTTTTAATTGATATTAACCATTTTGCCAGCAGCTCCTTCTCTAAGCACGCTGCTATCAGGAACAACTGTATCTGCCCACACCAAATGAGAAAAAATGATGAATGTGCTTCATCACTCAGGGCAGAAAAAGTGATAGGAATGCGAAGAGACAGTAAATAAGCAAAGCATCCACGGAGCATTTCAAGAGTAAATCAAGTTACAGAAACAATTAAAGGAAATGGAGAATTTGTCTGCAATTACTAGTCATATTGCTTCTCCCATCCATACAGTCAGTTATGCGGCATCAAAATGAAGAACTGACTTGCGTTTCTAAAGTTCCAACGTTTCAGCACTGAGAGCAGATTTTTTCCAACTGGGAGAACAGGTGTAAATCTCCCTCTTTTCTTCCCTATTTAGCCAGCTCTACTGGGAGGGAACTCAGCTGTCATTCCAACATTACATTCAAAAATGGGGCAGAATTGAAACATTGAAACTGAGCCAAGACTTACCCATCCATGGACCAGAGAGCAAAAAAATGCCCCTTCCACCCCGCCCCGCTCAGCAAACCACAACTGAAAGAATTAATTTGCCATAAGTTCGAGTTGTAGCAGGTAAACTCCAGTCTACATTAAAGCAATGACAATAATGATTTCTTGATTTGTTCTATTCCAGCCCAATGCACAAACCATAGACTGCCGCCTTGCTATTGAAAAGATCTACAATATTGACTGGAACTGTCTAATTGATCGTGGAAAGCAAGTGATTATAGACTGGGAAAGGCGGTGGGTGATTCGTGTTAAGCTTCACAATTAATCTAATTAATAATCCTCAATTAATTTATTGCTATTTTTCAATAGGTAAAAAGGGGAGGTGTGACCGCTGCACATCAAAACAGCCCAGCAGCTCTGACAAAACCAGGGTGACACCTGCAGCTTGTCACTGCTGTCCCAAACCCCTCCTGTGGGCATCAGGCAAAAGAGCAGCCCCCTCAGAGACACTCCTGACAATAAATACACTTAAAAGTCCTGATGCAGAGGGACAGAAGCAGGGACAGAAGGACATGTCTCCCCTGCAAGGCGCTGGAGCGTGGAAGCCCAGCAGGGTCTCACCTTCAGTTCGGAGAATGCCCTTGCAATGCTCTCCAGCTTGCTAAATGCTGTACGCTCGGAGCTGCCGCATCGCCTCCCAGCCGCTTCGGGAAACCAAACCCTGCAGCAGAGGTTCTTGTAAGGAAAATACAGGTTTTTGCAGGGTGTGTTGGACCTCTCTCTCCATAGATGGGCCAAGATGATTTTCAGGAAGCATTTGTTGTGGAATCGAGATCACAGAACAGTTTGGTTTGAAGGGACATTCCCAGCTCCCCCAGTGCCCCCCCTGCCATGAGCAGGGACATCTTCACCAGCTCAGGTTGCTCAGAGCCCCGTCCAGCCTGACCTGGGATGTCTCCAGGGATGGTTCATCCACCACCTCTCTGGCCAACCTGGGCCAGGCTCTCACCACCCTCAGGGACAACAATTTCTTCTTCATGTCCAGCCTGAATCTCCCTCCTTTAGTTTAAAACCATCACCCCTTGTCCTGTCACAACAGGCCCTGCTGAAAATTCTGTCCTCATCTTTCCTATCGGCCCCTTTTAAGTAAAGAAGGGCCAAAATAAGGTTTCTCTAGATGAACACCCCAACTCTCTCAGCCTGTTCCACAGCCTCGGACCATTTCTGTGGCCAAAGATGTCTCCAGAGACGGAGAATCCTCACCCAGCGCAGGCTGCGGGAAGGGTCTGATCCCCACGACGCACATCAAGACCCCACTCCCTCTCTCCCTTTTTAAGGATTTTTAAAGAGCAAGAATAAACTGAGTTTCTTTCGCTGCAGCCAGGATGAAAATAATGATTTACACGAGTCAGAAACTGCCTCAAGAGGAGCCCAAGCCCAGGTTCAGTTAAGCCTTTCTTAGCACTAGCTCATCCTCGCTCTCACCTCCTTTCCTACCTTGCAAACTCCCTGTGGTCACCACAGTCCAAGTCTCAGGGTGGTAACACAAGGGCTGACATCGCTGCCTCGTTATTCTAATCACCTCATTAGGCACCTCATATTTACTCCAGCATGAGCTCTGCCCAAGGACAGAGCAGCTCGCCACCCCAGGGCAGGAAGGGGAAGACCCTTCTGGAGATGCTGCTGTGCAAAGAGAGTCCTGAAAAAGCAAAAAAGAGAAGGCAAAAGTGGCCAAAAAACAGAGAAATTAGAGGAAATGATGCAGGATGCTTATGGGAGACGTGGGGCAGTGCCAGGCTTTGCCTGGAGCTTCCCCTTCCTACTAAAAGACGTGTTAAATTAGAGTAGGGAAGCATATACTGTTGCTGTCCTGCAACAGCAGGGAAGGCCTTTTATGTACTTTCCTCTCAAAAGTCAGACAAAAGGTCAGCAATTCCTAAAATTTGCAAAAACACACAAAAGCTCCCCATAATAGTAAGAGAAGAAACTGATGCAGGGATTGTGCCGTTCCAGCTTGCACCAGGGCAAACTTCAGCTCACCTGAACGTCCCAAACAGCTTTTAACTTAAAGAGAGTATTTTAAACATCCCAGATTTGCTGGGTTTGAGTCTTTTTGTTTCAGTCAAGTGAGAAAATTAGTTTTTAAAGATAATTCCCTGGCAAAAGCAGGTTTTCAGCGGCAAGCTCCTGAAATGAACAACTCTTTGCCAGGTTTCCTCTGAAGAGAAAAGGGCATTATGTATTTTTTCACTGAAGTGGATGGGATCTATCTGCTTTCCTGATGCAAAAGATTGGTGTTTCTGGACAAACCCTGAGCTGGTGTGGAGGTTGATTATAACCTGCCCAGCTCCAGCGAGGAAATTAGATGAGGAGCCCAAAACTCGTTGTGCTGCTGCCCACTTAACCAACTGGGATGTAATGGAGCTTCCCCCAATCCGAGATTCAGAATGAAATTAAAAAAAAAAAAAAAATCAGTTTTATCTTAAATTGTGATGGTGCAAGATCATTTCAGAGCTGGACACTGTGTATTTCCACAGAGCCATTTGGAGTCATAGGAACGGTAGGTTGGGATTGTCAGACTATGGTTCATTTGAAGCAAAGAACTGATTCAAAACAAAGCTCTTCCATGTGGATTTACTCCACTTGCCTTTTTTTTTAAACTGTAAGCTACCAAATCAAAACTACAGCAATTGCTATGCCTGTGTAACCAGCACTACAGTGGAAAATTCCCACCCAGTTCTGGACCCAAACAGAGAGCAGGTCCTGCAAACTGCATTTAAGAACCAAATGGATTTTCCTATGAGTTATCAGGAAGCACTAATGAAATACCCTCTTCTGGAATAAAAGAAAACCCACCCTGCTAACTCCCAGAGAAAGTCCCAGCGTTAAAAGGCTTCATTAATGCAGGAGATTTGCCCTGCCAGACAAGAGCAGTGGTGTCCTACCAGTGCAGTGTTGTCTCTGAAAGTGCTTCATTCCATATGCTTCAGAGGAAATAAGAGGGGAAAAAATAATTAAAAGGCTCTTAATGCATCTGGCCAATTAAATAAAGCTGTAAATGGTGAGGAAATAATTCCTTCCTGACCCCTGCAGCAATCAGCTGCTGACCTGAAGCATGAGAATTGATTAGCCTTATCTTCTTGCAGCATGTATAACTACAAATGTTATTACTGGCCATAAAAATTACCCAGCCCTTTATGGAACCCATTGGTGACATTTGGCTCCATGACCTCCCAAACCGTGAATTTTGCAAGTTGGAAGAAACACCCCGATGGTGGGAGATGCTCTGTTCTGCTTCCCTGGGAAAGTGGGGCTCGGGGAGATGGTTTCTGATGTACTTCCCCAGTTTGCCCCAGTCCAGCCCTCAATAAATTCTCAAGTTGTGCCAGGGAAGGTTGAGGTTGGATGTGGGGAACAATTTCTTCCCCAAAGGGCTGTGGGGCATTGGAACAGGCTGCCCAGGGCAGTGCTGGAGTCACCATCCCTGGAGGGTTGGACAGACGGAGATGAGGTTCTCAGGACATGGGGCAGTGCCAGGGCTGGGGAAACAGCTGGACTCCATGATCCTGAGGGTTTCTTCCAACCAAAGTAATTTTATTATATTTGTCTCAAAAAACCCTTCTCCAGAACTCCTACAGATCACATTTCCAGCAGCTGGTTATGGCTCCTGTGTTGAAAGAAATCCATACTGAGTGCTGCTGGAAGGACGGGGCAACACCTTGAGCTCAGCCAGCACTTCAGGATAAAGAAGTTGAATAGCAAGCGTGGTTTTACTGCTCCTGGCAGTCCTGGCTTAGCATTTGGGTAGCCAGGACCCAGGGCCTGGATCTGGCACCTTCTGCATCAGAATCATGGGAGACGGGGTAGTGCCAGGGGTGGGTATGGTTGGACTTGATGAGCTTGAGGGTCTTTTCCAACCAAAATAATTCTATGGAATTCAGTGATGCGCAGGATTTAAGTGCTCCCAAGGAGAAGACAAGGCTTACAGCAAGGCTGGTGTCACTCCTCGCCGCCAATGGCCATCGAGCAGAGCCCAGGCTTCACCTCGTCTCCTCTCACTCCATTAATAACGTGCCTGTCAGCACCAGGATAAGGGAAACTTCTCACATTTTCCTCAGAGACAGCAAAGCCCCCAGGGTGGGATCTACCCTTGTTTTCCTCAGCAAGAAAACCCCACCTCCCTGACACAGGTGCTTACTCAGCATCTGCCCTGGAGCAGAGTCCTCTGGCCAAACGCCATCTGCACAAGCTGGAGCGTCACCTTCTGAGCTGATCGATAAGTCATTGCTGGCTCTCTCACAGCACAGAGCAGTGTCTCCATCTGTTGTGCCTCCCTCTGCTCCCTCCCTCGACCTTTTGCACCTGACGAATCACACATGTGGTCTCCAGAAGGTCTGGGGAGCAAACTGCCAGGGGACATTAGGAACAGGGGACAACTCAGCTCCTTCAAGAGCTGGAACTGTATTATCTGGTGACCCAAACCGGTAGCAACAGCGCTGATGTGGCTGCTGGTATGTTCAGAAAACCTGAGCAAAGAGCAGCACTTGGTGGCTTTGGTACCCAAAGAGCATGGAGGGTATCTAAGCGAAGATGTAGCCCAAAGCTGCAGCCTCTCATGAGTCTTCGCACAGTTCAACTTCTCAAGCCCATTAGGGTGCAGACATCTCCTGTGTCCCAGACAAACCCCAAGGATACAGGCACTTGGAAAGTTTTCATGTGATGGAAATGGAATTTCTTACAGGCATGACACAGAAGGCCCCGTCACATTTCAACCATCACTACAGCCCTGCAAGAATGAGAAACAGGGAGTGTTAATGAGTGCTACCAAAACTGATGATGCTCTGAGGACCAAATTGCATTTGCTTTGCATCGAGAAGGGAGTCAAGGAGGAAGCACAGAATCAGGAAATCATTTTGGTTGGGAAAGACCCTCGAGATCGAGTCCAACCATAAACCAGCCCTGGCACTGCCCCATGTCCTGAGAACCTCATGTCCGTCTGTCCAACCCTCCAGGGATGGTGACTCCAGCACTGCCCTGGGCAGCCTGTTCCAATGCCCCACAGCCCTTTGGGGAAGAAATTGTTCCCAGATCCAACCTCAACCTCCCCTGGCGCAACTTGAGGCCGTTTCCTCTTGTCCTATCACTTGCTCCTTTTGCTCCATGCCAAGGAACATTCCCACAACACCGATGTTCCACTACCCCCTCAAGCAGCAGAGCCCTCTCTAAAGTCATTTGGATATTGAGCTTCACCCCTCCTGTTTTGAGGAGCGAATTTACATTCATAACCTCAAAATAAAACATTAAAAAAAGAAACACAAGCAAAAGCAACAGAGGCAAGAGAAGACAAAGGCAAGGTAGAAGGGAAGGGGGACAAAAGGGAACGGGCAGCTGCACACTTCAGATCCAGACCTGCTTGAACTCCGCTCGCCTGGAAACTCATTTCTTTTGATGACAGCCCCAATTAGCGTGTGGCTGGCTGGCAGGCCAGGCCGCGGGGAGCTGGTCTCTATGGAGAGGGGGGAAGATTTCATTCACCTGCACAGCTGGCAAAAGCCTGATGTGCTTAAATCTTTTAGAGAGCTGCCTGTGGTCATATTTAACATCACTGCCACATGACTAGAGCTGCAAGAGGTGGTGTCTTGACTCGAGTCAGTGTGAATATGCAGCATCCCGGCAGGATTTTGCTCCGGCTCTTCCCTCGTTAGCTCAGGAGAGGGCAGAGGCCACGAGGTGCCACGAATTTGCAACAGAAGGCAGGACTTGCATGAGCCACAGGTTTTTTTGGGATTTCTGCAATGGCCATGGGTGAAGCACTGCAAAGGCCACACTGATCCTCCAGAGCCTTGCTCGTCCTTATGAAGGGGAGGAGGAAGAGAAATAGGATTTGCCATCCATTTTAAGAAGCCTGAAATAGACAGAAATCAGCTGTATTTTGCTGGTTGCATCCTTCATACCCAGTACCAAGTCTCCCCAGCTTCTGGGCAGGGACATGTCGCATCAGGGTCATGTGCGATGGGAACTCTGCAATGCGTGTGGCAGGAGCAGAAGGGTGAGAAGAGTGGGATAAAGAGAGCAAAGAGATGGCAGGGAAGGGGTGGGAAAGGAAGGAAAATAAAGAGGTGAGCACACAAGGTGGGGAGGGCTACCCGCATCCATCAGAGGAACGTCTTGCCAGCTGCTCCCCGCCTTCACCCCGAGCTCCGCAGCAGCTTTGCAGCTAAGTCCAACAACAAATACCCACCGTACCAAAGAGATTAGCAGTGATCAAACAAGCGGGAGGGAGGGAAGGGCTGAATGGAGAAGCACTGGGCTGAGCAGGGGGTTTAGCTCCGGGATGCCAGTGGTTCCTGCACACCCCATCCTGGGCATGGTCCCCTCTCCGGTTCAGATGTCAGGACCAGGACGATGGATTCTAACAAAGCATCTGATTAAAACTTTTTAATCACTTCCACAAGCTCTAGATTTCAGCTTGTTTTAATCACGTGTGGCTGCACTTGTGAAAGCTTTGACTTACTGGTTTCACCGTCTAGGGTGAAAATAGACATGATCTTGTTCACAAATGTATCACCAGATAAATGCTTCTGCGTACCTTTAGCTGCCTAAAATGATCCTTAAAAAGAGCGCTACGCTCATCTAGAAAACCAGAAGATTCAGTAATGAGGTGGCTCTGAGAAAGCCCTGAACAAGTCACGCAAACAAATGAGATGCTATGGTCAGAGCTAAATATCATAAATAATCTTAACTCTGCCCTCCATTTTCAAGCAAAAATCAAAACACGAGACGAGGCTACAAGTACACCGAGATGTTTTCAGGAAGCACGCAGGCTTTGAAAAGCGGCATATGGGTAACAGTACCATTGAACAAAACATAATGAATCTCCCTTATTAAATCTCTGCCTGCAAAATCCACTGCACAAAACACAGAGCCAAGCCTCCTTATTCAGTCTCCCCTTAGTTTAAATCCATCATCCAAACCAAGGCAAAACTCCAGGACATACAGCTCAAATAAATTCAAGTGTTTCTGGAGCTTCCCAGCCAAGTAGCTTTTGGGAAGCTGAGTTACAAACTAAGTTAGGAATATGTCCTGGAAATTAAATAAAACACTTTTCTTGACTCTTTAATAAGATGCACCTTAAACTAAACAAAAGGAAGAAGAAAAAAACCCTAAAAACCTGTTGCTGCATAAGCAGCTAAAACTGGACTGGATGAGGTAGTTCAATTACAGTTAATTACTTAAAGTTCTGTTCATGTTTCTATATCTTGCCCTCACCGATGCCACACAAGTGCAGCCTGAGCGTCAAACAGCATGACTGACATCTGTCAATCACGACACCTTCTCTCGCATCCTCCCACCCTGACCTCCCCTTACCACCTCTCCCCACACACAGAGGAGGAAAACCATGCAATGCAGTTTTCTTTCACTGGGATTTTCATTTAGGGGGGTTATTCTTTTACTTTCTAGTCTTCTAAACCGATACTTGACTTAAATGGGGGGAAGGTATCACAGTTGCATTCAAGGAAAAGCCA
This sequence comes from Columba livia, assembly GCF_036013475.1. Lineage (NCBI taxonomy): Eukaryota > Metazoa > Chordata > Aves > Columbiformes > Columbidae > Columba > Columba livia. The sequence continues at coordinate 21,683,017 of NC_088610.1, forward strand.
AAACGTAGCACTCACATTCTGAACACGGAATTTTTGCATGATGCCACCTTGAGTTCTTGTTGTTCTATCAGTAAATACCATCAAGGGAACAAAAGCACCTGAGGCTGAACAAAAGGGCTCCAGACCAACACGTAACAACTCACTTTTTAGCAGAGTTGGGTGAGCCCATGGAAAAAGATCCAATAGTCACTTGACTTAATGCTGGAATCCACCAGACCACTTTTTATGACCCATTTGTGTGCCTTTCCAAGCAGGGAGGTGTAACTGCAAACACATTAAAAGCGCTGCCAGGGATCTTTTGCACTGTGAATTCTGTCCTAGTGTCCCTTGTATGGAACACAAGGTGGTGAGCCAAGGCCAGACTCAAATCAGGTTCTGTGACAGGTCAACACCACATCTGTGTCATGAGATCTGGATAATTCAACAGAGAGGAAACAAAATGCACATGACTGGGTTAACCAAAAGATCCCAAACCCAAATTGTCATGAGCCTTTACCCCCTTGCACTTCACTGAACTTCCAACAGGTGAAGAGAGTAAACAGCACACGACTTAATCAGCCCATACTTTGGTTTCTTCTCTCTACAGCAAAGCTACGGTGTGGCCAGCATACAGCAACCTGTTATTTTTTTCATTAAACCTAATTGATTCTAAGCAGGAAACGCTTTTTAATTTCCTTTAGCATTAGAAATAATGCTAGCCGCTATAAATGAAATGAAAAGACACCACCCAAAATGCATTTTCAAATGTTCCCTAAATAGCAAACGACATTCAAATGGGATGCCGGCAGGATTGTAATTGGAAGCTGCAGAGGGTCCACTTTCAGGATTCTAATAATTGCCGTTTCGCTGAAAAGGTTCATGTAATAAAAGCCTTTGCAAATAAGGGCCAGCTTCTCCAAAACACGTGGCTAATTCTGGTCATTGCAGCAATACATAGTGCCCCAAAACTCCAGGGACAGTGTCACTGCAGAGCTACAGCAGTACAAGGCAGAAGGAATACAGCAGGGAAAGGTTCACCAAGGACAACAAATACGATATAATGGCTTCTTCATAAAAACCAGCCCAATGGGTTGGGGTGCTTCAGCCAAGAGAAGAGGCAGGCAAGGGGGATTTTAAAGAGGTTTACAAAACCTTGAGTGCACTGGAAAGGTGGGGAAAACTTGTTAAACGATCTTGTCCAGCCCAGGAATGAGAGGAAAGTCATCAACCAGGTCCACAGCAAATCCACGGCAGCAGATGCTTGCAAAAAGATGGGGTGCAGAAAGTTTACAGGGGTGCAAGGTGAGGCTGGGTAAGTACCTAGAAGGAACATCCAGCGAGGGTTATTAGACAGATAGGTCATATCAGACACAGAAAATAGCCTGAGCTGGAAATAATTAGAGCCCAAGAGAGCACTCAAGGAAAGTATCATAACTGCTCGCCTCTTCTGGCTATTCTCTAAGAAAGCAACTATGGCCAGTGGGTTTCTGTAGAGATTTTTGGTGGGCTTTTTAGGGTTTTTAGGAATGGCCTTTACTGGTTCCTCCCTACAGCATGAGGTACCAATCTGACCAAGCCAACCCTCAACGCTCTCCTGGAGAAGAAAATGCACAGAAATGAACTGATGTCAGGGGACAAGACATGGAAAAACGGAGACAGAGGTGAACACAGATGTATATAGTTGGTCTTACAGCTCTAATCCAGGTTTTACTGATTTCAAGTGAGGGCTGAGCAGCTGTAGTTGGGCTGTTGTAGCTGTGATGGTGTCAGAAGGAAGGTGAAGTTCAAAGGCAAAGGTACCATCTTTGAGTAAGGTACCCGCTCGTGTGGGGAAAGCAGCCAGCCTTGGGGATGTGCAAACACCCTGTATCGAACTGAGAACAACTCTCAAGCATCCCAAAATCTCACCTATTTTGCCCTCACCCGACTACGTCACACTGGAACTTACAAAAGCTGCTACCTCTCCTTCCAAATCTGGCCTCCCCGAGACTCAGTAAGACAGATGACACCCAAATAAGAATCAATAACCAGGCTGTGACTAAGGAAAGATGGACCGCATAGCAAATGGATACTGAAAAGGGCAAGTTCTAGGGAGAACTAATGATGGAGAGGGGGAGTTTGAGCAGAGAAGACGCTCCTTGGCTCTACATGTCTTCAGGAATGGAAAATTTTGGAGGGATGGCCATGTCAGGAGGAGCTGACGCAGTCAGGAATCCAGACGCCAGTGAAAACGCTCTCATACAACCAAAGTTCTTCTATTTTTCAGCACAACGGGGTCGAGCAGCAGCAGGGACAGAGCCAGGAACGCAGGAGATGGTGAGTTACAGAAACACGGATGCTTTGCACTGTTCAAGGTTTGTGCCAGTAACAGACAGCTCGAGCAGAGACTGGAAAAAAGCCAAATCCACTCATCCCAAAGTCCCTGTCTAGGTCTCCTATAAAATCAAGACTTATTTTCTTCAATTATCGTCTCCCTGCATCCAGCCAGGCGGCCGTCACACCGCAAAACCCATCCTTTCAGCCCTGCATCTCTATCGGGATGCAGGGGGAGACAATAAATACACTACATACACCCTTTCCAACAGCAGCTGCACAGCCTGCGCTAAACACAGGGTGCTCAGAGTGATGTTACCTCCGAGGAGATGATCAAAAGAAATGCGCTAATTTTGTAATTCACACCTGGGCTGCTAATGTGAAAGAACCGGCAATAATCTCTCATGAAATATTACATTGTTTAAAGAGTTCCCAGTGAAATTCGCCCTTAATTGATTTTTGATCTGTGAAAAAACACTACGGAGAGAGAGAGAAGATATTAGTCATACTCCTGTTTTATCACTCCTGCGAGCATTTTCCTTCCTTTGTTTCCTTTGTCCCCAGAGGACCAGCAAGGCACTGAAGAAAGCAGCCTGCGAGATACTACAAAACCAATAAATAAGACTCGAACGGGAATCCTGAACACCACATCCTCCCAAATCATTCTGCAAAAGGTGAAGTGGCCTCCTGGGATGGCTCAGAAATGAGAGAACACAGGTTCAGTGTCCCGAGCAAACCCCACAGGCTGAGTCTTCTCCTCTCCCCAGGACCCAAACCAAGCACTTCTGCAGGTGCACGTTTCATCTCAGAACATCCCAGGGAACCTTGCACCAGAAATGAATGACATACAGCAAAAGCCGAACGTATCGACTGCAAAGCGTCGACAGAAATTCATTCCGGCATCGGCGTCCATGGCACAAGCGGCTGCTGAAGCCAAGGAAACAGGTCGGTATCAACTCCCAAGTTAATTCACTGCAAAGCTCTTCCAAAAACCAGCAGCAAGCTGTCACAATGCAAATGACCAAACACTAAAGTATACCTAGAAAAAACAAGAGGAAATGCATCTATGAACACCACCAGAGACCAAAATTGCTAAGAGACAACTGTAAAACACCAGCTACTTGCTCAGATTTTAACTAGCATTTACAGCAGCCGGAGCACCCATTAAAAATAAAGAATGTGCAAAGGTTTTCTTAAGAGCTGCTGCATGAAGCCACATCACAGATTTGTCGACCAAACAGGCTCTGTAACACCTTCTGCGGCAAACAAGTTGCGATGGGTGCGATAACAGGTTTAAATCTCGGAGGCTGCTAAGTGAAGTGCAAGTCCCTGGACATCAACATCTTCAGCACTAAAGCCTTTGATTTCGAAAATAAATAAATCAACACCCCCAGAATATGAAAGAATGAAGGGGCGAAGGGTCCTCCAGAATTATAGAAAAAACAAGTAGTGTTAAATTAACAAAAGAAGGATGACCCAGCTGACCGTGGTAAAGGACAAGGTGGTTTTTCCTCCTCTAAGTATGGTTGCTACAGCAGGAATCTACACAGTCCCACGCAGATTTAAAAGACCTTCAAAAATAAAGTTGTCTGGAAAACACAAAGCGCTGGTAGCATCCAGCAAGGAGGAAAATGGGACATCCTTCACCTGCCATGCAGCTGGAAAGCGTGACCAGGGGCTACAGCTCTACCAGATGGAACATCAAGAACTGGGACGGTCACAGAGAACATCAAAGTTCTGGGATAATTCACTAGTTTTCCCATCTGCCTTCAGAGCTATTTTCCAGACTGGCACCCATTTCTTCTCCAAGTCCTCCATCCCACATCCAAGGGAATTTGTATCTCCAATTCACATCTGTCAGAGATCAGCAAAGCGAGGTGAAAGCTTGGCAAAGCCGCGCAATAACAAGGGAAAAGACCATTTAGCAAGTTACTCATTTGGATGAAACTCACTCCACCCATACCCAGATCAAATATTTAGCTTGGGGGAACTGGATCAGAACAGCAGCTGAGAGCTGGAGGGACGTCAGATGAACCCTGGTTCCCTTGAGACTCGGCAGAAATGGCTACGGCCAATCTCGCTTCACTTCTGACATGGGATCTGGCCAGGCAGGATTGGCTCGAGAGCAAAAACCGGATCCTAACTGCAGCTTCTGCACGGCAGCCTGGGCAAGGCTTGAGCTGCTGCCTAACAGAGCTGAGCCCAGCTCAGGCAGCCAGAGCCCTCAGAAAGGAGCAGCTGCAGATGTTGCCAGTGCACCCAAGATGCCGAGACAAACTGGCTTCCGGTCAGTGTTGCAAGTGCATTTATCTGGACATGGCCAAGTCAAGACTCCCTCAGCACTGGCACATCCTAGCTTTTAAGACTGGTGCTCACTAGTTTAATTAATATTTTTATTGATTAATTATATTCAATTATATTTTTGGTTTTTCTTTTTAATGATAAAAAGTACCCAAGCTCCCATGTTATTGGGGATGGTTCAAGACATTAAAAACTTACAGCAAATTTTGTATGCAACTATACTAGTTAACCTTGGATCCAGCAAAGCTCCAATGTAATAAGGCAGTTCAACTTACTATCATCAGCGATATCCCTGGCAGGTGGGAAGACACTCCATACACAAAGGACCTTCAGTGACCTCTTCGGGAACTAGTCCCATCTGCACATCTTAAAAAGCACAGAATCATAGAAACATTTCAGTTGGAAGAGACCCTCAGGATCATCAAGTCCAACCATACCCTGACTCCAGCACTACCCCATGTCTCTGAGAACCTCGTCTAAACGCCTTTAAACCCCTACAGGGATGGTGACTCCAGCACTTCCCTGGGCAGCCTGTTCCAATGCCCCACAGCCCTTTGGGGAAGAAATTGTTCCCCACATCCAACCTCAGCCTCCCCTGGCACAACTTGAGGCCGTTTCCTCTGCTCCTGGCGCTTGTTCCTGGGGAGCAGAGCCCGACCCCCCTGGCTCCAAGCTCCTTTCAGGCAGTTCAGAGATCAGGAGGTCTCCCCTCAGCTCCTGTTCTCCAGCTGAACCCCCCAGGTCCCTCAGCCGCTCCCATCACACTTGTGCTCCAGCCCCTCACCAGCTCCGTTCCCTTCTCTGTACTCTCTCTAGTCCCTCAATGTCCTTCTTATGATGATGGGCCCAAAACTGAACAGAGTATTCAAGGTGGGGCCTCACCAGTGCCGAGCACATTGGCACAATCACTTCTCTAGTCCTGCTGGCCACACTATTCCTGACACAAGCCAGGATGCTGGTGGCCTTTCTGGCCACCTGGGCACACACTGGCTCACGTTCAAACACTGTCAATCCCAGGTCCTTTTCCACCAGGCACTTTCCAGCCACTCCTCCCCAAGTAGAGTTCATGGGGTTGTCATGACTCAAGTGTTGGACCTGGCACTTGGCCTTGTTGAACCTCATACAACTGGCCTCAGCCCAACAATCCAGTCAGGCCACATCCCTCTGTATGGGCATCCTACCCTCCAGCACATCAACACTCCCACCCAACACGGTGTCATCTGCAAACTTACTAAGGGTGCACTTGATCCCCTCATCCAGACCATTGATAAAGAGATTAAACAGAACTGGCCCCAGTACTGAGCCCTGGAGACACCACTTGTGACCGGCCAACAACTGCATTTGGCTCCGTCCACCACAGCTCTTTGGGCTTGTCCCTCCAGCCAGTTCTTCATCCATCGCAGATACACCATCCAGGCCATGAGCTGCAGCTTCTCCAGGAGATGCTGTGGGACACGGTGTCAAAGGCTTTGCTGCAGTCTAAGAACACAACACCCACAGCCTTTCCCTCATCTACCAGGTGGCTCACCTTCTTGTAGAAGGGACATCAGGTTGGTCAAACAGGACCTGCATCTCTGCCATCAGCTGCCTGCCCCATCTCACAAGCACAGAAGCGAATGCACAAGGACACACAGTGATCCCAGCAAGGCCACCAAGCCCAGTGACAAAGACACGACCGGTAGCCAGGTCGCCCAGGTCCCACACTGCTCCATCCACTCCGCCTGGAGGTGGAGGCACTTGTTTTGCCATTCAAGGTATAATTTAGTGTACTTCTTACCTGATTCTTTTGAATATAACCATCTATGCTCTCAATTTATTTTTCTGCCTTGAAAATCTGCTCCTGACTAATTCCCATTCATCTGCCTAGTTCTGCTCATTCCTAGTACACTGTCATTTTTCTAACTGCAACGCATTCAGTTCCATCATCCCAGGCATTTTATTTGTGTGGTTCTGCTCTAACGGCCAGCTTAGCTGTTTCAAATTATGCCTTGCTTTCAGTTTTGCTTGAGTGTAAAAATGTCGTGTAAAAATGAACTACCCTCTGATGAAGGCTTTCAGACTTTCCATTTGAGGAACAGCATGCGGCTTTTTTTTTTTTCTCTTCTGGAAGCAATGGGAGAAGGATCAATCCAGCTTTTGTTTTACAGATTGCTACAATAGATAGCTTCCCCATGGGGAGTGTTACAGAACTGTATTATGCTTATATAAAGGGTAATGACTAGGAACTTGGAGAACTCTACCCTTAGGAAGTGCTTGACGAGTGAGAACAGCGGGTGTGGAGGAAAGAAGAAAGCCTGAATGTCTTTCTGTCCTGACTTCCTCTTCTTTTTATGTTTGGAGACTCAACTCGGTGTCAGAAGCAAGGCGGCTCCTGCAGGTACATGAAAGCGGAAAGGTGTGAATGTGGCAAGAAAGAGAATCCAAATAAACAGGGGAAGCTGTTCATACCCGATCCCTGAGCAGGTGAAAGGGGATGCGTTCAGCACCAGGACGCTCTTTAGCTTGTAGAAATTACAAGAGGGGTTGGATAAAGGAGGAAAGTGACAGCAAACATGCTTAAGGTGCAGCGGGAAAAGGCGGCTTTGTATTCCAGAGCCTCTGGTCACATCAGCAGCAAACAGAATAAAACACACAAAACGCTGTGGAAGCTCCACAAAGCCATTTTTGACCCACGTGGACCTCGAAATACAAAAGGTGTCATCTCTGTTCAGGTGGACCTGATGCTAAATGTGCCTTTGTGCTGCTAAACAGCACAATGAACCCACCATAGGAATAAACCTCAAAACAAGGTGCCCTTTGTTTTGTGTATAGTAGGCTCAGCTCACAGCCTGGCTCAGAGATGTAAGGGGGGATTGTCCCTAATTTGGGGTCACACCTGCCTGGATCACATCCATTTCCTACGCTGGTGTGTGTTCAGATCCACAATGCCCAACTTTAGGTGGCATTTCAGGCAACTGAAGTAAATGCAATTAAGTAAAAAGTAACAAGAAATTTCCTGAATGGAGACTTGTATAAAATAACTGAGCAACACAAAAACCCCTTATGCGTTACACCGAACATTGCAAATAAAACTGCAATACAAAAAGCAGCCTAATAAAGAGGCAAGAAGCTGCTTGTACGATGTAGATCCTTGCTGTGAACATGGACTGCAACAGCCCAGGGATAACATCTGCATCCCTTTCCAGGCTGAGTTAACAAAATCAGCAGTTTGCAAACAAGAAGGCAAAGAGATAGTGAAGCTGGACAGCAAAGACCTTCCCCAAAGTAAGGAAACAAAGATGTAACTGAATACAGCCAAATTAAAACTACTCTACCAGTCACAACACCATGAAGACAATGCAAGTCATAAGCTGAAGGGCCAGGAAAACTACAAGAGACTGCAATACTCAGCAGTACAGCCAGTGCAGGAGCTGCTACCTGAGCCTAAAATACAACTTGATCCATGAAGCTACCACGCAAAAGCTGCAGGAAATGAATATAAAAGAAGATGCACATGCAGGAAGGAATGGAAAGAGGGAGTGACCTCCACAATCCCCACATCATCTCTGCAAGAGAGAATATCAAATGGTATTTGAAGGAGTGGGATGGCTCTCAAGCACACTACAATCACAACTGGGTAAGAGCAATATAGTAATACACTACAAAAGCAATATTTTGGGGGAAATACACTGTATTGAAAGAAAATCATTATGAGAGTAATAGTTATTTCTGGTCCAGAAAAGTCACCATCACAAAATAAACAGCATGGCAGAGGAGTCTTGCAAAACAAAAATTAAAATATTTGCATGCCACTGAACAAACTGAACCATATCCAAATACAAGCGACTGAGGAAATACTAATTCTTCCGGCCAAAGGACCCAGCAAAGCCCAGCTCTGGAAGCTGAGCACACACAAACCATGCACCTCGGAGCCGGAAAACTGCAGCCTTACCTGTCATTCCAATGCTGGCAGGCGGAGGTGAGGGGACGGGGACGCTCCAGGGATTCGGTCTGCAGGGCAGGATCCCCAGTGCCACCAGCAAGCTGCACAGGATCCTCTGTTTCACCTCCCATAGATGGTTTAAGGTCTGGACTAACTCCTGACTGCTGGTGACAGCCAGAAAGGGAGAGCTAAAACCAAGACAAAGCATCACACACAAGCAATTTCCCATCTTCAGGTTACAACCCTATCCCACAAAGCGAGAGCAGAACAGCTGACACGCAAAGATATTAGAGCGACTCGGAGATTATTAAGACTTGTGAAGGATCTAATAAAACATCCTCCCAGTCCTGCTGTCCCCCAAAGGCGATGCCTGGACAAACACGCATTACAGCTGCATTAAGACAACACACCTGCGACGTAAAACAAGCAGCTTTTTCCGAAATGCCACGATGTGAAGGAAGGTGAAATCAAACCACCTGACGGCAGGGAACGAGGGCCTAAGTCATCTCATATAAAACAGCTAACACCTGTGGTTATAATAATCCCTGGAACAAGTCTGTCTTGCTCTAGAGCCTGCATACAAAAAGAGACTCAATATATATTCAAAGTCAGTAAGGCTTCACGAAGGAAACCTCAAACCACTGCTGAGTGTGGTTTTTTTTAAAGCCACAGTTTGTAGTCCAAATATCTCCTATGCTTCCCACTCAATCTCAAATATTGGTGCTTTGCCACATGCTGCAGAAAGGAGGGTTTTCTTCACAGGGATGCTGAGATCTTCACCCCAATAAGAAGTTCAGAAAACTGCCCCGAGGCATGAAAAATATCAACGTGGGTTAGTGCCAGGGTTGGGTTACGGCTGGACTCGATGATGTTCGGGGCCTTTCCAACCAAAATGATTCTATGAAATATATACTGGCCTTGAGAGACCTTACAGCAAAGTAGGAAGGATCCTGGTATTATGAACACACCTTATCATTAACCTCACCTCTTCAGCCTTCCAGAGAACCGTCTGATAGGGCTGCGGGAGGCTCTACAGAAAACACAGTGAAGCCACATGGCAGCAGGTTAATCCCACCATACGCTCCATGTTACTTGCTGTGCTTTTGTACCATTTACCTGGGAAAGGAAACAGAGCCAGATCATTAACAGTGTGCAACACCAAGAGTAGAAAACAGTAATTCAAATAGCTATCAATTAGCTAAAGGAAAGCAGGAGAAAAAGAACAGGGATGCAAGCCAGTGCTCCTGCATGGGCCATGCAATATGTCTACATCCAGCATCTCTCACTCTCGCGTGACTCCGCACTAGGAAGAGTCACAAGAGATAAAAAAGATGTGTAAGTGACTATCAGTGTTACCACAAAAAGCAGCCTCAGGTCCCAGAAATAAAACCTGCCAGATCCTGGGAAAAACCACCTTTTTCCCTGGGACCAGGAACCCATGGGAAGCAAGGTGAGGGAGAAAACACAAATCCCTACTCCTGAGACACCCCAAGCTACTCATACGTTCTCCGTCATGATCCTAAGACAAAAGAAATTAGTAGTGGAAGCTGAAACATAGGCGGTAAGAGCCAAGCAGAGGGAACAGAGGAAGAAGAACAGGTTGACAGGTCTCCCACAGATGCTGGAACAGGCTGTCACAACCGACAGCTCCCACATGTGACAATTTCCTTCTACTGCAGGGATAATGCTCCTGTCCCAACATCACACCACCTGCAAGCGAGATGCTCTCCCTGCAAACACTGCAGGTGACAAGACACACGCTGTGAAGTGCAACCAGAGCGCCTCGCACAGATGGAGCACTCGGGGCTCCAGCTCCCACCTGCCGTGCCACAGAAAAGCAACGGTGCTGGGACAGATGGCACAGGGCGCTGGGGTAAACCGGGACAGCGAGGGGACCAGCAGACTGTGGAGTTTCTGTATTTGACGATCAAGAGAACAAGACAAAACCTGTCAGGGATAGTTAAGCAACGTTGCTCTGTTTGGGGTGCGAGATGTTAAAAGCATCTTTCTTAGAGAGAACTTCCACAGAGCCATGAAGGCAGCTAAGCTGTGATACCCCAATGGAGGGTGCACCCACCTTCCCCCCCAGACCTTCTCACCCATAAAGTAACAGAATAATTTTGATTGGAAAAGACTCTGATATCAGAGTCCAACCGTTCCCCCACCCCTGGCACTGCCCCATGTCCCTGAGAACCTCATGTCCGTCTGTCCAACCCTCCAGGGATGGTGACTGCAGCACTGCCCTGGGCAGCCTGTTCCAATGCCCCACAGCCCTTTGGGGAAGAAATAGTTACCCGGATCTAACCTCAACCTCTCCTACACACCAGGTCCCTCAGCCGCTCCCATCACACTTGTGCTCCAGCCCCTCACCAGCTCCGTTCCCTTCTCTCCACTCGCTCCAGCACCTCAAGGCCTTTCTTGGTGTGAGGGGCCCAGAATTGCCCCCAGGATTCACGGTTTGGCCTCCCCAGTGGCCAGCACAGGGACGGTCACTGCCCTGGGCCTGCTGGCCACACTTGTACTGACACAAGCCAAGATGCTGGTGGCCTTTTTGGCCACCTGGGCACATGCTGCCTCATATTCATCCATGCACAGGAGCAAGATGTGATGATGGAGGTTGGTCCCAGCTGTCCCACTGCCCCAAGCCTGGCTGCTTATAGGGAGCAGCATAAGGAACCAGGGACGTCTCCATGCACAGAGCTGCAGGAAGAAACCCCCTGGCTGCTCCCATGGCTCAGCTATGCCTGGACACAGATTTAGCAACATAACATTTCAGACCCTGGGTTTCCATGGCCAGGACTGGGACGGTGGTGGGGATGGTTATTCCCATTTGCAAGCACCGACCATGTGCTCACTGAAGCCAGAGCCACGTGAAGTCAATCAGAGGTGCTGCCTGCATGGGCTGGAGTGGTTATTGATTTGCTACGTGACCTTGGCTAAGTCACTTAACCTCAGCTCCCTCATCTGTATATTGGGAATTATGGGACTTGCAGAGTGCCACAAATTCATCAGAGGGAACTACTTAAGAGCCCTATTATGATTTAATGGGATTTCCCACTTCAAAATTACTCCTGTGAGGACTGAAGCAGCTGGACTGGGATATTCATAACCCTGACTCCTCTGTAAGTGCAGAGTATTTTTTTTTTTTAATGATTTTCCCCCATAAAAACACCCATGTAAATCTTTTAACTAGAAGCACACAGTCTAAGCGTGTCCAGGTTCAAGGCTTTTTACAAACACTTACTTAAATGACTTTGGCCTCGTCAGTCATCTCTGCTAACGAGCCCATCTCCTTGCCTGATTCATACGGTTCCAAACACACGGAGCTCCACACGGCGAGCTGTTGTGCTAAGATGCTCAGCTGGGTTCTTATGGCGTGAAGTCTGCTCACATTAAGCTGCAAACCATCACGTAACGGCTCCACGGAAGAAGCGAAAATCCAGAGGATCATCTTAAAAGGTAAAGGCAGCAGCAATGCGCTGGTTCTGCCCAGAGGGCCAGGTCCAAGGTCCAACTCACCTGTGGTGCAGTAACTGCGATCTCACCACCCATAGCAAGGCTTCCATTGCTTCGTACCCATCTCAGAACCAAACCCACCTCCGAGCTGCATTACATGCCCCGGCCCGACATAAAACAGGGATTGACGCTTCCTAAGAACAACCAGTGCAATTCAAGAGACCTTGAGGACAAGGCAGGCTATGCCGTGAGAAACCGAAAACAAAAGGTTTCCCTATGGTGGATGCTTTCCCAGGGAAACTAAAACAAAAATAGACAGTGTTTGTACCTTAGTACAACTAGTGCTTTATAAGCTGGCTCACAGACCAATACACAGCTGCATTCAAGACCACAGGACTAAATCTAAAGAGCTTTCCTACGCTGACTTGCTCTTCCAAGGGGAACTTAAACACTTCAGAGGCTGAGGAATACCTTCTTCTGTGCCGTCACACTCCCCTGCTCCTTCTTCACCCTTCCCCTCCTCACCCACACAGTCACTCGGTATTTATTCCCTTCTATTTTACTTGGATTTCCTCTAAGCACAGCCATTAATCTTCCCCACAGATGCCCAGCTCTGACAGCTGAGGTCTTGACACCTCCAGTGCCAGCAAAGGACATTCTCATACTTTTCTCTTGTTTTTTTCCTCCCCCTTTTCTCTTTTTAAAGCAACCCTTCATACCTCACCGGCCACAGGGTTTTGATGAGAAGGGTCATGCGAACTGGAGACAAGGGGGCTGTGGGGGTGGAAGGCAAGGGGAGAGGATGCGAGTCCCCCAAGGAACTCCCCACGTCCCACTGAAAAGGTCAGCGTGCTTTTGAGTCATCCGCACTGCGCCCCGACACAAAAAAAATACACTCAGCCCAGTGCAGAGATACTTGATAAAGAGTCTAATGAAGTGGAAAGAGTGTTGTAGGAGAAGAATAGTCCTCTCTCATCCTGACATCCCATGATGCTCCATCGAGTTGCTATGGAGACTTAAAAAAACAAGGGGGGTTTGTTGTCTTGAAGGGCCTTCTCCCTTCCCAGTAACCTTGACCTTTTCCAGGTCTGTGTGTTTGTGTGTGCATGTGTATGTATTTATAAAAAAAGAGATAAGGAATTCCATTTCTTCTTATCTGGTCATGGCTCACTGGCTGGCACTGATGCATGTGGGGGGCCGTCAGCTTGTCTCAGGGCGCAGACTTGGAGAGGATAAGAGCAAGAAAATACAGAGGGGAGCAGTTAATTAAGGCTGATGTTGCAAAGGACATTGTTTGCTGAATAATGAATTCCATATGCTGCAGAAACACAAGTGCAATTAAAGGTGTGAGAGATGAAGGGCAGGAGAGGAGCGATGGGTCACCTATTACCATACAAAACGGCCCCATTGGCCCTCCAAAGCTCGGGGTTCAAGCAAATAAAACCCACCCTGTATTACAACCAGTGATTATTTCTCATAAACATGGCAGAGGTGTTGCTGCCAGTCTCCACAAGGTGACGAAGGGTTACCAGCAGCTGACAACCATTAGAGGGTGATGTGAGAGTCATTTAGACAGGTTGAACACGGCTTCACGCGATACCCAAAATATGATGAATATGAAGTTAAGCAGACAGTCTAATGCAGAATGATGATGCATGCAAAAAGTTAACGTTAATTCCCTCCCTGTTATCTAAAAAAGCTCCCCATTTTCAGCCAGCCCTAAAGTCAAACCAAGTGATACTCGGAGATGGGGATGTCACTAGGAGCCACTGTTTGCATCCTCCATTGTCCCTCACAACACGTGTGTCCCACAGAGACACTCTCCACCCTCCCCATCTCCTTCTCAAGGGACAGGGGGACACCTAGTACTGTAGTTTGTGCCTTCAGTTTAGCTCCTCTCCCGGCTCAGAGGCCACCACAGATCCTGCTGTTTGCTCCCCATCCAACATCGCAAGCTTCCACATCCCATCGTGTCACAGCACAAGTGAGGAAAGAGGATAGAAAGACATTTTGTCTACTGCGATAAAAGCCACAAAGCCTGGCTTAGAAAACTTCGGTATCAAGAGTGGAATGCAGACATGAACTGTCCCCTGCCACACTGTCTACAACAGAAAGCCAGCCGATGGACTCTATGCAGAGAACACAACGTCCTCCAGGAGCAAGGCCTGGATTTGGATGGAGCGTTGCACAACCCCGCTTTTAACAAATGAGGCTAATTTGTGTCATAGAATCACAGAATCATTTTGGTTGGAAAAGACCCTCAAGCTCATGGAGTCCAACCGTTCCCCCAGCCCTGGCACTGCCCCATGTCCTGAGAACCTCATGTCCGTCTGTCCAACCCTCCAGGGATGGTGACTCCAGCACTGCCCTGGGCAGCCTGTTCCAATGCCCCACAGCCCTTTGGGGAAGAAATTGTTCCCCACATCCAACCTCAACCTCCCCTGGCGCAACTTGAGGCCGTTTCCTCTGCTCCTGGCGCTTGTTCCTGGGGAGCAGAGCCCGACCCCCCCTGGCTCCAAGCTCCTTTCAGGCAGTTCAGAGATCAGAAGGTCTCCCCTCAGCTCCTGTTCTCCAGGCTGAACAGATAAGAGGATTGGAATTTGACACCACTTTGCACCTGGTTTGCCCGCGTTATAGACTAACAAGAATCTGATGTCTAGGATATCTTTGAACTCCTCTCAATTAAAAGCAACAGAAAGGTCCCAGGGTCAGAGTTTTAAATCCTTTGGGGATTTAGCCTCTGTCCCTAAGGAGATTTTGGTAAGGTTTACAGTCACCACTCACCCTGTGTCTGTGCACCCCCTAAATTAACACAGCACTGACCCGAGCAAGACAAGAAATTAATCTAAATGAACTCTGCGATGAGTAACCTTGGCAGCTGTCTGCTCGCCACCCTCCCAGCCTGGCTGAGCTTCCTCCACTTGTGACTTGAAGCAATTCTACTCCACCGGCTGGTGCCAACAGCTCACCACATCACCACTCCAAGTGAGATCAGAGTACATAAGAAAAAAAAATCATTAAAAAACATATTGGAAAATATTTCTCTTTTAGCTGCGAGTGCTGTCGATACGATCACCTTTTCATTTTCTGCAAGCCCACGTGTGCACGTGTGTGTGTGTCTCTCGCCACAACCCATCTCTCAAGCTGACGATCTGAACGGTCGCCTAGGTTTGTTTGTCCATTCCCAGCCTGCCAAACCATCCTCAATCGTAAGATCCATCTCCTCCCGCTCAAGGCTGCATTGTTTTCATATCCTTGGAGATCAGATGTCTGTTCTCCCTTTTATCACTTGAGCCGCACGTGTTTTGATTGTAAACACCCTGATAACGCTCTTGTTAGCCCCTCGCAAGTGCAATAATAACGGATAGATAACATTTCCAGCCATGATACTTAGACTGTCATCCTACACCAAGATAACAAGGAGCAGCCAGCCTGTGAGTCTGTCTTACTCCGATAAGGATCTTGTCACCATAGATACAAAAAGGAGATAAACTTACTAAAATAATATCCTTGTTCATGTCACTTTGCTCGAGTTGGATAACAGATAGTGCAATTCCTCTCCCTGCCCAGTGCCAAGGGTACTTACGGTTCCTACATCCCCATCACCAGCGGAACAAGCCCTTGATGTGTTCTGGGACAGGAATTCACATTTCTCAGCCAGGTGAGAGCAGCCGACAGGTGTCACCTCGCAGCATCGCGTTTTGGGCGCATCCAGCGAGAAAACGGCTGCGATTCCCAGCCAAACCGCACAACACACCTAACATTTCTCCTAGAAAAGCGTCACCCATCGCAGCCCAAACTCAGGTTATCCATATGCACAGACCCGCTGCATCCTCGTTCCCAAAAACCCACCTGGCGCCAGCGCGGTCCAGCGCAGAAGCAGGTGACAACAGTCAGAGCTTGTCTTTGTACAGGAATGACAAGAGATGCTTGACATTTCTGCGCTGAAGCGTTTCTCAAACGGAGGGCGGCTTCGCAATCAAAATGAATACGCACGCAGAAAATAACTTCAAAGTTGCCAGGCTTACAAATTGGCAGCCGAGTGTTTCTCTAATAAAGGAAAACAAAACGCAATAAAATCACAGCGGTTACTCAAGGAACACACCTAGCAATTCAAAACTGCCGTGCTTTTTTTATTTGGTTGGGTTTTAGGCAAGTACTTCTAAATACTTAATAGAAGAACAAAAACATCCAAAGGAAATGTTTCTACATTGACATTTTCTTTAAAAAGAAAGTGAAGTGCTTGTTGGTAGTCTACCCTATTTAGCTGTCTGACTACAAATGGCAACAGCCAACGCCGAAGCAGCTGACATTTTAGTGGTGACTGGTCTGTATGGTCTCCCCATCGTAGAAAATATAAGGATTTATTCTCCTCATGGTAAGTATTGACCCTGGCTTTGCTTCACTGAATATTTACCTCTCAGGTCAATAAATCATCATGTTCATCTCAATAGAAGTCAGTATCTGCTTATTATTATATTAACCTTTACAGGCAACAAACAGTTGTTTTTCCCCCTATAATAAAATATTGCACAAATTGGATAACCAAGAAAGATTTCTTTGCGATGGCGTTTTTTTCACTACCGACATTTTTTGCTCCATCTCAGGCATGTAAAAAGAACACACCTTTAATATATCGGGAAGATGACCTATTAGAGAGCAGTGTAGGGGAAAGGGACCTGGGGGTCCTGGGGACAGCAGGGTGACCATGAGCCAGCACTGGGCTCTTGTGGCCAGGAAGGCCAATGGTACCTGGGGTGGGTTAGAAGGGGGTGGTCAGTAGGTCAGAGAGGTTCTCCTGCCCCTCTGCTCTGCCCTGGGGAGACCACATCTGGAATATTGTGTCCAGTTGTGGCCCCTCAGTTCCAGCAGGACAGGGAACTGCTGGAGAGAGTCCAGTGCAGCCACCAAGATGCTGAAGGGAGTGGAGCATCTCCCGTGTGAGGAAAGGCTGAGGGAGCTGGGGCTCTGGAGCTGGACAAGAGGAGACTGAGGGGTGACTCATTCCTGGGGATCAATATGGAAAGGGGGAGTGTCAGAAGGATGGAGCCAGGCTCTTCTCGGTGACAACCAGTGACAGGACAAGGGGCAATGGGTACAAACTGGAACAAAGGAGGTTCCACTTAAATTTGAGAAGAAACTTCGTCCCGGTGAGGGTGTCAGAGCCTGGCCCAGGCTGCCCAGGGAGGTTGTGGAGTCTCCTTCTGTGCAGACATTCCAACCCGCCTGGACACCTTCCTGTGTAACCTCATCTGGGTGTTCCTGCTCCATGGGGGGATTGCACTGGATGAGCTTTCCAGGTCCCTTCCAACCCCTGACATTCCGGGATTCTGGGGTTCTGTGAAGATAAACACGTAGGTGTTGTCTTCTGGCCAACGCGATAAAGTCGCTGCATCGCTGAGTTCTCGCAAGCAGCTACGCATAGTCAAGCTTTTGCCCCAGCCAGGCGTTAGCATGAGGCTTTACAAAAGCACAAACCACAGAAAACACGGAGACCCAGCCAAAATTTGGGAAGAAAACAGCTATGTGAATTTGTGAGGAAGGATGGCTAGGCAGAAAGACAGATCGAAAGCACAAATGCAGAAGGAAAGATGCCTGACACGCAGGAAAAACGTGAATTATGGAGAGAGACAAGGCTGAAGTTGAGCCCAGCCTCATTCACCAAAATGCAGGAATAGTGGGGAAAATATCAGGAGATACCTGGCGAGGCAGCACTCGCCTCCCTCCTGTCACAAACCTTTGTAGATTGAAGCATGGCGCTTATTCACGAGGCCTCACATCCTGGCAAATTCATCCCTTCAATAAAAATAAACAACCTCCAAGGCTGCGTGTGAGATGGGGCCACACATAGGGCTGGCACTTCTCCCTTCATATTGCCTGAACTGCCACCATCTACCTCGCTGCTTTGTAAAGCAATTTCAGATACAGCTCCTTAGCTATTAAACTTACAATATAAAATATAATTCTCCTTTATGCCGTAAGCTCAAGAAAAGCTCCTTTAAATATGATATATGCACTTCTTCAGTGAAATCTAGATTTTTAACTGTGCTTGCTCCACATGAAGGTGCTGCCCACAGACACCATCCAGGATTCATATATAGAGGAAACTGAATAGCGCGCATAGATTTATTATAAGTTTCATTAGAGCAGAATACAGTGGAATAAAGCATTCCATGAATGTGGTGCTCCGAGCAAACCTGCCCAAGGAAGGGTGGTTGGCCTTGGGTAGCAGCTGGGAGTGAGATGGGAAAGAGTTGAGATGGAGAAATTTGGAGCATTTACGAAAAATGAGAAGGATATTGGGAAAGGGAGTAGAGCAGGAGCACAAAATCCTCCCCATAATCAGTACAAAATATCACTGGAACCTGCTGATTGCCTGTGAGTCCAAATGCCGTGTCAGGCATCCCTCTCTTCATAAACACTCACTTCCAAAAGCTTCCGAGCAGCTGAACAAAACCAAACTCCAGCGATTATATGGGACACAGAAAAAAAGCTACATTTAATGCTGCAGCAGGAAGGAAGCCTGGGACAGTGAATATAGAGCCCTAAGGGACAGAGACCATGGAAAACAGGAGGAAAGGACACTGTCCTGCCTGGCATGAACACCTACGGCCAAGGAAAAGCTCCACTAGGAGAACCGAGATGAGCTTTCAGCAATATCAGAACTCCCTTGAAAGACTCTGGGTTTTTCCAAATGAGCCTGTCACCTTCAAATCTGGGATAAATGGCTGGGGGTCACCATACAATCCAGCTTAATCCAGGCAGATTCTGGAGCCCCATCAGCAAATGGCAGCTACAGAGAAAAAGCAGCCAAGAAATAACTGTTCTTCCCCTCCCATGCTAGGGCAAAGCCTGGCTTTGGAGTAATCCCACTTCACCCAAGGTACTCAACTTTTCCAGCTAGGAAAACTCCTCCAAAGTAAAGGAGATGGGCTAAGCCGAGTTTAGCCCAGCTCAACTAAACTGAGACTAACTTGTGTGTCACCCACTGAGTAGGTGCTCCGAAATCCCAGGGTGAACAGCTCAGAGGATGGAAGACACCTCTGCTCAAGGGGACATTTAATTCTGATGGTGCTTTGCTGCAGAGGATCCCAAACCTTGGGAAGGCAGCGGGAGAGCAGCACATGCTCCGCAGCAAACGGGCTCACACCCAGTCCAAAAACTTTTGGCTTTTTTGGTCATGTTTTTCATGTGGTGGAATGGAAAGTTTTCCTGCTGCGCTCTGGAAAGGGCAGAAACAATAACCTTTTTAATTAGCACTTGGCAGAACAAGCTCCTGTCCACAATAAATTAACAGAACCAATTAGGGGAGGAGGGGAGAAAAAATAATCGGATGCCATAAGGTAAATCACAGTTCTCCCGGTGATGAGCAGGGGCCATTGTGGAGCACAGTCATGCTGGGACATCCTGCTGCGTCCAAGGAAGAAAATCAAGCCTGGTCCCAGTCACAGGATGGCAGGAAAATCAAAGCACACTGCTTTTTCAAGCCTCTCATATGAAATTTATTGCCCTGCTCTCACCTCACCCATAGCAACCACACCCCAACAGGGCCTGTCAGAACAAGAAGAGTGATTTTTCAGCCCCTATCTAGTCAACATCCTCTGGTCCTCCACCCAACTCGAGCAGAAAATTGTATTTTACCTGAAAAAGGCATTTGGTCCGGCATCCTGTGGAACATCACTCTGATGCTCCATTCCAACTGGTTTGGACACGCCGTGTGCTTCAGAAAGCGAGTAAGGAACCGTAAACCAGGCAAAATGATGAACGACAGTTTGTCAAGATGGGGAGATGTGCCTGGTGTGGTGCAGCGGAGATCACTGTCAGACCCGCCTGTTGTCACCTCTTCATCAACCACCTGGAAAAAGAAGCAAAAGGCAAATAAGAGAAAGAAGGAAAGAGCAAATAACAGAACTGGCAGACCAGGTGAGATTAAGGAAGTGTTGCCATCACCAGGGAAGGAGAGGAACATAAAACAAATTAGGAGACAGGTTAGTAATCAGGGTAGAAAATAAAAAACAGCAAAGAAAAATGTCTGTCCAGACAGATTTACAGAGGGGATTCAAAACCATTCAAGCAACCAGAAATTCTGCTCTGCAAAGGCTTTTGGGATTTCAGATTTGTAGGTGTTGTTAAACAAAACCCAAAACTGTCCCCAGAAGAGAGTGCCCAGGGTTACACGTGTCAGATGATTAGTTGATGGGGATCTTTTCTGTCTGAAAAGGAAACTCTCAGAAAGTCAGAAGCTCATGAACATCACAATGGAGACCTAAGATCTGCCCCATGGACATCCCCACAACCACCCCATGGGAGTCCAGTCCCATTGCTCAAAGCCTGGGGATGGGTGGCTGGTCTGATTTCATAACACAACACAAATTTTACCCCCAAGCTTCTTTTTTCCCCCTCAGCAGCCCTTTTTCCTTCAATACAAGCTATATAAACACTCCATTCCCACAATGGGTGCTGTAAGAAAACATTAATTCTCATAAGAGCCCCTTGCATCCCTCTCCAGCCAGCAGCACAGGCTGCTCAAAGGAGCCAAACAATGTATTCATGCACCCAGAAAAACGTCCAAAGATTCTTAAGCAGACCCTGGAAGTGCATGCAAAGAAACCGCGATGAGCAGCAGATTGGAAGCATTGTTTTTAAAACCACGCTTAAACCGCAACACTGTGAGGTGCACTGATAGTTCACTGCAATCCATCTGGATGTGGACACAACACAAATCGCAAGATTTAAACAAGACAGACACACACACCAACAGGAGTGGGAGGGCTGAAAGTATACAGCTCTGGCATTCTAGTGCGTATATATATATTTGTTTTAAGTACACGTGCAATATTAGATGGACCTGGAGATACTCAGAAGTCTCTGAAGACGACGTGATGAGCTCTCAGTGTGAAAGATTCACTCTGCCCCAAAATTATTCCTCGCTTTCTCCTGGTGTGTTAGAGCGACAGCACAATGGACTACAAATGAACACCCAGCCAGCCCTGGCCTTCTCCCAAGCCTTAAATTGTTTATAGCCCATTCCATCTCCACTTAAAGCCTCGAGTCAGCTAATCAAATTGCATCTTCTTTCAATAGTTGGACATTTTTTTCCTTTTAAACACCAGCTTATCTAATCTGCACCATTTGCATTTGGTGATGTCTAGATGTGGTATGAGAAGCCAGTACATCAGATTTAATACAGTAAAGTGCTCTTTATCTAAAGCTCAGCATTTTTCTTTTCTTTTAAGCGTGGGTACGTACGTAAGTAGGGGTTTGTGAAAACTGTTTTGGATCATATTCACTTCCCAGGAGCCAAAGACCGACACACCATCCTTTTGGGTCACTTGCAGGCTCCTGCAACTGTTTTCTCACTTTTAAACACTTTTTCTCCTTCTAAGGCTTATTCATGCATCAGAGAACACACCCCTTTTCCCCTTTGAGCAATTACTTAGCGCAAACCTTGGTTTTTAATTGCAAGATTAAAGAACTCATTGAAAAAGTTCTTAGAGAACGCAAGGTAAGTCTGCACCTTGTTCTCCAGCCCTCTGCACCTTGGTGGGACGTGGCCGTGTTACCTCTCCATGTCCCAGCGCTGGTTAACATCACCCAGGAGATATTCAGAGGTGTTCTGTCCAATATTCAACAGGATCCTCTGAAAAACTCACCCCAAACTGTATCAAAAAGCAGAAATCTGCTAGACCAGGGTCATCTCACAGGAATCCTGCGGGGTTCGGATTTCTAATAGCGGCGCCACAGCTTTTGCCTCTTGGGTGTTCCGTGAACAGAAAATCCCATCCATGAGTCAGGATGAGGCCGAAATACAGATCTGAATCCGCTTCGTGTTATTTTACCCAATCATCAAACACAAAATGGGGGGGAAAACACCTTACATATAAAAGTTACCCGCAGACTCATCTACCACAGCTAAAATAATGACACCCCAAAGTCACCAGAACCTTCTGCTTGAGTCCCATGATGGTAACGGGCAGGTCTCCTCCTCCTCCTCCTCAGAGAGCTCATTCCAAGCATCAATTAAAGCGGATTTCAATAGACTCAAAGCCAACAGGCTTCACAATTATTCCCTTTTCCTTTCTGCAGGCGTTTGGTCACCCAGCCTTGTTTCTCTCCGCAGGGGAGTCTGCTCGCTAAACCTACTTGCTTATTTAAAACCCAGCAGCCTCAGCTCACTCCCATTTTGCCACCTGAGACCAAAAACCTGGAGTCCTCCAGTCACTAAAAGCAAGATGCAATTAGCGCCAACACCGACTGGCTCGCTCCCTCCTATTCCGCGCCTGTGTCTGAAGCTCCTTCGCGAGCTCTAATGCATGTTTAATGTGCAACTTAATTATTTGATTACAATGGCGTAATTATGTAATTGTAATGTATTGTGTGAGTTGGCTGGAAGGAGACGGGAGACATTTGCCGAGTGACGTGGGATAAACAGAACAACAACATCATCGAGGAAACAGAATAAATCTAATGAGATGATAATTTGGAGGAACAGTTAAGAAAACAGGCGCTTTGGAAAATTAAAAAGTAGCTGGAATTTTTTAAAATATCTTTTTAATTAATTTATTCTTCCCTCCCATCCCCTTTGTAATCAGTGAGCGATTTGCCTCCCATTGCCAAAGCGAGTGTGGCTGTGCCGAAGAGCAGAGCCAGGGGCTGTCCTGTCCCTGTCACACTCGTCCCACGTCCCCGCTCCCAGCAGGACAACGGGAACACGCGCCCAGGTTGTTCTGAGCTGCCCGGAGCCACGTGCAAGCCGAGGAAGCTGAATAACCTCCATGGAAATCGGGGCGGCTGCCGAGTGCTTCGCGGTGATTTACTGCCGAGCCGTAACTTAAGTAACCTGGATCCGCCCGCTGGGTCACGTCAGGGTGAAAGACTCACTGTTTGACAGCTGGGCTTTGCATCAGAATGTTCAAATCTATGGCCTGCGCCCAAAAACGAGGAGAGTGAGTGGAAGACACAGGGGAGCTCATTGCAAGCACTGCAAACCACATCTTGGAGACAGACTTTGAGTCCGGCTTTGTAAGCTCTCTGGTTCCTCCTTCCAAAGACTAACAACCACCTTTTCCCCAGCAGCAAGCACATTCTTGAGGAGGCCACATCAATAAATAAGACTACCAGAAAACTAGACAATGCGCTCAGCGTACGGTCCACCCTCAGCCTCCCCAATTTCTGTGGGAGACATGAGCCCATGGGGAGTTTTTCTGGATATCTCTGACTCTGTTTCCCGTCACTCATTAACCGGTAGCTGGCAGGAGGTTTGTCCTGGTAAAGCTTTCCATAGCAAGGGTTTCTCTGGTCACAGGCTCAGCTTCTACAAGCGAGCGCTGGAGACTCATGTACCCATCACTTGGCAGCTGCACACACAGCGCATGTGCTGTTTTATAGGTGACACACTTATATACATTTCTATACAACCAGGGTTACACTCATGGCTATTTCAGCCAAGTTTTTCCTCTTGTTAAACCGCTCTCCCACGCCAGACTTCGGTAAATGTGAATTCTGACCCGTTTCGGTTTGATCCTGTCAAACTCTCAAGTAAGTAACAACCGGAATCGTTCTGCTATTAGCAAAGCAAACAGAGGCAAGGGCAGGTACTGCTGATCTATCTGCCAGCTATCCAAACACGATTAACCGCAGAGCAAACCCTGGGATACACAAGTCAAAGCACTCCAGTAAAACCAAGCTCTTGTAAGGACGCCAGACAGGGAGAGACCAACAGAACCCAAACAACCATAAGTATGTGCAGACCCAATCTGCCAAAAGTCGCATCGCTACCTCCTACGCAAGACCCCATTTCAGTCCAAGGCATCTATTTCTCCCTGGAGTCTATAGGTATCTCTACATCAGGATTAACTCCACGCTATTACAATTACAGTATAATCAAGCTTCCCTCCCCAATTTGCCCACGGAAAAAGCTGCAGGAGCTACTCGGACAATTCTCCCCCAGGTTCCATCCCTTCCCAGAAACAGCATTTTGGAACGCGTCTCCTTTCTGAATCAAACACCACAACCCTCAAAAATGCTGCCCATCTCCTGACTTGCAGCGAGACAATGAATTCTTTTCCACCCAAATAAGAAGTCAGCACTTTGAGACAACGCTTCAGAATTAAAATGTTTGCTCGGCAGAGTCTGCTTTTTACAGAATGTCATCTGAAGCCAGAGTAAAAACATTTATGTTTTAAAAATTAGGAAGAAAATTAAGATTTGTATGCACTCTCAGCTTCCAAAGGAAAAGCCCACACATTCCATTGTGTTACTTTAGAATAAAAATGACAAGGAAACTTTCTGTGATTAAGATTTCTTGCCGTTTGGCTGACTACAATGTAAAAAAGGGACAGCAGACTGCCTTGTGCCCTCAAGGACTTCTAGAGCATCCCTGTAAAAAGCCATCGGGCCTATTGGCTTTAAAACCTCCCACTGAATCCTTTGCCGTTGCAGAAAAACACATTAACGTTTTGCTCCTGGAAACAACAACAAAAAAAAGAGGTGGTATTTTGCAAACCTAGGTCCCCAGCAGCATCCATCACCCAGCACGTGAGGTCTGAAATCCCCCTCCTTGCACAAGAGTATTTGCATTTCCAAGTGTTTGCGAATTATTATGTTGCGCGAACGCTTGTCTAACTCTTCAGGGAGGCCGCACGGACGCGTTATATATTCAACAGACGTGCAATAAATGCAATTTAGCACCGTCTACCCACCTCCAAACACTCGGCTTCTTGCTCGCAGGGAAGAAAAAAAAACTCCAAACAAAACAAAATGTTAATAATGCATCAGCGACAGTTTTGATTGTTATTAGATTTGCAGATTCGCTCGGGGTGGCACGACATTCATTACGCATACGCACACCCCAAGCAAGCTGCCATCCTGACGGTGATGGACAGATTGACAGGGAGGAGAAGGGCACAGGGGACAGAAGTGGGGTGACGGCTGCTGCCCGACACAGAAACAACAAAACTTGGGGTGCATGGGAATGAAGAGACTTGTTTTTTGAAAGGAATGAGCCTCGCACCCATATGCTGGTTTACAGTTTCCTTCTGTCATGGAAGAAAATCTGGATTAACGCTAATTAAAAGAGATTGAGAATATGGTGGTTACAACCAAACATCATCATGTTTAGTGGTTAAATGTATACAGCATGTCCCAGTAATCTAATTAAGATCATATAACACAATACGAGCTACAGCCTAAAAATATGCGTCAAACACTCTGGATCTCCATCATCTGTCTTCACGTCCTTCACACTTACCCAAAAACCATTAACGTTGGCACAGGACCTGTCGCAGGTTTTGGACAAAGTCTTTATCAGCGCTGAAGGATCTACAAGGCAAAGGGACCCAGATGCAATACACTGATTTTAGCTAAAGAGTTAGTGGACCTCAAAGCCAGGGAAGATCAACGATATTATGCCCTGGGAACACAAGCCAGGGAGTCTTTCCCAAAGGGGTGATGGGGCTGGAGCCAAATATTTCAGAATCTTTCTGTAAAAGCATCAAACATTGCGGAGGCTCCACTGCCTCTCTTGGGAAACGGTCCAGAACTCTACAAAGCCCATGAAGAAAGTTCCTCTAGGACAATTAGACACAGAGGTACCACCTCTGGACTCCCTGCTCCTGTATCACCACCCGATAGGAGCTGGCGTATTGTTTCTGGGTTGGATTTTCTATAGGTTCTCTCTCCTGTATACAGACCCCAATACAGGTGTCTTAGCCCATGCATGGCTATGAAACATTGATTTTTTCCCCTTTCTCGGACAATTAATGTTGCTTTCTGGCCCTGACTGGTTGCATCCCATCCTCTTCTTCCTCCTTCGCCAGTGTGAGATGAGCCCCTTGTCCTCTCCTCTGCCCATCCCACAGGTGAATAACTGAAAAAAAAAAAACTGTTTCTTATAGACAACTAGCTTGCCATGTAAGCATTAAATATCAATTATACGAGAAGCCACGCAGAGCTTTAATTATAGTCATGAAAAATCATCCCATTAATCAAGTTTCTAATCAGCTAGTTCCTCGCAATAAGGTGGCGACTGTTATTTTATTGATTAACTCTTAACAAGCCACCGAGATAAATCAATTCTACATTTTTTTGCATATATCCCATTTTACAACAGGAAAAATTCTCAGCTTTATGGGGGATTTGGCCTGAGTGCAAAAATTAAGCTCTTTGCTGCTGCTTTTCTCTGGGGCTTCTTGGTCGTGGCCGGAAAGCGGGTTCCTTGCTCCGGCACCCACCATCCCAGCCCTGTCATCTTTCAAAGCCGTGATTTAGGGGGCTGGGTCTGCTCCAGATCAGAAAGAGCTGCAAGAAATAAAGGGTGATATATGAAACAGAAAGCATTGCCTTTTGAGAGGAGATGAAAAGAGCTCGGCTCCCTTAGTGTGGCAAAACAAAAGCCAAGAAGGGACACGGCTGTGGTCTAGAAATACACGGAGAACCAGAGCAGGGAAAAAAGGAGGGAGGAAATAAGGGTGAAAAAGAGCCATTTGAGTCGAAGAACAAACAAGAACAAAGCAGCTGTGAATTCATATAAGCTGGAGTTTAGAAATACATGCTAAGAGGCTCAAAGCACAAAGACTTTCTAACAGGCTTCCCTTGGGAGTCACTGGGCAACACCTAAACAAGGGGTCTGCAGAACCGGAGCTGCGGATGGAAGAGGCGCCATGGCAGGAACACAAGAGCCCATCCTGCCTTCCAAGAGGCTTTGCTGGGACACACACCCAGGCCAGACACCAAGCCACTTGCTTAATTACTGCCTCTGCTGACTTCTCCCACTTACTGCTCCGCTCGACGCCAATTATTCAGCATCAGTTTGTAATAAGCTATTAAAGGGGTACCGCTTTTCATCTGCATAAGCAGTTTCAGCCAACGCAGTCTGCTGAGACAGAGTACACACTGAATATTTAGTGAGTCTGACGGCGTTTTAGAAGCATGTGCTAGCGCACAATTGATGACATCATGTGTTTCTCGTGTTTCCTGAAGCTCAAGACTAACACAGCACAAAACTGAACCCAAAGTTGATGGGAGCAGCATTTAAAATAAAAGGAAAATGCGGAGTGTTTCTAGGGTTAGATGTAGCTCCCAGAGAATCCTCCTTAGCAATAACCAAGTTTATACAGAACTGAAAAACTACATCCAAGCCCCTCAATCAGGAACAAGGGACAAGTATCTTGCTCCTCCTCCTTGGAAACGTGCAACAAGCTACTACATTAAGGTCCAAATGTGGCCTGACCCACAAGCCCAGTCACAACAAGCCACATGTCATCCCCATCCTGCTGTTCCAGCCTGGCAGGAGGCTGCGTTACAGCTTTAGGAGCTTGCTCAGGTTTCGGAGAGACCTGTTCCTTGGTTGGTTTGGCTACCAAGTACCCACCAACAGAGAGATTTGCGGACCTATGCATTTTTTTGGCTGCTGTGACCTCTCCTCCCACAGAACGCTAAATATCCCTGCAACTGGGGTGCACCAGGATCAGCTGACGCCGGAGTCCCCATGTGCCCTTTCCTCTGTGTCAGGGCTTTTTTCTTGGCTCTTGTTCCACACATCCCATGACTGCTTGTCACCAGCCCACTAAAGCATGCTACACTGGAAAGCTGCCCTGGGAGGAACATCCAGCAGCACACAGCTGGCTGGGCTTGCTGTGGCATTACACAACCCATTTTCAGCTCCAATCATAGAATCACAGACGGTTTGGGGTGAAGGGACCTTCCCAGCTCCCCCAGGGCCCCCCCTGCCATGAGCAGGGACATGTTCACCAGCTCAGGTTGCTCAGAGCCCCGTCCAGCCTGGCCTGGGATGTCTCCAGGGATGGTTCATCCACCACCTCTCTGCCCAACCTGGGCCAGGCTCTCACCACCCTCAGGGACAACAATTCCCCTTTATCCAGCCTGAATCTCCCTCCTTTAATTTAAAACCACCACCCTTTGTTCTATGAAATCTTACAGACTATTTTGGGACCTAACCCCTCACCAGCAGTCCATATAAACCTAAAGAGGTCATGTACAGTTGGCAAAGAACATCCATAACCCTCACTCCATCTTCTCCCACCCTTACTGATTTCTTCCACACCATTAGGCACTACAGTAATATTACATATTATATATTACCCCAACATTAGCAGTAACACCCTGGACCAAAACTGAGGCTGCAGTTTTGCTGTTTGGGCAAGCACAGTCAGAAGGCTTATTTACATCAAAAAAGCAACTCCATACTAGTATGCAGCCAAAACAACAACCCTGCCCTCTAATTTTATTTCTACCTGATACGAAATAGGAAATTTCTCCCTGCAGATACCTGGTAAGCTTTCAAGGAGCAAGGACAAATCTACACCTGTTTTTACCCAAGTCCTGCATATGCTACAGAGCTCCCCCATGCACACACCTTCTGCACCAAACAACTTTCAATATACTTGATGAACTAGAAGGAAAAAAACACAAAACCACCCCAGAGCAAATTTTCCCCCGACCAGCACGAGCGCCTGATTCTGTACAGAATAACAAACGGCTCCGTTGTGCCATTTCCACCACTTACCCACCCAGGGGAAAGCTCGTTCAGCCTCGGAAACGCTTTCACATGTGTGGGCTGGGGAGGAATCACCCAGCGGGGCATTAAACGGGGGGGCAGGTCTGTGGGGAGGACAATAGAGATGGGGAAAAGGGCTGAGAAAGCTCCCAAGTCCGCCAGGCATCATCACTCAGAGCTGGATAAAGGCAGAGCAACCAGCTGGCTGCACGCATCGGCACAGCAAGTGACGCTTGATTTATTCTCCACCACGGCAATTATTTATTCATAAATAAAGCAAAACAAAAAATAAAGGGAACGTGACCGGACGCCTGCTCAGAGGTGGCATTTTGGGAGGAAGGAAGGACCAAGGACCCATGCAGGGAGGGATGCCTGACTCCTCTCCATCCCCCGCCTGCAACCATCACCTTCCATTTAATTATCTCAACTGGGAAAAAAGAAGGTAGCAGAGAGAACAGGCACTGTTTTCTCAGTCGAAAGTCCAGCAGCAATCTCAGGCTCCCTGGGCATCACCCTGTTCTTCATCCCTTGGGGAAAAAGCTGCATCCCGATGGGTTTTTCTTCACCAGAAAACGGAAAGCCTGGGACACACATCACTGCTCAACCCACAGAGGGATGGTGCCTCCCCAAAGATGCTCCCCAGATGATGGGGACACTCTTGATAAGGCTGAACTAGCAGTGTCAGGCTCGTACGCCAAAAAACGTATGAAAACACCCAAGGAAACGAAAGAACAATTAAATGCAACATCTCGCTACCCCTGAGATCAATGCCATTGAATAACACATTTTCAGGCCAAGCCTTGTGGGTCTCAGCAACAGACTTAACAAGCCAAAGAGAATTTGGGCAGATGTTCGGCATCGAGGAACCCAAGCACAGCCTCCCAAACCGCCCCATTTTGCTCCAGGAGCTGAAGACAACGCGCTTTGGAGAGCGGGTATTTGCCTGCTGGCTCTTTCTTGCTCAGGAATCTCATTTTCCACCATGTCAACAAGGCCAAGGGGGCTAGAAACGTACATTTGCTTCTTAGTGACAGCCGAGCTGCGTGAAACCTGGCTCTGGGGCTCTAAGAAAACACAGTAAATACTGTTAATGCTCGCAATAAAACTACTCCATTGCAACAGAAGGGTTTTTCTCACCCACCACTCACCCGGGTTCCTCCAACTTCTCTCACTCATGCCCAACCGCTTTGTTTGCCATACGGATGCTAAATAAATGCTATGCAAACTACAGCACCAGGTACTCAGCACCTTCCTTTTTCCACTCGAAACAGCCATCGGGACAGACTTTCTCATATCCCAGCAGCAACAGGAGTTAAACTCCTTCCCCATCCCGCTCTCCATCACCCTTCACCTGCGCTCCTGTTTGATCGACGCTGCCTCTGGGTCTCCGCGTGTCCCAGCTCCAGCCATCGCAAAGATTTAAAGATTGAGCATGTTTAAATATTAAACGGGGGAAATAAATAATAAATAGAATGAAAAATATTATTTCTCCCTAAATGGGGACATCACTCACAAAAATCAAGGCGAGCCTGGTCCCCAAGACCAGCAACGTACCCACCTCACCTCCTCTCTGTTGTCCCCAAATACAGCATTTGTAATGCTTCCATCACTGGAGAGCACAGTGAGAAGGCCTCACGGAGGCACTGAAATGCAGTTTTTGGTCCATTTTTGAAGCACGGTATAGATGGGAACGTGCAGCCCCTCCATGCCCGGCAGGATCTCTCTCATCAGCTCCTGCAAACAGCTCCCCAAACTTTAGTGACAGCATAATTGCGCATTATCTCCTACAACTTCACTTTGACGATTTAGGGGACAATACAAAGAGCAAAGAGACTGTAATATTCATATTGACATTTCCCCAAAATGCCTCCTTTCCTGATAAAGCCGCTGCCTTATGAATATGGAAAGCTTGCCTGGAGGCTTTGCTTAAATGCAGTTCGTATTTAACGGGAGGAGGTGGAGCAGTAGCGACCCCTGCACAACAATGGCCCGGCGCTTTTTAGGATGTGCAAGACATTTTTTCCATTTTCATGGGCAATTCTGTTTACAATCCCTCCTCTAAAAGGGCTTATAAAAGATTCACTCTGCCTCAGTATTTGAAACAAGAGTTAGTGAGAAAACAGGATTTCAGCTCCTAGACCATCCCGTGGGAATTTCTAATGAAAACCATTTTTTGTCTAAACTTCTCTATAAGAAAGATTTTTTCTTCCTTGGTTTAAAAAGAAATGAAAACTAAAATACTTCAGGTACAGGCCAACATATCATGGACTGAAGCGACTACCAGAGCACCCAACCAGAGCTGCGATGAAGAGCCAGAGCAGGGAAACAGTGTGTTCTACGGACTGAGTGCTGGGCTACCAAGAAATCGTTAGGAAACCACTTTCTGCAAGGTCAAGAATTCCACACATCTGTGCCTTTGGGTGCGCATCTCTTAGGAGTGAAGAAATTGAATTTTCTGGAGGTGGGTACTCGGCATCTTCTAAAAATCAAAACTGCTGACAACCAGTAACTTGAGTAAATGCTTGGGCCAAACTTGGAGAAAAAGATGTTGCCTTTTTTCTTTTTTTCCTTTTTCTTCAAGGGTGAAATCCATGGAAGTCCATAGGATTTTGCCCCAGACTTCAGCAGAAACACGACTTTACATGCTGTTTCTCTTCGCGTTTCATCCATCTCCATGTCCACGACGGACATTTGGCACCACCGTGGTAAGATGTTCCCCCCGGCTCTTCAGACATAGATACCAGCAACCAACTGGTTTCCTTTAATGCTGCGCAGAGAAAAAGTCTCATTTTGACAGATTTATGTTTAGGCTCGCCTACTGTTGTATTTTTTTAAGGATTTGTGTTTACCTTCTGGACAGAGCTCCAGGTTCTCCCATAGAGGCAACCATCGAACCGTGGCAAACAACAAAAAAGTAAAGGATGTGCTAAAAACAAAATCCATAAGAGCTGTAATACCTCAATTAAGGGAGCATAACTATTGAAGCCTAAGTATCTAGAGAATCTAAAGCCATTAATTCTGACAGCAGAAGGTGCCACTACCAGAGCTGGGAGAAAACCTTTGCCTTTCAGCTCATGAGCAGGGAATATTTCTCTCCCTGGAAAGACGAAAAAAAACTATACAACAGTATTATTTTCTGTTGAAATCCACAAGTTTGGGTTTATGTTCTACTTTCAAGTTTCCTATTGGCAAAGCTCTTCCCGATCGTGTAAATACTCTGATTTTGCAATATGGCTGGGAAGGTTTGAAATCAAAGTTTGTTCTGCTTCCAGAAGCTGGTGGGCTGACAGGCATCCCAGTGTTTTGAGCACAAAAGGGGTAAACAAACTTCTGGTCATGGTCCAAATCTCAGAGAGCAGGGCAAGAAAATCTCTTCATGGATGACACCAATGGACTAGAAAACACCTTTGAAGACAGTCAAACACTTAATCAAAGAGGCTGGGAATGGGAATTACGTACAGAAGCTGCAGTTCCGGAGCATTTTGCTGTCAGACGCTCTTTCGCTCCAGTTTCTCCCTCTGAGCAGCAGCAGAACAGACAGCATTGGTATTTGGAAAGCCCTTTGTTTCTCCACCCACGAGTTCCCCGGACGAGCCCCCTCCAGGAGCTCAATCCTTCCATTTGATGTCCTTCCAGGTCACCGGCCGATCTGTCACATCACCCCCGGTGCGACCTGGCTTTTTCAGGAGCCAGGAAGCGATGGGGATGCTCTGCTTTAATGTGCGCAAACGGCAATACAGCAAACCCACCATCCGAACAGCACAGCTGTTTCCTCGGCCACCGGAGGTTTTTGTCCCTGTGATGCAGTAAGATGGAATTGTCTTTTTCTTTATTCCTTTTTCCCAGGCACGAGAAGCAGATGAGCAGGATGCAGTGGGTGGCTCGCTCACCAGCTCCAAGGCCAGGACAAAAACCTCCTGAGAAAGGGCACCCCATGTCACCGAGAGCACAGAAACGCCATCGGCCTCCAGCATCGCAAATGCTTGGCAGCATCCCCTAAGCCCGGCTCAGCCCTACCAGGCTCCCCACAGTTCAAACCTCCTGCTCCAGGCCAGGATTTTGGCCCAGACAAAAACATTTCTGGGCTGTGCTGGACCCGGAGGGACCTTTCCTAATTGCTTTTCCCAAGGAAAGGTGAGGCCTTCGCAGCAGGGAGGGATTTTGCCTCTTGCTAAGCCAGGCGGAACATGGGGACCATGCACCCAAGCAGAAGGTACAAGCTGGAGCTGCCCAAGGCCCATCTGTCAGAACAGAAAGGACCATCCAACCAACTCACTGTGGAAATAATTACGATCTGCCTCGTGGGCATTAATCACATTCTCATCCGGCACGAGACAACATCTGCCAGCCCAGGACACAGGCTCCATCGCAGAGACGTCCCGCTTAGGTGAACAGAAAGCCTGCAACCAAACAAATTTACTCCAGCAGATGTTTTTGCTACGACCTTAATGCAATGATCGACACCATGTCCTCTCTTGTCAGCGGCAGGCACAGCAACCAGACATCCCCAGAGGGATGTCACCTGAGCCACCCGCACCTCCAAGTCCCCAGCAAAGGGGGACAAACCCCTCATCCCATGGGGACAGCCTCACACTGGGGTCATGAGCTCTCAGAGAACTGTGCTGAGACGCCCCAGCACCAGCCAGGTCCATCTGTCCGTCCATCGCAGCTCCTCAGCAGCAGGTTTTGCTAAGCCGTGGGGGACCCCCTGGCCCCCAACCACATGGGTTAGTGCTCTACGATGGAGGATGAACTCACGAGCCCCAAGCACGGCTTCATTTTATTGTAATAAAGAACTGAGTGATGACAAGCCAAGGGGTGAGCGATGGGCTAACGGGCGATCTGCCACAGTGCAAAGCGAAACGAGACCCTCTCCGCTCCCCACCGCCTGCACGAGTGCCAGACGTCACCGAGAAAGCTGTCGGACAAAGCTGTCACCAAAAGGCTAATTCATAGGTGCTTCACAATTTATGCCTGGCCTCTCAGCACTGTCTCTTCCTCCAGCTGCCACAATTAATGGCAGCAAACCCCTCTGCCTGCTCCCTACCTGGCTGGCCAGAAAGCATCACTCCTTTGAACCCCTCGCACTATCAATACTGCATTAGCAGCAGATACTTCTTGAATGTGGGTGTAATCACCGCTAAGGAACATTGCCAAAGGTCCTGCCTACACACACCTCTGGCATGGCTCGGCTCCAGGGGTTTGCGATGGGACAGGTGAAATTCTGAGGTTTGCCGGCAGGATGGTCTCCCAACCGCATTTGCGACCACTTCGCTCCCACCTTTAGCTAAAAACAATTCACACCTGCCTGCCCAGCAGTGGGTGACCCATGGATTTAAATGAAGACCTACTGGCAATTCAGGAGGGCACGGCTTCTTTTGAGTACTCTGTCAAATTAACCACTAACAGCAAAGCTGACATGGTTTTACAATTCCTTGGCCATGCTGATTTTTACAGTACTGCAGGCTTGGCCCTATCAGCATCCCAAACACGCTCATTTGACCACTTACCAGAGCCACCTCCGGCCCCTCTCAAAAACAGGGCCCTTTATCAGAGCTAATACTGTCCCAATGTCACAAAGCAGTACATGCACCAACGCAGGAACACCCGCAGACTTCAGGGTAAAAATACAATTCCACTCCCTCTGAGATTGTTTTAGCTGGGATGCTTCTTGAACCAGAAACCATAGAAATAATTGCCCAGTGAGAAACTTCCAGGTGCATTCCAGGTATCCATCCTAATTCAATTTTCCCCAAGAAGCAGAGCGTACCAGGACAATCAGAAAAGCAATATGTAGTTTTCCATCGGATGCCTCACAGCACACCTAACCCAAGAACCGCAAATGAGATATCCGCCCCCCCAAATCAAAATGAGCTTTTAGCAAAGCCCCACTCAACAACAACAGATAAATGAATACACAGCTGGTTCACACCCAAAATCCCCACATCCAAATTCTCTAAGACACAGGGGAAAACCTGCTTTGTAACCAGTGGGACTCACACCACGCTCTATGAACAGCCAGGCCAAGCGCACCAGACCTTAAAGGGTCTGAGAAAGGATCTGACCCTCTCTCCTCCCCATAGTCTGTGTGTGTTTCTGATTTCACTCATTCCGTGGCATCTGGGGCATGGATGAAGAAAAAGCTGACGAGCTTGGATTGTCGCTAATTAACTGTGATAATCACAGCGGGCATGGCTGACCAAAGAAAAGGACCACGGAGAAAGTGGCATCATCCACCACGGGCCCTTGGCACAGCGGTGCTGGATCCTCTGCTCTTGCCCAGAGCAGAACCTCAGAACGGGACAATGCACTGCTCCATTTCCATGGAAGGGGAATCACATTCAGATCAGGGAGCTGTGATCACAGGAGCCAGGCAGACACGCAAGAGCGAGCGGACTTTCACCCCAAAACCTCATTAAATATAAAAGAGAAGTCACCATGGATGTTAATATATAGCACCAGGATTTATTCCCCCTTCTGTTCTCAGCGTCACGTGACAACATTAATTAAATGTGTTGCTGACCCTGCTGGGCTTCTTTAAATATTTGCCATTCTCCACGAGCACTGTTTGGTTAATGAAATGAAATTAATGAGCTCATTAGATTGTGCCGTAATCTTTCAGATGCGAGCCCGGCGCTCGGAATCACTGTTCCCTTTCTCTGCTCCTGCGGTTTTCACTCGACGTATTCAGCTCCAGGAGCAAGAGCCCCACAGCGGAGTAATCAATTAACGAGGCAGCCGGGCACAAGAAGGGGACGCAGGAAACGCGAGGCCAACCAGACGGAGCTCGCCAACTTTCCCACGGGAGCCGGTCCTGCAGAGCCCGTGACGAACATACCTTCGTTTGGAGGATGCTTCACCAAGGTGAAGACCAGCCAGAGGAGTCTGAGATGGTGGGACATAAATCCATAGCTACAACCACTCTGGTTTGTACGTGAAAGCCGAGATACCCTGAAAAAGAGGAACTCGGGTTTAAAACTTCCAGATGTGATGCTTAAATGCAGCCCCCCGGGTGCTGCCGAAATACAGGGTGTTTCAAAAAGATGGACCCAATCTCTGCAACCATGAACCACCCAAGAATGAAACTCTTACAGCTTATACAGCAGGCAGAAGGCACATAGAACATTTATAGAAAGGTTACTAAAACTTAAACCATCCATAAATTTTTGTGTCATTATAACAGGTTGGGTCTATCTTTTTGAAACACCCCGTAGAAGAGATCTCACCCAAAACCAGGGGAGGCCACGGAGTTGGATCTCTAAAGCATCTGAGCAAGGCAAGCGCACGTGGTCCACAACCTTCCACCCGAGCAACTCCCCATGGTCACTCTGATAATCACTTGCCCTAATTAGTCCCCAGGTCAATACAAACAACCCTCATGCAACCATTTTTTCTCTCAAATATTCCCCCTGCCCGGAGCAGCACCCACAGCTTGGTGGCCACCACCAGAGCAGCCAACAGGACTCTCTGCCTTTGGGCTTCACCACTTCACCAAGTGATTTCCACCTTTATTTTGAGCAGGAAGGATTCTCCCCAGAGCAGCGCTTAGTTCTCCTATAGTCTTGTGAAGCTTCGTCAAAGAATTAACTCGGATCAAAGAGTCTCTACAGCAGCACAAAATCCTCTGATAGGGAGGAAAAGGAGGGAGGGGGGTGGACAATAACATGAAAAACGCTTCAGTAAATCTCTTTCCAAGCAAGCAAATAGGTGTATTTCTGCATGCGTATAAGCCCCACAGTTCAGAGATTGTGTTAGCTATGGTGACTCCTAATAGCACCGGAGGAATTCAGGGTGGGAAATGTATGCAAATCGAATTCTCTCTGTGGCTGTATTTGCCAACAGATTGGATCGCAAAGCTTTATCAAGCTCTTGGTCCCCAGGCTTTTGCAATTTACCTTTTAGGCTAGAAGTCACACGATGATGAACCAGGGGAAAAACAAGGGGATGATGAGCACAAACAGAGAGGAAGCAAGAAGGCATTTACTCAGTGACACACTGAGAAATAGTAAGGTTAAAAAAAGAAGTGATACCCCAAGTCTTCACAAAAGCCTCGGGGAGAGTAATGTCACAGTCACTATTGTAGAGCACATGAAAAAACAATATATATCTTTCCACTCGCAGGTGGTGGGACCGAAGCTGGAAAAGCCCAACTAGCTGCATTCCCACACTCACTGCATGCAAAGGATGATCTCAGAGGACCTGAACCATGTCCCCTCCGCGACTTAAAGGATTATCACCTTAGCTTGAAAAAAACCCAGCATCGCCTCTATCTGCCTCCCACAGCTCTGAAAGCCGGGATCGCCAACAACCAAACGCCAGGCTCCCAACTAGAACATGTCCTGGTTTTACAACCCTGCAATGTCCACGGCTCAGACACCCAACAACCCATCCCACAAGGCTGGACTTGTCTCTCATTTAAAGGATTCCAACATCACTGCTTTTGTCACTGGTGATTAAAGCAAAGGGGAAAACTGCAGCTACCATTTATCCATGACCCTAGGGGGGGTGCAAATACTACTGGCTCACCGGCGGCAGGGCCCTTGGCCAAAAGGTGATGGAGAAGACCCCAAGGGCAACAGAGATGTGGCAGGAGCAACAAGCAGCACATGGCAGCATTGTTTAGCTGAGCAAAGTCACGAGCTGGTATTTTCTGAGAATGAGTTACTTCAAAAGGGAAAACAAGTTAGCCTTTCTACACTTAGGGTATTGCAAACAGCACCAGTCACCAGAGAATCACAGAATCATTTTGGTTGCAAGAGACCCTTCAAGATCACTGAGTCCACCCGTTCCCCCAGCCCTGGCACTGCCCCACGTCCTGAGAACCTCATGTCTGTCTGTCCAGCCCTCCAGGGATGGTGACTCCAGCACTGCCCTGGGCAGCCTGTTCCAATGCCCCACAGCCCTTTGGGGAAGAAATTGTTCCCCAGAGCCAAACTCAACCTCCCCTGGTGCCACATTTGATGCCCCCAGGATGCATTTGCCCTGATGGTGTCCCAGCTCAGCACTGGCTCTGCTGAGTTGCTGCCGACCAGCACCCCCAGGTCCCATCCTGCAGGGCTGCTCTCCAGCCCCTCCTATCCCCATTTATGATCAGAACTTGAAGTTCTCTTGTCCCTCAATACAGTCAACAGCACCTCCCAGCTTAGTATCATCAGCAAACTTACTAATGGTGCATTCAACTCCTGCATCCAGATAATTGATAAAAGTATTGAAGAGAACTGGACAGGACTTCGCCTTTGTGAACCCATGCTGACTTTGCCTGATAATTGCATGTTCATATATATATAAGTCTATGTTTAATAACTGAATCCTGCATTCTGTCTTCCTCCAGAGGCGGCCATGGTACTACCTGCAAAAACTGGGTATCCACACACCCGGAGCAAACCTCTGTGCACCATACAACAACACGAGGCAGAGCGGGGCAAAGGACCCCAGTGAGCGGGTTTATGCACACGCAAGGGTTCAATGACATGAACCCATTCTCCAGAATGCAGCACCAGCCCTTACACTGCCCCATGTGCTGGCCTGGAGGTCCCTGCACCACGTGCACAGAGCAGCCGTGACCCACATCTTCATTCTGGCTTAGCCCAGACCCCAGCTGATGCAAGCAATGATGCTTCCACAGCGGTGGTTTATTTAAAAGCGGCTGAACCATCTCCACCTTTGCCTAAAATCAAATCAAAACTCAACTTTCAGCTCAAATAATGTTTACGCCCCATTCAGAAATACAAGATACATTTCTGAGGATAACTTTCCTTGGGTTGCAGCAGGTGCGCAACCATGGAAGCCAAGACTTCAACACAGGCTCTGCAAACCTGCTCCTTGTTCAGCATCCAGCTGCTCCCAGCACCGGCATTTCCCCGCTGGGGATGCACTTCACGCCACTTTAACCCGCACGAGACCAGCTCCTACAGCAAAAGCAAATACATGGGAGTTCCTCTCTGCAGATGACTCCGGCATCACACCCTGTCCTCTGTTTTCTCCTGTGGGCATGTGCACAGAGCCAGGGACTCGCAGGGACGCGTGGCAGCCCGTGCAGGCGATGCCTTTTAACTGCAAACAGAGCCCAAAGCCCCGGGGCTGATTTGGCATACGTTCTTACAAATACAACCGCATTTTCAAAGTGTATTTATACCTTATCTATGCTGTTTACCCGTATGTTCAATAAATCATTATTCATTATCTGATAAGGTGCTTGCACTGAATTTCTAAGCCGGGCTTATAGTTAGCACAGCACGGGACACGCTGGGAATACAAATGGGAAAATAAATAGAGCAGCTGCCTCCAGCGAGGCTGCTCTGCTACCAGGGGACGCTGGTGACACAGGCAGCAAGGAGACCAAAGCCTGGGTCACCGGGCCTGCTGAGCTGGATACAACAGCCTTGTGTTATGCACAACAGCCTCTTTTTTAGCTAATTACACGTCTGAGATCCCTTCCAATGACAGAAGTGACATTACAAAGCAAACCATGTTTCCTCTCTTCTGCACTGCATTCATCTCTGCCCTGCCCAGACCCTTGCAACAGCCCAGCACAAACAGCCTCTGCTCTGTGGTACCCAGAGGGTCCCCACAAAAGCCTCAGCCCGGGAGCAAGGAGGAAAAAGAGAGAGCTCAGATCTGAGACCTGCAGCTTGAATAGACAGGAAAACTCCTACTTGTGCTGCCTGTGGCCCAGACGTAACACCACAGGAGTGAGAGCAACGCAAAATCCAAACCTCTCCCAGCCCTTTCCTCTCCTTTTGCCTGTTAGAGCATGAAATGCACAGAAGGGGAGCACCTCGAGACGATGCTCCATGTGCATCCCATCCCCTTTTCTCTCCCCTTTGAAACAGAATCACAAGACCACTTTGCTTGGAAGAGACCCTCAAGCTCATTGAGTCCAACCATAACCCACCCTCGGCACTGCCCCATGTCCTGAGAACCTCATGTCCATCTGTCCAACCCTCCAGGGATGGTGACTCCAGCACTGCCCTGAGCAGCCTGTTCCAATGCCCCACAGCCCTTTGGGGAAGAAATTTTTCCCTAGATCCATCCAGGAACCAAAACCGGCTCTATTTAGGCCAGAGTTTTAGCACAGCTTTCAATACAGCCCAGGTCTCTCTCACCTCTCCCAAGGATCAGCCGTGTTGGGTGGACATTTCCATGGGAAACAGGGAGAACGTAGGGAGTCGGGTTCAAATCACGTCAAAAGCGGCTACGCCACATCTTTAAACCAGGCTACAAGGAAGTGTGACATCAAATTACTTGGGAAGGGGAGGCAGAACAGTAATTAAATTTTCTGATCTTGTTAGCCAATTTCTCCAATCACTGCCCCTGAACTGGAGAATGGGAAGGGAGAGGGGAGACGCTTGCGTCAGCAACGCTTGTGAGGGAAATTAGGTTTTCACGGATTATTGGGTTAGTTCCACTTCTCCTACTTTTTAATTTATTTGTCTGTATGTGCTGCCGAGCTGAAAGGCCGAGATTTTTCCCCCTTTTTTTTTAATTAAAATCTGTAGTTTTGGAAGGAAACTTAGGAAGGGGGTTGAAGATTACAACAATACAACCATGTCGGCCAGAATCTGCTTCCTTCACAAACTTCTGGTGATCCCTCTTCAAAACAAGAGCCTAATCAGATACTTCATTAGAACTCCAAATAGCCTTTGGATACTTTTACAGAAGAAAAAATATCAATTAACTTTGTTCTATATTAAGAAAGAAGAGAATTAATTTACTTACTGCTCCTTGCAGGTCAGGTGGGGTTTTTTTAAAAATTTTCCCTTAATGGCACAAAAGAAATTTAAGAGTTGCTGCCTGCATAACCCTCTGCCTCTATTATATTGCAAAAGACAGTAACACTATCCCTCTTTCCAATTTCCTTTGAAATAGAAAAAGACGACTAAAATGTGCATATCGGCAGCGTTCAAGTGAATTATCTGTATGATTATTTCCCACTGCCTGGTGAGCGGTTTCCTAGGAACAATGCCAAGGGGCTATTCCATTTAAGCTTTCTGAATTTTGGATAGAAGAGAAACTGAGTTCCATGCAGGAAGACCCAAGACCTGTCACTGAGACACACGTTCTTCTGGCTTACCCGCATTTCTGCAGCTTCCAGCTTTCCTCTAGAATCAAGAGATGTCATGAGCTTCACGGCACTGGACCACTGACCCGTGTACTGAAGGATGAACCTGCAGGAGAACGATATGTGGAACCAAAGGACAGCGGCAGAACCAGAAGTGCTGGTGAATGGGGCTGCATCCAGCTGGCGGCCAGTCACTAGTGGTGTCCCCCAGGGGTCAGTGTCGGGTCCAGTCCTGTTTAACATCTTTATTGATGATTTAGATGAGGGGATTGAGACCATCATCAGCAAATTTGCTGTAAGGGAGTACATGGGTGTTGGTGTTGGTGTACACCAAGCTGTAAGGGAGTGTCAACCTGCTGGAAGGCAGGAGGGCTCTGCAGAGGGATCTGGATAGACTGGAAATATGGGCTGATTCCAATGGGATGAAGTTCAGCAAGGCCAAGTACCAGGTCCTGCACTTTGGCCACAACAACCCCCTGCGGTGCTCCAGGCTGGGCACAGAGTGGCTGAAGAGCAGTCAGGCAGAAAGGGACCTGGGGGGACTAATGGACAGGAAGCTCAACATGAGCCAACAGTGTG
This sequence comes from Columba livia, assembly GCF_036013475.1. Lineage (NCBI taxonomy): Eukaryota > Metazoa > Chordata > Aves > Columbiformes > Columbidae > Columba > Columba livia. Next base: position 21,724,144 of record NC_088610.1, read on the forward strand.
CCCAGGTGGCCAAGAAGGCCAACGGTATCCTGTCCTGTATCCAAACTAGCGTGGTCAGCAGGACAAGGGCAGTGATCCTTCCCCTGTACTCTGCATTGGGGAGGCCACACCTGGAGTGTTGTGTTCAGTTCTGGGCCCCTCAGCTCAGGAAAGAGATTGAAGTGCTGGAGCGGGTCCAGAGAAGAGCAACACGACTGGTGAAGGGACTTGAACATAAGACCTATGGGGAGAGGCTGAGGGAGCTGGGGTTGTTTAGTCTAGAGAAGAGGAGGCTTAGAGGTGAGCTCAGCACTCTCTAGAACTACCTGAAGGGCTGTTCTAGCCAGGCGCGGATTGGTCTCTTCTCCCAGGCAGTCAGCAATAGGACAAGGGGGCATGGGCTTCAACTCTGCCAGGGGAAATTTAGGCTGGGTATTAGGAAGAAATTCTTTGCAGAGAGAGTGGTCAGGCATTGGAATGGCTGCCCAGGGAGGTGCTGGACTCACCGGACCTGGAGGTTTTTAAACTGAGACTGGACATGGCACTTAGTGCCATGATCTAGGAAACGGACTGGAGTTAGACCAAGGGTTGGACTTGATGAGGTCTTTTCCAACCCATTCAATTCTGTGTGTGATTCTGTGTGTAACTCTGTGTGTAACTAAGCTTTGCAATTACTCAGCAACCCTGTGCACTTGGGATCTTACCAAAGACGTCTGGAAAGCAGAGCAGGGTTATTTTTTCCCCCCTTTGCCCACTCAAAGGATGCTCAGCATCCTGTCTATCCATCACGCTGCCACGTGGGACACCAACACCCACCTCACGTTGCCAGCTTTACATAAAATCACATTTAGACCCATGACTTTTGATAGGGAGGTGCACATGGATGAGAGCCCTCAGATTAATATTCAGGACCAGACTTATCCCATCCAAGCACAGCTATACACAGAGTCTGGTCCTTTTTCCATGGAGAACAGAGAGGACTCACCTCTAGGCAGTGGCAGAGCATCCCACCTATGTCTGGCCAAACATAATTTCTTGAGAGTCTTTAAAACAAGCAAAACACACCAAAAAAAAGCACACCCCACCCTTCCTTCCTCATCACGGACAAGGTCCGAGCCGACCCGCCCTCATCAGGCTTTGCAGGTCAGAAAAAGCTAACTGTGATGGCACTGGAGAAGAGGGGAATTCAACCTGCTCCGCCACGACCTGGGTTTCACAGCCGTTCAAAAGGAACAGCCACAGCCATTAAAAACTTCACTTTACAGGCTGAGGAGGCTCATAAAGAGAGAGTGAATTCACGGAGCGCTGGCTCAGAAAGCCTCTGCCCCGGGTGTCCCGCAGGCTGCTATTGTCTGAAATATGGAATAAAAGGGAGGTTCATATTTTACTTCAGACTTATTTCGCTCTTCCTTTGTTTTCTCTGCAGGCCAACTAAAAAGGAAGTGATTTATAAGGGGAAAACCAAGGGGAAGCGGTTCTAATTAATTGCCCATAACCGTTCCAGCTGTACCGGCATCCAGCAAAATACAGGGCAATAGTGCTTACACAGAGATGCAGTACCACTGCAAGTTTCCCCAATAACCCTGCTTCAAACCAGAACAAAATGCTTTTCACCCTCACAGTGCTGGTAGAGACCCCTTGTACACGGCTCCTGGGACCCAATCTGTCCTTTTGCATGTACTGGGGACTGATGGGGTCTCCCAGATTAAAGCTCTGCTTGCAGACCCTCCAGAGAGGGCTCAGAGTTCATCCTCACATCAGCTCAAGTTCAGGCTGCAGGGAGTGAGTCTAGCTTAGGAAATCTCCACTTCAAGCCCAGGAGCGAGAAGTTTGAACTACCTAAAGGCTGTGGCCTCTTGCTTCATTAGGCTCAGCCACCGCGCAGCTGGGAGGAGAACACAGGGCTCCTGCTGCACTGCGGAGCCACAGAAAAAGCTTTTTTAACGTCCAGAAATAAATGTGTTTGTTCTGCTTTCAGCAATGCTATAGCCAGGAGAACGGGTCTCCGGGGGACAACAGATCACACATTGCAGGTGCCTGGTTTTAGGAGGGGGAAACTCTCCAGCTTTCCAAAGTGCACGTGCCAGGAGTTCTGTAGCTGAAGTTCATCTTGACCCCAGCGGGCTGGCCCGCTCCGTGGGAGGAAACAGAAAGCCTGGGTATAATCAGAACAAGCTCATAATTAAAAGCTCTTTTAGCCTTTACCAGTTCCCAGATCACATAGCTGCAGTGAAAAAAAATGTTATTTTTATTTTACCTCATTACGTAGGGAGCAGCGCAACGGTAATGAGCAGCCTGGCATTTGCTGGAGCTTGCGGAAAACGAGCAGCGACACCCAAACAGATGCAAATCCAGCGTGCTGCACCCTGGTTAACTTCTGGCATGAGGTTACTCCCCCCATGAGTCTCCACAGGGGGATTTTTATGGGTAGAAGGTGTGGGAAGCAGCTAACCAGGCCAGCCTTTAATGCTGGAGTCAGGGAAGGGGGAGTCAGAAGTCCAAAACGCAAGTAAGAACGAGGTTCCCTGCTTACCCCTCTGCAAAATCTTGTCCTGAGGTGCTCCAGGAGGAAAGCCAGGCTCCTGCCAGCCCTCCCGCAGGGACAGGCGCTGTAGCTGTGCATGACAAGCTCCAGTTTCTGCAACAAGTCAAATCAAAAATTAAAAAAGACACCAATATTTGCCCAGCACTTAGCTCTGGCTGAGCACTATTACTCTGCGCCATGCGAGATTAACACAAACAGACTGCTTTGTGGACTCGCCACTCAGCGACATCCCCAGGCAGACATTCCTCTGCCTGCTTTGAAAAGGGTCTCTGGATGTGAACTTGCATTTAGCAGGCAGCCCGAGCCACTCTGTGAGACCCGTTTCTTCCCCGCCTGGGATCCAGGCGAGCCACAACCTTTCCCAGGGAGTCTGACTGATCATTTGCTCTGTTTGGGACCACGACAGCCTCAGGGATTTGCCTTCCCAACTCCCAGGGCAGCTTGACATCTTCAGAAGGAGGTGGCAGACCCCTCTGCAAGCCACCAATCCCACTTCCAGCCAAGACTCTAGTAAGGCATGGGGGGGTGTATGTGCAACTACAAAAAGCAACTTCTGCACTCGTTTCTGCTACAACAGTTGAAAAAGCAATAGTCACCCAAAAGAAAGAAGGTCACCAGACCTGACTGGTGGGGTGGGATGTTTCTGCAGGGCGACAGGTGCAGTGGGATCCATGGGGAAGAGAGGAGATTCCTCCAGATGGAATCTGGAGGACACTGGCTGAGGACACTGGCACAACCACCAAAGGCTGCATCATGCCACCACGAGAAAGGAGATTTCGAAACAGCTAGGAAAAACAAACAAAAAAAGGCAGGAAAGGGAATAATCAGTGTTACCCTGCAGCGACAGCCCTTGGCAGCCTGTGTCCTGCAGTGAGAACGATGGCCAAGGCACCACTGTGGGACAAGGGACAAAGGGATGCTCAGGGGCAGACACCTGAGGGATGACCAGCGAAGCAGCAGGACTGCACTCTGTGCTGCTGGTAGGAAAAAGGCAAATTTATCTGAGAGCTTGAAGGAGACCAAGAACAGCACAAAAGCAGCTGAAGGACAAGCCCTCTTCTCTCCTGCTCGGCTGAAGCAGCTCCATATGGCCACAGCTCGGGAGCAACGGGATGGAGACCTTGTCGAGGCAGGAGCGGCAGTGCATGACGTTCAGCAGACAGCAGACAAATCCCGCTGCTTTTGGATGTGGCCAACGGGCCATGTCACAGACAGGTGCAGAGAGGGAAGCATTTAATCCTGTTTTCTGCAGAAAACTCATATACAGTGCCCCTGTTGACCACTGTGAAGAGCAGCTGGCCTATTACCAAACCCAAAGTATCCAAGCCATACGTCAAGTCCTCTAAAGCTGAATGGAGGGATGAAGTCAGGAATACTTCTGCATCAAGATGGGTCAGCCACTGCTTCTGGGTGGGACAACACTACCAGCCATCCACTCTGGCCACAGGCAGGGGCCGTATCACCAACCTAAAGACCTGAGGTACCACCTCAGAGCCTCAGAAAGGAGCAGAGATGGAGGGGACGTGGCGGGGAGGAGGGAGGACAGCCGAGCAACATGCTCACGCTGCGCCGTGCTCCCGTGTTTGTACAGCTGGGCCCAACGTGCTGCTAAACCGCCGCCGCGGGGGAAGGCGAGACATTTTTGCACGGGATATTCATTCCTCACCTGCCGAGCTCCGAGCAGAGGTTTCCAGTGCTCAAGTGCACACTTGAGACAGCACCTGTGGAGCCTCATCCCCTGCGTGTAGGAGGGAAGACAAATTCTGCCAAGATGCAGCTCTTGCTCCTTGTGCAGAACAATGCGATCGGGTCACGTTGTGATGACTGCTAGTAAAGGATGAGCAAGCCACGGCCGGCAGCGGAGCCAAGCACAATAAAATCACGCTGTTGCAGGCCATGAGTAGCCTTTAAACCCACAACCTGCCCCAGGCAACAGTGACCTTCACCCTGAACATTCCTGCCACTGAGGCCCCGCAAACGCCAGGCCTTGTAACGCCTCAATTACAAACAAGCAAATCTGAAACACGGTGCACAGGTCCCTTACACAGAGGGTCAAGGTGTGAATTCAGATGGATGTAGGTCCCTTACACAGACGGTCAAGGTGTGAATTCAGATGGATGTCTGTGTGTCCCACCCCTCCCTGCCGCCCAGCACACAGGCTGCAGGCCGCACGACCCATCCACACACGGTCCCTCTAGCACAGGGAAGCCCAAATCTCCTTCCAAATAAACCAGTTTTGGAAATGATGCAAAGACTGCTTTCCTGTTAAGAAATAACCTCGAGGTGGTAGTCTGAGGACATTTCAAGCTGTGAAAGTGCCTGTTCCAAAGGACACACCATGGCCCATTTGAGCGTCCAGCTCAGTGCTCAGAGCACCTCAGGAAGCAAGATGGGGTCAGCCACAGGTGCACACTCTCCTGAGAAGCAACTGAAGTTTTGGCTCTGCTAGGCCCAAACTGAACCATTTTGCCTCAAAGTCTCACCAAAAAAAGGCTCAAGCAGCAGACGTGCCCGAAGCAGCTAAGGCCTTGACCTGCACAGCCCTGACTCCAGCAGAGCCCCTGCTAAACAGCAACGGCTGCTTCAGCGCTCATACAGTGCAAGAACCCAGGGGAGACCGCCCTCACGGTGAACAAGGGTCTGGCTCACGCTATAGAAGCAATAAAAAAAGCGATTCCAAGCTCAAGATGTACCAGACCAGGCAGCAAATAGGTGACAGACCCCCAGGACCTTGTACTGAAAGGAATCGCCCTCTCTAACTCTCTTCATCAGCTGCCCCTGCTGATTGAGCTGATCAGGGGAGCCTGGCAGAGCTGCACAATCAAATCTCACCGACAGCACTTATTTTTCAAAAGGGTCTGGACATTTAATACCATTTTGATCCCCCACTTTCCAACCATTTTCTGTAATTCCTAGAGGCTTTCACTTCACACTAACTGCCCCAGCAGAAGGCTGAATTTTCACCTTCCACAAACCAAGCACAGCCCTGAGCAATCCTCTGTACAAGATTTCATAGGCACCAAGAGTGTGTTTGGGGAGGGGAACGAATCTCCCAGTCTGAAGCATATTCATAACCTTCTAAAACATCTCTTCAAGACCTGCTTACATCAACTCAGCTGTGGTTTATCAAAACACACAAGCCACAGGGCAGAACCAAGGAGAAATGTAACTCACTTCAATCAGCCAGGCAGCCAGCCAGTGCCAACAGCCGCATGTGACAGAGCTTGTCCTGGAATTGTGTGTAATAGTCCACAGAGATGAGATACTCAAAACATCAATCCCAGAACAAGCCTATTCCCAGCCTGTACGGAGGAAATTGAATCCCATCCTGTGCTCAGTTTTCTGTTATGTGCAGCACCACCAGCGCTGATAATACCTGTTTGTTACTGTACTCCTCCACTGGAATGGGGCTACAAACAGTCCAGTTGGAAGGGACCTAAACCCATTATCTCATGCAACTGCCTGACCATTTCAGGGCTGACCAAAAGTTAACACATTTTATTATGGGCATTGTCCAAATGCCTTTGGAACACTCAAAGGCTCAGGGCATCAACCACCTCTCTAGGAAGCTTGCTACCGTGTTTGACCACCCACATTCAAATACCTGAACATCTTTTTTTAAATGGTGGGGCCCAGAATTGTGCACAGCAATCAAGGTGAGGCAACACCAACACTAACTGCCCTCCGTTGAGCTGCTGCCAACCAGCACCCCCAGGTCCCATCTTGCAGAGCTGCCCTCCAGCCCCTCCTCTCCCCATTTGTAATTAGAACTTTAAGTTTTCCCGTCACTCAAGGCAACCAACAGCATCTCCTACTTCAGTATCATCAGCAAACTTGCTAATGGTGCTTCATCCAGATCACTGACAAAGATGGAAGTGGACAGGACTTTCCACTTGTGAACCCATGTTGACTTTGCCTGATCGCACTGCCCTTTAAATGCCTTTCAGTAGGGCCCACTATCACAGAATCATTCAGGTTGGAAGAGACCCTCAAGACCATCGAGTCCAACCGTTCCCCCAGCCCTGGCACTGCCCCATGTCCCTGTGAACCTCATGTCCGTCTGTCCAACCCTCCAGGGATGGTGACTCCAGCACTGCCCTGGGCAGCCTGTTCCAATGCCCCACAGCCCTTTGGGGAAGAAATTGTTCCCCACATCCAACCTCAACCTCCCCTGGCACAACTTGAGGCCGTTTCCTCTGCTCCTGGCGCTTGTTCCTGGGGAGCAGAGCCTGACCCCCCTGGCTCCAAGCTCCTTTCAGGCAGTTCAGAGATCAGAAGGTCTCCCCTCAGCTCCTGTTCTCCAGCTGAACCCCGAGGTCCCTCAGCCGCTCCCATCACACTTGTGCTCCAGCCCCTCACCACCTCCATTCCCTTCTCTCAACTCGCTCCAGCACCTCAAGGGCTTTATTGTCCTGAGGGGCCCAAAACTGCCCCCAGGATTTGAGGTTTGGCCTCCCCAGTGCCCAGCACAGGGGGACGAAAACCTTCCTACCCTGACATCACTTAGAAGAACAGTGTCCCTAATAAGGTGGTTTAGAGCACCATCGACACACCTGTTTAAAAAAAAAATATGTGAAATACAGGTAAAGAATCTCATCCCTGGGGAACATCCATGGACTACAGTGGTCCAAGCAAGATACAGCCACATGAAGAGCAAAGCCCTGATTCTGCAAGGTGTCCTTGGAGCCCTGTTATCTGTGATTAACAAGGCACGATGCAAACACGTAGTTAAGTCTGATTAGATCAATAGCATACCATGAATCACTTCTATAGGTTTCCTATAATATTTATATATACTGCAGTTATCAGCAAGACTCTACTGTAAAATCATCTGCCTTGAAATTTATTTGAAAAAGTACCTTTTACACTCTATTAAAGAAAAGCAAACCGACACTTTTATTCTCTGTTAGAGCTGAACTTACCAGGCAAAACCTCAGGGAAGCCTTTTGAGACCGTCCTGTGTGTTTTATTGTCTCCTGGAACAGGAACACCACGTCCATCCCCGTTTTGCCCCGGCCTCCAAACCAAGCACACTGCAAATAAACAGAATAGAAAGGTTTCTAACCATGGTTTGCTTTTGGTAGGACACAAGCAGGAGTGCAACAGAGACAGCGAGGGGTAGGGAAACCAGCACACTTGTTCAGTGATGACAAAAATTACCGTGGCAAAGACCTGCACTGGGTGTCGGGAACTCCTTCTGCACTAAATCAAGGCAGAGAATTTACAGCAAATTAATGAAACTAATTTTCTGACTGGAATCATCATCTGTGAATTATCATGTCTTCACTCATTAAATAAATTATCTGTGTCTTCCAAGCCATTAAGAACGCATCATAAATTACAGCCCTTCATAAATAATTTGTTTTTGCCTGGGTTTAAGTGTAGAGGGAGAATAAAGCAAGAGAAAGAAAAGAACACAAAGGACGAGGGAAGCAAAGAAACAGAAAGCATGAAGAGAAGGGAAGAAAGTAAAACAGAATTAAATAACCAGAGAAAAGAGGAAAAAAACATCAAAATAGAGACACACAATATGTCCAGCACGGAAGAGAAGGAAATGAGGAAGGAAAAAGGAAGCAAGGGATCAAAGAGAACAAACAGGACAAGTGGAACTGTGAAATCTTCCAGGTTGCTGTTAATTGCAGCCTGGTGAATGTGGCAGGAAACGAACTGCTAATATCCAAATCCTCTCGCCTCTTACAAATGATTCCAATCCAGCTGAGCGTGTTTCACGTCAATGAACACAAACAGTCTGTCCAACAGAAAAGGGATGCCAAGGAGAGGAACGCGCTTTGTCACACAGCACTAACGGTATGTGCTGAAAGGGGCCCCAGAATTTGTAAATGACAATAGAAAGGTGACAGTATTTGCTGAAAGGGGACCCAGAATTTGTAAGTGACAAAAGAAAGGTAACAGCAAGGACTGAGGGTCAGGGGACACAGCTCCCCCAGGGCTTACCTGCCAAACGGGGACGGCTTCTGGGCCATCCCCTCTGTGCCAACAAGAGGGACAAGGAGGTGACACACCAGTGCAGACCACGTCCCATCATCCAGCAGCATTTCTGACCAGGTATCATCCAGGAGAACAGCACCGAGCACTTAACAACGCTAACACCTCACTAAGAGCAAGGCTACCTTTTAGAACTTTAATAGAGAGCCTGGTGCTCCAGGGAGAAGCTGATCTACCAACTAAACTGATGCCCACGGAGTGGCCAGAGCAGCTGCTTTCTCAGCCAGAGCCTTGCCAGCTTCTGGAAGGTGGGTTCCCACCTTAGTTCTAGCGCCAAGAGGACAGACCCAGGTCAGCATCATCAGCTGCATCCCAGGTTTCCAGCCACAGTGCGAGAAACCAAACATATTCTGGATTTGGTGCCCGTTTGCCTGTACACAGCGAGAGCCACGCTGCATGGAGACACCTCCCATGGAGCAAGATCCTTGTCCTAAAGAGTTCTGATTTAAGGCTATTTCTGATGAGAAGCAGAGCTGGATGAAGTTTTAGCAGCCACGATGGTGCTGAAGAACAAATCCCTTGGCCTTTTCTGCAGGACTCAGCACAGCCACATGACTCTTTCCTGAGCTCACTTGGAGATGGCCGCAAGTCACGCAGTCAAACTGGAGTCCTGCCGAGCACAAGCCACGTACTTGGCCTCTTGGTTAAACTTGGTTTAGGTTTAGCTTAGCTCAGAGCCACAGAACTGCAGACGCAAGGACGTTTTTTCCTGGCCAGCTCAGAGCATGAGCACACATCTGCCTTCAAAATCTGACGTGGCCACTCCCTTGCTAAATCTCTCAAACCAGATGTGGTTTACGCCTTTAACGTTGAGTTTCTTGTCCTCCATCCCAGGATTTGGCGGTGTCAGTGCTGGGCTTGGGGACAGGGCAGGGTCACAGCAGCTGGACCAGCTGTGGCCTCCCAGTTCACACTGGGGTGTTCCTGCAGGAAACTGGAGGGTGGCCAGTGCTGGGAGCTCTTGGAGAACCAACACCACGGCAGCCGTTTCCTATTTGGAAGTGGAAGAGCTCTGGTCTCAGCCCATGCGAGTCACTCATCAGGACAAAAGGAACGTTTTCCCTCTTCTTCTTTCAAGTCAAAACCCGACCTATGGTACACGTAGGCTTGGAAAATCTGCTGTGCTACCATCAAAACCACTGCGTAACAGCTAACAGCAATACAAAAGCAACAACAAATGTGAAGCCACAGCAGGGTAGTTTCCAGAAAATACATTAATACCATCAGTCCAAGCAAACATCTCTGGGAAACCCCTGGCTGGGTGACAGCACACATGCCGTCGTCATTGGACTTGGGCTTAACGAACCATCTGAAGGTTTTTATTTTGAGAATCCACCAGTTGTGTTTGAAAGGCAGCTCCCTAAAGCCGGGCTGTGGCCTTTGGTGTAAAAGGACCTCCCTGCCGTGAACACAAGAGCTGATGCACATCTGTACAACTTCCACGGCACTAATAGACTCAAAACTGCTTCTGCACCAACCCGCAGGTGCTCAGCTCTGTGTGCCATCCACTGGACATTCCCAAGACTTGAACGGCTTTGGCATGACTCTTCCCACTGTTCACACTGACCCGATTTGAGGCTGGAAATAATTTCCCCAGCTAATTTCATCATTAGCACGGCAGCCTGCCAAGGCTCCAACAGCAGCGACAGATGCCAGGTTCGCTGCCTCAAGTCCCTGCTCAGGGACCCTGTACGCTAAATCAAACCATCTGGGTGTTCGACAAGTTCATGAGTAACGCATCCAGGAACAGGAGGGAAAGAACAAGAGAAACATCCTCTAGCAGGAAAAATGAGAGAGTTTGGCTCCAGCTCTTTTTTCAGGGAGTTTTGCTGGGCGATTCCTCAGCCCCACAATGCTGAGCAGAGGGGATTCTGCAGAGCTGGAGTTCACCTGAAGCTCCCATCTCCTCCCTGGTCTCCAAGCAGCCCTCCACAGCAGAACAATGACAATATAGAATCATATAAGCTCTTCTCGGGGGAAAAAAAAAGTCTTTGTCTATCCAGACTGCCACAACTGCTCATCACAGGGTCACAGCACACAGGCTTTTCACACCTCTCTGAAACGGCACAATTCCCTCCTGCTTCCGTCTTGGCTGCTTCTGAAAGAAATGAGCCCAAATACAGTACAAGCTGCAATATAACCCCAGGCTGCCCTTTCCATCCTTTTCACCCCTGGTGCCAGCCAAGTATCTCCTCTCCAGCTGCTCTTCCCACAGGTGTCCAGCCCAGATTCTCATCACCTCCTACCCCAGGGTGCCGTGACCATCCTGCTGTCACAGGGGGGAACATCTCACTGGCTCCCACAGCTCAGCAAAAAGGCTGATTTGTCACAGAAAAACCTTTCCCAGAAGCCTCCGGCTGATTTTAGAAAAGGTCAGAGCAGCCAGCCTGGATCCTGTCACCTCCACGCTGCCAGCGGCATCCCTGGGAATATTTATTTCCCTTTTCTTTGGGCAAACAACTCACTTGGTACAGACTCCACAAACACCTCTTTTTCCACCACCAGCTCAGACAGTTTCAAAACCCATTTCAAAAGGGCAATGGGCCCTTGTGGCCAGGAAGCCAGTGGTACCTGGGGTGGACTAGAAGGGGGTGGTCAGTAGGTCAGAAAGGTTCTCCTGCCCCTCTGCTCTGCCCTGGTGAGACCACATCTGGAATCTTGTGTCCAGTTGTGGCCCCTCAGTTCCAGCAGGACAGGGAACTGCTGGAGAGAGTCCAGCGCAGCCACCAAGATGCTGAAGGGAGTGGAGCATCTCCCATGTGAGGAAAGGCTGAGGGAGCTGGGGCTCTGGAGCTGGACAAGAGGAGACTGAGGGGTGACTCATTCCTGGGGATCAAGATGGAAAAGGGGAGGATGGAGCCAGGCTCTTCTGGGTGACAACCAGTGACAGGACAAGGGGCAGTGGGTGCAACCTGCAACACAGGAGGTTCCACTGGAAGAGTAGAAGAAACTTCTTCCCAGGGAGAGTGACAGAACACTGGCCCAGGCTGCCCAGGGAGGTTGTGGAGTCTCCTTCTCTGCAGACATTCCAACCCGCCTGGACACCTTCCTGTGTAACCTCATCTGGGTGTTCCTGCTCCATGGGGGGATTGCACTGGATGAGCTTTCCAGGGCCCTCCCAACCGCTGACATTCCGGGATTCTGGGATTCAAAATAAGGGGATTTCCACCAGCTCCCACAGTAACAAGCAAGTGCAGCCAAGTGTGAAGCAGGTCCGTCTCCTCCTTCATGGCTTTTCGCACTGTGCATTTTGCATCAGGGCTGTGATGACACCGGGACTCAGGGGACACTGGGAGGCAGCTGTTTGCCAGCAGCCTCCCTGCACACGCCTCAGTGTCCCCAGGTCCCTGCCCTGGCTCTCCAGCCAGCGCACATCTGTCCCACAGCTGGCACAACGCTCCCTCCTCCCCCAGCCGGAGGATGGAGAGCCAGAGATTTATGTACTCCGTGGTTTTTATGTGCTCTCCAGAAGGCTGCGGAGGGAAAACTTTGCCGCTTGCAAAAGCCTCCATCTGCGAGTTTATTTATCCATGCTGGGAAGGCTGTTTATTCTGTTTCTGGGTGGAAACTACACTGGGACCGTGGCTTAATTGTATTGTTTGTTGAATTAATTGCTCTGTTTGATCGGCCTTTCTCCCACAATGCTTGGGAATTAGATGTTTTTGCTGCAATGTGGGAACGAAGAGGCTTGAAGCGGCTTCTCCCTGGCAGATGAACACAGTCCAGCGTGCAGCCAGCAAAATGGGCTATTCTGGGGACAGCACAACGCAAATATTGTTGCAGAAGGTGTTCAGAGAGCTTCAGCATCCTGGCAAAAGCATACAGGCCAAAGGCAGAGAAGCATATGATGTGTAGGATACCAGGTTGGTGGGTTTTTTTCTTTTTCCAGCTGATGGCTGCCCTCCAGGATCGGTGCACCCAAAAGGACCTGGTGCCAGGGGTCACCTCCTCACCGACCACTGGCCTGGGGGGGCCCATCACCTCTCCAGCCATGAGAATCAACACTGTGGCTTTTACAGGTCACCTGGGGAATCACGGGATGAAGATCAGATACGGCATCAGCATTATTTTCATATTGGAACATTTTTTCCCTCACTTTCATCCCCAGCTTTTTTTTCCTTTTTACATTTTGCCAGCAAACACAGCTCAAATGAACTCCTGCTTGTCTCAGGCACCTTTTTTTTTCCACTTACACAATCCAGGTTTCGTCCCTGCCTCTCCCACTTCCCACACCGGCTTCCTTCTGCCCGCTGGCCTTTGAACGGAACACAATAACCAGCAGCCGCGTCTGACACGGCATTTCCCACACACACGCTTTTTCATTTCCCCTCTTCCTCCATGCAAAATGAAACCAGCACCAGGCCTCCCAACACCCTGGGGTCACCGCTTGTCCACCAAGGCATGGACACCGCTTTACCCTGGGCATGGTGGACATCTCCCCATGAACTACAAGTGCCTGTGGAACCTTTTCTACATGACACAAGAACCTGGAACTAAAAGTGACGCTGTGGGCAAACAGATGACCAACTTCCCACCATGTTTGGCAACGTCTCAAGATAAGCAAGAGCCTGGTTTCTCCCACAAACCAGCTATCCCACAAAATCCCAGAATGTGAGGGGTTGGAAGGGCCCTGGAAAGCTCATCCAGTGCAATCCCCCCATGGAGCAGGAACACCCAGATGAGGTTACACAGGAAGGTGTCCAGGCAGGTTGGAATGTCTGCAGAGAAGGAGACTCCACAACCTCCCTGGGCAGCCTGGGCCAGGCTCTGCCACCCTCACCCCAAACAAGTTTCTTCTCAAATTTAAGTGGAACCTCCTGTGTTCCAGTTTGCACCCATTGCCCCTTGTCCTATCACTGGTTGTCACCAAGAAGAGCCTGGCTCCATCCTCCTGACACTCCCCCTTTCCATCTTGATCCCCAGGAATGAGTCACCCCTCAGCCTCCTCTTCTCCAGCTCCAGAGCCCCAGCTCCCTCAGCCTTTCCTCACACGGGAGATGCTCCACTCCCTTCAGCATCTTGGTGGCTGCGCTGGACTCTCTCCAGCAGTTCCCTGTCCTGCTGGAACTGAGGGGCCACAACTAGACACAAGATTCCAGGTGTGGTCTCCCCAGGGCAGAGCAGAGGGGCAGGAGAACCTCTCTGACCTACTGACCACCCCCTTCTAACCCACCCCAGGTACCATTGGCCTTCCTGGCCACAAGGGCCCAGTGCTGGCTCATGCTCACCCTGCTGTTCCCAGGACCCCCAGGTCCCTTTCCCCTACACTGCTCTCTAATAGGTCATTCCCCAACTTACACGGGAACCTGGGGTTGTTCCTGCCCAGATTCAAGACTCTACATTTGCCCTTGTTCTATTTCATTAAATTTCTCCCTGCCCAGCTCTCCAGCCTGACCAGGTCTCTGGATGGCAGCACAGCTTCCAGTGTCAGCCACTCCTCACAGCTTGGTGTCATCAGCAAACTTGCTGACAGTCACTGGATTCCCTCATCCAAGTCACTGATGAATATATTCAATAGTACCGGTCCCAGTACCAACCCTTGAGGCACTGCACTAGATACAGGCCTCAACTGGACTCTGCCCCATTGACCACAACTAAAAAAGGAAAGTCCAGGGAGCACCTCAGGAAGGTGACATCCCCAGAGGACCTGATCCTGCCCCTTCCCCTCTCGTGCTCTGGCAATCTCCTTCCCATGGCAGATCGGGAGCTGCTGGAGACAGCCAGATGTTTCCATCAGCACATCTCTCGTGTCTGAGTCAGACCCGTTCCTCGCTGATAAGGCATGAATACTGTCTGTATCTGTCCCGGTGCGTGTCTCTCTCTCTCTTTTCTCCTTCATAAAGCTGTCAGAACAAAAATAACATATTAGTGGAAGAAAGGAATGTCAGGTGTAATATAATAACGCGATCAGGAGGCTGGGGGAGCGTGCAAGCCTGTCTGGCTGATGTGCCAGAGTATGAACGGCTATGGCTCCGGAACGCCTTTCACTCCTTCACACCCCCTTCTCCCACTGCCCACACCGGACACGGAAAATGGGGTGATAAATACGAGGGAGCGCTTACTCAGCACCATTCCCCCCACAAAAAAACACCTGTGTTTGACACTAGAGCAGATCACATCCCCACACCAGAGACTGAGGAACACAACAGGAACAAACAGACCGCACCAGGCTGCAGAACACCCTGTGCCCGTGGATCTGCCAGGGAAACAGACACATTAAATTAGGCAAGAACCTCCTGTGGCCTCCACAGAACCATTCTGGTTGGAAAAGCCCCTCAAGGTCATCAAGTTCAACCATAACCCAGCCCTGGCACTGCCCCATGTCCTGAGAACCTCATGTCCATCTGTCCAACCCTCCAGGGATGGTGACTCCAGCACTGCCCTGGGCAGCCTGTTCCAATGCCCCACAGCCCTTTGGGGAAGAAATTGTTCCCCACATCCAACCTCAACCTCCCCTGGCGCAACTTGAGGCCGTTTCCTCTCGTCCCATCACTTGTTACTTGGATGAAGAAACCAACACCCTCCACACTCCAACCTCTTTTCGCACAGTTGTAGAGAGCTGTGTTTTAAGGATTTGCAAGGACAGAAAGAGCATTGTACACCTTTTTGTATTATGCAGCACGATGCTGCACTGAAGAGTGAGAAACCCCAGGAGAGACAGTGCCCATCACAGCTCAGAGATACAAGGAAACATGAGGATTTTGAGGATTCTTGCACACCTGTCAGTACAGGTCAGTGCTGTCACAGGGTTCTTAGAGGTCCTCTGCAAGCTCAGACCAGCAAAAACCAAGTCTAGTCTGCTGCAGCTCTGCGCAGTTCCCACCCCCCACCCCGGGAAGGCATGAAATGGCAACAGCTTCACCCACAAATACACAGGCTGACCAACATAAATCCTGCCAAACAGCACCACAGTCCACCCCACCGCTCCCCTCTTAATGAAAAAACCTCTCAATTTACCCGTTTTTAACACAGAGAGGTATGTATACAAGGTTCTCAGTGGACCACTGGCATTAATTCACCACCCAGGCAGGCGGCCTATGCCCCAAACCGCGGCTTTTACTTGTTTTAACTCACTTTGCTCCCCCCGCAGAGGCATGAAAGGGTCAAGTTTCCCCCCTTAAAGCGGGAGGGGGGGGTTACACTTGCCAAACCGCTCTTCCCCTCCAGCAAATCCCCCCCTGGATGGGAAATTCGACCCCCGTTGGGGGCCGTTCGGGACCCCAGCGCCGGATGGCCGGCGCTTCCTTTGTGTCCCCGGGAGGGGGGGCCCGAAAACTAATTAATTAACGCCTCGGTCGGCGGAAAGGATCAGGTTCCCGTTGCAGGGGGGGCACTCCGGGCCCCCTGCACCCCCCCGGCTCTTCGTAACAGGCTCCGCTTCTCCCGATCTGCGCCTAAACTTAGTTCGCAATTCACTATACTCGGGACCGCACAGACAACAGCCGGGGGTTTCCCGGCCGCACGTTTTTCCTCCTAAATCCTCCCTTTTCGGTGCTATTTTCGCCAGGGTTTCCTCAGATTTCGCCGTCCCGATCCCTCGCGATTTGCACCCAAACACCGGGGGGGATACGGGGACGGCGCCATCAGACCCTTTGTTCCAGCGCACGTGTCCGCTCCCCTTCGCTTTAAATTTTACCTTTATCCCCCATTATCTCTCAGAATTCTCAAAATTCCCCTTTTTCCCGTTGCTTATGGACATTTCTGCAGGCGCGACCACGCCAGGATCAAACCATCAATCTGTGTGCTGCCCCCCCCCCCCCCCCCCCATCTAATTCGTCCATTTTTTGGCACCGATCCACATCTCATGGAAGCACCTCAAAAATTAATCTAGGCAAGTGGTAAGCTCCAAACAGACTTTGTTCTAACTAAAAAGGGGTTATCCAAAACTATTTAGCACTCCAACATTATAAAACACACATTCAGGCACCAGCTTAATTGCTACACAGCTGAGTCAGACTCAAGGGATCCCAAAACTCAAGAGTGATGATTCACAAAATGATGATTCACAAAATGTGCACCTATCCACTCTCGACATAGAATCACTTACCAGTTCAGCAAGGTGTCTCCGTCCTCAATTAATTATCTCTAGAGAGCATCCTCATCTAAGGAGGAACCTCTTCCACCACAGAAGCATCACTCAGACCATGATTAACTCAACTAGGATCAGCTGAGCTGCGCTCATTTATGTCAGTGGCCTAGAAACTTCTCTGATCCAAGGCATTTCATTGGTCAAGGGCCCTGTCTGTTAAGCAAGAGGTGGGTACACGACCGTACTAGTCCATCAACCTTCAAGTCTTCTGATGCTTTGTTGGGGGCGGGGGGGAAACCTGCTACACATTTGCACTAGGGTTGAGTGCATCTACCGGTTATCTGTTTCAGCATCCACATATTTTTTTCTGCAAAGAAAAAGAGGAAATACATGAAGAAGAAAACATGTCTTGCTCTCCCACAAATGTCTTATCTTCAACTTGAAGGGATGGGTCTCCTGGCACCACCTGGGAAGGACCCTCAGGTACCAGGTTCTTCTCACACACCTTCTCCACCGAGTATTTCAACACTTTCCAAAGAACACAATGCTATCACATTCTACAGTGGTGGCAGATTTTGCGTCCCCCAGCTCCGCCTGGAACGATGACATTAATGGAACCGGCTGCAGAGCTGCCAGGGCTGAGATCCAGGCCCCAGCTCCTCTGGACCTGCTGCTGACATGCTCCTCTTTGCTATTAAATATTCTCCCTCCTGCTCATTCCTTTCCATTTCCTCCACCCCATCAGCACTAATCCAGGACCAGGGGAGCTGCCAGGCAGGAGCATCTTGCCCGCTGTCCAATTTGGGGACATGCCAGACCGAAGTATAAGATTCCTACCAACAGCACACATGCAAATCAGGTCTCCTTCTGCAGCCTTTAATAGCCCAAACCTGATTTAACTCTTCAAACACAATGAGCAAAAATCCCTTTAAAAAACGTGCGCTACTGTTCCGAAAATTCTGGCTACTTTTGATATGCAAATACGGACCCAGCCTCCTTACTAACCTTGCCAAGTTCTTGATTTCATTTTCCTAATTTCATCCAGTAGCACCATGTTGCACAGAAAGACACGAAGTGTTTCCTTCTAATTAATTCAACAACTGGTCCCTTCTGTTCTTTGTTTTCTATCCTACTCCGTTTCAACCTGGTCAGTTGTTGGAGGTATCTAAGGTATCCATGAAAAGTAACGAGGCAGTAAAGCCACCGTGATGATTCTTCAATTAGCTGTACAAGGATGTGCACCATCACAGAAAAATGTTTCTTCTGCTAATGAGAACTAACGATCCCATACCTGGGGGATTCTGCACTCTGATCAAAAGAGTCCAATCAAAACCTCTGCAAATTTCCCATTAAACCAGACAAAGGAGGGGAGGAAGGCACTGAGTCAGATGCCAAAGAGATAATAAAATTCGCTTCCACTTCTCCTTCCCAGAAAACGGTAAATCTAATAGGCATGACTAAGCAGCTATGAGGGGAGACATGAACAAATTTGTAAAGCAAAGGGGAGTTTAAAGTTCATCTCATTTTCCCCTTCTGCAGCATCGCCTGCAATCTTATTATGATTTAAAGGCCACCTTTCCCCCAGCGGGAAGCGGGTGAGAAGGGTGGGATTCAATTTTGCATACCAAATGTGATGGGAGAAGGAGAAAGGCCAGGAGGCACAAGCAGAACAGCCACATCCCTTTGGCACTGTTAAATATGTGTTGCTTTTTCCAGTTCCTCGACGTACAGGGGAAAAAAATAATGGCACGGTGGCATTTTCTAAGTTTGTACATGGAACGACCGCACCTTTCACTGCTGGGAACAAGGCCAGAACAAATACTGATTCAACCAACACCAGCCCCGTGAGAGCCTGGTCCGCCTTGAGAAACCTCCTGGAAACCAAACTACCATCCTGCGCTTTTCCAGGAGCTGTGGCCGTTCCCTGTGGCGTTCCCAGCTCACCAGAAAATGCTCCTGCTGCCGTTGGTTCACACCTTCCTCGCTTGAGGATTAACTCATCTCCATGTCACAGGATGTTCCCATTTGAGGGCATAGAATCATGGGATGGTTGGGGTTGAAGGGACATTCCCAGATCCCCCAGTGCTCCCCCTGCCATGAGCAGGGACATCTTCACCAGCTCAGGTTGCTCAGAGCCCCGTCCAGCCTGGCCTGGGATGTCTCCAGGGACGGATTATCCCAGAGGCTGCAGAGGAATGAAGCCAAGCAGCATGTCCCACTGCCTAGGGATGCTCTGTCTGCCCCTCCTGGCCCCCCCATCCCCTGGTAAATCACATTTTTCCAAGTAATGTCCAATCATCAAGAAGGCTTCACATCAGTGAATGGCCACAGTGGTGTTGACCCATAAGAAGGGAGGTATAAATGGAACAATGGAGTTGTTTGCAGCAGGGGAAAGGCTTGGAGAACTGTCACCAGCCAGATAAAGCAATAGAAGTGCTGGTGAAAGGGATTCAAGAGTCAGTTGCCCCATTTAAGAGCAGCGCAGATCTGGATGCTGCTCCCTCCTCTGCCACTGACCTTCTGCAAGTCCATGGGCACATTGCTTTGCCAGGCTCCACTTTTCCTCTGTGGGTTTGTCTTACGAGCAGCATGGCCCAAGGCAGAGGATGTCTCGTCACGCCCAGGAACAGCTCAATTCGTGCAGATGTGTGATGGTCAGAGTCCCCAGCGCCCACCATCCTGCCAGGCTTTCCTCCAAGGGATGCTCAGAGAAGTCACCGCTGCGTCACCAAGAAGGCAACACCAAGAGCCAGGCATGGGAGAGAGCAGCTCACGCTCCCTGGCTCCACACACCTGTATCCTCCAGTTCAATAAAATGTCATAACAGCAGAGAAATTCCACGATAAACACAAATAGATCAATAGCATTAGAGCTACTCTTAATAGCTGCCTCAGGCTTTTCATACTACACCTTCAAAAATGTCCAGTAGCGAGTAATTAATGACCAAGCCAAGTAATTACTTTCTTGATTTTTCTCAAAACTAGAATTCACTGAAAGAACCTTGAGCTTTACCAGGGCTACATAGCAAATTAATTCAGTTAAGTGCTGATATTACACGTCTGGGCTGCCTGTTAAAAACCAGCAGTGCTGCAGAGTCCGTCTTTCTTTGCTGGCTGCTGTAACCCTTTGTGTGCTTCTCCAGCTGCCCAGGAGAAAGCAACTCAACTCTCAATTGCTCTGCACATCAACCTTCACAGATGGTGCTACAGCACTCTCGGGCCAGGTAGGAGGGAGGTAGTTTGCGTTAGAGGAGCAAGGAATTGATCAGAGATGCCATCTGTGAAGCTAAGGACTTCTCTGTCTCCAACACACCACTCCTGGAGTCAGAGGATGGTTGTATGTCCAGTTTCTTGCCACCTCTCCTCTTACATGTGCTTGATTTCTGCTAAGGGTGAGATGTCATCTCAAGCCTATCCATGGCTTGTCATCTGTGTCTGCTGACCCACCCAAGAAAATCAGGACACAGCCATGGCACACCTGAAATAACCTTTACAAGGTATTTTAACAAGTCCGTTTTTACTCTCATGTATTTATGTGGCTTCATCCACCAACTAACCCAACACCATGGGAGGAATTGCACGTAGGGCTCTTCCACAGGTAAACAGAGACACAAAAACTTGGAGCTACATTCAGACTGCCTGCTTGGGATGCTGGCACCATGTTGGGTACCATCGCAGCATCTCAGAGAAAGAGGATGATGAGCAAGTCAGGCCACCCATTACCCACAGCTGCCAGATATACCCCAGAGAGAAACACACACAAAACTACACGACCTCGGGTGGGAGGAGGGATGTGAGTCTGCATCTTCCAAGACCTCTGGCCTTCCTCACTTGGCCCGTCCTTGTCCCTACAGGGCATCTCAGACAGCAAACTGTCTAAACAATCCTCAATTTCAATCATCTGCAGCATGAGATGCTGCTAAAATGAGTGTTGTAACTGTACGTGCCCACATGAGAAAGAATACAAGTCAATGAGCAAATTACTGAAGTAATCTTTCCATCCCTACCGGTAATGAATTATCGTTTCCCTGCTCCCAAGAGCATGGTTGTAGCTTGGGAGCTTAACATTCAATCTGACACGGACCTCCAGCATGCACTTTTAATCCCTCTAAGCTCAGTGACAGCTCACAACAAACCCCTCGAGCAGGGGAAGCGCCACGTTTCTTCCCCATCTTCCCATTACCATATTTTTAATTGGCTGGGAACATCCTTTGCTTTTGTCAAAACAAATGCTGCTAAACCAGCGCTTCGGATTTAAGTGAAGGAGCCAGGAGCTGAGAGAGGGAAGCCAAGAAAATCCTCCTGCAGATGAAGAATTTTGGCGGTGGAGACAGGGCAGGTTCTGCTCACCCCTGTTTGCATCACTGGTCTTGTGAACCATCCCCGGTCCTGCAGCTACTTCTAAGGCTTTAATGCAGGGTGGATGATGAAGAGGTGCCAACAGATGGATCTGCTGACTTGAGAAAAACAGAAATGATTATGGTAAGAAGGGTATTAAAAGGAAAATACGGTGGTAAAAGCCCATCTACAAGTTCAGAGGCCAACAGCTGAGCCAGCCAGAGCTTGGAGTATGACGGACAAATAGCCATTGCTATGGAGAAATCAATTTTCAGAACATGAGAACCAGAAGGCTCTGGGATATCCTGGTGAGAGGAGAAAGCAAAGGGAAATAGTGTACAAATTATGCTCATGCACACAAGTACCTGACACAAGTTATATGCTTTTTCCTTGTCGCCTTGTTTCCCCTCTCCCCCCATATCAAGGGAAAATGGGGTTTTGACAAAGGCTAAAGTTAGTGAAAACTCTTCCAGTTCCCTGTTGCTTGTTTTGGGTTTTAAAGAAAACCCTCTCCTTTTTGACCATGAGAAAAAGGCTGAGCTCTTTCTTCCTAGGTAAAACGTTTTTCAGAAGGATGCGGTGGAAAACAAACAAAACTGAAGCTGCTGGAGCCGGGTGGGAGGCAGGTTTCTACCCAGCACCATCTTCCCCATGCCCTGGGATCCCTCAGGCTGACTGCTCAGCAGGGCCAGCAGAAACTGAGCAATTGTATTTCATCCACCTTCACAGCTGAGGTCAATAAGCAAAAATCTACTCACTCTTGCAGACAGGGAAGAAGTTGTTTAAATACCTTCCAAGCTGTAAGCACGCAGTGAATTCCATTGCAGTCAATGAGACAAGAGATGTATCATAGATTAGTATGGGTTGAAGGGACCTTCCCAGCTCCCCCAGTGCCACCCCTGCCATGAGCAGGGACATCTTCACCAGCTCAGGTTGCTCAGAGCCCCATCCAGCCTGGCCTGGGAAACCTCTCTCATGCCTCAGCATCCTGCTGAGCACTTCCCTTGGGATGGGAGCAAGGATGGGATGCACTTGGTCTAAACAGGCTCATCACATTTTGGGAAGAGCCAAGATGGTGAGGTCAGAGCTCACCACATTCATCCCAGGATGGATGGACAGCATTGGACCATGTCTTCATTTGACTTCCATCCTCACTGCATCAACCAAAGCAGAGTCAAGTGGCGATGATATAATTTTCCTCAACAAATGTACTGTCCCCAGGGACAAAGGGGGACTCACAGCCCCCAGTTTGTTGCCTTCTCTGCTCAAGATGCCTTGGTGCAGCAGAGGTTGTTGGATCAGGTCCTAATCCAGGAAAGCGAATCCTGTCTTCATTCACACTGTGAAATGGCAGGGAACCACACAGAAAGAACCTGACAGCATAAGTGGAAGAATTATCATTAAGTTCAGGTTTCCAGGAGCTTCAGTTTATCAGCTTTAAGTCCAGAGAGGCTTGGCTTTGTTGTGTTTGAGTGGCCCTATTTTTGTTCTTGCTTTGTTTAGTATAAAATGAAATATAAATAAATCAGCAATGTACAGGACGAGTACGAACCAAGCAGCAGAGCCTGTTCCACAAAGGTGCTGAATGGCTGAGGCTCCCCAGGGAAATGCCAAACAAGCTGCTTCGCCAGCCTGCTCCATCAAGTTAATTTTTCTGCCCTTTTATTATGATGGGCAGTCCCTAGGCTCATTTGCAGCATCACACAACAAGGGCTATCCACAATAATCTGAGTTTGGAGAATACTCAATATCCCTCCCCTGGAATTAGGCAGCCTTGTGCAGTAATATGGGGAAAGACCTCAGGATCCGTCCCTGCTCCAGGCATCATACCCAGCATCTTGCATCTGCGCTGCACCAAAACACTCGTCAGAGAGCTATAAAATATGGACATAATTCCCCTAATGTCTCCAGCATTTAAAGGCTAATGAGTGCTGCTTCTAAAAGAGCTGGGCCAGGGACTAAAGTGGCACGAGACATCTGGCCCAGAGTTTAAGTGCGGGTGTCAAAGGAGATGCTGATAGCACAGGCTCCATCCTCCTCCCTCTTCTGTTGGTTTCCACCCTGAGCCACCAGCAGACCCAGGGACACCCGAGACATGAATCTTGCCCCTGCAGACCAGCTCCTGGCCTCCTCCCATGCCCAACAGGGTCCTGCTGAGACCATTTTGCACGAGGGTCAGTCATACAGCACCATATCAATGCCTCTGGGTGTGCAGAATGCTCATAGTTATAGATGGCTTGTTGTTTGGGTTTTTTTTGTGGGGTTTGGTTGGTTTTGTTTGTGTGGGTTTTTTTTTTTTTGTTTGCCCCCTCCTTTTATTTTTCCCCTCTTCGGGTGTGTTGGGTTTTTTGTTCATTTTTCCTCTTCAGGTAAGCCCAGGAAAACCATAAAACACACAGGGCAAGAAACACAACCAAGCCAATTCATGGAAACTGCTGCAGAGCCCCAGAACACACCTCCACCAACTACAACAGAGAAATAACACCTCCCAGCACAACACAGAGGATACTTGCCATTCACTGACAAATCACCCAGACAAGTTTCTCTTATCCAGGTTGCAAGAATGAAAACAGATAAGCTGGTATGTTACTAGACAGAGGGAAAGAAAGCCAGATCTGCCTCTTTCCAAAGTTCCCCGAAATAAGGACATGACTTCATCAGCAGCTGAGTTACAAAGTGGACATTTGCCCTGCAGCAAAGAACTTAATACCCCCTAATCGGGACGGCAGACTTGTCTTTGGAGGGTCCATGTATCCCGGAACTGTGTGCAGTTGAGGTTGGCAGGCATCCCATCCCATCCCACACCTGCACAAACATACATCTGCTCTGCATCAGGGCAGCACAGAGCTCCACAGGTGGGTTTGGTTTGGATCTCAGCTACTGCCTGGGGGGGGATTTCATTCTGCTACCCCCATGGAAAGCCAAGGAGTTGATGGAGCTGGGGTGGTTGCACCTCTCAGGATGCCATCCATGGGACTACAGAACCTGAGCTTGGAGGACAAGAAGCCCACACCCAAGGTTTCTGGTCAATATTTTTTTTATTCAAATCCAATGCTCAGCTGCTAACGCCAAGAGTTCAAGTTCTTGGAAATGTAATCCTTCAGTTGAAGCTGAACACTGAGGAAAAGCAGCCAAACCCACTAACCTGGATTTTCAGAGTGCAGGAAGCAAATCCTCCCCACCACCTCCAGAACTGGAGAGCACAGCCCGCCCTGCTTTGGCCACCACTGACAAGGAGCTGCTTTGCCAAGCCACACAAAGTCACTTCCGACCATCCCCATCACCATCCCTATCCTCTGTCATGGCCAACCTTGAGCAACCAGGGCTTGAATCACACAGCCAGCTGCATCCCAGCACTTCGCACTGTGGTGGGACCCCTCTGAGCATCCCACCACCAGCTGACAAAGCTCGTGCAAGCCACTCACTGGTTGTCTGGGGTATCCCATCATAGGACACCTAGGAATGCTTCAAACCTGCTCCAGAGGAGGATCTTTACCAAGAGGGTGGTCAGACACTGTAACAAGCTTCCTAGAGAGGTGATCAATGTCCCAAACCTGTTGGTGTTTAAGGGACATTTGGACAATGCCTTTAACAACATGCTTTAACTTTTGGGCAGCCCTGGAGTGGTCAGGCAGTTGGATAAGATGATCGTTGTAGGTCCCTTCCAACAGAAATATCCTATTCCATTCTTCAACCATCACTGCAGGGTAACGAGCATTACCAGGGAATTTAGTAGGAACCCAGTAGAACAGTCAGTGAGGCCAACCAAGCAAAACCCAAGATGTTCCAGGTTTGGTTTAGTCTGAGTAAGCACCCAAGGTCTTTGTACCCACCTGGACCTTGCAGGGGAGCATACAGCCAGAAGAGACAGTCCTCAGCACTCCACATACACCAGGTTTTAAATGGTTCCTGTGTCTAGCCTGGCAAAGCTGCAACAAGTCTAAAAACAAGCAAGAAGAATGGGCCACAGATCAAGCCCAGTAGGTAGGTGATGGAGAGAAACCCAGAGATACCGTCCCATGGGGTTCACTACCACGTAAGGTGAACATACCCCAATTCACCAAGGTACAACCCAGTGAAAACAAACTACCAAAAGATCCAAGTAACAACCACTGAGGGAGGATCTGCATTTTCTAACCCACAAGTTTTCACTTCGGATTTTATTTAACTGTGTTAGATATTCTTATTCCTTGCTCATTTCTGCTATGAAAGGCTCCTAAATAGCTTTAAGGGTGAATTTTTCTTGCACTGGAAGACACTGGATTGACTGCCTTAAACAGAAATTCCCTGTGCACAGGAGGAGCAAAGAAATCCCATGCCAGCCTAACACACGTTATTTTAGCCCCATTGTAGAGATCCAGGTCTCAGAGAAAAAAGATCAGTACTCAAATTGGCCTCAGGATCTCAACCAAGACCTCTCCAGAGTAGACATGAGAGATGCCACACACCAAATCTCTTACCACAGCTGAGCTCTGTCCCATCTTGCTGTCACAGGCTTTTCCATCACTTCTCCATCTCCTTTTTTTCAAGCTGAAGCTACAGCTTCAGTTTTCTGCCTTCTGCAGCTCAAAGATTTGGCTCCTGACCCTACATCTTGCATTTCCAAACTCCAATCACCTCCTGTCTTGATCTCAGCTTCCCAAGCCATTTGGGAACTAGTCTGTGCTCTGACAGCAGCAATCTTGCACCATTTGCTTTCCTGAATCTATCTTTGAGTTCTTTCTTTGTATTTGCTCTTCTGAGGATCAAATTCCTCCTTCTTTTCCTTCTCTCAAAAATTATTCCTGTTTTAGAGACTGCATCCACCCCTTCTGCTCTGTAGCCACCATGTCCCCAAATCCCAGCAGTTAACCCCAGGGAGCCCCTTTCTGCTCTCCAAACCAGGCACCCTGCACAGCCAGGGCAGCTATAAAATTGATTTATGCAGTCCCTGCCTGCAGAATAAAGTCAGCCACATTTACCCACCTCACTTCAAGCACCCACCCAAGGGTTTCCTATATATCACTGATGGAGATGGGCAGCACCTGCCCACAATTCAACCCCCTCAGGCTTAAATCACCAGGGCTGGGAGACCCTGGAGCAATCAGCTCCTCATTTCAGGTGCTGCGAGATCGAGTTTGTATAAACCACTAGGAAACAGTGACCCAAGTGTCCCCAGCTGTGCTCAAGTCCCAAAGGACCCAACCTACCATTTGTCTTTAAAACCAATTCTTCCTTTCCAGCTGCAGAGGTTTCAATCCACACTGTGATGACCAAGGCGGCAGCTGCCACCACTGTCTTGCAGACAGTTAAAATGGAATTCATATTTATATACAAATAAATATATAAATAAAGCTAAAATGAATAACTCTCTTGACAGGCTCCTCTCGTTCTCCAAAGTGCTAAATCTTCCCCTGTCCGTCGTGTCCATCATGCAGACCGTGGGATTCGGCAGCTGGAGATCTGTTTCCTATAAATTTTCTGCACAGTGCCTACAACACTTGTAGTTTCTCTGAAAAATAACGATTGGAGGGTGGATAGAAGAGAACAAACAGTTTGGATGAACAGTTTATCTGATGAATTCAGCCTCTTCTCCTGTTCCTGCAATATCAGGTGGACAAATCCAATTTCCGCAAATGCATTTGTTGTTTGAGTTTATTTGACAAATACTTCCCCAAACAATTGCCTGTACATTCACTTAGCAAATATTTAAAATATGAACTGTGCTGCTTAGTGAATCCCCTGGATTTGCACTGGTCCCTAGTGGAGTGAGAAAGTTAGTTTTTTCCCCCCAATATTAGTTATTTCTGCATTTCAAATTGAATTTTTTTGGCCCGTTCTCATTCTTTTTGCTGATAACACCAGATGATTTGGTGGTGCTTATTAAGAAAGGAGCCGGTCAGTCAGCTTCTGATGAAATAGAGTTTCAGTGGAAAGCAATAAGCTGTTGAAGCAGAGGCATTTCATCAGAAACAGCCCCCAGTCCAAGGACTTGCAGTGGATAAGCAAGGACTGTGCAAAGCCAGCGCTTGGAAATCTCTGCTGGTTGTTGTCCCAGGCTGTGGACCAAGCGAACAAAAATGATGGCTACACAGAGCACCAGCAGAATTGAGGGATATAACCTCATACCTTGGCTAAAGCTTGTTTCTAGAATTGCCTGTTCATAACAAAATTTGGGGGAAAAAATCATTTTGGGTCCAAACTGGACCAAACCTGACATTTGAAGAAACACTGAGGGACCAACATCTGCATTTCAGCAAACTCAGCTGCAAAGATGCATCGTTTCAGGCCTAGAAAACAATAAATTTCTAGGCCCCACGATTATGAAGGAAAACTCAAGAGCCTTAGGAGTTCAGCCAGAACCAGAAGGCAAATAAAAAGCAATCACAATTCATTATTCATCAAAATCTTCTCCAATCTGTTTTAAGACCATGTCAGGATATTTTAGCACTGCAGGTATCAATAGAGGTAAAAAAAAAACCTGCAGCTGTGACTTTGAAATTTGCTTTTCATGATTTTTTTCTGCCAGTAAAAACCTTGTTGCCTGAACATTATTGGATAGGTACCAGGGAAAGGTTGGGAATATCGCCCAAGTAAATTCACTTAAGAATTCAAACAAACGCATCAGGACAGGATTTTGCTTTTGTCGCCTGGCTCTGGAGAAGAGCTGCGCAGTCAGGAAGAGGGCACTAAAGGAACAAATGCTTCATTAAACCTGGTTTCGGGCAGAAGAATATCACGCAACCGATTACTGGAAACAGCCTTTCCCACTCTTTAGTCAACTGAGAGCCTTTGAACGCAACATTGATTTGGACAGCAACTCTTCATCTCCCCATTATTTATTTTGCCACCCAGAGGGATGCAGCCAGGATGACCCATCCTTCTGAGCTGCCACCAACATGGGAGAGGAGAAATGTCACGTTCTAATCCCAAAAGCTCCCACCCACTGCCAAGATCGGCACACGGGCACATCGGGGAGGCAACAAGAATGAAAGTGGCTCTTTGAGACACAGTGAATTCCTTCCCTAACCACCGGAACACTTTTTTCATTCCAGAAAAAGCCCCAAATGAAAACAAAGAGCAGCAGGTGGTGGCCCTGGCAGGTGTTTGTTTGGTTTTGTGTTGGGTTTTTTTAACCTTCAGCCCAACTGTGTCAAACTTTCACAGGACAGGACTGGGTAAGGAAAGAGATGATGGTTGGGGTTTTAACTTGGCTCCATGGCCAAGGCTTGCTTTTGGATGCAGGTCCAAAGCCCTTTCTTGCCTCGAGGGCAAGTAAAACACCAGCAACCCTTCAAGAACCACCAGGTTTTGCTGGGCTGGGTTACCTGGCAGATCTCCTACTGAAAGTTGTGTTGTCAGCCAGATATGAAGCAGCACCATAGAATCATAGAATGGTTTGTGTTGAAGGGACCTTCAGGCTCCCCCAGTGTCCCCCCTGCCATAAGCAGGGACATCTTCACCAGCTCAGGTTGCTCAGAGCCCCATCCAGCCTGGCCTGGGATGTCTCCAGGGATGGTTCATCCACCACCTCTCTGCCCAACCTGGGCCAGGCTCTCACCACCTTCAGGGGCAACAATTCCTTCCTCATGTCCAGCCTGACTCTCCCTCCTTTAGTTTAAAACCATCACCCCTTGTCCTACTGAACCCATGCAAGCACACAGATCTTCTGCTGAGTGCTCCTCACCTCCAGGGAGATATTAATTTGAAAAGCCCATCTCTGGGTCTCAATGAATTAATATAAATGGGATCTATAGCTCTGAGAAGAGATTATTTCCCACTTCTCTGTCCCTGGGAATGACAGTTTTCATTAGGCGCCTTGGAGAATCCATGCCCTGTTCCAAGGGGCTGCCGTTGCTCCTGGATGTCCTCTAATTCCTCGCTCCATCCATGACTCAGCCTGCTCTCCAGAACACTCCTTAATGGACTGGCTCACTCCAGCCAAATGCTTTATATCTCTTTAGCTCCAGGAGCAGATGGAGTCGAGGGACGGCAGGATTTATATTTCTTGCTTGAGTTGCAGCTTGGCTCGGTGGAAGTAAAAAACCCCACCAACATGAGAAAGAATGAGGAAATGGCATCATAACAGCATTTACCTCATGGGCTTTGGAGCCTGTATATTCTACCTGGGTAGTGTTTGCTGTTGTCAGTGTTAATCCCGTGCCTTCCTCCCCGGCTGAGGAGGAGGAGGAGGAGGCCTGGAGGGATATTTCTGCTCTCCAGCCCATCTGATGGATGGGACGGAGCTTCCAGAAGTGCAGCCAGATTCTCAGCTGGCGAAGTCTGTACATCAGCGCTGATTTAATGCCGGCGGATAATCTGGCCCGGAGCGTTTCCTTCGGGGTACGCAGAAGAAAACCAGGAAACGCCCCTGACCTCCGAGGGCTTCAACTGGAGAGAAAAGGAGGCAGAGGCAGGAAAGCGAGCGAGGAGATTGACAGGGGAAAAGGCAGCACAACAGGCTCACAAACTCCTCGCCTTTCTCTGTGTTTCGTGCCAGCCGAGGGGAAAAGACAAAGCGAGAGAAGGAGGCAATTATAACGAACGCAAAAGCTTAATTACCCCTTTTTTTTGTTTGTTTTGTGAAAAGGAGACTAGAAATATCCACGTCTGCTCTGCTTGGAAGGCAGCCCCGGCGCTTGCTCCCATCGTCCCCCCCGCCCCGCCTGTGCGCAGGGATAATTAATCCATTACGGGATGGAACATGCTGCGCCGCCGCGAAAAAAATAATAATAAAAAAAAAGATCTATTTCTCCTTTGCTTTCCCCCTCCTCCCCAAAGAGACATCTGAAATGTATCATGTAATAAATGTTTCTTGGATGGAAGGAGAGGTATTGTTCTCTCGCCGTGGAAACAATCCGGGCGGTGGGGCCGGCCGGGAGGGACTGGGGCCAGATACTTCACTCGGTGGCTCCAGCTATATCCCGTACGGCAGGGCTGCCTCCGACAGACACATGTCGTGATATTCCCCCCAAAAAGCAGCGCTCGGCTCAACACCAACCTCCAATCCACGGGACCTAGAGATGAGACGCAGCAGACTTGGGGTTTCCACCTATAATAGACTTGATCATCCTCCAACAAGTATCATGTTGGGTTGGTTTGGTTTGTTTTTTATTCCTGGCCAGCCGTGATCACTATTTCTTCAGCCCCCACTGAAACTGGGGTGAGATATTTCCCCTTTACACACTTTTTCCACCCCATGGCCTGCTGCTCAGAAGGGCAGGAGCTCCCTTTTGTTGTGCTAAATCAATGGATTTTTCACATCCTCTCTAATTAAAAAAACTCGCATGCCGTGCTCTTCGTGCCCCTTCGCTGGTATTTATGTGGAGCATGCCAAGCTATTGCATTAAAGGTTTCTGGAGGAGGATGAGGGAGGCTGTTACCCACCCAGACCCTTTGCTCGGCAGGGGTTTGGTACCCAAAAAGCATGGAAATCACCCGAGATCAGAACTACCCGCCACTGATCTCACCCTCATCCCAGCATCCCGTTTGCATCAGTTAGCCAGAAACGTTTCTTCTTTCCGCTGACATTCAAATATTCTTGGCATGAAGGAGCTGCTGACATTTATTCCTGCGTTGCCACGTCGCAGGAGTTTTGGCTAAGACATCGGAAGAGCGAAGGAACCTTGTTACTTGGTGAGGAGATGTCTTCTGCAGTCTATCAGTCTAGATTAGGCTTGGGTCACTTCCTCTGTTCATTTCCCCAGCTGATTTGTTTTTTAAAGGCTCTTCCACAGAAACACTTAAGCTCAGTACAATGTTCTTGATTGCGACCAGAACTGGATGAAAAATGCTGAACTAATTGGAAGAAATTTTCTTCTTCAGTCCTCCCTCAAAGCATTTCCAGGGTGTTTGGTCAGTCGTTGGAACTGCAAAAACCCTCCCTGGGCCTCCCCGTGCAGCAGCAACAGCTTTTTGCACAGCGTCAGCAGCATTTTGAAAGCCTGCGAGTTGATCTTACGGCTGCAAAGTGACTCCTCTGTCTGTCAAAGACAGGGGGATGTCATAACATCTTTATTTTTTCCCCAAGACATCTCTCACACTGACCTTCAGGTCACAGAGAACAGTTCCCCCTACCTCTCCATCTGCACATGCTCTGAGCAGATACCAAGAGAGCACCATTACTATCTACCATGTGGGGAAACTGAGGCACAGGTGGCAGCAGCTCCCACACCTGCCACGTCCCAAGTTCCCATGCAGAACCCCACACGTTAAACCATCCTACAAAGTTTCACATCCACCTTCAAACACATGCCATCATCCCCCACCCCAAAGACACTACAGAACCCGGTGACACCAGCCGTCCCTCCGCCCCATGGCACCTTTCTCCCCACCAGCACCTTCCTCTGCACCTCACAGGAATATTTCACCTCAAACAAGCAGCAAAACAACCACCCACCCACCCTAGATGCCCATTCTCTCTGTCACGGGGGAAGTTTTCCACCTTGCTCGTTTTCTTCCTTGTTGAATTAACGCAAGCCAAACAATCTCCTTTCTTTCCCGCGCGTTTCTCCTCCAGGCAGGTCCCCCTTTACTTTCTTTTCCATTTCAACCACCTCCAGCAGAAGGCCCTTGGAGGCACTAGCGACTTCAAAGACACCAGGTCCAATGTGCGGCAAGTGATAAAAACCTACACAGCATGTGTTGGGCAAATTAATATCCCCTCCAGAGCCAGCGGCTCCTCAGTCCCAGCAGCACCATAATGAGATGTTCTGCTGAAGGGAAGGGGGGGCTGGATGCAGGAGGAGAGATGTATTTAATGTATGCAAATTGACTGGCATGCAAATTGCAGCCGAGTTAAAAATAACACATTGCATAAGGAGTCCGTCTTATAAACCGTTTGTTTATTCATTAGGGTAATATCTATTATCAGGCTCCTCGTTTCCTTCCACATCAAGTGCTCACTTTTGGGGAATTTTGTGTTTTGCACTTTTTGGGGGTAACTGTGATTTCCCACCGACCTCAGCTGCCCCACAGCAACACTCATTCCTTGCCCTTTGCTTCCTTCCTTCCTGCTCAGATTAAAGGGATTAAAGTCACTTTTCCTCATAGGAGAGATGCTCAAAGCAAAGCAACCAACTTCAAGGACAAAAGCCACTCTGGCCACCCAGCTGGGCTCCCACAAGCCAGAACCTTCCCCAGGGCTGGACATGAGCACCTGTCCAGGCTGGGCTCAGGGCGTCCAAAATAGATTTAATTAGGGCTGGAACAGCTCTGCTGTGGGACAGGCTGAGACACTTGGGGTTGTTCAGCCTGGAGAAGAGAAGCTCCAGGGAGACCTTATTGTGGCCTTTCTGGACTTATCATCTTATCTTATTTCTTATCATCTGGGGATGATTAGAAAGATGGGGACAGACTTTTTTGCAGGACCTGTCGCAATAGGACAAGGGGTGATGGTTTTAAACTAAAGGAGAGAGAGTCAGCCTGGATAAAGGGAAGTTTTTTAAGATGCAGGTGGTGAGGCCCAGGTTGGGCAGAGAGGTGGTGGATGAACCATCCCTGGAGACATCCCAGGCCAGGCTGGACAGGGCTCTGAGCAACCTGAGCTGGTGAAGATGTCCCTGCTCATGGCAGGGGGTGCACTGGGGGAGCTGGGAATGTCCCTTCAACCCAAACCATCCTGTGATTTGATATTTTGATACCAAGACTTTCTGTTTGCAGTAGATTTAGGAAGTGCCCCGAGTAGCAACTACTTGTCTCCTACACCCTTCTAGAGAAGTTCTTCATCCAGCCTCACTGAAGTATGATAACACCTTGCAGTCTTTAGACATTCAATGCCTTGGGAGACAGAGGTAGGGGGTATTTCCACCAGGCTGAAGCACAGAGACAGAGGGAGCCCTGGCAAGATGTGATGGTCTAACATGCAGTTGGTGGTGCAGAAGAGGACCAGCAACTGGACAGAAGTTCCATCCATCCCCAAGCAGGAGAGAAAAACCAGCAAACCCCTGCTTTAGCTGTAACAAAGGGTCAGAGCTACCACAGCTGCACCATTTCCATGTCCCGGAGGAGCATGTTCTGAGTTCCTTTTTTTGATCATTTATTATTACTCAGGCAAAGACCAACACAGCTACAGTGTTAGTACAACCCTCCAGCACCTGCCAATAAGCAGATTTATTACTTCACTAGTTAACTCTGCCCCTCACATTCTTCCATCCTGTGCATGTTAGGAGCTGTGAAAATCTTATAGAGACTAAAAGGAGTCTAACCACAGCAATTAGCATTACTCATTTTATTTCAGCTAGAATCCTAAATCAGCATATAAACAGATATTCAGACGCCTCTGCCCCACCAAGGGACAGACCTGTGCAGGGACAGGGGTGGAAATCCATCCACTTAGCAGTGAGGGTGGATTTAGAGTGATAAGGTTGAGCTGCATTAACCTCTGTGTGGACATGGTCACTCCAGATTCGAGTGGCCATTGCTCAGTTTAATTTGAGCCACTTCAATTCGAGCCAATTCGCTACCGGAGTAAATAAGCCCAAGCAAATAAAGGTTAATGACTGAGCAACTGCCTCCCCAGAGGGGAGCGATGCACTCAGAGCTCACCTATCGAGTCACCGTGGTTTAACAACAGCCACTGGCAGGGACAATCCCTCATCCCTCCACTTGAGCTCTGGCTTGGAAAAGCTGGGCTGTCAGATGCCCCATTGTCAATAGCTCAGGCTGGTCAGAGCCCTCAGAGCCCCGTCCAGCCTGGCCTGGGATGTCTCCAGGGATGGTTCATCCACCACCTCTCTGGCCAACCTGGGCCAGGCTCTCACCACCCTCAGGGACAACAATTCCTTCCTCATTTCTAGTTTGAAAGGAAGATGGAGGTAACACTGCAGTGCTGGCCACCACACTGCAACACCCGATCTGCTTTGCTGGGAAAAGCTGGAAGAGACAGGCTCTTCAACCCTTGTACAGATGTGGTGGTAGAACAACAACCACCACCTCATCTGGGATGGTAAATCAGGATAAAAACACAGGGCCACCAGGCAGCAAAATGGGATTAAGCACATCAGTGGGTGGGAGATCAAAAAAGACCTAGCCAAACAAAAGAAAAAAAGCAACAAACCCAACAACCAGACTACAGGGATAAGGCAAAGAGATATCATATCTTCTAATCCCCTTCTTCTGATGGCGGCAGATGCTGGGCACAAGGGGAACAGACAGCAAGAGGGGCTCACAACGTGCTTTCTGCACAGGGCACCTGCTAATGACACACCAGTCCAGATAAACAACTGGTTTGGCTGAGCAAGGCCTTGCTTGTGTCCCAAATGGTCCAGTGTGCAGGCTGCTCCTCCCCACATCACTCCATGCATCACCAAGCCCTCTGCCCCCGAGACAGCTCATCTCCACCGCTGTGGCAGGCAGGAGCCTCTGGCACGTCTATTCAGAAGAGAATGGAGACTGGTACTTATGTGACAGCAGGTGCTCTTTCACATTTCCCTGAGTTCATCCCGGTCAGATGTTTGTTTCCTGCACTCCCCAGGCAATTCCCTTTCCCTACCCCATGCTCCTTCCCCGCCTAGTTTGTCACATCCAGTGACGTGGCCCCGGTGGTGAGCGAGAGCTGGTGGCCATCTCCTCCCGTCCCTGTGGGTTGAGGTGAATGATCCTGCCAGGTGGTGCATTTTTCGGAGGATGCACAGTGACTGAGCGATGAGCGGCCCTGAATCCCAATGAGCTGTCACCCTACCGCAAAGGTTCACTGATGTTTTCCCAGTGTCAGTCACACAGAAATAGATCACCCGTCCCAGCCTGAAGCACACAGGCCATCTCCCTTTCCCATTCATTAATCCCCAGCAGCTGTGGTGAGAAGATGCAGAATAAGGAGGACGCTTGGACATTGCGCCCTACACCTGCACCCTCGGGTTGCAGGTTCCTCCAGGAGGTGCAGGGCACAGCCTAATCCCACCACAGAGCTCGTCTAATCCCAAAAGGTCATTTACTACAGTTTGCTCTCTGGGGTACCTGATGACTTTGTTTAGCCAGCAGCTAGCAGCAAGAGCTGCTCTTGACCTGTTTGTTGTGTGAAAACCACTTGGAGCTTCTAAGCAATTTGTTTGTCCATTAACTCAGTGTCCTCCATCAGCTAAGTCCTGCTTCAATTCCTTGACCTAATGCACAGCCAGCTGTCCCAGGCCAAGGACAGACCAACCTCTGCTCTTAGATTAATATTATTTTCTTTTTTTCCATTCACTAGTGCCAATGATTGCAGTAGGGGCTGCAATCTTGAGACTTAAAGGTTACAGCACGTTGACTGGTGAATTTAAGCTCATCCCAAATTAGGTAGCGGTATCAGGAGTTGCTACTTTCCTCCGCGAGGTCTGTTCCCTGCTAGAATTGCTGAACAGCCTGGATACGTTCCCCACCAAACGGCGCACACTGGAATGCTTCCTAATTAACTGCACAGGAGAAGATTAAAATTCCCTGATCCTGCAAAAGTCAGAGATTAAAAAAAAAAATGGAAAAGCTGCTGCACAAGCCTGACACCAGGGCACGGGAGATGGAGCAGCTGTGGTGAAACACGTACTCACCATCGCGATAATTTTAGCTTAATCATCCAGGGCACGTTAGGTGGCAATCTTCATCAGGTGGAGCATGCCCACAGGACCAAATAGCAGGGCCTGAAAACGAGGAGCGTCACAGCTCGAAGCACAGGGACACGCTCTGTGGAACTCTAATTGCACGACGCCGGGCAGCAGGCAGGATGGTCCAACAGCTGGTGGAGCAAACCCGGTCACCTCCAGGCCTGCTGGGACCCGACCCAGGCGCTGCAACCACGGTACGCTGCTCCACATCCATCCACTCCTGCCAAAAACCGCAATTCTGAAGAACGGCAGAAAGGAAACAACGGGGCTTGCTAATGCCCAGCACATCCCACAGCCTGAAGCTCTCCACCAGCCCCATGCCTAATTCCCAGCTGCTAGATTCAGAGAGGATCTTGTTTTTTGAAGGATCTGCTGCAGCCCATGACCCTGCACTTGGGATCACACAGCTCACAGCTAAAGGAGACCAGGGCTCCTCACACCGTTCCGTCGCGGCCGCTCTGGTTGCAGGACTTGTTGCTGGGTTCAGCTCCAGCTTTGCTTCCCGCTGCACGGCCGCTATGGTGGGGAAATCAAGGCACCGCAGCAGGGGTGAATTATTGCTCACAAAGAGTGAATTACACCCCGAAGCTCCAGGGCGAAGTCACCTCCATGAACACCTTCGCTTTGAGGAGTCGATGCCTAAGCACCAAGGCTGCACAGTAAAACTGAGATTAAGCAGAGCAGAACAGAGTATTCCTAGGTGAGAACACAATGCAGAACAAAAGGTTACCTTGTCATGCCCTCAGCTCCTTTCCCATGCTTTTATTTATTTTAGGAAAAAACTTCCTATGCCCAACTCCCAG
Source organism: Columba livia (assembly GCF_036013475.1). NCBI lineage: Eukaryota > Metazoa > Chordata > Aves > Columbiformes > Columbidae > Columba > Columba livia. The sequence goes on from NC_088610.1 coordinate 21,760,398, forward strand.
CTTTCAACCCCAGCTTTGCAGAATGTAAGAACACTATCGTAGCCTCCATCCTTTGCAGGAGACCAAAGGTCCTGAAGAGCCAAGGCCTCAGCAGACTTTCCAAGCAGCCAACACACTTTCCTTCATAGTAGTTCCAGAAGATGGAGCCTGGCAGAGTCACTTGGGAAAGCTACCCCTTAATGCTGGTCATCTGCACCTAGGTTTAGAAACCCCTTCAACTACTTTGACTCTCGGCAGGAGCTAGGGAAGGTATTCTGGGATCACTGTTCCACCTGGTTTCAAAATGCAGCCAGAGAAGTGGGAAAGCAGAGCAGAGTGGTGGGTTTCACCTTCCATCTCAGTGAAGAACATTTATGCAAGTCCTTCTCGGCATCCGCATTGCCTTACTCTGCTTATAAAACACTGAAGGCCAGTCACAAGCCGTTGCTAGAGAATATTGTTTTCCTTTCAGAATGATGTTTTCAAGGTCTTCCCCTTGCATCCACATGGAATTATTACCCAGAAACCACTGGCAAATATTCACACCCACTGTGATGTGCCACAGAAGGAGCTACCATCACACCGTGCGGGCCGAGCCAAGAACTGACACTAACGGGAGTAGGTGAGGGTGTGATGAACAACTTCAGTTTATTGAGCATCCCTCATCCATGTTTCACAGCCAAGCATGCTGCAGAGCACCTATGGCAAAGATAACACAGATTTTGAAGCTTTTTTGCCCATTTTAACAGAGAAGAAGTGAAGTGCAACTTGCACTGGACAGGCTGTGGAAGGTGGAGCATCCCTGGTCCATGTGAGGAGGAACCAAGGTGAACCCAGGAGGACTTGGAGCCGCAAGGCAGCCTGGCTGCAGCACATGTTGAGCACTGGAGAGATGGTAAACCAAAGGCAACACAGAAACACAAAAGCACTTGTATCTATTTTTTAAGTTACAGCAAAGGGTAGAAAGCGTTCTCATGGACTTCAGCATCGGAGGAGCTCGCATACCAATACAGAGGTTGGTTCTGACCTACTGACATTTCTGCAGGTCCGCAACTCATACGTGGGACTGCCACTTTAAATTAGAATTGTCGGCTTTTTCCATCACAACAGCCTGTTTTTTGGTTGTTTTTTTTTGCTAGTGAAGAATAAATATTTACAAACCTTAACTCTCGCCAACAAAGGCATGCTGTTCCAGAATTTTCGAGGGGTTTTGTTCCGTTTTTAAACAGTTTTAGAAATCATCGCTTCAATTTCTGTTATTAAAACAAGCAACACGGTAAAAAGATATATGAAGGAGGGGATGGGCCACAGAAGCTCACTGTTAACATTCAAGGGTTTTCAGCGACGCGTTGGAAAATGTCTGAGAGCATTTGCAGCGAACACGGATGATAATAGCGCAGTAACTCCAGACAAGGACAGGTCACCAATTTGCGGGAAACGCTAAACTAGTGGGGGCTCAACAATTCCGTGCAAGAAAATGTGAGGTTGTAAACAGGCAGAAAATGAAAAGATTCAGGGCAAACAGGCACTGGAGGCAGCAGCACCTCTCCTCCAGCCAGAGGAGCTGACTCGGCGCTCCTCCAGCATCTGGAGAGCTGCAAACAAAACCCCCGAGCCCAGGGAAGAAGCCACCGGCTCGTCATCGAACGAGTGTTTGTTGTTCCCAAGTGCTTGACAACCCACGTGTGTGCAACATCGTCTCCAAGTGCAGCGCACTTCACTGGGGTGGAGAGGAGGGTTGAGTGAGCCCCGCTTGGGGCAGCGAGCAAGGGTCAGGGTAGACATCCGACTAAACACGAGCTTCCAGCATCACGCTGAGGCCAGCCACACTTTACTGGTGGAGTATAAAGAGATATGTATTTCACATTGCTACCCAGAACACTATGTCCAGCTTTTGTATTCACACTCACAAAAAAACCTGTCAAGAAACGGAGAGTTCGGGTAATAGCTACAATAATAATTTAGGGTGTGAAAAACCAGCCTTAAGGTGACAACCCTCAGGAGTTGGTTCAATTTGGTTTCCTAAGGTTAAAAAGCGACTTGACTCTGGTCCGTGCAGTCCTACACAAAATGATTGCTGGTATTAGTGGCTCTTTAATCTTGCTAACTGTGACCCGCTAGCCTGAGCTGGAGCTTGGAACGTCCAAAACCAGACCTGAGGTGAAGATGATTGCCATCTGAGTCCATGAGATATAGACGTCTTTCCAGAAGAGATGTTCCAGTTTGATTACAAGTGGTTGTCCACACGACCAGAATCTAGGGGATCACATCGTCCTGCCTGAGTTATGCTGAAAGCAAAGCAGGTCTCCTTGATTTCCCATCCCAGCTTCAGAGGTGATGGTGGGAACCAATTCAGCCCCTACCCAGCTTGCCCAAAGCAGGGCGAGAAGGTCCAGCATGTTTGCATGACAGTCACTGCAGAAAGGAGCAGCCAAAAGGGACAACCTGACAGCTCCTGTGAAAAGAGAGATGGAGAGACCAGGCTGGAAGCAGAGAGATAAATACTGGAGATAGATGATGCATTGCGTACCCCCCACACAATATATAGCTGCTTGACTCTATTAGGTAGATGGATGGCAGGGAATTTAAGAGGAGAAATAGATTTTTTTTTTTTTTTTAAACTAAGCTAATTAACTAAAAAGGCTTGTCTGGAAACACGGGCCCCATTGTCTGCTGACACACGGCTCAGAGCAACATTTTTCTTCCCTGTTATTACTCTGCCTCACAGAGCATCCCTCGCAGGCACGGAATGGGTGGTGGTCCCTGCAGCAAACCTCGGGCACACAAACCACCCCACGGGATGCTCAAGTGACGCCGTAAGTACACATATGTGTGTATACATACATAGAGACACTCGCTTGCATGTATACACATGCATTTACATATATATGCAAACATAAATTACTGATATATTCATGCAGAGTGTATCATAGTATATAAAAGAATAAAAACCATGAAAGAGCAAAGTTTGCAACCAAAACCAGCTGGCTGCTCCACACCAGCCTGCCCCTTAATTTAAAAGCAAGACAGGGGTGTACTTGGTGAAACAGAAGGGCTGTAGATTTGAGAGAAATAAAAGAAAAATACGACTTGACCCAGCACGGTCACTTCTGGAATCCACTACCCCAGGAAGTCATGGAGACGCACACCGGTGGAACAGACGTTTTAAAGGACTGGATAATTTTATGAGCATTAATAACATTTGCAGCTATGCAAGCTAATAAAATGTTACAAGGGTAATCAAACTTCATGCTTCAATGTGTAAGTTGATCACCTGTGAGCATTGGGAAGGAATTTCCTCTGTGGTGCTGTTGCACTGAGCAAGTAGCCAGCTGCGCCACAGGGGTGCTTCTTAAAAATAAAATTAAAAAGAAAATAAAAGAAAATATAAAAAAATCAGCGTCATTCCTGCCGCTAAATCTTTGATTTGGTTTTCTCCTTCTGCAGCAGCTGGCACCCACCAAAACGACTAAGCTCCCAACATCAGTGAGAATTTTGCTGTCATCTTCCTAAGGCACAGTTTTGAGACAACGTATTTGCCACATTCTGAAGATAATATCACTTTCCCCTTGGAGGACTGTTCCTATATGGCTTACATCAAGCTTAACCTGTTGTTCCGGGACCACAGATCCCACATTTACTCTTCAGTGCTTCCATGTGGCACAAGTTGCGTTGGCCAATGAAGCACTGGCTCTTCCATTGATGTTGCTGAGCCCCATCATGGCAGAGCTCCAGGTATTACCAGGTAAACTTGGCAGTTTGAGCTGCCTCCACCAATTCAGAACTACCCGATATGTTATTTATAACAGCTGAGATGCGACCTTGGTGTTTCCACTGTTTGCTAGTCACGGAAGTTAATGCCCTTGTAATTAATGAACTGACAGAAAATGCTGCAATCTGCTGCCACAGGCTTCGCAAAAAAAAATATATTAAAAAAATGAATAAATTACAGACTTTGCTCCTGTGCCTAACCTTCTGTTCGAGGGAACGCAGACATGGTTCAGCCAGCTGGGGACGAGGCTGCAGGGAGGATGGGACAGAGCAGAAGTATCAAAATAATCCTTCCACTTAAAAATAACCAGCTGAGGGGTTTACAGGTAGAAGCCCAAAAGGTTGAAGAGGACTGCTGTGTGCTGCCAGGTGCTGGTGACAGAACACCAAAGGCATGACAGTGCCAGCAATCATGAGCCAGCACTGGGCCCTTGTGGCCAGGAAGGCCAATGGTACCTGGGGTGGGTTAGAAGGGGGTGGTCAGTAGGTCAGAGAGGTTCTCCTGCCCCTCTGCTCTGCCCTGGGGAGACCACACCTGGAATCTTGTGTCCAGTGGTGGCCCCTCAGTTCCAGCAGCACAGGGAACTGCTGGAGAGAGTCCAGCGCAGCCACCAAGATGCTGAAGGGAGTGGAGCATCTCCCGTGTGAGGAAAGGCTGAGGGAGCTGGGGCTCTGGAGCTGGAGAAGAGGAGGCTGAGGGGTGACTCATTCCTGGGGATCAAGATGGAAAGGGGGAGTGTCAGGAGGATGGAGCCAGGCTCTTCTTGGTGACAACCAGTGATAGGACAAGGGGCAGTGGGTGCAAACTGGAACACAGGAGGTTCCACTTAAATTTGAGAAGAAACTTGTTTGGGGTGAGGGTGGCAGAGCCTGGCCCAGGCTGCCCAGGGAGGTTGTGGAGTCTCCTTCTGTGCAGACATTCCAACCTGCCTGGACACCTCCCTGTGTAACCTCATCTGGGTGTTCCTGCTCCATGGGGGGATTGCACTGGATGAGCTTTCCAGGTCCCTTCCAATCCCTTCCAATCACATTCTGTGATTCTGTGATTCTGTGATACTGGCAAGGCACCCACTCCGAGCTCACCGTGATCAGACCATAGTGGGTCTGGTGTGCTCTCCAGTCAGGTATGGTCCTCGGAAGGTAGGATCACAGCCCCATGCATCCATCCATCGTGTTGTTTTTTTTTTTAAAAAACAAAACAAAACAAAACAAACAAAAAAAAGTGCTTATCACCATGGTAACCACATACCAACCTGCATCATTCGGTACACGCGAGCAGCCAGCACCCAGGCCTGGCTTTGCTGCTCGTGTTCCACCTGCCATTGGCAGCACATCTCCTTGGGTCCAAAAGCCGGGGCTCTTCCCTTTGGTGGAAGAGGCAGCACACTTCCCCGGGATAGGAGGAAAAAGCATTGTATTCAAATTAGGAGGTACATCACTCATCGCCTGGGGTCTTTTTTATTCACAAGACGCCTCGTCTGAGCAGAAGGTATATTCCAATGAGAACCATGAAGATCCACCAACCAACCATGCCCATATTTCCTCTCCTTCCTATTTGTCCTTAAACAACACCAGTTCAATATTCCTTTGGGAGAGAAGGCCAAGGATGAGAGGATTACAGGCATCAATCGCCCTTTCATCCCTTAACAATCATTCTCACCCTGATGGTGACCTCCAGGCCACAAAACCCATATTTTTCTGAACACACAGCATATGAGAACTGCACTCACTGCCCTCCAAAGACCCTTCCAAATTATGCTCACTCCTCAGCAGCAGCTGGCCCAGAACATGATATGCCCCAAGAAAGACATAACTTACCCCATCAGGGCAGAGAAATGCTTTAAATCACGATTAGCAGAGCGCTGTCATCAGAGACCAGAGCTGACACCACGTGCGATGTCATGCACATGAACCCCAGCATGGTGACAACAGCCGTGGGCCCAGAGAGATTTTAAAATTATAGGCAATAAAGTATGACATCATGATGACATCATGGAAGGAGGAATTTAATTCCCAGCTCGGAGGCTATCAGTTACTGTTCTGTTCTAAACCCCATCATTATCCGCGTGAGCAATGAGCAGAATCCATCATTTCCACGGGTCTTTATGGCCACCATAAATTTTGAACACTTATGTCTCAGCCACTTTCTCGTGTACGTACGAGCCCATCTGTCGGCTCTCGCGATGCTCCTGCCGCATCCCGGCGCTACAACACCCACAAGCACATTTCAGGCATAATCACGGCAAATAAAAGAAATTCATGGCTGGTGTGAGATCACACACATTTGACTTTGGGCTGTTCAGGTACCCGTCAGTTCCGCACGTGTTTTCCTTCCATCCGTGCTGACACAGACGGGTACACCCTAGGATAACCCTCTGACACTCCCATGACCTTAAAAAGTAATTTAAAAACCTGTTTTGACAAGCCAGATGCTTCAAGCTCGCCCGTCGCAGGCCGCCTGTCTCCCCCCCCTCTACTGAAGCACACAGCGATATATGTTAATAAAATAGTATTTTCACATATTGATAGAGCACACAGCGCAGCAGGTCGCAGCAGAGGCAGAGGTGAACATGCTCTGCCCACACAGCTGAAGCAGGGGGAATATTTGGGCATGTTTTTATGAGCAGATGATACTCATCTGGCTACTCTCACAAACGCGATCTGGCTCATGTGGCCTCACAGACAGTTAACTTGCTCTTCATAAGACCTCCAGCAGTGATAAGGGATGGATTTCTCATAAGATTCTTGATATAGAAGAGATGCCCCTTGCCTCTGTCTCCTTTTTTTTTAGTATTTTTTTATTTTACTTATTCCTGCGAAAAACAAAACAGTGGTAGAACCCGATAGATATCTCCTGGAGTATCAAAGAATATCAGAGACCCTTTGACTCTGTTATTTTCAGTCATAAGCTCGGGAACTCCTCCATCGTGGTGAGCTGCCATTTCTAATTTCCTGACCTCCACAGTATTAGATTAGGCCAAACAGTCTGATCTTTACCAGATACCTTGGAAATACAGAAAAATCCCCTTGTTCGCTCCCACCAAGTTGCAAGATACCATTCCCCATATATATTAAAATCGCAGGATTGACTCGTTTCCATCAATTGTAACTTCACACGTCCTGTTAACTGCTTATACACCTAGTGCAGAAAACTCATAATGTACAAAGTGATTCCCTAATGTTATCAGTGTGATGGAGAAATGATTGCCAGCTGCTTGGGACCATCAGGATAGCTTGGACCTATTTGCAAAACCCCTGGCCAAGATGCTTAATAGTGGTGCCTTTAAGGGAGTTCAGTTGATAGGCAAATGTGGTATCAAGTTTTGACACATTTTTGACTCTTTGTTGATATACGGAATAAACTTGTCAAGGTATAATCCTGGAAAAAAAAACAAATCATGGTGATAGTTGGGCAGAAAATATTCAACTTCTGCTAAGGGAAAGCTCAGTAGCAATATCGGCTGGATCACAACTCAGTGCAGAGTTCACTTGGTTTTCAAGATATTTCCTAAGATAGCCTTTACACAACCTCAATTCATTACTTCTGCGGAAAGATCAAGGATAAAACTGGGGTTTTGAGATGAAAGAACTTTGCGCATCGCCTTCTCCTTTCTCACAGGCAATGAATAACCCAAAGAACAAAGCACCCTCATTTAAGAAGGGCTGTTGGACAAGTCACTTTTACGGGAATTTGAGGGAGGTTCTTGGTATTCAGGGAGGGCAAAGAGCTGCCAAAATTCCGCGCTTCAATTCGCAGGTCTCGCAGTCACAAAAAATCACTGTATCATTTCAGATCCGCACCTCTGATTACTTGGAGGCTTTCTGGAAGTGTGACTTCGCACTAATATCCAGCATGGAGAATGGTTTTCTAAAAGCCAGCGAGTTTTTCTTAACCCGATTTCCACAGCCCTCATCAGTAACACACGATTAACAGACAATTTTAGGCAACTTCTGAGACAGCAGCCTGTGTGCAACCCTCTCCATGCATGACATGGCTAACAAACCATACAGCTACACATATTCCAACCAGGAGATGTAAAAACGGGCAAGGGATTGACTATATAACCTAAAAGCTGCTGCATAAATGTAGCTCGGAGTTAAACATTCAGAGCTTATGCAGGGCTAGCAATTACTGAATTTGTTACTGCTTCAACTGTCATGACAGGCATTGAAATAAATCTCATTTATATGACGTTCAGTCATCTAAAAATGCCTATTTATTTTTTTTTTAAAAGAAATCATTCTAGGATGTCAATGTGCTACACATGGCTCTGCTTTGAGACCTCTCCAGACTGGAGATCAAGCAAGATATACAAACCTTTCAGCCTGCCAAGCTTCATACTTAAGATTAAGCCTAAATTCTGAGCGTGTTCTATACGGTGCCTCCATGAATGAGATTAAGCAATCCCTCTTGCCATTAAATGTTGGCTGAGCACACGCAACACAAAAACCTCTCAATTGCTGCTGCAACCTTTGGAATCAGTGCGAGCAGGTGCCTGCCCACCACAGTGAGCAGAATATGTGCGGGAAGAGGGTAAGATTAAATTAAAACTCCTTCCCTGGGTGCAGGGATTCAGAACCAGGTCTCGCATCAACCCGCGGCGTTCCCTAAAGTTTGGGTTTGTCTCATAGAATTGAATAGTTTGGGTTGGAAGGGACCTTTCTTTGGAGCCTAAGCCAGAGCCCAGGCGTTTCTCCATCACAAGCGGTGAGGAAAACCACCTGTTATGTTCCTCCATTTGAGCATCACGCTACCGCAAATTACAGCTCAATTAGTCTCTCCTGGAATCCATCACACGTCTCCATAGGAGCGCAGTCCCAGCTACCGCGCTATCCAGACAAGTTGAGACAGTAAATAGAAAAGTCTAATTGGGGAAGGGGGGGAAAGATGCTTTTTCCTGATGTTAAAAATATCTGACACTTCCAGGAAATAATGGTATAAATAGAAAATGAAACCATTCCTCCTCCAAAAATATTTCATAATTACATGTCATAAAAATAATTAGGTTATGGCGAATTAGTACAAATGTTTACAAGAAAATTGCCATGCAAAACATTATGGGTAATAACATGCTAATTGCTGTAGAAGCAAAAGCTGATTATGTTTCAGCAATATTAAAAGTTGCCAACTCGGCGCTTCTATCCAAGCTTCGATATCTGTCGGCGGTATCTAGGGACACAAGGAAAACTGGTGACGAGTGGAGATGGCAGGTAGGCATGTCCATGCCCTCCTCACGGTCCTGACGTCCCTGCTGGGTGGGTTACTCAGGCTCTACACCAGCTTCTCCAGCACATCGCACTCCACCAAATATCTGCTCAATGGCTCTCCTGGTTGCTTCAGGTGTAGGACACGTTCCTCCTGCTCCAGCCCACCTTCCCAGAAGGGAACAGACCATGGATGGATGCTCTTAGCCCTTTGCTCAGCCTGCTTCTATTTCTGCTGCCTGGCATAGCACCGTGGTGCTATTTCGGGGCAATGCTACAGCTGAGTAAGAGCAGAGGAGCATGCACGGATCTGCACAATCTGGAGCTTTTGGACATGACGACGAGCAACAGTACCTCATCTACGCACAACCCAAAGAGTTCCCCCTCCTGCTTTTGGGAAGAGGGGGATTGCCACAGGTTTTCTCCCACCAGCCACCACATGCTGAGGCCAAGAGGCAGCAGCAAACCCTTGTCTGCTTCTTCTCGCAGGTGCTCCTGTGCTGGCCACATCAGAGCAACCCCCTTGGTCACCTCCAGGCAGCCAGAGGAGTGACATCTGCCCATTGAGGGCTCAGGATCTGCTTTTTCAGCCCACCAAAGCCCCACACCCCCGAGCTCCTGCCATGCGGGACCACAGGTCTCCAAGGTGTCACCAAGTTCACGTGCTAGAAGGTTGTGATATGGTTTGCAGCAGCTGCTGCCTGAAGGTCTGTTTTTGTGGGGTGTACATGTCCTCCTAGGAGCTGAACTATCTGGAACCCACATCTCCAACCTGCTGCTCAGCCAGCTCATGTGCCCAATGCGCTTGATCCAAGATATCTCAGAAGATAAGTAGAATCCTAGAATAATTTTGGCTGGAGGAGACCCTTAAGATCATCGAGTCCAACCATAACCTAGACCTAGCACTAAATTGTGTCCCTAAGAGCCTCATCTATACATCTTTTGAACCCCTCCGGTATTTCCAGAGCATGGGCAGAGGTCTGTCACACATCCAAATAAATCTGTCATGCTCCTTAAGGGCACGTTAACCAGATGCGGTTAGCCGCTGTGTCACAAGGAACGCCGGGTAAAGTTTGGACATGTTAGCTGAAGGTGTGAATTTAAAGCAGATTACTTCAAAGTTAGCAAATCCCTACGGGGTGTTCTCATTCAGAATTGGAGTGACATTAATTGGGTTTACCAAACTCATTTCCAAAGCAAATTGTGATAAACCGGATTACATTTGAATGAGGGCGTTCACATAGAAATTTAACATAGTTTGACTAATCCTCTTTAAGAGCAAATTTAGCTTAAACCTTCTAAGTGCCCCATATTCCAGTTTCTCCTTCAGGGGAAGTGCTGAGTTTTAACTTTGAGAACTTTATCATCTTGGTCCCTTTTCTTTTTAGGCTGGAAATGAAGTGCTTTCTACAAGGCAGAGAAAATCCTCATCACCCTTTTACCAGTGCCCAGAGCTAATGCAAATCTCAGACCATTCCAGAGGAGACATGACTTGAGTCAATGCTCCCAAGAGCAGGCAAAACCCATCTCTTCCAAGGAACTGGGGACCACCCTGACACCCAACCCAAAGCCCACGCATCTCCACGACCTTTGGTGATGCCCCTTGCACTGACATTGCTAAAGCATCTCCTCATCCCAGCCTCCCAAGTTTGCAAATACTGAATGAAAGCAGCCATGGAAATTATTATTTTTTTTTAACAAAGCATCATTTCAGATGTTAATTCCAATGCTGGCTAATGAGAGGCTTTGCTGTGAATAGACTCAGCCTCCCGCTCAGCTCCGCGGTGTTAAATGTGTTTGGCCGTGCCGGAGCTCCACCATCTGCTGTGGCCCCTTCATTATGCACCAAGTCACACCGGGCAGCTCCCGGCAGAAAGCGAAGACGGAGGTAAACTTGTATTTGGAAACAAAGGAGGGCTCTCTCCATCCTAATTAGCGGCGGGTTGCGGGGAGCAGCGGCGGGAGGCGAAGGTCACTTCCCACAAGGCTCGGCTCGGGATGCCGAAACACCCACTTAATTCAAGCAGCTCAGCGGGCAGAGTCAGACCAGAGCAATTACGCTCCCGGGATTTCCCTAAGGGAGGTTTTAACAATGCAAGCCTTGGGAAAAGAAAAAAAAAATAAAAGAAAAAGAAAAGATGACTGCGGGAGCTCTTTATTCTGCCACCTTGGAGTGGATGGAAGCGTGGTCTGCGCTGCTACTGACTCTGGGAATGGCTCTTTGTGCAAGCTGGGAGGGTTGGCTTTTTATTGTTCCTCCTTAAGAAATGAATAAGAGCAAATTTTAACATTAAAAAAAACCCTAAACCTCAAAAACCCACAAACATGAAGACGCTTTGTAGCAGGTTGGATTCCCCCTGAGCACTCCAGGTTTCCTTCCAGATGCTGCCAGTGAGAATTAACCTGTAAAGGAACCACCTAAGCACAAACTCTGGGAGACGCGGCTCCTCTGCTGGGATAAACGCTGCCCGGCTCAGCCCAGGAATTCAGCTGCTGTGTTAAATGGTTCCCTGCACCGCAGCCACCTCACACACACAGCTCTTCCAAAAGGTCGGAGCAGCATTTTTAACCTCAGCTGGTATTTCCCCCTTGCACACACCCAGCAACCTTCCCTGCGAAAGGATCCGCGCAGCCCCTGACATCTGCCAACAGCAGGAATGTTTTCCAGGGATGCTCCACAGGACCCCAAAGGAGTTGGGTTCATCCCTCCATCCATTCCAAAGGCGCCAACAAGGGAAATTCATGGTAGTTTTCAGTGGGAAAGGAAGCCATATATATATATATATATATATATATATATATATATATATATGTATATATATAAAATTATTTTTACTCCCTCCGGATAACCAAGAGATTAAGACACCATCCGGATCCCTCCTCAAGGGCCTCAGATATAAAACATTGCCCTGGTCCCTCTTCACCGGCCCATCTAACAGCAACCGGTCACCATCACAAACCATCCAGGATCCAGCCCAGCCCGCTCTCGGATGGGAACCTCCTTCAGCCAGCAGCTCCACAGGAGGCAGAGCAGCCATGGGCTCAGCACAGTTTTCTTTAAATCATTTGTAAAACGCTTTCCAGAAGATGACCCGCAGCGCTTTCCCTCTGCTGGTGCACACGCTGCTCAGCAATCAGCTCCAGCACCAAGGTGTCCAGCAGACCCGCTGTGTCCCAAGCACAAGTCACAGCTGACTTGCGCTGCATCAAGCCACCCTCTGTGTGGTACCAGCAGCCCCAACAACCCAGGAAAAATCCTTTAGAGATGCAGTTCGCCCTTATTTCCTCTCCCAGCTACATCAACAGTAACTAATACTCAGTGCTGGCACCGAGGAGGTTTCCAACTGTTTGTAAGCAGCCCATAAAATAGCCAGCAGTGCTCGATAAGGCTCTGGTGTTTTTGTGCATCATGGCATTGCCCGCTGTTTCCAGCAAACAGAGCTGGTGCGTGTTTGCTCTCGCACAAAGATGGGGACACCAGAGAGATGGGCTCGTGGTGTGGGTCTCTGCGTGCCCCTCCTGTGTGCTCACAGGCTGCAAAACCTTCATCTGTCCCAGCACATCCCTTGGCATCAGATTGACTTTGCAGATCTGGGTGGCTGGAGGTGAAAAGTGTTTTTCTTTTTGCTCAGAGGTTTGCCAGGTCACTTCTGAGAGTGCTAAGAAATGGATTTAAGCGGAGGTTCAGCCAGGCCTGCCAGAAACAGCGATGCTCTGGGGTGTGGGGGTGCCACCAGGGATGTACAGCGCTCCACCAAGCTGGTGACCCCATTGTGCCTCCATCATCTGTATTAAAATGCTGCAGCATCCCATTTGCTCTCTGGCTGCGCTCCCAGTCACCCCAACCACCGCTCCACTGGTGGATCCCATTGAGAAGTCAGCTCCTGCCTCTTTTTCTGCTGCTCAGGTTTGCTCTGCACACACTTGCTAAGAGATAAAACCTACATCAGCACCACCTCTGTGCCACCCCAGCACACAAGGCACACATGCCATTACCTCCTGGGTTCATGATGGTCAAAAAATCAACACTCACAACCAAAACCGCAGCAAGGGCACCCACATGCTTGGCTGTTCACCTCATAAACACAGTAAGTGCCTTGAACCAGCAGTTCAGCTGCCAAAGTCACTCTCTCCATCCTTCTTTCTCCTGATGTGCTCTGTCTGCAGAGAGCAGATAAAATTTTAGCTGCTCCCTCTTTCTGCGCAGAGTGGTTCTTTGCCCATTTTGTTCCTGGTCTGGTGGTTTTTCGGGATATCACTCAAGGGACAAGCAGCTGCTCTGCTCACCAAAACTCCTCCAAGCATTCGGCAGAGCATCTGCTGAGCGCAACAGCCGGTCCCAGCATGGCTCACGCTGTTGTTTTTAAGGAACACACCTCTCGCACCTGCCAGGCTGAAGGAGATGGTGCAGATGGAGCAGTGCAGTCCAGCTCGCTCCCTTTGCACACTGCCAGAGCCAGGGAAGGTCCCCGGGGAACTTCTCCCAGGGGCAGAGGGTGCTGGCAGGACATGAGCTCCAGCAAGGAGAAACAAGTACTGGTGTGTCCCCACGGCACCGAGCAGCACCACCACCCCGGGGATATAGAAACACAGAATAGTTTGGGGCGAAGGGACGTTCCCAGCTCCCCCAATGGCCCCCCTGCCATGAGCAGGGACATCTTCACCAGCTCAGGTTGCTCAGAGCCCCGTCCAGCCTGGCCTGGGATGTCTCCAGGGATGGTTCATCCACCACCTCTCTGGCCAACCTGGGCCAGGCTCTTACTACCCTCACAGGCAACAATTCCTTCCTCATGTCCAGCCTGAATCTCCTTCCTTTAGTTTAAAACCATTACCCCTTGTTCTGTCACAACAGGCCCTGCTCAAAAGTCTGTCCCCATCTTTCTTATCGCCCCTGTTTAAGTACAGAAAGGCCACAATAAGGTTTCCCTGGAGTCTTCTCCAAGCTGAACAACCCAACTCTCCCATCTATCTCAGCAGGATCTTCCTGCTCCAAAGCCACTGGCAACAACCCAGGACGGCAACTTATGTTCCCACAGAAAACACTCTGCCTGTGGTCTCCAGACCCGCAGGTCAGAGGACACGCCCCATCTTCAGCGCTCTGCTGCCCAACACGCCCCTCCACCCTGATGGGCCCTCAGAAATGCCCCTATACCCCCCCAGCAATTAAGCCTTAGCTGCCTTGGCTGGGCAAGACAAACGGTGTTTGTTGGGATCACTTTCCTGCATGCCAAGCATAAAGCAAAATGCCAATCGATGCAGCTGCCTCACCTGATGGTTTTATTTCTCTTATCCCCCCGCCCCCGCTTTTAATTTTGCTGTACACCATAGCTCTCAGCGGGTCTTGCACCGTGGTGATAAACCAACACATCCCCATTAACCTGCGACCCGTGGGCGAGAGCAAGAATTCGCCTTTTCTCTCTTTTCCCCCCCCCACCCCCTTTTTTTTTTTTAACTCTCCCTCTATCAATATTTGATGAGGGCAATTTCAAAGACTTGTTTAGTATGATCTCCGCATAAGGAGTCCTTCGGAGTGTTTATCACGTTCGAGGTATAATTACATTCAAATCCTGAGACGCAGTTGCCAGGGTTACAGCTGCTGGCGGCTCCTCCAGCTTTTGTGTCTCGGGAGGTTCTCGCCACCCCCCGCTCACACCTCCTTTTGCTGCCGGGGTAGGGGAGGAGGAGGATGATGATGGGCAGGTTGTGGACCGGGTGGGTCACCCCAAGCATCTCCCAGGCTGCAGGAGAATTTGGCATCACCATGCAGAGCATATGGAGGGTCTTTGATGCCACCTGGGGTGGGTTGGGGTAGAAATGAGTAGAGGCTTGAACATTGCTGACAAAAATATTATAGTAAGAACATCAATGGCTGTAGAAGCTTCATGGAAGGAGAGATGCCAACACCTTTCCTTCAAGCCTGGAATCCTACATCAAAATGAAGTCTAAAGAGCAAAGACATAAATTACCAAGGGTAGAGGGTTCAATAATCCCAAGGGAGGGGGCCAAGACCTGCTGCCATGCCAGCCCAGGACCTCCTCGCACCCTCTGCATCCCCACCATGAGGGATGGACAACCACCCAGCCCTGCTACAAGCTCCTCTGCTCTAACCAGGCCAGGAGAAGCACTGATGCCCAGGGACACCAGGTCTACACGCACCAAGAGGAGGACAAACTCCATCTAACATGTTCTTGCAAGCGTTCCTGGCATGAGTCTGGCTTAAAGCATATAGCATCATAGAATGGTTTGTGTTAAAGGGACCTTCACAGCTCATCTATTCCAACCCCTGCCATGAGCAGGGGCATCTTCACCAGCTCAGGTTGCTCAGAGCCCCATCCAGCCTGGCCTGGGATGTCTCCAGGGATGAGGTGTGTGTATACATATATATGTATACACACACCTGACGTGGTATCTGCTGGAGACCTGGGCTTGTGGAACTGGCCATGTAGAAGTTTTTATCAAGTCAGAAAGATAAGTAAAACCCTGAGATTTTACACTGCAACACCACATCCCCTTCCTGCTCCACCTGCAGATCTATAGGTCAACAGCAGCACTTAATGGGTCATTAATCACAACCATCATTAAACAGGCAACCCCAGGAAAAGCCCTTCTCCCCTCCTGCCCAAGCTCTGATGCTAAACCAAGGCTGTCCAGCCCTATTTAGTATATTTAACTCCTTTCCCTGGCCCCAAGATGGGCAGAAACTCAGCTCATACCTTACATTTCCTGGACAGTGTCTATAAATGCTATTTTACCCGTACAGAGAGGAACTGGAATTGAATTGCCTTTGTTCTAGTTCCGATTTTAAATAATATGAACCTTCGTACAATAGGCAGTGTTATCGCTAATCCCCACAGTTGAGCCCGAAATAAGCTTACAAACCATGCAGCAGGCACTGTGGGAAGAACAATTATTCTAACAAAGGATGGAGAGGGGGGGAAACAACCATGTGCTCCTTGGGTTATACGGAGGGTGAACACAATTGTTGTCAATTCACAACAAATAAATAATAAAATTTAAAAGAAAAAAAAAAAGCAACTGCAGCGCAAAGGCCTGGTAAAATATTTACAAATATTTCAATAACAGAAAAAGCTACCTGCTACAGTCTATAGGTTGTAAAACGAATTCAGATGGAAGCTACTGTTTACCCCTAAATCAGCTCTAATGCACCAGCAAATGTGATTATCAGCATTCTGTGGGGAGCGGCAGCATCAGCATTCATTACAGGTGTGCTCCATAAAGGCTCTTTTGGCCACAGGTTCATTTGTAATTATTAAAATGCATCTTGTTAGCCTGCACCGAGCATGCAGCAAGTTCCAAATTCCCAGGCACCGGCACGCAGTATTTGCTTCAATTTATTATGTGTATTTTAGGTATTATTTTACTGTGTCAATGCCACAGCGCAAATGAGAAACCCCATCTCAAAGGCACCAAATGGAAAATAGCTTAGCATTTTCTGTCACCCATGCACTCGGAGTTGGCACGTCCTCTGCTCCTAAGGGAAAGCTTTTACATCAAGGACAAGCAGCAGAAAGCTGGCAGCCGCGGTGGCTATTCCACTGCCAGGCATGGAACAGGGACCTGCACTGCCCCTGGGGGTACACCAAGGGGAAAATAATAATACAGAGGCAGGGAAGCCTTGTTATCTCCCTAAAGACAAAAACCGAACCATTACTGGGCCACCCTGAGCAGCGTTGTTATCCAAAATAACAGCAAATACAGAGAATTTATAGACAAACAGGAAGGCGGAGAAGCCCCAGGAGAGTTTGCAGCATCAGATGGTGATGCAGCACACCTCATCTCACTTATCTGAGAGAAAAGCGAGGACAAAACCAGCCGAGGAAGCCTGGAGCAAGAGTGGGACGGCTGGAGGATGGGGCTCTTGAGGAGCAGCTCTCAATGGGGCACACTGCGAGGGCAGCCTTGGCTCTGATGGGTAAAGGGACCAGCACAGGATACACCAGGGATCCCAACACCTCACCCAAAACCCACGTGCCCATCCCTAAAGCAGAGGGCCAGGCTCAGATCCGACCCCACGTATTTCCCCACGCCAGGATGAGGACGTTGGGATGAAGGTCCAGAGCGGCACGAGGAGCCTTGTTCTGTGTCTGACCTTCAGATACGGTGGTACAATGGGTGCTGATATCAGAGGAAGGGAACACAGACGAGATGACCACCGAGCATGTCTGAGTGCTCGGGTGACAAGCAGGGCTTGTAAGGAACAGGATCTGACATTTAACGCCTCTGTTTGCAAAGTGCTTGACATTCACGATAAGAGGAGCGGCGCAGATCGGCTTCTGCCTGTCTGGGAAAGCACGTGCGCTGCTAAAACCAGCCCGGCTTTCCCATTCGGGTCCCTGGGAGATGCAAACGTGGGGAGCTGCACCTGCCGCATCCCTGGGACGGGCTGACTCCAACCTCATGGAAAAGTCCCCTTGTGCCTTTGCTTTCCCCCCAAGAAGACGGACCATCTCTTCTGCACGACACATCGCACTTGGGGAGCACACAGCCCAAAAGAGAAGGGTTTTGATCTTCCCTGGGGCTCTGAGGAGCCATTTGAAGAAAAATAGAGCAGAGCACTGTCTCCTCTGCTGGAAAGCTGTGCATTTCGGCGGGCTGGATGGAAATAACTTGTTTTAAAAGTGCCTCGCCTGACAGCAGTGGCAGAGGGGAAGGAAACTATTAGTAGTTGGTGTCTTAGGCAGAAGCCCAAGCCCTGGAACTAGATTTAAAGCAGAACTCAGCTTGGAACAACATAGTTGCCACAACTGGTGTGGGGTGCAAGGGCTCCCCAAGTCCCAGGAGGTGTCTGCTCCCCAAGGGGGTCTTAGTTTGAAAAACAAGATGAACCTGGTGAGCAAAATAGAGTAACAGAGATGGTCTGTCAAGTAGGTTGAGCACCACCAGTGCTCCCAGCTTCACATCTCACCTGATGTTGTTCCGAGGACGGCAAAATGTTCCTGCAGGATTTTCACCCTGGGCAGACGCTGCCCTGCGAGCTGGCTCGTCCTTCCTCATCCTCATCCTCATCCTTCACCAGTACAGCTCTCAGTCCCATGCTGGTCTCCAGAAGCTCTGCTGAGATGTGGCTGGAGAACAATCAGGTCTCAGGAATGGTCCTCCAATGGTCCCAGGCTTTACAAGGCAGGCGCTGGCAAGGCTGGGCTCGGGAAGGCTGATAAAACTAATTAATATTGCCACATAATACTAATGTAACAACACATAAATAAAAACATATTACCACAGTGCTAATACCTTGCCCAGTGAGGAGACAGGACACAGGTGGGGACAGAGAAGGGAGCAGAGCCCAAGGTCCCCAGGGCACAGCAGAGATCCCTGCCCTCCATCCCATCCATACAGCTGTATCTTCTCTTAATTACATTAAAATAACACTCTCCCACCTCATTTTTTTATTATTAGAAATGAACAGATTTAAAGCTTTTCCCCTCAAATTATGCTTCACCTGAGTAGATAATTAAAAGACTATAAAGGAGATACATTTTTATATGCAATTACGCCTACTTCTGCTGCTGTATTAGGGCTTCAAAAATATTTGCAAAACAACTCAAAACTTTTATTTTGTCAGCGCGGTAATTGCCGCTTGTCACGGCCATCCGCACGGGTGACTCTGCTCTAATGAGAGCGGCGTCTCGCGGGCGGCTTTGCTGGGAAAGCAAGGGTGGGCGCTGGGGATATGGAGCACCATGGACATGGTGCCGGTGGGACAGCTGTGCCCAGTGTGACACCAAGACGGGCTGGCCCAGGGCTCAGCCAGGGCTCAGGTACCAGCTTCAGAATGGAGAAGGATGTTTGTTTGCATTTTATGTGGGATGGAGGGGAGGAGGCTCAGAGCCTTCCCATAGATGGTGCAGGGTTTCTTCTCTGTCCATCATGGTGGGGACACACATGACCCCACGCTGCTGGATGCACCTGAAGGCTCAGGAAAGAATCACAGGATGGTTTGGGTTGAAAGGACGTTCCCAGCACCCCCAGTGCCCCCCCTGCCATGAGCAGGGGCATCTGCACCAGCTCAGGTTGCTCAGAGCCCCGTCCAGCCTGGCCTGGGATGTCTCCAGGGATGGTTCATCCACCACCTCTCTGCCCAACCTGGGCCAGGCTCTCACCACCCTCAGGGACAACAATTTCCCTTTATCCAGCCTGAATCTCCCCTCCTTTAATTGAAAACCATCACCCCTTGCCCTATGGCTACAGACACACCGCACCACAGCCTGGTAACACTAATTGCAGAATCTCAAAATCCCAGAATGTCAGGGACTGGAAGGGCCCTGGAAAGCTCATCCAGTGCAATCCCCCCATGGAGCAGGAACACCCAGATGAGGTTACACAGGAAGGTGTCCAGGCAGGTTGGAATGTCTGCAGAGAAGGAGACTCCACAACCCCCCTGGGCAGCCTGGGCCAGGCTCTGACACCCTCACCAGGAACAAGTTTCTTCTCAAACTTAAGTGGAACCTCCTGTGTTCCAGTTTGCACCCATTGCCCCTTGTCCTGTCACTGGTTGTCACCCAGAAGAGCCTGGCTCCATCCTCCTGACACTCCCCCTTTCCATCTTGATCCCCAGGAATGAGTCACCCCTCAGTCTCCTCTTGTCCAGCTCCAGAGCCCCAGCTCCCTCAGCCTTTCCTCACCCAGGAGATGCTCCACTCCCTTCAGCATCTTCGTTGCCCTAATTACTTGGGGATCACAGACCTTACCTGTCACTTAAGCTTATTAAACCCACCTGAGCAGGGTCTAGCACTCCCAGCCCTGAGCTGGTTCCTGGCCACACAAGCATCACACCTCAGGTAATAAACCCTCCCCGAGCTAAAACCAGTGCTGAGCTGACACCTGCTGCCCTGCTACCCACACGCTGCTCCTTTCCACAGGTCACTTGGGACTCAGCAGGAGGGAAAAACTGAGGTGTTTTTATGCTTCATATGGTTGTGCTTGTTTTATGGAATGGCGTGTGGGTTGTCTGGTGACTCTGGGAATCATCCTCCCCGTGCTGGGACAGCTGGAGCTGGCTGGATGCTCACAGGGTGCATGGGACACACTGGGTGACAAATACAACCTCTCCATGGCAAACCAGCCCTCCTGGCTTTGAAGTCCCCGAATCCGTGCTGGAACTCTCTGTGTATAAAGAAGATATAATACCCCATCTCCCTCGTAAGGGCATCATGAAATAAATTCATTAGTCTTTATAAAGAACTAAGAAACTCTGATTAGAGAGCCATGGAAAGAGCCCACGTGGGAAATGAATAATTCGGCGTGCAGTGCGGTGCTGCGGAGACACAGGGTAAATAATGCATGGGCCGTGCGTGGAGACGGGGGATAAGGGGCTGGGGAGCAGCTCCAGCATCGTTTGCTGTGGTGGTGGAGCCCCAGGGGGGAAAACCACCCCTGGGCTGGGGTGTTGAGGGCTCTGGAGCCAGGCACTGTGGATATTTGGGGGTTTTGGGGAGCCCAGGTTTGCAGCTGGATTAACACACAGAGATGCTTGGCAGAGCTGTATTCATGGAATCACAGAATCATTTTGGTTGGAAAAGACCCTCAAGATCATCGAGTCCAACCGTTCCCCACGCCCGGCACTGCCCCATGTCCTGAGAACCTCATGTCCGTCTGTCCAACCCTCCAGGGATGGTGACTCCAGCACTGCCCTGGGCAGCCTGTTCCAATGCCCTACAGCCCTTTGGGGAAGAAATTGTTCCCCACATCCAACCTCAACCTCCCCTGGCGCAACTTGAGGCCGTTTCCTCTGCTCCTGGCGCTTGTTCCTGGGGAGCAGAGCCAGACCCCCCTGGCTCCAAGCTCCTTTCAGGCAGTTCAGAGATCAGAAGGTCTCCCCTCAGCTCCTGTTCTCCAGCTGAACCCCCCAGGTCCCTCAGCCGCTCCCATCATACTTGTGCTCCAGCCCTTTTCCCAGCTTCTCCTCCTGCCCAAACCACACCATGTGCACCAGTGAGACTGGTGACTGTTAGTGGGAGCTTCATGCAAAATCCCCAGAGACACGCTCTGCAGAGGAGAGGTGTTGCAAGGTGAAGGTGTTGCTAACGATTTGCTCGTTCCGTGCTCATCACACCCAGGGTGCCAGCAGAGAAGATGCTGTGGGTGATTCCATCGCTTGGGGGAGGTAACTGGAAAGCAGCTAAAAGCAATGGATTGGGGTACAATTCTGTCCTGCCCCAAGCACTTTGGGGTGCAAGCTGTACCTGTGCACACACACACATGCTGGTGCACGTTGCTTCAGAGGCGTACGCGGTGTGACCCGATAAACAAGCGGTTTGGCTGGGCACAGAAGGTGACTTTCTTGAGAGCATCCCCCCAAACCTGTCCCATGGGGCCTGGGGGGGATTTCACCCCATCAGCAGCCTCAACCTTGCCCCATCCCAGCTCTCCTGGCTCCAACACCCACCGGCTTATCCTCCAGGAAAAAAAAAAAACACTTTTAATAGGCGCTGAGGCATCTCCAGTAATTCCAGCAGATGCTGCCACTTAACGCGGGTTGGCACATAACTTTATAATCGGCCCATATTGCTCCAATTACAGTTTAGCCTATAGTCCTCTTGGGCTTGGCTTTTATTTGTGTTTCATTGCCAAGCATGGGGGGGAAGGGAGGTGGGAGAGGACGGAGATGTGTGTGTCTCCGACCTCCCCGTCCTTCGCTGCCACGTCTCTTTGTGCAGCCAACACTGTGCAGCCAGCTCCTTGTCCTGTGCCTTGTTTGCAGGGAGCATCTTACCCCTCTAAGATCAAGTGTCTCCCATGGGTAAGCACCCCATAGAGCATCAACAGCTGCCCCAGCTCAATTTTCTGCTTGCAGTGGGGTAAATCAGGAGTTACTCTACTCGCCGCTGATTGAGTTAGGCTGGCATCAAGCCGGAGTATCAGGTATATTGAAATTCCTGCGAGCTGCTGCAGAGTAATTGGAGCCAACACGCTGCTTCCATTTTTCAAACCTGATAGCCATGAAGGAAAGATTTTTCATTCTGAGAGGTCGTCTCTGTTCCGGCTGTGACGGCTGCCTGTATCTATATTCAAAGCTCAGGGAAAGTTTTGCGGGCTCTGTGTGGCCTTGGTAAATGACAGCTCGTTTGCACCAGGTGCGGGTGAAACTGCTGGCTGGTTACCCTGTGGGGAAAGGAAAAATAATGACACAGGGCTGTATAAACCCAGATCGGTGAGGGCAGGACCGGCCCCTGCTGTGCTCCAGATGTGCTCAGGCCCCTGCACATCTGCCTGGGCTTCTCAGCCCCCACGGAAAGGCTGTTCCCAGCTTGGGGAACACCAAACACTGGCTGCAAACGCCCCTTAAAGGCAAAACCCTGGATGTACTGAATCCCATTAAATCCTGGTGGCCCATTCAATCCATTGTCTCCTCAATTAAGGACGCACACAAAACTTCAGCTCTGCCCCCATCAGCTGCTGCCCATTCACATCTAGCACATCCAAAATCCTGGATTTTATGGCAGAGGTGCTCTGATTTCATTTGGCATGATGGGATTGGCCAAAAACCCCCAGAATAACAGTTACTTTGGGTTTGCCATCTGTGTACAGAGAGGCAAACCTCACTGTGCGTATGTGAGTCTGGCCTGCAGGGAGCTGGAGCGTCACCACGAGCACATTGAGCTTGCTCAAAAACCCCTATAGCAAACAAAATAAATAAAATGGGTCTTAATGATGCTGGAGACATAGCAAGAATTCAGAAAGATCTCACACCAAACCCCACACCAAGAATCACAGGCCAGCAAAGACCTTGGGGATGCACCAGCCCCACCTGTAACACCCAGGGGATGCTACATCCCTGTAAGATCACCCCAAAACCATAGGGCATGGGGAACCCATATCCCCCCTCCTTAAAAGCTCTCCTGTTTCTGAACCCCAAAACACATGGCTGGTGGTTGCTAAAGCTATCTATTTACAAAACTTCCTAATTTGAGTCGTCCCCATGGTTGCTCAATGCTGCAGGGTGATGTCCCCTTGGGTCCCATCACCCGGATGGGCCGTGTGGTCCCGGCTGGATAAAACGCAGCCGATGCAAAAGGAAAACTCCATTTTCCTGCAATCATATACCAAAATCCTTCAGGTGAGCAGGTTCAAGCCCCATCAGCACTTCCAGCCCGGCTTCCCATAGCCAAGAAAATCCCTTCTCCCGATAATGAAGTCACTTCGTTTACAAACCGGAGAGCCAAATCTGATAGACATCAAAATGCGAGGGAAGTAAAGGAGGGCTGGGGCGCTGCCAGCTCCCCAAATGAATATTCATGGCAAATATTCACCCGGTTCTGAGCCGGAGCCGCAAGGAAGGGGAAGGAGAGGGATCAGGCTCATTTCATCATTTTTATTGAGTGCAATTTTCCCTTTAGTACAATATTCTCTGAAAGTTACTGTTACAAACTCCGACAATTTCAACACAATCAACAAATCGGGGAATTGGGGGAAAAAAGAAAAATTACAAGGGGTAGAATCTTTTACAGACATGTCACTGGTTATGTACAGGACAGGGGACGAGCACGGGGGGACACGGGGCTCCCGGATCATTGTCTGGTGGGTGGCGGGGGGACGGTCCCCAGGGACCGGTGTCCGTCCCCTCTCGGTCACTGCGATGCTGGACCCGACGTCCCTGCAGAACAAGAGGGAGGGAAAGGAAAAGAAGGTGAGAATGAGGATGTGCCAGGTTGGGAGATGCAGCGTCTCCCCAAAAACACAGGCTGTGGCAAAGATGCTTTTATCTTCCCCCCTCCCACTGCAATATGAGCACCCCCGGCTCTAAAGCAGGAGCAAACTATGAAATCGCTATTTCCAATGTAACAAAAACCACCCGTTTTCTCCTCTGCCAGAAGGTCTCCGAACCAAAAGAACATCTCCTTTCTCACCCTGCAACCACTCAGTGCCATGCAGCAGCATAACCCTGTCATTTAGCCGCTTCGGAGAGGCAAAGATGCTTTAAATATACAATTGCACCTTGAAAACGTGAAGGCAGCACGTTAAATAACAAAGCCATTGACCGCTGCGTCCCTTCACTGGGCCACCAATAACCGGGTGTAATTGTTGCTGGGTGTCCCTGTGCTGCTCCGAACATACCGATGCTTTCAAAGAACAACCCCGGCTGTGTCTGACATTTCGCTCCGATTAAAATTCATCATCCTCCTGAATGAAAAATATCGTGGTGGTTTTTTAGCAAACCCAGGTAGTAATGAAACTTTTATTTCGTAATTTAGAGTTTGGAAGAGAAAGGGGCATGGGAGAAAGGGTAAGAGAAATGGAAATTATCTTTAAAAAGTAAAAAAAGAAGAGCGTTAGCTAAGGGAAAATGTATCACTGCATAAATCTTACACACCAGGGTCCATTTTTGGTGCTGCATGGGGAGGTTTATTCCTTTCCCTTTGTTCCAGCAAAAGCGATCTGGCCAACCTGAATGCTTTAGGCTGATCCCAATGGATCAATCCCAAAGGACCCAAGGGATGGGGCGCTCAAGCACCCCCCAGGTTTGCAGCCACCGCATCACCCCCCGCATCATCCTCCTCCTCGACCCCTGCAAAGCAGCGCGGAGGGCTTTGATCTCAGCCCCGGAGTGCTGGTGTGACATAAACAGCGATAAAAAGGCCGCGCTGGCGAGATGAGAAGGTGTCTTGTAAGGGGAGGTGAGATCCCCTCAGTTCCAGCAGGACAGGGAACTGCTGGAGAGAGTCCAGCGCAGCCACCAAGATGCTGAAGGGAGTGGAGCATCTCCCGTGTGAGGAAAGGCTGAGGGAGCTGGGGCTCTGGAGCTGGAGAAGAGGAGACTGAGGGGTGACTCATTCCTGGGGATCAATATGGAAAGGGGGAGTGTCAGGAGGATGGAGCCAGGCTCTTCTGGGTGACAACCAGTGACAGGACAAGGGGCAATGGGTGCAAACTGGAACACAGGAGGTTCCACTTAAATCTGAGAAGAAACTTCTTCCCAGAGCCTGGCCCAGGCTGCCCAGGGAGGTTGTGGAGTCTCCTTCTGTGCAGACATTCCAACCCGCCTGGACACCTTCCTGTGTAACCTCATCTGGGTGTTCCTGCTCCATGGGGGGATTGCACTGGATGAGCTTTCCAGGGCCCTTACAGTCCCTGACATCCTGGGATTCTGTGATCAGCATCAGTGCAGCCGCGGGTGCTGAGCGGTGTGTGTGGGATGCGGGCAGCGCTGGTCCTGCAGCATCCCCCTTCCCGCAGCCGTGGGAACAGGGCAGCCTGGCTGAAATGGCAAATACCCTGAGATGGGAGTGGGGAAGGGATGGAGGCACGCACGGATCTGCCCCCAGCGCTGGGAGCATCCCAAAGCCATTGCTGTGTCACCAACCACTCCCAGCCGCTGTCCTCACCCAACCAAGCCTTTCACAAAGGGGAGTCACATCTCACCCCCAGGACATCGGGGCAGGAGCATCCCGGCACCTCATCCCCACCTGGGATGAGGACACGGAGCTGCTGCTCCAGCCAAACCCGCGGAGCCCAGTCCCTGACTGTGGGCACCTCCCCAAAATATTTACACTGGGGAACACAAAAAGAGTTTACCCAAAGCCTGGTGAGGAAAAATAAGCAAATAACCCACTGTGCACACGTTTCATGGCCCATGGAAGCCCCTGCGAGCCTGCAGCCCATGATTCCAACACGATGCTCACCTGGCTCCTTAGGCAGCACTTGGCACGGGCTGCGCCTCCCGTCAGTCCTGCTCCGTGCTAATTAGCATGGATAATTGCATTGATGGCAACCATAATTTCCCTGCCCTCTCTCCCCTACCTCCGCACCAGGGTTCAATTACCTAATGAGACCCCTGAGGATAATTGTCTAGAGAGGAGCGAGGTCACCCCCACTGTGGTCTCAGCACCGGGGACACGTGTGGGGACAAGAGAGCAAAAGGAAAGCCACAGCCTGGGCGGATGGGGAAAGCCACCCACCCTTCTTTATGTGGGGACACAGGGAAAAGTTCGCTCCAATTAATTTTTTAAGTGGATAGGCATTAATCCCCTTAACACTTATCTAGAATTAGCACAGCCTTAAGGAGATTTTTGCCTAATCCACTTCCATGCTGCCCCAAAAGGGCGCATCTGTTTTGGGAACGAGCAGATTTCTGCTAATCCACTTAAAATTCAGGCCTCTGGTTTGTTCAGATTAACCTCCCCCAGCGTTTTCCCTCCAGAGACTCCGGTACCATCGCGCCTCTGCCACCGTCAGGCCAGCGCATCCATGGTCACCTCACCTAGCAATGGCCCTGGTTTCTCCTCCACTTGCTGTCTGTGTGTTCAGGGGCATTCAGACCCAGCGATGTCCTTAAAATGGTCACTAAAGCTGAGCTGCACACCCCCATCAGTGTCCAAGGACAGACAGACAGAAGCCAGCGGACCTCCCCAAGGTGTGGATGCAGAGCCAAAACTCGAGGGCGTCAAAAATGGGAGAGAGATGGGTTTTGGAGGAGGCTGAACTCAGCAGAGACAGGTGCTGGATCTTTAAGGGTTTAAGACTCCCCCAGATCTTTAAGGGTTCCTTCCAAACCAAAACAATTCTATGAAAAATACGAGCTGACATGGGCTTGAAGCATCCCCGGTGTGGACTTTGCCTCTTCTCCATCATTGTTCTGGAAGCTTCTGGCTTTTCCAAAATCGGGAGGAACCTCACTGGGAACCACTAGAGAAGGTCTTCTTCAAGCTCTATTAAAACAATTTGGAAGGCACCCAAGTTGTGATTAGACCAGCATCCATCCCAGCAGGATCTTCCATACGAGAGGCACCAAAGCAGACGATGACACAGGTGTTAAACAACCCCCTGTGGCTCCTCGGGCAACGGGGACATCATGGGAACAGGGGACAGGTGGCACCTGGATGGGCATGAAACCCTGACCCAACCACCTGCCTTTCCGTCCAGTGTCATGAGGACAGGTGGCCTTGGAACCACCTTCCTGAGAGCTTGAAGATCCGCCGCAGGGTCTGTAAATCCATCCCTCATCTTAGAAACCCATTGATCCTTCTTTTCTTAGCAGTCAAATTCAACGTTTAAGATTTCTGAGTGAACGTAGAGCGGCTCAAATGTATCAGCAGCTTTTATGGCTCGGAGGCAAAAGCCTTAATTCAGGCCCTAACCAACACAAACGTGTTTGTCCCCATTGGAGCCAAAAAACCTTCATGGGTGATGCGCGGTGATCTATCCCAGGCCAGTTGGGATGCTCCCATAGGGATGTGCTCTGGCAGGCAGGGATGCAGGCAGCTTTTTTAATGAAAACTCTGCAAACCAACCTCAAAACAAGCCAATAACAAATCAAACACCCCAGGGCAGCATCCTCTCCACGTAGGGAAGATGCTGTCACCCCACGGCAGAGCACAGGACAATCCCATGGGATGTCCTGGCATGGGGATGGATGAGCAGCCCCGTTCCCTCCCAGGGAACGGAGCACCAAAGGCTGTCAGGCTCAGAAATAATGGCCTGAGCTCGCTCTTATTTAAAAACCAGCTGCCTGCTGTTTTCATCGCAAGCCCCGCTCTGACTCGCAGCAACATTTAAAATTAAATATACATAAGTGCTTTCAAAGAACTGTTAATTTGAAGGTCATTAAATGGCGCAAAACACATTCCTTTTTCTTCCTTCTTTTTTTTCTAGAAAGAGGCACATAATAACGCTATTAATACACGCTCCTCTTCCCCGCTCAAAAGCTCGCCCTGGATGTGCGAGCGGCTGAGCTCACCTTCGCTTGCAGCGGCACCGCGGCTCCTTTTAATTACCGCTATTGAGAGAGCTGCCGCCTCCTCCACCGCGCTCCACAGGGAGGGGGCTGCACAAAAGACACGGCAAAGCCCGGGGGGAGCGACGCAGATGAATTACCAATGGGGATTTTTCATTTTGAGGGGGGGACAAGAGGAGTAACACAGCGGGGATGCTGATGGGAGGGGACAACCTGAATTTAGTTGGCAATACCTGCTCCGGACACAAGCGACTTGCCCACCAAGCTCGGAGCAAGGGTTTTGTGGCAAAAAGTCCCTTTTTTGATGGAATGCTACACGCGAAAAGACAAAGCCAACACAGATGCATTAAAAAAACCCTACAAAAGACACAAAAGGGCTGAGATTTTTGCAGTTGCCATAGAAATGCCGAGAAGGAGCTGACAACTGCAAAGTGTTTCTGCGACAGGACAGAATCGGGCGAGCGCGAGGCGGGATCAGCCGCATCCATCCGTCGCTGCTCCCTGCAGACGTGGGACACAGCACAGGAGCCACCAAGGACCTTCTGTGGTGGTTGGGGGGCCAGGACCCTCCCCAGAGGGGTCCAGCAGCCAAGGCCACCTCCCAGCACCAGCATGTGGTGGATGAAGCCACCAGGACCTTGTGTGATGGATGGATCCCAAGCCTGGAGGAAAGATTGGTGGAGTTGGTTCAACTTTGATCAGAAACAAGTTTTTCTTCCTTGTATTCCTGTGCAAACCAGAACCTTGTGGGGAAAACTAATTTTTGAGCCATCCCTTCCCCTCTGGGATCAAAGAAAGGAACACCAGCGCTGACCACAGCATGGATCAGAAGAAGGCATGAAATGGGAGCTTTCTTTTTCAGACCACACTTAGTGGTTTCATTTTTCTTCTTTTTCCACTGTTTTTTTCCCCCACGTTTGGCAAAAGCCCCTCTATGTTGGCAAAGCATCCAATGGACCCAAACCTGCATCACTCCTCAGTCCACAAAACAAGCAGCAGGAGCTGAAGCAGAACCTCCTGCACAAGGCAATGCTGGAGCATCCAAACAGCTTCTCCATCACGTCACCCATGGAAGGGACTTCTGGAGTGACCTGAGCATCCAAACAGCTTCTCCATCACATCACCCACGGAAGGGACTTCTGGAGTGACCTGAGCATCCAAACAGCTTCTCCATCATGTCACCCACGGAAGGGACTTCTGGAGTGACCTGAGCATCCAAACAGCTTCTCCATCATGTCACTCATAGAAGGGACTTCTGGAGTGACCTGAGCTTCCAAACAGCTTCTCCATCACGTCACCCATGGAAGGGACTTCTGGATTGACCTGGACGGCTACAGCCAAGAGCCTGGGAGGCTCCTGTTGATGCCGAAAAGCTAATGTTGGCAGCAAGTCTTGACTTAGACATCTGCAATGGTGCCCTGCACCTCCTCCTCCTGGGCATCTGATGAAGGTGAAGAGCCAGTCCAAGGACACACAACGCTGCCGTCATGGCCAGGCAGGGATAACACGGCCACTCCTGGTCTGAAAGGCTTTGCAGTCTGGAAAACTTATTTTCATTGAAAGAAATTGCCCTAAAGAAACAAGATGGTCCAACAGAAGTCGTCTGAATTTTTCACCTTTCTGGTTTTTCAATAAAAAGCAAAAAAACAAAACCTGGCTATTTTGCACTTTGCCCCTTTTTTTCCATTATCAGATCAGATTCCCAGCCCAGGAAATCAAACCGAGCAGGACTCAGCATCTCTGAGAGCATCCGAGCAGCTGGTTCATCCACTCAGTCTGCTGAGTTGAACAGGCAGGACCAAGCGCTTCATATTGAAGTGTTTTACATTAAAAAAGGGCTGTGGCGCCATCGCATTGTCCCTCCAGCCCTGGCACGAGCAGGACCAGCTACCTGGCAGGTGCTGGCACAGCCAGGGACTCATAAAGGCAGAGGTTTGATATTTAGCCCGTGTCACTGTCTTTCGTTGCTTTAAACGCCTTTAGCTCCCTTCTAATAAAAGAGAAATCATAAAACAACCAAAAAAAAAGCCCCACAAAGAATCCTTCACCGCCAGTGAATATCAATGCGGTGAGGCAGTGGATTAGTATGCACAGCACCCGCTCCATCTGCATGTTGTGTTTGGTGCGGCAGCATCCCGGAATGCAGATTTGGGGCGCGAGGATCCCGAGGGGCAGCAGCAACGGGCTATCAGACAGGGCTTGGAGCAGTCCCTGCTGTTGTAAACACCGGGTGTTTTTCTCTGCCTCTTTCTCCGAGGGGAGCTCAGTGATTTGAAACAAGCTCATGCCTGCATCTTGTTCACTCCCGCTCTTCAGCAGAGCGGTGGGTCAGCTTCCTTAGATGATTAAAGGAATAAAGTGGGAGGTGGAAAGAGCATCCCGTCACCATCCGGTGAGGCATATGGATGGATGTGAGGTAATCCCAAGGTGCAGAGCGATGTGGGGCAATCCCATGGTGAGGATGGATGTGGGAGGTTGAGATTGGATCTTGGAACAATTTCTTCCCCAAAGGGCTGTGGGGCATTGGAACAGGCTGCCCAGGGCAGTGCTGGAGTCACCATCCCTGGAGGGTTGGACAGACAGAGATGAGGTTCTCAGGACATGGGGCAGTGCCAGGGCTGGGTTAGCAATTGGACTTGATGATCTTGAGGGGCTTTTCCAACCAAAATGATTCTATGCGGGGCAATTCCACGGTGAGGACAGACAAGGGGAAAACCCACAGCACAGGTAGACATGATGCATGCTCATGGCACCGATGGACACAGGGCATCCCCATGGCACACACAGACACAAGTCACCCCCACGGCACAGCTGAGAATGGGTTATCCCCATGGCACACGCAGATGTGGGGCATCCCCATGGCACAGCTTGATGTGGGGCATCCCCAGGGCAGGCACAGGTAATTGAAGAGGACACCTATGAGCCAGCACATCACCAAATGACAACAGGCCAGCGCAGAGCCTGCGAGAGCGCGGTGATGGATCGTTACAACTCGCACACAACCGCCTAAGTAAAAGCCTTATTAAGAGTTCATTCATTTTATAAACTCTCGGCGCGATCCGCAGAGGGAAGTTAGATTGCCCGGTCTTACAATATTCTGTGTAAACACTGACAAGCGTCTTGTAATTTTAACTAGATCAATTTGCAAAGGAGACCAGCGGTGGAACAAAAAAAATAAATGAAATTAAACACAGGGAAAAATTCACTGGGAGAAGCTTTAAGGAAGGAAAATGAAAATAAAAGAGGAGCAGGATGGATGGATGGATGGATAGATGGATGGATGGATGGATGGATGGATAGATGGATGGATGGACAGAGAGGTATATGAAACAAATGGACCTACCTCCAAAGCCACGAAACCTAAGTCCGTAATTCAATATCAAAATCCTTAGGTCCACAAGATGGGGAAATAAAAGTCCTCCACAGCCATCTCCACAGCTCCGGGGGCTTTAGCAGTCTTTCCCAGAGCACCTCTCCTCTTCCAGCATCATCAAGCGGGTCCATCCCGTCCCCGCCGCGGGATGCTGAGCCCTTGTGTCACCATCCCCGAGGCTGCGGGGACACCCCCTGGTCCCCCCATCTTCAGTGCCGGACAAGCAGTGAGTCCACGGGAGGGTGACAAGGTACACACGCGCACGAGCGCACACACACACACACACGGGAAACACCTCTTCTCCATTTTCCAGGATGGATTGTTAATTTTTTTTCTTTTTGCAAAAAAAATGCAAGCAAAAGAGAAAAGCAAAAAAAAAAAAACCAAAACCCAAGGTTTTTCTATTGAAGGTACATCTCTTCTTCAATATGAAGACATTAACTGGATTGAGTCGGATCCCCCATGCAGTGGTCAGCCAAGTCCTTTGGTAGTCGCCGGAGCGGCAGCCGGGTGGGACGGCAGGGAGCTGCGGGGACATCTGGGGACACTTCCACCGGTCCAGGAGCAGAGAGGGGAGCGGGGTGAGCAGGAAGGGCCAGGAAGAAGAAAAGAAAAGGAAGGTGGTTTCTCCAGCCGGGATGCTCCATTATGTGACTCTCCCTTCCCCAACAGCCCCTTCCTCCTCCTCAGTTGCGACCACTGCTCTTGTGGTGGGATTGGAGTCTGGTCTCTAGGGTTTGGGTTTGCTTCCCCAACACACATTGTTTTGTCTTCATTGTTTTTCGTCTTTTTCTTTTTAAATATATGATTTGTACATATTTATATGTATTTATAAGCAGTTCCCCATGACATCGGTAAGTGTGCTTCTGTTGGTGAGGAACGGAAGTCACCGGTTAATGAGTCCCAGGGACATCCTTGGCCTGCGATGACAGTCCCCGGGCAGCGGTGGCACCTCTCCAGTCGCTGCCCTGTGGCGTCTGTCAGCTCGTCCCCTCCTGCCTCTGCCCTCCCCATCCAGCAAGGGACGTCACGCCATCGAGGTCGGAGACTGGCTCATCTGGACTCGCATGGACTGGACGCTGTTCAGGATCTTCTTCTGGTGCCCAGCCAAAGTCACCCCTATTCTCAGGAGGTCTCTGCAAGACAGACAGACAGACAGAGGGTTGGTATAGCTGTTCTGCTGGCTCCACGCGAGGTGAGACAGAAGAACAGCCTCAAAGCCCAAGCGCAGCCCCGTGAGCATCACTGGGGCGAGGGGGGGTCCGAGAGCAGGTGACACCCACACGCTGGCCCAGTCGGTGAACCCGCTCCAGACTGAGGGTGCTGCTGCCGGCTGCGGTGATGGATGCTCACACCCTTCCTCGCCTCGCACCCACCTTCCCACTCTCCCAGCACATCACCCAACTCACTCAGACGTCATCTGGGCAACCAGCTGCAGGGAGGTGAAGCCAGCGGTCAGGAAGCTGTCCCGGTACTGGCTCATCTTCACGGCGCTCAGCCAGTCGTCTACTGAGGTAAAGGCAGTGAAGTCAGGGATGGAGCGGTCGAGGAGGGGCTGAGAAGGCCTGCAATGGAACACAGCGCTGGGGACAAGCACGGCTCATGCAGGGCTACATCCCAGATCCACCCCCCATGCTCCCTCTGGCACTGCCCTGCTCCCAGCACACACCTGAGATGAGGAAGACCATGAAGAAGGCTCATTCCATGGGAGTTCAGAGAAAGGAACAGAGGAGGGAACGGAGCTGGGGAAGGAGCTGGAGCACAAGTGTGATGGGAGCGGCTGAGGGACCTGGGGGGTTCAGCTGGAGAACAGGAGCTGAGGGGAGACCTTCTGATCTCTGAACTGCCTGAAAGGAGCTTGGAGCCGGGGGGGTCGGGCTCTGCTCCCCAGGAACAAGCGCCAGGAGCAGAGGAAACGGCCTCAAGTTGCGCCAGGGGAGGTTGAGGTTGGATGTGGGGAACAATTTCTTCCCCAAAGGGCTGTGGAGCATTGGAACAGGCTGCCCAGGGCAGTGCTGGAGTCACCATCCCTGGGGGGTTGGACAGACGGAGATGAGGTTCTCAGGACATGGGGCAGTGCCAGGGGTGGGTTATGGTTGGACTCAATGATCTTGAGGGTCTTTTCCAACCAAAATGATTCTGTGATTCCATGAATACGGCTCTGCCAAGCATCGCTGTGTGTTAATCCAGCTGCGGGAGCCGCAGGGACGCAGGCGCCAGCAGAGCAGTCACCGCGTCGTGTGGTCACACGCCATAAAGAATCAATAGCAAAGAATTATTGCTGTTGCTCAGCTGAAAACTACATGTTCTTTGTCTGACTGTCAAGCAGAGCAAAGACAGAAACACCCGGTGCCTGGTGAATGATTGATGAATTCCTGTCCCTCCCCCCAGCAGCACGAGCCGCTTGGGGAGCATTTCACCAACAAATTTGGGATGTCGACACAAGAGCCTTCCCCCGTGCGCCAGGAGACTCACACAGCGGTGATGGTAGCCACAGTTTTGAGGCTTGCCGGGTTGCGGATCATCTTGTCGAGGGTGTTGACGATCTCGGTGAAGCGCGGGCGGGTGTTGCGGTCCTTCTGCCAGCAATCCAGCATCAGCTGGTGCAGGGCGGCCGGACAGTCCATGGGCGGCGGGAGCCGGTAATCCTGCTCGATGGCATTGATGACCTGCCGGGAAGTAGGGGAAGAAGCAAAATGTGATGACGAGAGACTTGGAGGTGTCATACAGAAAAACATGCGGGCAAAGCCGAGCTGCCTGTGCAGGCAGCGGTGTCACGGGCAGCACTGCCAGCCCATTTGATCACGGGCAAAGGGAGCAGGAGGAGACGCTCCCCGCTCCGACGGAGCCAGGGCTCAGGGAGGTTAATCTCCGCTCTGATGCTCGGCAGTTCCTCCCAGCAGAGAGCTGCCACTCATTATCTCGGCGGCTGGCGTTGGAGTGCAGCAGTCCGACTAACAAAGCCCTTTCCCTGCTCAAAAACCCTCTGAACATTTTTTCAAAGGCCCTGCAGCTTCCTGAAGTCCAATTACCAGCCCACTGCCTTTTCTTCCCAGTTTCCCTCCTCGCATCCTCCCGTTCGCCTGCCTGTTTCATCTCCAAAGCCCAGCGCTGCTGTGAAGGAGCTGAAAGTTGTTAAGGCTTTTTTTGGAGAACGAGCCCCCCCCACCCTCTAGAGCTGCATGGCTGACCCCAAACTCATCCCCTGTGCTTACATCTTGGTTGGACATGTCCCAGTAGGGCCTCTCCCCGAACGACATCACCTCCCACATGACGATGCCGTAGCTCCAGACGTCGCTGGCTGAGGTGAACTTGCGGTAGGCGATGGCCTCCGGCGCCGTCCACCTCACGGGGATCTTCCCCCCCTGCGGAAAAAATGAGAAAGTAGCTGAGAAACGGCAACGGTGGCAGAGGAGCCCGGACACCCAGCACCAGATACATGTTACACACCCCCGGCCACTGGTCCCCAGGAGGAGCTGGGACCCAACAGGATGAGGAGAGAGGAGCCAAAAACACCTCCATGGATTTATTGTTTACCTGCAGAAAAACATCTTACAATATCTTAAAATATCTTTATATTAGCTTGTAATATCTTAAAATAACTTCAGCTGGTATCTTATATCAGCTAAACAAACCCAAATGGTTTATCCAAGGGTTTATCCCACCCAGGTGTCACCCCCAAGCGACACCTCTTTCCAGCTGCCTTGCAGGACCCAGCACACCAGTGGCTTGTCCCCAGGTCCCTTCTCGGGGAGACATCAAGTAAGAACAAGGGCTACTCGGCCTTCAGCAGGAACAAGGTCTAACCCAGAGCATCCTCCATGGCATCACCTGAGCTCTCACAGCTGCTGGAAGGTCCTTCCAGCCCCACTTTTGGGGTGGAAGGCAAAAAGCAAAAGACCTCTAAGGCCCAAAGGAAGTTTGGAAAGCACTGGAATAGGGAAGCGCCTTTGGCAGAGAACCCCTGGTTTCTCCTAAAAGCTCAAATAATAGCATAAAAAAAGCCCAGGGATGAAGAAAAACCACAGCCACGCATGGTAGTTACTCCAGGCAGAATTGCGTTGTAAATCGTTTAGTGCAATTGCTTTCTGTAGCCTTTCCGACGAAGCGTCAGCTTGCTCTTGAAGGATGAATGGCAAAAACTGTGATTTGAATAACTACGAATGGAGAAATTAACTGCTAGGTTGTTTTTCGTGCCTTTTCCCCAGAGCTAAAAACCTGCTGTGGGAGGCAGAGTGATGCAATCGCAGGCACAGCATCACTTCCCAGCTGCCGGGGAGATCTATTATGGCCTAAATTAAATAAAAACAGAGATGAGATAATCTCTTTTATCTCTAAAGGTGGGGAAAGGCTAATTCATGCCACATCCCAGCAGTAGCTGCTTGGATCTTGGAATAAAAAATAAATGACGGGTGTCTGGCTCAAAGGAGGGGTGTGGGCAGGCCTGGGGAGGGGGAAAGGTCCGGCAAGCAGGGGATGAAGAATGAGGGGCTGTGACCGGGCTCTTTTAATTAATCAATTAGGTGAGGTCAACAGGTTGCTCATCCCCTAGTCCTCTGTTCATTCTTACACCAGTAAGGTGTGGTGGGGAGGAAGGGGAGAACGGGGCTGCCGTTACCAATGAAGGAGTTAATTAAGGATTAGAAGGGTGTCTGGGGAACAGCGGAGCTCCCGTTAGGCTCATCTCTTTAATTAATACCTGGAACGAGTTTCCAGCTGAGGAAGGTGCAGGAATCATGCGAGAGGTACGTACCAAGGAGCTGGTGTAGGTGGGGTCAGACGTGTCGTCCTGCAAGTAGCGCGAGAGGCCGAAGTCAGACACTTTGCACACCAGGTTGCTGTTGACCAGGATGTTCCTGGCAGCCAGGTCTCGGTGCACATAATTCATCTCCGCAAGGTACTTCATCCCGGCGGCAATGCCTCGGAGCATCCCCACCAGCTGGATCACCGTGAACTGCCCGTCGTTTTGCTGCCATCGGAAAGAGCAGATGCTGGGGTGAGCGTGAAGACCCCACCATGGGACCAGAGCTGCTCAGCCCAACCTTGGGAGGATGCTGCACCTCCCCAGAGTGCTACAGCTGCCTGCCCTGCCCGACTGAAGCATGGAACCATAGAATGCTTTGGGTTGAAGGGACCTTCAAAGCTCACCAACACTGCCATGAGCAGGGACATCTTCACCAGCTCAGGTTGCTCAGAGCCCCGTCCAGCCTGGCCTGGGATGGGGCATCCACCACCTCTCTGGCCAACCTGGCCCAGGCTCTCACCACCCTCAGGGACAACAATTTCTCGCCCATGTCCAGCCTGAGTTTCCCCTCCTTTAGTTTAAACCATCACTCCTTCTCCTATCACAACAGGCCATATGCCAGCACCAAATCATGCGTGTTTTGGGGATGTTCAGCACAGCCAAGCTGCTCCTGAGCTAAGGAAACAGACTGGGATGTACAGGATGCCACCACCTAGTCCCCAGATCCCCTGGCCTTACCCGCAGGAATGAGTCCAGGGCTCCGTTCTCCATGAACTCGGTGATGATCATGACGGGTCGGCTCTTGGTCACCACCCCTTCCAGCCGAATGATGTTGGGGTGGTCGAACTGCCCCATGATGCTGGCCTCGCTCAGGAAATCCCGGCGCTGCTTCTCCGAGTAGCCGGCCTTAAGCGTTTTGATGGCCACATAGATCTCCCGTTTGCCAGGCAACTTCAGACGTCCTTTATAGACCTCTCCAAACTCCCCTGCAAGTGCAAGAGCATCCACTGCCACCTCCTCCTCCACATGAAACATTGCAAAGAGCAAGGATACCCTGAGCTGCTCAGCATCCAAACCAACTGGCTGAGAAATACCAGCCAGTTATCGTTTTGGCAATGCTCTCCTCTTTAAATCTACTTGCCTGTCCTCTTTAAAAGGGGCAAAGTCTGTTGCTGAGGACATGGCTTGGGCTTGCAACCCTTTCCAGGATGATGGAGCCCAGTACCAACCCAAGCAGAGGCCGAGGCCGCTCTTGCAAAACAGATTTGCAGAGCGAGAGCATCAACACTTAAGGACGAGCTCAAATATCAAGTGTCAGTGCAGATAATCTCAATTGCCTTTTTGCACATCACTTATCTAGGAATGGAAAATAATTGGGCTGTTTTCATTGCTGCCCTCTGATTTAAAATCCAAGGAAAGCGTCCTCTCATTTTAAGCAGAAGAGTTTTTCCTTCACTGAGGCAGAATTTGCCTGTGGAGGGATTAGGTTTAAGCCGGGTTTGCAGCTGCTTTGCCTTGATGAGCAGCAAAGGGCGGCTGATACATCGTTGAGCTTGATCCCAGCCAAACCAGCTCCTTCTCATTTTCTCTTCTACGAGTACAACACAGTTATTTAAAGATGGCAATAAAAGCAGCACAGATGACATGCAGATAAGTGCACGTGTGTGTGTGTGTGTGTATACATATGTATGGGAATATGGCACAGACTAGAGCGAGCTCTGGCTCTTTCTTGTTATCTCATAGAAAAGCCAACTAGGAAATCCCAGGAGGCCCCGCGGTCACCCAGCAAATATGTTCATAGGGTCTTTCCCACCCCAGAAGGCACTTGAGAGCAGAAACGAACCTCGTGCCCACCCTCATCCATCACAAACCCAGGAAAGCCTGATGACTCAAGGCTGCCTTGAGGGTTTTCTGCTGAAGGACCATGTGTCCCCCCACTCAGAATTGCTCCAGGTGGGTGCGTGGCCACGCAGGACGGCCAAGAGGCCAGGGAGGGATGGGCGATGAGGGATGGCGAGACCTACCTGCTCCAATGACCTCCTCAATCTTCACAAAAGACACATCGATCTCCTTGGCGAACTCTCGCACCGCCTCATTGGGGTCCTCATAGGTGAAGGGGTCAATGTAGATCTTCATCCCTGGAGACCCTTGTTGTGGGGAAGCAACAGCAAAAGGGAGAGAAAACCAGGAGCAGTTGGGCCATGGCCAAGAACTGGAGATGCCCGTGTCCTCACGCTCTCCGTATGCCCGTTGAGACATCAGTTATCGCTGTGCCCACCTGAGCCACCTCCAGAGACCCTTATTGTCCTCATTGGTCCCCTCTCACCCTCCTCTTCCTCTCCATCATCCTCCTCCTGTGATGGGGAGCAGCCACAGACCTGCACTATCATTAGCTGGCTTCACAGTGAGGGCTTTACGAGGCTCCACACATTAACAAAGAAATATTTATTTACCCAAAAAGGCCTCTGATAGTTTTGTGGCCACTACTAAATTGACAGAGCACGGCAATTATACCCAACAACCTGCACAGAGCCATAAAATATGGCTTTGCTGGCCTCGGTGACAATTGTCCCCTGTACAGGGGCACCGCGTTGCAGCAGGACATGGCCACGCCACAGGGAGATGCAGCAAGTGAGCTCTTGCCCTTTTCATTTTCAAACGGAGGGTAAAAGAATATCAAAACAGGCTCCCAAATGTTTCAAATGGGGTTTGCAGGCACCGTGTTGGGATGTCCTGGCACTTGCAGAGCTGCTGGGGACCGACACGCAGATGGACGCATGGACCGCAGCATCGCCTCCACGCCAGGAACCTCCATCAGCTCCCGGCTGCTTCGCAAGTTTGTCAGCAAGTAATTCGGAAGGAGGCTGAGGGCAAAATGCTCACAGGGCCCCCGGGACTCAGGAGGGACCAGGCAGGAGCATCCTCATCCCCAAAAGGGGCATTTTGGGGGCAAAAACTCTGTGCCTCGGAGGCGGGTGGGGAAGTCTGCAATGAAGCCATCTGCGCATCTCCCACTTCATAAATCCCTTTACGGCTCTGTCTCGTACACTTTAACCGCCCCATAAATTTTTTTACAAGAGCAGCTGATGCTCCAGCCAGGATTACAAAGGGATTTACAGGATCGTAACCAAGACTGACTCACTGATCAAAATATTGAAGAAGTAAAGGAGACAATAATGCCCAAGTTTCCCCACCCACTCCCAACACTGGCAGGTTTTCAAACACTCTCCGATGTGCCTGCAGGCTCAGCAAACACCAGTTCAGCTCCCTGCTGACCTCCTGCATTTCCCAACCCACCGAAGGAGTGGGATGAGGGCACCTAAACCCATCACTCAGCCCTGCAAACCTCAGCCACTGGCTCGTCACCACCACACCGGCAAAATTTGTGTGAATCACCAGGTACCAGAGCACAGCATTGAAGGCAACCTGTGCTGAGCCTGCTTGAAAATGGAGCTTTGTGCTTTTAAAATCAACCCCATGCTCCCAGGAACCAGATTAGGCCATTTATCACAATGGCAGACAACAGCAAATTATTTATCACTCTTCCAAAGTCGAAGCGCTCTGCACCGTGACCCTGACTCCCGCATCACGTCCCTCCCAACATCGTTTTACCTCAGGAATAAATATTGTCGGGACAGAGAAAAACCCTTATCTGCTGAATCACCACCACTCAGCAGGGCTTTCCCTCTTTGCCCTGTCTCAAAGCTCCTGGCAAAGTGGCAGCAGAGTTAAAGCACGAGAAATTACAGCCTGAGAGACCCCATTTCACCCCAAAAACCCACCTGGGGCAGCCCTTGCCAGCAGCTGGCAATCCCGGGGGGCTCCTGGGGAGGTTGCAATTGCTGTGCAGCTAAACACAGGGGCGATTTGTTCCAGCAGATGCACTTGTTACTCCATTAGTTGCTCACCACAAATTTCCCACCTGTTTTGCTCTGGCATTTGCAATAACCGAGTGCCTGGAGGCTCAATAACCTTGAAAGGGTTTCGCTGCGTGTCCCTGGCACTCTCAGCTGTTGGACACCGATCCTCACGTCACCCAGCTTTAAAAACTTAACACAGACACCTGGTTCATTGCTTTCCTACCTGGTTTGAGCACCCTGGGGTTTGGGGTGCTTGGGGCAAGGTCGGGATGCACACAGGGTGCAGAATGTTTCAAAACGGGGGGTGAACAGGAAAAATAAGTCCACCTGCAGCTCAACATGGGTTTAGCCATAAGGCATCAAATAAATCTTCCCCTCAGCACCCACAGTGTGGAAACACGAAGAAAAGTGGGAGGAAAAACACAGGTCCATTGTATTTTAGTATCACCTGGTGATGCTTGGAAAGCAGTTTCTGGTTTGCTGGGAGGTTTACGCCCCACCACAGCCCTGCTATTGCATTGGGAGTGTTCCGTATGACTCTGAGAAGGTCAGAAGAGATCCAGCGTGCTGCTGCCGGCTCGCTGGGCTCTCCCAGCTGCCTCCGAATCCTTGCATGCCATGCCCGCCCTCCCATTTGCTCCATCTCTACAAATTTATCCTGGTGTGCAGCTCCAGGTGTCTTGGGAAGAGGACACCTCTTCTCCCACCCTATAGTCCTTCTCCATCCGCCCCATGGGGCTTTTGTCCCTCGAGCCGTGCGCGTTTGACGGTGGAAGAGTGAGGCACACGCTGGGTGCAGGTTTCGGAGCACTTCCCACCCGCCGTTCCCCGCTCACCTCGCCCGGTGCTGTAGTGCTGCAGTTTATCGCTGTACACGGCCTCCTTGCTGTAGGCGCGTTTCCTGGGAGGAGAAAATAGCCAGGTTTGAGTGACCAGAGGCAGGTCACAACCCCAAACCACACCGGTGGCATCTCAGCGCTCTCTCCAGCTACAGGGGTGTCCCCCATCACTCCCCTTCCTTCCCCAAATCTCTCCCAGCTGCAGCCTTCCCAGGAGGACCCACCTGCTGCAGACGATGGAGATGGCCACCAGCGACACAATGAAGACCACGCCGGCTGCTGCAGAGCCCGCAATCAAAGGCAGCTGTTCCCTCAGCTCTGACTTGTAGTCATCTGCAAGAAAACAGGGACGGGGTGAGATTTCTCCCGCATGCCCACGGGGTACGGGCATCCTCCTGGCATGGGGAAGGGTCCCGTGATGTCCCCTCCGTTTGCATTGGTGCTGCTCCCATGGGAAGATGGTGGGACAAGGGGGATCCATGATGCTGCGTTGCAGGGATTGTCACATTTAGCTCACACGTGCTTTGGATTAAAACTATGGGAGAGGAAGCCCTGGGAATAAAGCCAAATCAACCTGCATGGGCCCAGTTTCCCGAAGAGATGAGGTTTAAAAGGTGGATTTGACCGTGTCTCTAGGGTTTCTCGTCCTTCAACAATTTTAAACCTGCTGCTCATTTCGATTAAATTTAATGCAGAGTCTCACAGTCACAAGCAAGGGTTAAAACAAAACTCCTTCCAAAAGAAAGCATTGAGCACCCTTTCATCTGTATTTTTCTACTCTGCAGTTAATTACTAGCAACTAGATTTATCTCTTAAATCCTGAGAAATTCTCATCTAACAATCAATTATTATTTAATAATCTACTCTACCCATTCTTATTAGATTTCAATTAATTGCTTATTTAAGGCAGGATTTTTCTTCTCACTTCTCCAGCCCTGAATATTCGAGGCATTGCAGGGGTTTGTTACCATTTCCTTCCCTTTGGTCGCCCTGTGTGGTTTTCCTGTCCCACCCTGGCTGGCACTTGAGCGCAAGCACGTGGTGACCCGCTGTTAGGAAGGAAGGAAAGGTTTCAGAAAGACAGCCAGCGGGGCTGGGACCCATGGGTGTCACCTCAGCAAAGCAGGAACTGTGCCAGCAAAGCAAAAAAAGAGGCTTCTTGCAGGGACTTCAGCTCCCCCAGTGTCTGGATGGGTGGGAGGACCACAAAAGGAGTCTTGCTTCATTCACTGCCTTCTAGATTTGTCCCAAAGTTGGGATTAATGAAAAACCCTCCCATGAGTTATTAGTCTCTAAAGGGATCTAGTGTTTTGCATGCAGGGAAGGAGCTGGGGCCAGCAAAATGCAGTATGACTCTGGCAAGGAGGCCAGAATAAGCCGTGAAGGTTGTGAGCTCCATACCGCCATCCAACATACCACCTCAGGGTGGAGAATCAACTCTTGGTGATGGGTTTGGCTGTTCCAGGTTTGCCCTGATGGCTCAGATGTGGCTCTGAGCA
The DNA here is from genome assembly GCF_036013475.1 of Columba livia. Classification (NCBI taxonomy): domain Eukaryota; kingdom Metazoa; phylum Chordata; class Aves; order Columbiformes; family Columbidae; genus Columba; species Columba livia. Next base: position 21,802,359 of record NC_088610.1, read on the forward strand.
TCCCTAGAGAGCATCTCTGGTCCTTCCTTCAGTCCCTGAGCATCCCAGGAGAGCATCCCTGGGTCCTTCCTCTAGTCCCTGAGCATCCCAGGAGAGCATCACTCGGTCCTTCCTCCAGTCCCTGAGCATCGTAGTAGAGCATCCCTGGTCCTTCCTCCAGTCCCTGAGCATTGTAGTAGAGCATCCCTGGGTCCTTCCTCTAGTCCCTGAGCATCCCAGGAGAGCATCCCTCGGTCCTTCCTCCAGTCCCTGAGCATCTCTGGAGAGCATCCCTGGTCCTTCCTCCAGTTCCTGAGCATCTCTGGAGAGCATCCCTGGTCCTTCCTCCAGTCCCTGAGCATTGTAGTAGAGCATCCCTGGGTCCTTCCTCTAGTCCCTGAGCATCCCAGGAGAGCATCCCTCGGTCCTTCCTCCAGTCCCTGAGCATCTCTGGAGAGCATCCCTGGTCCTTCCTCCAGTTCCTGAGCATCTCTGGAGAGCATCCCTGGTCCTTCCTCCAGTCCCTGAGCATTGTAGTAGAGCATCCCTGGGTCCTTCCTCTAGTCCCTGAGCATCCCAGGAGAGCATCCCTGGTCCTTCCTCCAGTTCCTGAGCATCTCTGGAGAGCATCCCTGGTCCTTCCTCCAGTCCCTGAGCATTGTAGTAGAGCATCCCTGGGTCCTTCCTCTAGTCCCTGAGCATCCCAGGAGAGCATCCCTGGTCCATCGTAGTAGAGCATCCCTGGGTCCTTCCTCTAGTCCCTGAGCATCCCTGGAGAGCATCCCTGGTCCTTTCTCCAGTCCTTGAGCATCTCTGGAGAGCATCCCTGGTCCTTCCTCCAGTACCTGAGCATCATAGTAGAGCATCCCTGGGTCCTTCCTCTAGTCCCTGAGCATCTCTGAAGAGCATCCCTGGTCCTTCCTCTAGTCCCTGAGCATCCCTGGAGAGCATCCCTGGTCCTTCCTCCAGTCCACAACCCCCCGTTCCTCCCCACCACACCATGCCAGACCCACAGCCGGTGATGGGGGCTCTGCCACCACTCTCCGAGGCAGGGAAGACAAAACGGCAGCTCAATAGCAGGGGAGAAAACCGAGCTAAGAGATTTAAAGCAGATTACTCCTCCAGCTGGCGATTAATAAGACACTGCTGTAAATCACCTGGCTTTTGCCACTCTGCCTGCCGGGAGAGAGGTTTGCAGAGACGAGTTCGTTTAATGCAATTAGAGCCCAAAGCTGTCGCTGGAAAGACAACCAGCCCCTTCTCCCCACTGTCCCCCTGCCCGGGCTCACCGTCCGTCAGTGTCTGGAAGCACATCTTGCCACTGTACTTGCCGTAGCCGGCCACAGTGCGGGCGCGGACCTGCACCACGTACACCATGCCGGGGCGCAGCCCCTCGATCCTGGCCGTGTTGGTCTGGCTGCGGGCCATGGAGGAGTTGTACTCGTTGTGGTCCTGCGAGAGAAGGGACGGTCAGGGGACAAGGGACGCTGCAGCCACACCGATGGCAGGGGATATGCGGGGGGATAAAGTCCCCACACCATGTGTGTCCCCGTGGTCCCACCACAGTGAGCACGAAGGAGCAACAATAAGAGCATCCAGAACAAAACCACTCATAAGCAGCAAATTCCTCTTTGAAGCATGGATGTCCCGGAACATTCCAGAAATGTCACACAGTTACGGAAACGCCGTTACTCGTCCCACAAGACCCCGCTCGAGGGGGTTCAAGTGCAACCGAGGCCCCAGCCCCTCTGGTCCCAGCAGGGCTCCTTGTGCTAAACCCTGGTGGAAATTTCGTGTCTCAAATCTCATTTTCTGCAACGTGATTTGCCATAAAGGGGCCGCTGGTGAGATCATCTAATTATTCACATTCAGAGGAATTCATTAAAGCCGGCAAGAGGTGGGAGGGATGGAACAGCTTGGGCTCAGCACGGTTCACCGCAAGGGTCGGGAGCGTGTCCCTGCGGGGAGGGACCACTGCCAGCGACAGGACACAGTGACGCAGTGACCCGGGACAGGGACAGCCCTGATAACCTTCACTGGTCCTCGCCATCCCTCTCATTTTCCCCTGATGCTGTCCCCATGCTCTTAACCTAGAGCCACGGTAGCAACGGGCATTGATGTGCTGGAGAAAATGCTGCTGTGGGCAAGGAATTGGTATTTGCAGCTGCAACATCGCTCTTTTACTTCTGGTTGCACATCACTCCCACCTTTCAGAGCCAGCACAGGTGACCTGGTACCTGTCCCACCCCCCTTCCCAGAGCTCATCAACGTTCTGCCTCTCCCAATAAGGAGCTGAGCATCCTCCCCTGCAGCGTGGTACGAAGCTCCGTGTCCCCCCAGCCCACCCTCTGTCGCACGGTTTCCAGCTCAACTCACCGCTGGTGGCCTGGAGCCCACAGCGTTGCCGACGTCGGGTGTGCAGATGCGGCTCACCTTCTCATAGTAGCGGATCTCATAGTCCAGGATGATGCCGTTGGGCTGCTCGGGCTGAGGCCAGGACAGCGTGATGCTCCTCATGGTGGCACTCACCTGGTGCATGACGGGGACGGTGGAGGGAGCTGCCAAGGAAGCGGAGAGAGAGGGAAAATTAACGGGGAGCATCCCAAATCTCCCATGTCTGTGGCTGTTCCCCCTATGGGACAAGCTCACGTGTTAGCAGTGGGAAAAGCAGCATCTCAGCAGCGTACGTGGAGCCAGAGCTGTTAGCAATGAGGGAATTCTGGTATTTAAATCAATTACTCTTTTTAATTAGGGACTTAGAAATCCTCAGCGTTGCTTCTCCCTGTGATTGCTTGCTTCGGGGATGTGTCCCACAGCGGGGCAAAGACAGCAAAGCTCTCCCCAGGGGGGACAAACCAAGGCTCGGTGACGGTATCCAGCTCTGCTTCCCATCGTTTGCAACAACAGCCTCTCCAGGGAATCCAGCGCCCGGCTGCAGGCCCATGTGCTGTCAGCAATAGGACATGGGTGCCAAAATCCACCCACCCTGAGGACAAGGATGGGAAACCCATGGGACACCCCAGCCCAATTAAATTAGCCAAGAGCCACATTTCCAAAGGGTTTTTGCCCTCCAAGTTATACTTGAAAGAGGCAGAGCCAGCCAAAGCAGCTCAATCCTGCGCTCAATCCTACCAAAAAAGCCTCCGAGAAAGGAACCCTGTGCACCCAAAGCAGCACTGGCTCCATCTGCTCACAGCGCTGGGCAGGGAAAAGTCGACAGTCCGGCACCACCTCTGTTTACCTGGCATAATTAATCCTGTATTTTTGTTTCTAAACACTCCACATCCACTCGGAGAAGATGCTTGTGGGCTGAAATTAAACACTTAGCTTGATGGCTGCTTTGTTAATTGCCGTGTTCCCCGCCCCGTTAGCATGCAGGCGGATGGGGCTGGGGGCAGAGATGCATTAACCAGCCCGGATCCAGCCCCGTGCAGGAAAAACGGGCGGAAAATCCCACTGCAAAGCCAAAGGGATTTTAAAGGCAAAACAAGGGACAGCACCGATCCTGATGCAGCTCGTCCTCCGGCACTGGGAGCACTTCCACGTTGATATTCAGTCTTTCCAAGACATGGAGGGAGCACGGGGTACGAACAGATGGGCATGGCTGCTCCCAGCTCCCACCCCCGGCATGGGAGATGAGCAAAGAAACACTCCAAAAATCCTACCCCAGAAAAAAAAGGCCTGGAAACAAAAAGCAGGTTTGATTGCAGGTGGTTCAGGAGACAGCGTCGCCAGCCAGGCACGAGCACAGATTTGTATTCCCTGGAGCTGGAGACTGAAATATTTACACCCGGCTTCTCTGTCATGCTCTCCTAAGGGAGCAGTTGGCAAAGGCTGCCGGTGTTAAACCAGAAATTACCGACCCTTTCTCTGCCCAAAGCAGATGTGTTTCCATCCCCTCTGCTCTTCATTGCACCCCCTTGCCATCCACACACATCCCGGCTCAGCCCCAAGCTACCTGTGGCTGACCAGGAAAAGAGAAAGAGGCAGGAGAGCCTGGAAAAGGGAATGAGAGGAAAAGGATGGGAGAGGGATGTGCCAGGAGACGGAGCCTGAACTCAGCCCCGGGATGCTGGTGCAGCCCAGCTGTGTTTCAAGGCTGGATTCACCCCATGCCTGTTCCCACCTGGGAAAAGGGGGAAATGGCGATGCTGCTTCATCCCAGAGCAATGTAGAAGGGGAGAAAAAGCAGATATCGGTCCTCCTTGCTTTGCTCAGGCCTCCACCTGCCCAATCCCTCTTTTCTTAGCCTTTCTCCTCACTTTCCTGGGGAGAAAACCTGGGTACAGGTTTTCTGCAACCATCGCACCCCAGGAGCTTTTTCCTTTGGGGACAGAGCTCACAACCACAGCATATGGCTTCAAATCCACTGTCCCCAGACTCACCGGCTTGGTTGGTCGTGATGTTGACGGAGATGTGCTGAGGTGGGAAGGGGCTCTTGTTGGAAACCCCATTGACGGCCTGGATCTCGAAGGTGTAGGGCGTGTGTGCCCACAAGCTGCTGATGAAGACCCGGGTCCCCGTGAGCCCCAGCTGCCTGGGGACAAAGTCCACGTTGTCATCGCAGCGGGAGCAGGCGCGTCGGTCCGAGCGGCACTTCTTGCAGACGATGTTGTAGGTGACATCGTCCCGACCGCCCGTCTCCCGCGGCGGGTGCCACTCCAGGATGATGGACGTCTCGTTGACGATGGAGATGACATTGCGGGGACCGGATGGGACACCTGAGAGAAAGGAGAGCGATTGAGATGGAGGAGGACACCCCATGGTTCTGTCCATCAGTCTACCCATCACCTCCCACCTCAAGAGGGATCTGGTCTCCGTGGCTTTGCTCAATTCAAGCTCAGCTTCTCCCCATGGGCAATAGCAACCACAGAGAGAAGGTTTCAAGGCTGGGGATGAGGACTCACAATGCCACAAACCCACGTAGCCTCCAAAAAAACCCCATGCGGAGCGCACGTAGATCCACCTATGAAGACAGACCCATTTTAATGATGGGGAGATGCTGAGATAGCTCCAGTGCTCATGTGGAGAAGCATCTCAAATAGATTATCGCAGCGAGAGAAACACCACTTAGCCAGCACCGCAGAGAAATGGAGGAGCAGCGGGCAAAAAGAGAGTGAAAAATGGAAAGTGGTTATGAATTGTTCGATAACTCAAGTCAGGAGCCCAGGTTTCTAGTGGCATGGAGGAGAGCTGGCACTGCTTGCTGGTTCGTGAGCAGCTCGGATGCTGGATGAGAGCTTAAAATCGCATTAAAATCCACCAGGAGCCATCCCAAATGCTTCGGAAGATGGGAACCGAACACAGCTCCGCTTGCACGTGCTGCTGGAGCGGGGCCGGAGTCCAGAGGGAGCGATTCAGGAGGAATCCACGCATCATCGAGGCACAAACATGTGTCTGCCCAGGTCTGGGCAAGTATTTGGGGTTAGCCAGGCTGGCTCCACAGCCAAAACCACAAAAACTGGCTGCTGGGTTATATTAAGTAAGGAAAGCAATTAATTACTCCTGCTGGATGGGCTCAGTGCTGCACTTCTGAGGAAGAAAAAGGACTTTGCCACCATGGGGGGAGCAATAAAAATGATGGAGGACTTGACCCACGAGGAAAGGTTAAAAGAGCAAAGCACACTCTGTCTTGGGGAAAAGCATCCCAAAGGGAGCTCTCCACGTGTGTGTGCTGGGGAACATCGTTAGTGCTTGCAGATAAATTAGCCCCATTAGTGTCTGAGGATGGGATGGGCAGAGGTGGCTTCATCTGCGTTGGGGTGACACAGGATGGGGAGGTCACCCTGCTCCCTGAGCTTCTGCTACAGATACTGCAGATAAAAGCGTTTTGTTCAAATGCCTAGAAAAAAAAAGCCTTTTAAAAAAAAAAAAAAAGAATAAAATTTAAAATTTCCATTTGCTTTAATTCTCCAGCTACCAGTGTGGGGTCCTCGCTTTCATGGACTCGAGGCTCTACAGACATCCCATTGTAGGGCTGACATCCCATTGTGGGGCTCCCCAAAATCACAGTAGCACATAGTGGAGATGTCAAAGAGGGTTTATGGGAGGGGGACACGCTGGGGGCAGGACACCAGTTCCCCAGGGAGACTCAGCCTGGAGGACTTGCAAAGGATGCAGATGAAAATCAATAAGCAGCAAGTTACCCCCCAAAAAAAGCTGACACCCATCTCAAGGAACCTTAATCCAATCCCCCTCTTAGTATCTTAAGCAGACAATATATTTTCAAGATTTTTTTTCTAGAAAAAGGGAGAAAACTGCCTTTTTTCCCTGGCCTAGAGGCAAATCACTGCCTCTCCAATTAATTCCCTCCCTAGGCCACAGTTGGGGACCAGACCGGCAGATATCACCCTGGGAAAGGGCTCAGGTCCAGAGCAGCACTGCACTGTGATTTAACTCCTCTGACATGGAGAAACTTTGTGGGCGAACAGCTGGCACCTCGAATTAGAGGGCTGTAAAATTAAACGTCGACGAGAAGAAATAAAAATCAGCAAATGAACTTTTTCGTGCTGTATTCCCGTAGCGCAGCGCTACTGTAAATCCGCTATGTAACGAGACGTAATAAAGATATATAGATTTATCTGCAGTTGTGCTACCTGCTGACTACCTCCGCTCTGACAGCTGAAGGGATCCAGTAAAACATGCAAATCCTTCCCCTGTTTTCGACGTGCATTTTGGGCACTCCCCAGGGTGCAGAGCATCCTTGCGCTAAAGCTTCTGATGGGATGATTCAAGGGGTTGGAGCATATTTGGGGGGGTGATGCTAAGGCTGAGACTCATGTCTCCAGTGAGGTGAAAAGCACAGCAGCTCTTTTTTCTCTCCTGGGCTTTTTTCTCCCCAAAAGCCAGGCTTGAGGCCGCTGTGCCATCAACGGCGGCTCAGCAGCCAGCTGCACAGCGATGCATCGCTCACGCCACCACGCTGAATATCAATGCTTAATGTGATACATAACAAATTCAACAGGAAAGGTGGGTTGTGGGGCTGTCCCATCGCTCGGCATTTGGGGAAAGGGACCTGGGGGTCCTGGAGACAGCAGGGTGAGCATGAGCCAGCACTGGGCCCTTGTGGCCAGGAAGGCCAATAGTACCTGGGGTGGATTAGAAGGGGGTAGTCAGTAGGTCAGAGAGGTTCTCCTGCCCCTCTGCTCTGCCCTGGGGAGACCACACCTGGAATATTGTGTCCAGTTGTGGCCCCTCAGCTCCAGCAGGACAGGGAACTGCTGGAGAGAGTCCAGCGCAGCCACCAAGATGCTGAAGGGAGTGGAACATCTCCCGTGTGAGGAAAGGCTGAGGGAGCTGGGGCTCTGGAGCTGGAGAAGAGGAGACTGAGGGGTGACTCATTCCTGGGGATCAAGACGGAAAGGGGGAGTGTCAGGAGGATGGAGCCAGGCTCTTCTGGGTGACAACCAGTGGCAGGACAAGGGGCAATGGGTGCAAACTGTAACACAGGAGGTTCCACTGAAAGAGGAGAAGAAACTTGTTCCTGGTGAGGGTGGCAGAGCCTGGCCCAGGCTGCCCAGGGAGGTTGTGGAGTCTCCTTCTCTGCAGACATTCCAACCCGCCTGGACACCTTCCTGTGTAACCTCATCTGGGTGTTCCTGCTCCATGGGGGGATTGCACTGCATGAGCTTTCCAGGGCCCTTCCAACCCCTGATATTCTGGGATTTTGTGAAAACCAAGGGATTGAGACGTTATTCCCCTGCAGTGGGGATGAGTGAGACCCCACCACATCCCCCACCGACCCCGAGTTGTTACTCACTGGTGCAGGCGGCCGCTGGCGGGTCGAAATCCGCGCGGTAGTAGCCGTTGCGGCAGGTGCAGAGCGGAGAGGCCTCGGCGGTGGAGCGGCTGTTGGGGGGGCACAGCGTGCAGACCCCCGCACCCTGGCTGGCCTTGAACGTCCCCGCCGGGCAGGCTGTGGAGAGAGGAGAGGAGAGGTGGGGGCTGTGTCCTGGGGAGAGGGCAGAGGGAAAAGGAAAAGGGGGGGGAAAAGGGGAGGAAGGGAAGGAAGTGATAAAGAAAATGGGAAAGAAAATGAAAATGGGAAACTGGAAAGGGAAAAAAAGAGAAAGAAAAATGAAAGGGAAAAAGGGAAAGAAAAAGGGAAAAAAGAGAGGGAATGAGAGAAAAAAGAGAGAGGGAAAGAGGGAAAGATGGAAAGAGAAGGAGAAAGAAAGAAGGAGAAGGAGAAGGAGAAGGAGGAGAAGAGAGAAAGAGAGAAAGGGAGAAAGGGAGAGGAAAAAAGAGAGAGCAAAAGAGAGAAAAAAAAGAGAAAGAAGAAAGACCCAGAAAAGCTTCACCCCTGTACCCGAGCTGAACAGGGTGGCACCTCCCTACAAAGCTAGGATGGCCCAAATTTTCCACACTGGCCAGGAATTATTTCTGGAGACACCAGAAATGGTACAGTAACAACAGTAATTAGCCAGGCAGAGCATGGGGGCTGTGGCTGCTTCATTCCTCACGGCTCATACCTGGGCAGGGGACAGTGGGGGCTGCGGGACCCCCGTCCCCACCAGCACCCACAGGGACACAGACACGCATGGGCAGGACAGCGCTACCCTTCTGCTGAGCCAAAATGTCCCTCCCCAACACCCCAACGTCACAGCTCAGGTCTTTTTCCATGCAAAATTTAAATACTTAATGTAAAATTTGATGCAACACCCATGACAGCGTCTGATGGGTCCATCTCGTTAATCCCGTGCAGCCCCAGGCTGGGGCTAATCACCATCCTGAATGGGAACTCATTCATAAAGGAGAACATGCTCCAGTTACAGCTTTAATCAGTGCCAGGGGGAGGTGTCGTTCATCAGCTGTCTGCTCCGTGGTTAGAGGGGCAAGATGGAGTGACAACGATGGGTCCCTTGTCCCTGCCCCACCAACAAAGGGATGTTCATCCATGTTCATCCCCAAGGAAACCCAAGGCTCCAGAAGGCAGCAGCTGTATTTTGGCACAGAGGGACCAGATGCCCCTCCATCCAGCTCCACCACCCGGCCAGGGGTTATGGCTCCTGCCCTCACACACACCATGGTCCCATCTCCGTGTGGCTCCTAGGCACGGCTCGCCGGAGAAACGCCCTGAGTGTCTCATAAACACGGAGATCATCGAGATAATGGAAAGTGCCTCTTAGCCCCTGTCTGCTGCATCAGGATATGAGGCATCTCTGAGCAGCCACAAAGAGGAAATTAATAGGAGCAAGCAGGAGGAACCACTTTGATGCAATTTCCTTGGGAGATAGTGGACCATCTAATCTTTATTGGAGCCCTTTAACCTGTCATTCAAAACTCATGAAGGCCTCTTGCTCGCACAGCCTTTCCAGATATTAAAAGATGATAAAAAGGGATAAATCAAAACAATATTTTACAATTTTATTATGCAGGATATCTGCCCCCCTCCCTGCCTTAGGCACAAAACTGGTGGTGATGAACCGTCTCTTTCCAACCGTGCTAAGAGCCAGGTGGGGACATGGCATCCCAGAGGGACCAGTCACCATCTCATGCCGCCCTCCGTCCTCCCCACTATGGGAGGACATCTCTGTCCTTATGGAAGCACCTTATGGGCCATCACCCACTGCGTTGTGCAGACATATGGGACCACCACGCATTGCAGGACATGGAGTGGGGACATGAAGGCCTTGCGGTGACAACTTGGAGATGCCAATATAGACCCTTCCCTGAGCCCCATGGACTTGCAAGTTCCCATGGACACTGCAAGCCCTGCACCCTGGAGACACCAAGTTCCACCAGACTCACAAGGCAGGAGACACAACCATGTGTGGCCACCAAGACTTGGAGGTGGATCTCCATTTCTTCACCTCTCGCCACCAGCACCTCCCCACACAGTCGTTGTGGTCCCACCAGCAAGCGTTAGCATCCATGAGACCTGCAACTTGTGGGCTCTGGAGTTGGAGAATGTGCTCAGAAACGTGCTGGGTTCTTTGGAGGAATAGGATGGAGAGGGCAGCAGTACCAGGATGAGACACAGGAGAGGACAAGGGGGTGACAGCACTACAGTCACACCTTGTAGCCCACCTGGCTGTGGTAGGATGCGGAGGACTCGGTGGTCCTCCCATGGTGGGTGGGTTAAAGGGGTTTGTTAATTTTTAATTACAATTAATCCAAGTGATGCTTCATCAAAACACCTGAGCAAAGCACACTCTGCAACCCAGTGCCCTCAGGTTCCTTTCATCACTTCGCTTATCCATAAATTCCTGTAATCTGCAGGCCCGTGCCTCTTAATTGCTATTATTACCAATTAGCTTTTCTCTCCTGTAATTACCCCGTGCTTGCCTCAAGTCCCCCGCAGTTTCAGGGCAGGTTGATGTCTTCTCCTTCCTCCCGAAGCTGCAGCCTCCACTCTCACCACTGCCCAGGTCCCCCCCCACTTTTTGGGGGAGCTGAACCATGAACCTAAAGCCAAAACCAAAGCCAAACCCCCCGAAGCCCCCTCAGGATTTATGGACACTCGCCCACCGTGGGATCCATAACCCTTTGGATGGTAAACGCGCAGTCTGGGCGTAAAGGCTCAGATAGAGGGCTCGAGCCCGGGAGGGAGCAATAAATCACACCACTAACAGCAAGTGCAGCGTCTGCTGTGATTTAAGGGCCACTGCAAAAAAGTTTCCCGGAGCTGGCAAGGTCTGGAGCCACGATAACGCCTGAGATTGAGCACAGGACGAGGCTCTGCCTCGGTATTCCCTGCAGGAACGGGCTCCCTCTGCAACCCGCAACCCTCATCCCTTCTGCCCGGAGGAGAATTAATTGATTGTTGATTGTGTGGGCTGGGTATGATTAATGATGTGCTTAACTATCTATTTTCTCGTGTTTAAGCACTAAGGGTGAGTTTGCAAATGATGAAGCAGGAAAGCCCCTTCCCAGGCTGACGCAGGTGTTTGGAGATGAGATGGAGCATCGCTGCGGGGCTGCTTAAACCCAGGCTTCTTGCAGCGAGATGTCATCGCTGGAGGGGTTTTTTTGGGAAAAAATATAGATGCAAGTCTCTCTCGTGCCTAAAGGTTGATGGTGGGGACGGCAGCAAATTTGCAGCACCCCACAGGGCTGAATAACCCCCCAAAAGCTTTTGGGTTGGGATGTGGCCATGTCCCACCTGGCAAAGGCGCTGCAGACCTGCATCCCCATCACCACCTTGCACAGGGTGGGATGTATTATTGAACAAGCAACGAGGCTTTTTGCTGCTGAAAACTCTGCTGTCTTAACAGCGTGTACCCTGCACCCTTATATTTCAGGTGCCAGGGTTGCAAAAAGAGCTGGAGGTAAGCGGGACCTGTCTGCTCATCCAGCCCCAGGCAAACCGCCACCAACAGACCAGAGCCTCAGCACAAAGAGTGCAAGTGCGGGGGCATCCAAGCATTTCATTTTTCAGAATAAATCCTCTTGGATAACGCCTGGAACTTGCACTTTTTAATTACTCTCTCAGGGAAGCTTCAGTCAGAAAAAAAAAAAAGAAGAAGAAAGAAAGAAAGGAAGGAGACATCTCTTCTGTATTAACTCGCTGTAAAGCTCCCTGGGGATGCAGAGTGGCATTTTTTTCTTTACTGGGTTTTAAAATACAGGCTTCTGCAAAGAATTACAGACTTCAGCTTGCGATTCCCCACCCTGGCTCCCTTCACTTGCAGAAACGACAGTCTGCACCGTCTCATCATTCCCATGGCCCCGACGTCACCGCTGGGGCACAGATAACTGCATTTGCCAGGTTTTCCCAAATTCATGTTCGTTTTGGGTGCCCATTTGGGTCCAACACCTTTGGAGAGCAAAACCTGAGTTTTTAAGCATGTGCCCATGGTCATGCCAGCACAGCAGGTGATGAAAAGATGGGTTAGAAGTAATAGTGCTACACAAGATGATGCCTTTAAGGAAGATAGTGGCACGGAGAGGAATGTCACCCTCAAAGGCTCTAGAAAAGCCTAGAAAATCCAGCCTTGCTCCAAAAAGATGTGTGGCTGGCGCCTACCAGCACCCCTGGGAGATGGGCAGCGGGGAAGGTGCCCTGTTGGGTTTGAGGACACCGTGGGCCACAAAAGAAGGAGGAACCGCAGCTTGTTGCACTTAGAGCCCGCTGGAAATGGATTCAGGGCCATTTCCCAACTTTCTGCCAACAATTTTTCATTAAGAGAAATAAAACTTGTCTCCTAAACAAAGTACTTTGTGCACGAAGCTCACAATTTTGGATGAAAACTGAAAAAAGAGAGGAGACGCTTGCGAGAAACCCCCTGTACATTTTGCAGATGCTTTTGACACAGAATATAATTATCTTTAAGCACACAAAAAAAACCCAAAAACTATCAGTTTTTCAGCCTTCCAAATGATGGGTATTTTAGCAGCAAGACCATGCAGGCAGCGCTGAGGGGACCGGTGGCACCTTGTCCCCGGGGGACACACACACCAGGCTGCAGAGCCCGTGTCACCACGGGCTGTGACACAACCGATGCTTTTGGGTTTGCATCGCTTTGATGTGCTGATGACACCAGGGATGCAGTTTAAGGGGAAATAAAACAGCAGAATCGGGCAAACTGTCACCCTCATGTCACTGGCGGGGGCTGCGATGTCCCCATCTTCAAAGGATGACAAGGGTGCCCTCATCATCCCCTCTGCAAACATCCAAGCAGGGAGCGGGCACTCGTTGCCAGAGATTTAATTGCATCCCTACTTGATGCTCTCCCGTCATCCCTCCTGCATCTCTCGTGGGGGGTTGTTTTGTGGGTTTTTTTCCTCTATTTTGACTTTCTAATAATCTGATTCCCTTTCACATCAAGCACAGAAAGCTGTGATCCGGAGACAAGGGGAGGGAGGGTACCCAGAAATGCCACATCAGCCACCAAACATCATTTTGGTGCAAACTTCGCCAAACGCACAAACTCCCACCACTTCAGATCACGCAGAGCGCTCACCCAACCTAATTACAACCAGCACCATCTCGTTGCATTGTTTCCCTATTTTGGGTTCTGTCGAGGCAGAAATTCATGAGATAAACACGAGCTACCCAGAGCCTGGGTTCGCATCCTGCGGGCGATGGGTCTCGCCTCTCCCCAGCGTGCAGAGGGAAGAGGCCCCAGCTCCTCGTTACACAGCCGGTTAATTAAACCAGCCCTTCACCTCCGGAGGAATAGGTTTAGATCCGCCTTGGGACACTTGTAAATTAAAATCAGCGGCTGCCGTGCTCGGCTCGCCATGGTTTATTCGTGGAAGGAAAGTCAAATTCAACGTGGTTTTTTGCTTCTCAGGGTTTTTTGGGTTTGTTTTTGTTTTCTCAAATTGAAGCAGGAACGTATGGGGCAGGATTTGAAAGGCACTTGGGTTAAGAAGCAGCATTTCTCCCCCAGGAAGGTGGGCTTGGGAAAATTAAGGGTCTCTGGCTGCAAAAGAGCTTTGATACCAATGCTTTAGCTGATATCTCACCCTAAAGAGCAAGTTTAAGCCCAGACTACGGCACGGCAGAAGTCGGGTTTGGCTCCCTGCTGTGGCACCCACCTTTCCAGGCTTGCCCATTTAGGCACCACTCCGGGCTTGGCTGTCTCTGTTTTTCACGGCTGGGGGGATTTTGGAGGTCTAAGGAGGAAATCTGTCCCAAACCTGTTTGTTGGATGAAAACGAGAGCGCACAGGCCCTGTGCAGACGGTGCCGCGGGGCTGCCAGCTCGCTCCAAAACAGTCAACGGGGCAGAAAAATTAGACAAAACCAAACAACCAACTTTCAAGGTCACTTTTGCAAATCACTTTTCACCCACTCAGGTTTTGCTTTCCTTTAGTTTCCACTTTGTTTCGGTCCGAGGTTGCCCCATCTCTCACCGCAGCTCCGTCTGTCAGCAGCTTCCGTTCCTTTCCATAAACCAGACGGCAAAATAGTGATGTACATTACATAAATATATACATAAAATATAAATAACAAGGACCTTCTGCTCCAGCACTTTTGCACGAGAAATCAGGGTGAAACACGGCTGGTGCAGCTCATGGAGACCCCCAGCCCATCTCCATTTCTCCCCAGTGTTTCAGCTCTTCCCACTAGGAATTAAAGCATCACAACAGAGGCAGGCGTTGCAGGGAAGGATGAGGCCAGCACTGCCTCTCCGAGCACCCACTTTCAGTGACCAAACACTAAATAATTTGATCAAACACTGACAATTCATGTGTATATGCAGGGAGGCTGACGGTGGAGCGACCAGCCCCATGTGCCCACAGCGGTGATTGGCACCAGATGCTCCTCATCATCCTAACGCTGCCCGAGCTTATTATTCTGATTCAACCAACGAAGGGGGATGGAGTTCTTGGTGATGATTTGCGGCTATTTAGCCTCCTTATGCTCTTCTTTAAAAGCATATTTAGCGGCCGCAGCCTCTTCCCTCTGGCAGGGCTGCCAGGATGGGGCTGGTTTTGTCACCACCAGGTTTGTCACTGCTGCTCCAAACCCTGAGGGGCAGCGGGGCCAGGAGCTATCTGAATACTAGCTACAAATTAAATGCCACGACATAACTCTCCCCGGGGATGCGATCTAAGAAAGGGGAGATTGATTTACCGCTAAACAGACAGCGATGTCCAACCCCCTATCCCGGGCTTCCCCGCCCCGACTGGCGCTAGACGAACATTTACATCTCTGCTGTACATTAAAACCAGAGCTCAGGGCTGGGGAGCAAGCCAAGAAATCCATCCTACACCAGTGATGAAAAGCAATTTAAGGATAGGATGAGTGAGCGGGACAGGAGCGGTGCCGGCGAGCTGGACGGCACTGGGAGCAGAACAGGAAAGCCGAGCTCCTGTCCCACCGCTTCACCCATTTCTAAAAACCGGGTTGGTTTGTCACAGCTGGGTGCCCTGTCTTAACCACAAGCACAGCCATAATCTGGATTTCAGGAAACCCTTGCAACCCGGGGCAGGTTTGGTTTTACTGAGGGGGATACAACTAAAGCTGAGCTTAGGGTGGCCGGCACCGCTAAGGCAAGCGATGTTCACGGGCCACCTTGGAGATGCTGATGTGTGTCAGATCACACTGGTTCTGGTCAACGGGGCCAAGCAGAGGGACCACCAGGACAATGTCACCTGCAACGAACCTCCCGGTGAGTTTGGAGCAAGCAACTGCAGGGGATCAAAATTCAGGCATGTCCCAAAAACACAAGCCCCAGAGGATGTCCTACACCCACCCTAGGCAGCAGGCTCAACAGAGGAGTCATCAAATGAGATTATTTTCCCTGTGAACCACAGCAATGTGAGACTCCAGGGGTCAATGGACATGGGCTGGAGATCGTATGCAAGAGTCAATACTTTCATGTACCACTTAACGCCCGCATGAGCTGTCGAGCCACCGACCAAGCAGGAAAGCGAGCTGCCACCAAACTCATGGTGGGTCTGTCTCAGGGAGCAGCTCTTTCCCCAGGTACAGCAGTTAGAAACCCCTTGGAAATTATGCTGAGCCCTTCCGGGGATATTTCAGGAACCACCAATGTTGTTCTGCAACTCCAACCCCTCTTCTGATTGGGAAATCGGGGCGGCATCCGAAGCACAAACCCCTCCTGCCTGGGAAGCAAATATCTCCCCTTCCTAATGGCAACTAATTAAGCACTTTTTCCTCCTCACGCCACGCAGTGTCCCCTCAATCTAGAGAACATCAAGTGCTTATTAATTACATCTGAAGTGGTTCTCATTAGTGCTGATGCCGCAAAAGGTTGAGTCACCCCGGGATGGCGTTGGGGGAGTTTTAGCCATGGGGCAGGGACGTGGACATACGGTCTCCTCGTGTCCGTGCCACGGCACTGGAGAACATCACGCCTTGGGTGGCACTGCAGTGGTGGGATGTCCCATCATGAAGCGGGACCCTTCCCATCCCAGCAGCAATGAGCCCCGGGGGCTGTGGTTTGGCTGATTGCTTGAGGACCGTGCCAAGGAATGGATTTGGCAAGGGAGGATGGATTCGGCAAGGGGAAGGCGCCCCGACCACGGCGCAACCACTCTCCCCACATCCCTCACCAACCACAAGAGCCCCACTCACGGAATTAATTAGAAAAGTAATTAAGAGAGCTCCCCTATGAATATTTATAACAGAACAAGGCATAATTACTATTCCTCGGAGGAAAGGCACCTCCTTACTCAGCCGCAGAGAGAAGGGGGGACACGCAGCACCACCCAAGGACCGGTGGCACCGGCTGCTCCCTCCGTCACACGTCCCAGCGATCATGCCACCATCATCCCACGAGGCCTCAGCAAAGCTCCCTTTCCACCCTGGGGTGGCATTTTCAGCAGCAAAACATATTCTTGGCAGCCAGGTGCAATTTACTATTATTTCTATACATAAGCATCACATCCATATATTTTGTGCTATTTCTCTCTTTTAATAACACCTCCTTTCCCACCCACTGCCATTGACTTGCCCTGCTCCTGCCAAGCAGCCCTTATCAGCCCTAACCTCCAGGAGCCAGAAAACACCTAAAAAAGCAATTTCTGAAAGTTTTACCCATCTCCCTTCCACTTATTTATTTTTTCATGCCCACGTTCTCCCTCTCCACTCTATTCTTGACATTTTCCAACCCAAACCATTCCATGATTCTCCGAGTCCTGCACCAGCTCAACCCTGCGCCATGGCACGTAACCTGCTCAAAAAACACCAGATTTTGGGAAAAAACTTTCTGTAAATGGCATGACCAAGCTGGCGCTGTGTTGGTGCCACCACTGGAGCCAAGACTGATGCCCAAGGCAGGGGCTGCGGGGTGGAGAGCACCCAAAACCCCCCCCTCTGAGAACCAGCAGTGTCTCCCCACCAAATACCCACCAACAGCAGCAACAAGAGGGGAAAAAGAAATAGTAACGGTCTCCTCCATCCTCAACATCTGCTATGCATAAGTCAGAGCCACCCGAAATTGTGGGGATTTACTGTACGCAGGCAGCTCTGGAAGCTTTTCTTAGCTGGGAACTATAATTTGCACCTTGGGCTCTCTAAGAATAAGTTGTCTTAAATAATAATAATACATGATTAAGAGCTCGTGAGCAGATGGGATGTGGAGATGGGAGGTATGCGATAGCTCCAGGTCTCACCCTGATGCCCCCATCCCAGCCCTGCTCACCCAACATGTTCAAACTGATGCCCATGGCAAAATAGGGATGTTTGGGCTTAGCCAGACGATGACCGTCCCCAGCAGCGCCCAGAGAACCTCCACGCTGTGCCCAGAACCATTTCAAGCTTTCGAACAGATTCCCTATTTTGCAGCAGAGCAAAACCCACAAGCACCAAAATAATCTTTGTTCCCAAGAAGGGTGACGGGCCACCAAGGGGACATGTGCCAACGTGCATCAACATGTCCCAAAGCTACAGCCAGAGCAAGTTTATTGAGCTAATGGTTTTAAGCACCCTGGTGTTATCACACCTGGATGCAGATAGGTAATATAATAAAGTAAAACATTAAAAAATCAGATCAAAATATGCCAATATCAAGTCCCACCTCACAGGCAATTTAGCATCCAGGCTGCAGACCCAGCAGAGTTGAGCTGGGGTAGACACTTAATTCCTAATTCCCCTTGTATATCAGTTCCCCAGGACACCTCTGCTTTTAGACAGCAAAGCCCAGAAAGCAGAGCTGAGGTTGGAGCCCCGTGCCCTGCGCTTTGCCACCCCCACCCCAAAAAGCAAGGAGAGGGCAAAGCTTTACCCGCATGGACCAGAGCATCACGGGCAGTGATGGCCACGACCACACCAAGCATCAAGGTGACCAGCTCACAGTTCTCTCATCCTAAAAACCCATTTTCACACGACAAATATCACACAAGTAGGGCTTAATGTGAAAAGTAAGCGATGCGGTTCACAACCACTTTTAACATACTGGGAGGTGACACCCAGGGCATCACCCCATTTGTCACCACGGGGGGGAAAATTAAAACCTCAATAATTCGCGCTGATTGAGCTTTCTTTTTCCCCTCCATCTTTCCTCGACTTGTTCCACCAACTCCACGGCTTTTTCACGGCTTCTATTTACACCACGCATTAAAACACCATCAGCCAAGGCCTGTTTCCCAAAGCAGGAGACCCGCAAAGCCTGAATGCAACCCCAGGGCACAGCTCCCAAACACTGAGGGATGCCAATGAGTTATTGCATGGCTTGCAAGGGGGGAAAAGCTTTTTTTTCCTATATTACTAGCAAACACGGTAAAAAACACTCCTTTTTCTGATTATTATTACTACTAACCAGCTAGGGTAAAAAAATCTCCATCTTTAATTATTATTGTCTGCTGCAGCACAGCCCCAAACACAACTGAGATCCCCAGCCCTTGCAAACAAACAGCAGCAAAACATCACCGGCTGAAGCTGTTCTCAAAAGAGCTCTCTTGTGACTTTAAAAAAATAAAGGGAAAAAGTTATAGAAAGGCTTTAAAACTCAGCAGGCTGAGTCAGTGGCTTTGCCAGGTGCTGGCGGTTTGCAAACAGGGCTGGAACAATGCGGGCGCCCGGATCCGGCGCTTCCTCCGGCTCTGCCATTGTCCTGGAGAACAATCCCGGCCCTGGACGTGATGCTGCTGGGGTGGGAACCGGGGCTGGGGACAAAAGGGGAGGTTAAAAACCTGGGTGGGTTTTGCGGGGATGCTCGTGGCCGTGGCAGCTCCTCCGAGAGCACGTTTTTCTTCCTGTTTTAATACTGGAAGGGGGATTGGACTAGATGATCTTTTGAAGTCCCTTCCAATCCCTAACATTCTGTGATACCACTCAGAAGTTCTCATTATAGAGCAGGGAGAAATACATAAATGGCCCATGGTACAATTTGAGGAGGAACAAAATAAAACCACCATGCAGAAAAATCAAGCCCCAAGTGACAGCTCAGAGGCTGCTCCGTAACCCCTCTGAGGCCCCTGCTCACCCCCTCCCCAGAGCTATTTCCAGGTTTCTCCCTCCTTTCTGCTCTGGAGGCGGCTGGATGGTGGTGCTGAGCCCCTGGACCCCACTGGAGATTTGGGGGGCAGAGCCACGGAGCAAGGCCTGGGCCTCCCCCCAGCCACATCCAGGACAGACAGACAGACAGTCCTTCCCCATCACTGTGCTGGGGGAGAGAAAAGGGCTTGAATCCACCAGAGGAACATTTTGGCTAATAACATCTAATTAAGACTCCCATTAAAACCCATCACACTCATTATAAAAAAAGAAATTAACAAGGTTTTCCTGGACATTTCCCTTACAAAATTATTACAGGGGTTAATGGATACCTTCATTAAGGCATAATTTAAGAAAAATCACACATTTTTTTCCGTTTTCTTTCCAATTTTTTCTTTTTTTTTTTTTGAGGCATAGCTATTCAAACTCTTCTCCCCTGCAGTGTGGCCGTGGTAAAACTGGGCTGCCTGTTCCACCCAGCGGCAGAAGCGGGGAGATGGTTGCCAGGAGAAGGCAAAGCCCCTGCGACAAAGGGGAGCATCACGCTGTCCCTCCAGCATCACCATGTCCCTACAGCATCACACTGTCCCTCCAGCGTCGCCCTGTCCCTCCAGCATCACCCCGTCCCTCCAGCGTCACCCCGTCCCTCCAGCATCTTGCTGCCCCTTCAGCATCACCCCATCCCGCCAGCATCACGCTGTCCCTACAGCATTACCCCGACCCTCCAGCATCACACCCTGTCCCTCCAGCAACACGCTGTCCCTACAGTATCACCCCAACCCTCCAGCATCACATCCTGTCCCTCCAGCATCACCCCGACCCTCCAGCATCAATCACCTTGTCCCTCCAGCATCACCCCATCCCTCCGGCATCAATCACCTTGTTCCTACAGCATCACCCTGTCCCTACAGCATCACCCCCGGATTCGGGAAGAGCCGGGAGAGCTGCCACTTCCCAGCACAGCTCGGGTGGGAGGGAGGGGGCAGGAAACTTGATAATGTGCAAAAAAACATAAAAAAGGAGGAAAAGGTCTATTTTGAGTAAGGTCTGTGGCTTAGCTAAACGTGGAATAAAACACCTCATGGATGTTTCGACTGTCGCTAAAGTGCCCCGGCTGTGCGGATGCTCTCTCACTTTGGGCTAAAAGCAGCTTTTTGGATGGTTCTTGTGGCCCAGGCACCCAAGCGATGCCCAGGGAGGAGCAGCCCTGACATGCTGGCCACCCCATCCTGCGCCACCAAACAAGCTTCTTTAAGGAGAAAAACTTGAAATCCTACTTGAAATCCTACTACCAAAACATTTTTGCTTCAAAACCAGAGGAGAAGGATGCTCTTCCCAGCCAGCTGGGATGGCTCAGCTCTACTAAAGCAAATCCAGAGCAGGGGAAAGACATGGACCAGCAGCATGGAGAAAACAAACAAACAACAAAACCCCAAACAAACAAACACCCTAAAAACGACAAAAAAGGGCCTTTCTGCAGACCCTGCAATACAAAGGCACAGGCAAAGAGAGCGAAGTGAGCCAGTTCTCAGCACAAGCAACAATTTGACGGGGAAAACTTCAAGTCTCCCTTTTTTGAAGAGTTAGCAAGTTATTCTGCTACTGATTACAAAATGCTTGTAATTATTATTATTAAAAAAAAATCACTTTATAAATTCTGCGCTCTGCTATTGTTTGCAGCCTCCCGTGATGGACAAATGGAGGAAATGGGTAATTACCACCAGGGCTGCTGGGCGGGGGGAAGGATGACAGGGAAACCGGCACAGGGCTGCTCACTGCTGGATTTTCCACTGGTGGGATGTGTCCTCCCCGCTGCCCTCTTCCCCAAATCCAGCCCTCCACACACAAGGCAGGAGGGAGGGACAAAAGGAGGAAGGAGACGAAGAAACCAAAAGGATGGACAAGGCCAAAATAACCCCCCCAGCTCTGGTGCATCAGTCGGCAACTGAAGCAGGGCTGAAGGACTGAGATGCAGGGGATGCTCAGGATACAGGGGACGCTCAGGATGCAGGGGATGCTCGGGATCCAAGGGACACTTGGGATGCAGGGGATGCTCGGGATGTAGGGAACGCTTGGGATGCTCGGGATGTAGGGGACGCTCGGGATGTAGGGGACGCTCGGGATGTAGGGGACGCTCGGGATGCAGGGGACGCTCGGGATGCAGGGGACGCTCAGGATGCAGGGGATGCTCGGGATGCAGGGGATGCTCAGGATGCAGGGGACGCTCAAGGAGCAGCCCCTGCATCGCAGCCCAGCTTTGATCTTATTTTGTGAGGTTTTTTCTTTAATTTTGCCATCCCCGCTAGCTCAGATTTCCAGCTGTTGCGAGCACACAGGTGGGTTCGTTATCCTGACCATGCTATGGCAGAAATTTGCCAGGAGGGGAAAATGAAAGCGAGACAAGCCCAGGAAGCAGCCAGATCGCTCTCTCACTCCTTCTCCTGTAGTTTATAAATACAAAGTAAAAATTCAGCATAACACTGATTTAGACCCCAACTTTATCCTTCGCTGGCTTCTCTGTGAAACTGAGTTATTGCCTGGTACTGGGAAGGCCAGAGAGAATGTCAGCATGATTCCAGCAGATATAAACTCAGTGCCCCATCCTCAGAGTCCAAAGGGATAAAAGCTGAGAGACCCACAGCTACTGTCATTTTCTAGTGAGGTATTACCTTGCCATCATTAGGTTTCAGAGTGAAACACCACCAGAGAAAGGGTTTAATAATTTTGCTGAAGGATAAGCAGCGAAATCCACCCAGCTCATCCAAAGTCTTGAACAATTTCCTCGGCCTCCCAACGTTCCCCACTCCTGCTTTTCCTCCCACCTTGATGATGCATTGCACCTTGACCACGCAGGGAAGCCATAAAGCAAGGCAGAGCAAGACGAATGGGTTTAATATCAACCCGAATGGAGCACGGACTATCGCAACCCAATGAATTATTCATTTTCGGATTCAATACCAGCCTCCATCTCGCATTGACCCACAGCTCTGACGGGCACGAGGTGATGGAGAGGACGGGGCGGGCGGTCCCGCCGGGTTTTTGGGTACAACGGAGAACAATGTGGATTCGTGCCAGCCACGAGCTCGGCACCAAATCCCAACCAGCAAACACATAACGCGGCAAATAGATACAGAAAACCTCCCTTCACCTCATGGGGGGAACGACCCCCCTGTGACTGATGGTAAAACACAGCGGCAATCTCTTCGGGCCTCGAGATGCCCCTGATGAACACTGCGCTCTGCCTGCGCCTCCCACAAGTGCCTAAGTGCCGATAAAAGCCGGGATTAATGAGTCCCTGAGCGGCCCCGAGCTCGGCTGCTAGCGCAGACCCGCTCCGGTCTAACAGCCCCATGATGGGCACAGCCGGTGTCCCAGGGGTGCAGGGAGCTCAACAATCCAGCCCTCTTCTTTTCCCCACTGCTGAGAAATTAAGCCCATTTTCTCAGCCTTAAAATACCGAGGGATTTTTTAATTTCTTTTTTTTTTCCTTTCCTTGGTGACAGTTCCCGCAGGCTCGTTAAGTGGCTCATCTCAGGCTGATGAAGGCTTTGAGACAATGTCAGGAACACGAGGCAAAGCCAGCAGGAGAGCACGAGCCCTTCGACGGTGCAAAGACAAAGAGGAAACCCAACAAATTATCATTTCTAAACCTCACAGTGTGCCACCTCCTGCCCGCAGACCTTTGGGAAGGGCTGCAGTGGGCTCAGTTCTTCCCTCCTGGTCTCCGAGGTCCATGGGGATACAAGGAGAAGCTTTATGGCAAAAAGGTGCACACAAGCTGGAGTCCAACCCAAGGTCAGATTTTCCAAAGTCCTAACGAGGAGCGGGAACACAGCCAGAAACATCGCCATGGGACAGAAAACTCAGCAATTCCCCAAAGCACAGGGGTTTGCTGGCTGCAGCTTTGGTGGCGTGAACGCATCATTAGTGTTTTAGGGGTTGCACAAGAAGAAGAAACAAAAAAAGCCACAGAGACAGGTCTAACACCAACAGGTTTGCTCCTGTGCCTCCCGTATCCTGCTGTCCCTGTCCATCTGTCCTGATCAACAACAAGAGCCGGGTAGATGCAACATGCTCCTCCCGAAGCACCCAAGACTTTGGCCACATCCACCACCCCAGCCAGCGGCAGGTAGAAAGGTCAACACCACCAAAAGCTGCCACAGTTTTACATTATCACTGTTTCCCTACATTTCTGGCAAAACGACATTATTTCCCAATGCCAGTCTTTAGCTAAAATGATTATTTATGTTTTTTCCATGATGAGAAAATGTCGTTTTGCCATAAAACCATGTGCGCTTTCCGTTTGTTTAGTCAACAGCAGAGGAACGTCTCGCCAGAAACGCTCGGTTTTGCGAAGACACATCCCTCCGGTGGAGCATCTCAAGGACAAACCACCTCCTGCAAAACTCAGAGGAACCCACTGGTGATTCTGCTTGGCGTGAAATCGCACATCCCCACCCTGACAAGGTGGGGATGTTTATTTTCACAGTGAAAACTAACACAAGCTCCCAGGTTTAAAGCAAAAGAACCAACCAGTTTGTCCACAGCTTGAATCCCAGGCTTGCTATTTGCACATGTCTGGAATTACAGGCCACCATGGTGGCCACCCCAAGGAGCATCACAGCCAAGCGTGGTGCCACCTGCACCATAAGAGGTCCAAGTCAGACCTCCTCTTGACACGTCCTTCCCCAAAACCTGCCCTAAAGCACTTTAACATAACCCTTTGAGCTTCTCCTCCTTCCCAACCCTTCCTCAACCTGGTGGTGCCCATTTTCTAATTGAAAAGTGCCAACAAAATGAGGTTAGTTTCTCATGCAAAAACCCCTCTTTCTTCCAAGCAGTGTGCAAAAACAACACCTTAATTTGGGAGAGGAGAAGGAATGGGCAGCAAGTCAAGATAACAGAAAAAAAAATTTAAAATCCTCCAACGGTATTTGGGAAATATTCATCAGAACGGTGAACGGAGATGAAAAGCAGCAAGCGCCATTTCCATATTCATAAGCCCGTGCTGCAGAGGACTCCAGCAGGCAGCAGCACCCTGGCGGCGTGGCTGGGGAACCCAAAATAAAACAACAAAAAAGATCATTTCCAATTAATGCCAAGAAGCAGAGCAGCTCCTCTGCAGCCGGGCCCGACGGCAGCCACCCGGCTCCCGCAGCTTGGCCGGGGAAATAACGAGGCAGATGAAAGCGGCTCGGGCGGCGCTTTGAAGGCAGCGGATCAGACGGGAGGTTCCCCGCGAGCACCGGCGTCCTGGCCACGCTTTGGCCGCTCGCCAAGAAGCCACAGGTTGCCCACCGCTCCCAAATCCCGCTCCCCGGAGCAAAACCGCGTCAGGGCACGTTCAGAGCCAGTCTCAAAACGGCAGTTTCCCTAAAACAGCTCGTTTGAGGACCAACATTTTGTTAAGCTGTCGTGGTTTAACCTGAGTTAGTAATACAACCATGATAGCCGCTCCATCACCCCCTATCCCTCCCAATATGGGAGAGAATCAAAAGCGAATGGAGAAAATTGTATTGAGATAAACACAGTTTAATAAAACAACAAAATACTAACACACTGCTAGTAAATATATATATAAAATAGAAATAAAAAATACTCGAGGCAATTCCTCATGAACTCTGTCCACCACTCAGCAGCTGGTCCCAGGGAGCCACACTCCAGTCCCGAAAAGAGGTAAAAAGGAAAAAGGCAGAAAGACTCAGAGGCCTCTGCAAAATGGCAAAATGCTGAACTTAATGTCCCAAACCAAAACTCCCCCAACTCCAACAAAACAAGCGAAGGAAAAAATGCACGCAAGAGAAAACACCTGAGAGAGAGAGCTGGGAAGGTCCCCACTCTTCTTACATATGAAGCATGACACTAATGGGATGGAATACTCTTATTGATCAGTCTGGGTGTCAGTCCAGCTCTGCCCCATCCATCCCCCCTTCCTCAATGCCTCACACCTGTGGGCAGAGCACTCAGAACATCCTTGGCTCTCAGACATTAAAATTAAAAACATCAACTCTGTGCTGGGGTGTTATCTCTTGTTCTCAAACTAAGTCCAAATAATGAGAGTGCTACCTATGAAAAAGAAAGGTTTCTAACTGCATGAAGAATATTAACTCATTTTCAGTCAAACCAGCACATAAGCAAAGCTTGAAGACAACAAGAGCGCCTCGTTAGCCAAGGCCAAGCTTACCTTTGCAGGCCACGTTGTTCTCCGGCTCGTAGCCAGCCTTGCAGGTGCAGCGGCCGATGGGGACCATCCACTCACCATCCCCGTTGCAGTACAGTTTGATGGGCACGTCCACCTCCTCGGCGTTGGGGATGCAGGTGCCGCGGGCGGTCACCAGAGAGGTGCTCTCCGCTCCCGTCATCGTCTCCGGGAAGATGGCAAAGTTCTGCACCACGCTGGGGCACTTCTTGAAGAAGACCCTGACAGACAGCAGAGACATGCAAGCCCCGTAGTCCTGGAACGCCAGGTAGAAGCCGTTGCGGGTCAGAGGCCCGAAGCTTCTCACTTCTGTGTTCACCTTCATCAACCTGCCACCAAAGTCCACCTGGGAGAAGCTCTCGTCAGCAGCAATGGTGTCCACTTTGAGGTAGGGTGCCTCTGTCCAGAAGGTGGACTTCTTGGTGGCAATGACAGAGTCCGTCTCGTAGTAGTAGAGGTTGAAGGTCTCCTTGCAGGAGCCGGGGACGTTGGGGAGGCTGCTGCAGTCCCGCACTGTGAAGCGCATCTCGGTGTAGATGCGATGAGCCCCGCGCCGGTTGATGAAGGTGGTGAGGAGCCAGTTGTTCTGGTTGGGCTCGAAGACGTTGCACACCTGGTAGGTACGGATGGTGTTGAGGTTTTCGTCGTAGCCGCTGACTTCTTCCCACTGCGGAAGGAAGGGAGAAGCGATGAGAGGCGGGCAGGGGGACCGGTGGTGACCCATGAGCTCACCCTGCACAGGGCAGGGCTGGAAGGAGAATCCCAAAGCCCCAAAGGGGACTAGGAACATGGTCATGGACACACAACTCATGCAGAAACACCCCTTGGGCCAACATCAGAATAAATCCTCACCCTCTTGCCCCTGCACGCCTCTCCCCACCTGATGCTAAAACATCTTTTGCACGTGGGCAACCACCTTAGTTGCCCTGAGAAGATGTAAAAATGAGATGAAAGCTGGTCTGGGCACCCCAAGATGGGAAGGAAAGCAGTACATGGGGCTATGGCTTCATTAGAGCCCGACCAGCATGTGGGCTGGAGAGCAAGTCTGACCCCGGGCTCTCGGCATGACAGGATCATTTCCCCCGGCAAAGAAAACTAACTAAATAAAACATTACCGCCACAGAGAGAGGGAATATAGATTTGCAATTCGATTTATAGAAGGGCATTAATATAATCCAGGCTACAATTTCAATTAAGGGACAGCGGCAAACTGTGAATAGTCTATGATGGCATTAGAGTCCTACAGACAGATTTACAACCTCATAATCCATTCATTTTAACTAATCCATGTTTACAGTCTCCTCATAACAGCATTATTCATATGGCAATCTTTAAGCAGCAAGCTGAATATCATGCATAATTTCCAGGAGTGATGCTATAGCAGCACTTACATTTATTTGTGCTTACGTGGGGACACAACAGCAGGGGGGTGACACCGATCTGCCCTGGGGTGTTGAGTCTCCCCAAAGAGCTGATGCACCACAACCAACCCTACAACCAGACCTTGCCCTCTTCCATTTTCTGTTCAACAACCACCTTCCTCACCTGGCTTCTCCCCTGGAAACCGCAGCCCTGATCGCAGGTTTTGGTTTTGTTTTCAAAGCAGGGTTCTCTACACGCTGCCAACAAGCGCAGCAGAACGTTTGCTCTCAGGTCCACCTCCTCAGCTCCGCTCAGTTTAAGCAAAGATCAGAGCTCAAGGTTGCACGCTGTTGTTGAGCAATGTTTACCAGAGCAGCTATCAAACCTCACACATCCAGCTGAGCGCTCTCCTTTCTCATCCCACGCTGCAAAAAAAAACCTCTCCACCCTGGGTAAGATGTGCGGATTCAACGCCCTTTCATTACCAGACGCCTTTTCACATCAGGGTCCTTCCCAAGCGAGGAGGTTGCATTGTTTCTATTCCCACATGGGCTTTGAATTCCGGCCCTGCCGTCCAATTAACGTCAGACAAGTTCTCTTCCAGCGGTCGTGAAAAGCCACTTGGAAATCTTGTGAGGGTTTGGGGCCGGATCCTGATCCCTCATTGGGTTGAGTGCTCCTGCAACCAGGCACTGAAGAGCAGCAGGTCCCCACGACTGAAAGCCCCCCGGTGACATCGATGCTCTAACAGTGACAAATGCATCATTTTGACAAGATCCCGCTAAATAATTCACAGAGAGCTGGGGATTAAGACAATGTTTTCCTCTATCTCCGCTGAGATTTAAAGCACGCCCAGCGAGGAGAGCAGCGGGAGAGCTCAGGTCCCACCCGTGGCCAGTCCCTGGGGAGCACACCAGACATGGGTGATGATCTGCAAACCCTCCCTGGACAAGTCTCACACGGATATTGGCCGTTACCACCAAACAAGCCAAGGAACAGCACAAATCTGCCCCAAATATTTGTTGTGAACAGGACAAACCCTAAAATCCAGTGCTGCAATCAGGCCGCTCGTAAAGACCACTGCACACCTGGAGCGAGAGGAAGATATTGCTGATTTTCAGCTGGCATCCAGCTTGCTCCAAAACCTGCCATGTCTGGGACATGGTGCCTGCAGGGGGGTCTGCTCGGGGAGTCCCAAAAGCACTTTAAGATGCTCCATATCCACTCATCAAAGCACCTGGCACTACTGAAAAAAGCCCAGTCCACAAGCAAGGGGACTTCGCAGGGGAAGTCATGTACTCCAACATGTGCTACAGACTAACTCTGTTTTTAAATAAAGAACTTGGTATTTTAAAATACTTTGTGGAAGACCTAACATACACTCCTGTAAAGGAGAAGACTCACCAGTAACTCTGAGAGGAGCAAGAGACGGAAGATTAATGCCCGATCAGCACACAGACAGGCTTAGGTCACCCTGCAAGGCAGGGCAGGGTCAGGGATGGGGAGCTGGGATGCACAGAGGGATGCATGGAAGGATGCAGGGATGCGCACAGAGGGATGCAGGGATGCGCAGAGGGATAGAGGGATGTGCACAGAGGGATGTAGGAATGTGCACAGAGGGATGCAAGGATGCGCACGGAAAGTTGCAGGGATGTGAACGGAGGGATGCAGGGATGTGCACAGAGGGATGCAGGGATGCGCACGGAAGGATGCAGGGATGCGCACGGAAGGATGCAGGGATGCGCACGGAGGGACGCAGGGATGTTAGCTGGGAAGAGGCTTCGCTCTGCTGCTCCGCAAAGGATGAGACTGCTGTGGCCCTCCCTGTCTCCCCTGCCTGGGCTTTCAGCAATAGCATCTGCGGGCAGCTATTCACGCAGTCCCTCACATTTTGCCAGCATTTTATTTGGGCCCAGATTTTTCTCAACGCAATTCAAGGGCCTCTGATGTGCCTGGAGAGGATTTTGTACCCGCTGCGTGTGTGGTTCATCTCTGGTGCCACTGTGCAATCTCATTTCTCCGGAGGATCTGGCCAAGACAGTTACAGCCTAACAAAGCCAGGGGCTGGCATCCTTCCCCATTTCGTGCCACGTCCTGGAGGCCACAGGGACCGTCCCTGTGGCTGTCCCCATCCCTGCCTGTCCCACCACAATTCCCATCCATCTACCCACATCCCTCCCACCACTGCTCCTCTCCCCACCGACTCCATCTCTCACTTTCTCTGTCAGGGGAATGTGAGTCAGGTTATTTTATGCTTCCATTCCTCAAAGGCTCGTATTATATAAAAAAAAGATGTTTTAAGTGCCTCAGGGTGTTTTGTTCCTCATTACTTCATAAAAGTGACATTAATAGCCAGGGAAGAGCACTGCCGAGTGCAATTACGGATGATGTTCCAGGTATGAAAGCTGTTTTGAGCTTGCTAATGTTTCCTAATTACAAGCCTTTTGGCACAGGGAGAGGGAAGGCATGAGAGAAGGGACAGAGAGCGGTGACAAGGCCGGACCCTTCACTTGGGAGAAGGACAGGCAGGGGAGGAGAGAGCATAGGGATGGAGAAAAGTTCCATTTTCACCAAGATCCCAGGATGTTGCTGCTCCTGCTGTGAATTCCCCAGCTCCCCAGCAGCGTTTCAAGAAGAATAACATGAACCTCGCAAGATGACATTTGAATCGAGGGGCACTTACCCCCGATGGAGGGTTGGCGGTCCAGCCCAGCTCGGCCGTCGCCGTCCGCGTATCCATCAGGGTTTCTGAGGAAACACAAGAAAAGCAAAGCAGATTAGTTTCTCCCCATGTTTTTGATGACGTTATAAGCGCAGAGCCACAGAAAAACATTCAGTTGCCTTCAGGGAGCGCGCATCCGACCCTTGGAGTTGCTCAGAAATAAAGCAGCAGGTGCCCTAATGCATCTAATGAACCAAGGGCAAGACAAGAGTCTACAAGCTGTACCACAGCTGACTTTTCCCTACTTTCATTCTTTAAAAATTAAAAGGCGGAACACATGACAAGAATAACGGCAAGAGTAACAACATATAGAAACAGATGGGGAAAAATCCTCCAGGTTTTATTTATTTGTTTGCAGCAAGCAGCCATGCAGATTGATTTCCTCGATTCCCATGTCTCGACCAAACAGGGGATGTGTCACCAGTGGCTGGCACGGCCGAGCACCCCCCGTTCCGCCATGGTCCCAGGTACTCAGGGCAGTTTTGCAGCACCAGGAAAAGGGGCCCAACCAGAGAAATAAAGGTCAGGAAATAAAACTCAGCCCAGGAACACAAGCTGCCGCCGGATGGCTGCTTTTAATCTCTCCACAGCCAATCATGGTGATCACAAGCGGGAAACGAGGCTCCTATTAATCTTCCCACCCCTCCCTTTACTGCTGGAGGAGCGTGACCGGGAACTCCCTGCCCTGGCACCAGCGATAAACCTTCCCCCCTCCCAAAATCCACCACCCAGCCTGGCTCCCTGGGGTGAGCAGAGGCCAGAGAGGGAGCAAAAGGCTGCAGGGGGGCTTGCAAAGCTTCTGCACCCCTAAATCGGTCTTGGGATGCTGCTTCAAAGCCCCCAGCTTGTTGCAGACATGCTTTGCGGGGTGTTTTGCACGGGACATCCAAACCTCCAGTGAGTTTCTGCTCCCACCACCACCAAGCCTCCCTTCCCTTGCCAACAGCCCTGTGCCTCATTACACAACCATTAATTAAACCCCCTTCAAACGAGCAGGCAGGCGTGCCCAACGAGCAGGCAGGTGTGCCCATGCGCAAATCGATGCAAAGGTGGAAGAGAACGGCCAGGCAAACATCTCCCTGTGGGGTTATGTGGGAGGGATGCCCAGAGAGCCCCCCCAAATCTTTGGCGTTTCTCCCTGTGGAAAGCAGGGTATCCTCATGCTGTGCAGGGGAAACTGAGGCAATAAGTAAGGACAGACCCAGCTACAGGAAAGTCCCTTCTTGCAAGGGTTGGTTCAGACAGGATTTTCGCTCCATCATCTCCCTTCCTGTCCCGTGCACTTACAGCTTCCTTCCCTGGGCGTTGTTTTTTGGCTTTTTTGGTGGGGCGATGACAGAGGAATGTTACTGTTGATAAAACACGGCTGCGGTGCGGGACGGCGGCACGTGAGGACCGGCTCTGCTCCCAAGTGCCACCGCTCCCCTCCCAAAATCTCACCCTGTCCCTCCCCAAAGGCTCCAGAATTGGGAAACAAAGCAGGAAAGCGCAGCAGCAAAGCCAGCACGGCACCAACACCTCCCGAAGCAAGAGGCTTCAATATAACTAAATAAATAGAGAAATACGTGAATAAATTGAAAAGAACCACAGAGAAGCTTTCACCACGGAGCTTTCCTGAGACACAAGGGAACTGCGTGGCCGGTGGCCAGGGAGGTCACAACTTGCAAAGTTTCCACCGCAGATGCATAGAAACACGTCAACAACTCCAGATGTTGCTGAAGGAGTTTGCCAAGCAAAGGAAAAAGATCCGAAAGCCACCCACAGCTAAAAATCTGACCCTCTGCAGAACATCTCCTGCCTCGGCTCCCAAGGACTGTACCATAAACAAGAGTGGCCATAACCTGGCAAAATAGCGTGGTTTGGTTGGGTTTTTTTAATGAAATAAAACAGTTAAATCTCCCTCTCAGCTCAGCTTCCTGCTGAGCTCACCCAAACCCCACAACTGCAGTGGTTCTGGCACTAAAAGGACTGGGCTGAGCAACTTCCCATTGACCTCCAATGTTTCCTCTCGGAGGAAACCTTGGGTTTTACTTCATTTTCTGTGACTTTGGGGGAAACCCCACAGGGACAATCTATGGCTGAGGCTGCCGAGCACCCTCCTGCAGCAAGGGGAGGGTTTGCAGACACCGGTGTCTCTCGCCCCAAGATCCTGCAGAGAAAGGGGGGACACTATGGTGCTCCCAGCACTCACATCTCCATCTAGGAGCTGCAAAACACCAGTGGGGGGACAAAGGGATCACCCCCAATTCCAGCCAGCCATCAGTTGGAAGAGGGCAAACGAGTGGCAAGCAGTAAAGCCCCTTTGCTCTGCACGCTAACAAAGGGATTAACATGGACCAGAGCCTGAGCATCGTTAATCAAGCAGAGAAGCTGCACAGACACCTTGCGCCTCTCCTACGTCCTGCTGCAAGGACCAGCCCCCATTATTTTGCGCTGGGTATTAATTAAAGCCCCTGCCTTGCCTGCTCAAGGTACCACTCCTGCCAGGATGCTCAGGGGATGCTCTGATGGGGAAGGAGCTCAACGCACTCCCTTAGGGGAGATTTTGGGACCTGAGGCTGCACCAAAGGCAGCAGACCAGGCTGCGATGGCTGCAGCCCTCGTTAGGGAGAAGATGAGCTCTGCTACAGTGAGCTGAGCTCTCTCAGAGTGAAGAATCTTCAGCTGTATACAGTAGATTTTCTTTAATGGACACATTACTTTAAACTAAGCCTTCGCCATCTGTTCCAGTCCCTAATTATCAATACAAAAACAAACGTCTACTCACAATTACATTCGTAACGAGTAAAGATGCCAGCAATTAGAATGCACCAGCACCCTCACTGCCGAGCAGCGCGTCCATCTGTGACAGCGCCGGCGCGATGCGGGCGGGAGGACCCGGGCACAGGGGTGCGAGATGCAGCCGATGCTCGAGGAGGGATGAGCTGCATCCCAGAGGAGCAAAGGGTAGGCTGGTATCATGCAAGCAGCAAGGGGAACATAAGATATTTGGGGTGAGAGTAGCCAGGCGTAGAGCAAGGCAATGCAAGATCCACCACAGGAGCCATCGTTTCACATCGGATGATGCCACCTTGCCAAACACTCTCCCCAAGAGGATTTAAGGATTTCAACCCTTCCGAACCACCCCAAAACAAAGCTGAGCTTGTTTCCCAAAATCCCCACTCTGAAAGCAAGTTCCAGACCTCCCCAGCACGGAGGGCTCCTGCCGAGTCCCATCACGAGAATATGTGATTTCTTCCCAGCAAGAAGCAAGCTCTGGCTATGGGCAGAGAGAAACAGAGGCAAGAAGGCTAACCTTCTTGTCATATGGAAAGAAACAGATATAACAACAAATTTTCTGCTTGGGGAGGCCACGAAGAAACTTCTGCTCCTTAAGAGATGCCTCGGGGACACGGTCCCTCTCCCAAAGCCAGCGAGCAGCAGCTCTGGCTCCTGCAAGAAGATAACTGCAGGAGCCAGCCGCAGGCACTCGAAAGCAAATGCTTGGGCATATGTAGAGAGACGCAGGCATGCCTAAGACAACCAAGAAGAAAGAGACAGAAATTAAGCAAAATAAGGAGAGAGGAGGCTTGCTAACAACAGATGGGAAGAGGGAGATTTGGCAAGGATGCCAGCTGCTGGAAATAAGCCCCCCCCCGAGATGCATGGGGAGTGTGCATGTCGATGGCCGAACCTTCAGAGGAAGAGGGGAGACAGAAGGGAATCAGGGACAGAGGATGCTCCATGGGTGGTTTCTTGAGACTGATCCCGATGATGCTGAGCAAGCAGTGATGGGTTGAGGGCAAGGTCCAGCCCTCTGGGCAGTGCCAGCCCCGCAGCACAACTTTCTGAAGGCAAACAACAGCAAGACTTTTTTCCCCCATAAGCAAAGCACCGTATTTCCCTCGGAGTTTCATGCTCATAAACGCCAAGCTTTCTCTCTACCCCCTCTTTCTCTCGCAAAAGCTTCAGCAAAAAATCAGCCCAAGGCAAGCGCACAGCTTGGGAAGCTTCTGTCCAAGTTTGGTGACATTACCGGGGAAAGGGAACAATAGAGAAACAGAGCCAAGACGCTTTATTACAAAGACTACTGCTAAGTAACATTAACCGCTATGATGCCACGAGCTCTGCCTCCCCCAGCTGCCGTGGCTTAAAGCCGAGCCCAGATCGCATCACGCTTTTCATCAGCACTACCCATGGTTTGCATCACACCGCTCGATGCCAACGGAAAGAAAGTCCCTGGGTGCCGGGGCAATAATTTCAATTTAAAATCTTATGATTGCCTATAGATGTAGGGGTCCAAGCACACACCAGAAGGCTGCCCGAATAACCCCAGGTTGCTCCCCATGACCGTGCTTCTGACCAAAACATCTAAGGTTTCAATAAACCCTGAACTTGGGGTGAAGCCAAGAATAAGCAGAAACATCAGATCCGTGTGGTGATGAGCTGCTGGGCGCGCATCCCACCCTAAAAAATTCTCTTCTACAGAGGTTTCCCCATCGGGTTCCTGCCCCTAAGTGGGATGGAGCATCACTGCTCGCCCCAGTGCCATGAATGTCGTGACATCCCCAGAGGGTTTAATGACGGCGTTGGAGAGGCGGGTAAAGCAGGACCAGCCTCTTCCTTTGATAAGCCCTGATGCTCTTCACAGCTACCCGAGAGCTGCCGAAAGCACCGCTGACAGTGTCTGCACGCTTTCAATCAAAAATATTACAGCAACAACTAATTACGTCCCATCATTCCCATGGCTCTCTGCCTTTAATGGTGGATTTTGCTGCTACAGAACGAGGGTGAAACTGCTCTGGAAGTGCATAACGAGCTCTCCCCATCAATCTCCCGCAGGTTCGTTATGAGGAATTACCCGCCGAGTAACAAACCCGGTTGAGAAGGGAGAGGATGCGCTAAACAACAATAAAGCGAGTCAACACAAAATATGTATTTTAAAGGGAAACGCTGATGCTTTGGGGTCTGTATGAATCTTTTGGGCAAGAGGAGCAGCTGTGCCCGCTCTGCAAAGACATCTCAGGCATGACACCACCAGCCAGCGGGAGAAGACCTGCGGTGGCCAAAAAAACACCCGCTTTCCATTGGAAAAGGAATTTATATTTATATATATATATATATATATATTAGCCAAGACCGAGCGTGCTGTGTGGATCTGCAAGGGGATGCATTAAGCTGCGGCCACACAGCACAGCCCCGGCCCTCCTCCGGGATCCCCCGTCAATGCCATGGATTTCATGAAGATGCATCACAGCAGGGCGGGCTATAACTTAATGAAGCTCAGATTTGGGGGGGGCGGTTTGCTCAGCAACTATATAACAACTTTATCAATAAGCCGCTGCCTGCTGTGACTGCCGGATGAAACGCTCTAATTACAAGCGGCAAACACCATCCATAAGAGGATATAGTAAATTGGAATATGTTGGGTGATGTGTCTGAAAGCGCCCAATAAAATACCTGCCTAAATTTTTGCAAGTGTACGTGCAGACACGCGGCAAAGCCAGCACATCAAGTAAGAAGAAACCATTGATGAAAACCTCTCCACCGAGCCCCACGCCTAACAAAAAAAAATCGGGAGGTGATGTAAAGTGTGGACCATAAGGACCAAGTCCCATTTAGCAACAGATGAGCCCCAACCCCAGCATCTCCCCTTGGTTTTCACGCTTGACCCAGCGCAGGTACGTGGTGTCGGACGAGCACAGCCGGAGCAACACAATCCATTTATCATAATCCTACCGAGGAGAGATACAGTAAATCAAAGAGACAACCTGCCTGCAAATAAATTACAGGGAGGAGGGCGAGGGGGAGAGGAATAGAGAGGAAAAGAGACAGAACTGCAAAGGGAGAGATAAGAGAGAGGGAAGGAAACGACAGAGATTTACCAAAAAGAGCAGGCGTTACGGGGAAGAAAGACAAAGGAGACCAAATCAAATAGAAAGATAAGAGAGAGAAGATAGGGCTTTCAATACCTTTTGTTTTCCGAATTGTAAATGTCTTTTAGAAAATTTGGGAACAAGTTTTTAATCCACTGAGCTCAAACGAGACATCCGAGGCAACAGGGAAAATCTCAGGGTGGCATGTTAAGGGTAACCCAATATTTTCCAAATACAAGGAGCTCATCTGCTGTCACAGTGACACAGCCAGTTGCCAATATCGCACTTTTTATACTCGCACACAGGCCACGGATGTAAAAAAAGTCCATGCATATGATACGCACAGATAATAGTCCATACCCAAGTATTTACAGGTAAGTGCAGATGTATTTGGTAACTCAAAGTCCAGCAGCATCAAGGGCTGAGAGAGGATTTTAGTGGGTGCCCTGGCCCAAGACAGACCCAGCTCCTCCACTGTGCCACCTCCAGATACAGGGCTGGAAGACAACAAGACTGTCTTGCAGGAGAACATTTTCCAGGACAATGTCACTATCCATTTAAATCCTCATCTTTGCTTTCACAAGCCTGGGTTGCCAGCAAACACCACGGAATGCCGCAGCCTGCCCTAAAAACCACCATATGTCAAGTCTGGCAGCTGCTCGTTTCATCCTCCGGAAGATGTGGAATGGGAACTCAGCCACCCAGAGGCTTTCCCAGAAATCCTGCCCTCCAAAAAGCTTGTGAAGAGCAATTGCACCCTCCAACTCAAGGTCCAGCTACGTGGTGTGAGAAGGTCTGGCCTGAATGAGGGATTGCTGAGGTTGGAGAAGGGCACTTGTCCACTCTTCACCATCCAACGCTGTCACCACCCAGGAGCACGCACCAAAGCAGACAAAGGCTGAAGATGAGGAGCCTGAGGACACTATCCTTTGTCACACAGCCTCATGCCACTGGACTTCTTGAGTGGAGACCAGTTGGCTTGGACAACCACCTCACCAGCCAAGTGAGTAAAGAAGCTCCAGTACCCCAAACCTATCGTTCATCCCAGCAGGAGCACAGCACCTTAAGGGATGGCAAGGACAAACCAAACATCGGGGAGCGACATCAACAATTTCTGCTACTTATCTGTACCTCGCTTCTTGGTCAACAGCCACATACCAGTGTTGGCTGCTCATAGAATTGAATTACAGAACCACTTTGGTTGGAAGAGACCCTCAAGATCATTGAGTCCAACTGTTGACCCAGCTCTGGCACGAAACCATGTCCCATGTGTGCTCCAGCCAGGCTGAATGAAAGCAAGTGAGCTCACCCAAGAGAATGACGTTCTGCCAGGAGCTCTTCACTAAGGGAAAGGAGTCTTGGTCTCCATCATGCTATGAAAAAGCAAGGAGCCCCAAAAAGAGGAGAAAAAAAATAATAAGAGTGGGGTTGAGATTTCACAGACAAGGGCCATGGAAGCCTAACAGGTTCAGTGGAACGGGGCTCCTAACCAACTGGGAATGATACAGAATTAGTCAACTGAGAAGACAGAGCAGCCATAAACACCATCAGCATCGGCGATTACACATGCTAGGATAAGTTAAAAGGGCGCGCAGTCTTAACGTCTGGATATACACTGGATATTCGCTCATGGGATTGCAGTGGGATGTCCCCAGCAGCCCTTTCACGTGTGTCTTAGAGCTGAACCATGCTTGGCTACAAAGCCAACAACCTCCAAGACAACACTGGAGCAGATGCAAGATGCTTTGCTGAACCCATGTGGCCCCCACCTTCCCTGCGGCCCCCGTCCCCGCTGGATTTATTTTGCCTCATTCCGGGATAGCACCACCTATGAGGAAAGCTCTAAAAAAAAACCAACCAAAACATTTATGCTGCGTTTCCCTATCACTTCTTTAGAGATTCAGGATGAGTCACCGCCTTGGACCGCGTTCTCCAAAAAAGCTTCGAGCTCGCTACAAAAACACGCATTTCACAGAGCCCTAAATCTAAAGCGCCAGCCGTGCTGTCAAAGAGCCCTCACTACGAGAGATGCACCTGGTGTCGTCCAGCTCCTATTTACTAGATCTTATTTTAAAATGTCAAAGGGATTCTGCATGAGCGACGAGCGTGACAGACAGCTCAGTGAGCACCGCGGGGGACGCGAGGTGAGCGATGGGCATCCCTTCACCGGTGCACTCCTCCCAACTCAGCCAAGCGCTTCGTGCTTCCCCAGACACCAAAATTTGGGGGAAAAACCTCCCTTTTCACCCTGACAAACCCCCCCAGCTGCCAACAGCCAAGGCCAGACTGCCTGGTCAAGCCAGACACCAACCCCGCCACCAAAATTAGAAGTTTGCAAATTCAAACCTCGCTCAAGCAACAAGCGAGCGTGGGGTGAGATTCCCAGCACGGCCCCGGCACAGATCAATCCTGTATTTTTTTCCTGTACCTAGATCGACCCTGTATTTTTTAATGCAGCACCTGACACATCCTAAAGCCTTCGGGGACACCAGCCAATTATTTTCAGAACCAAACAACAGCATCACTGGTCCAAGGATACATCCTGACGATGCCCTGCTCGTGTGTTGGGGGTCTCAGGGGAAAGGCAGGGGAGGACAGTGCAAAAGCACAGGGATGCTGCTGGAGACAAGCTCAGCCCCGACCGTCAAGGGGAGGAGGTGGAAATATTGAACCTCAAAAGGAAGAAACTGCAAAATCTTGTCGGCAAGTGGCTCCTCGCGCCGCCTCCCGCCGCGCCGAGCGTCGTCTCTCCAGTTTTTGCACCATATGGAGTCAGCTCGCAAGTGCAAATGAGGCAAAGAGCACGAGAGGGAAAGGAAATAAATCGGAGCTGTCACGGCAGCATGGGGAAGCTTCCGTCAGGATGGGGAAGGCTCCCAAGGATGCCAGGGCAGAGAGACCCGTCACCTGCCCAGCCCTCCCTGCCATGGGTGGGAAAACAAGGGGAAAAGGGATGGGAAAACAGGGGGAAAGGGGATGGGAAAACAAGGGGAAAAGGGATGGGAAAACAGGGAGAAAAGGGCTGGGAAAATGGGGGGAAAAGGGATGGGCAAAGCCAACAGGTCCCTTGGCAAGGGACCCTGTGAGCAGACTCCACATCCAAATGCTGCTTCCCAAAACGCCCTGCAAACCCACCCCTTGGCTCTCCCAGATTTGCCTGGGACTTAACTTATTTTCTTCTCTGCTTTCAAATTTGGTCACTACAGCCAATGGCCAGGATCTATAACTACCCTGCATCCTCTCCTGAAAGTGTCGCTATGAATCCAAGCTGTCTTTATATACGCCTTGTGCATATAAGACAGCCAGTTGGTTGAGTAAATAACAAAACGCATTTGTCCCGATTGCCTGTTGCCCGCTCACGCCAGGTGCTGCACCAGCTCTGCCAGACCAGCAGGGCCATGTCAAACCCACACCAAGGGCCACCAGCGACCACTCCACCACCCCTTTGGACGATGCCCTTCAATAGAAGGGCACTTGGGGACCTCCCTTTGCAAACTGCTGTCCCACCGCATCCCCTTGAGCCAGGATACAGATTCTGGGAGAAGAAA
This sequence comes from Columba livia, assembly GCF_036013475.1. Taxonomy (NCBI): domain Eukaryota; kingdom Metazoa; phylum Chordata; class Aves; order Columbiformes; family Columbidae; genus Columba; species Columba livia. Next base: position 21,840,879 of record NC_088610.1, read on the forward strand.
AAAAAAAGCTGCTGTGAGCTGACCTTAAATCACAAGGGAGGTGAGCAAGGAGAAGTCCCCAAGGCCAGTCAAACCCTGGGAGATGCCTACAGGCCACCACTGGCGAGGGACAGTCCCGGCATGACCGGCACAGCTCCATTTCACGCAACACCAGCTCTGCTCATTTCTAAAGCGGCGCCGGTTGATGATAAACTTCCCCCTAAGCTCATCTCCATCCCCACCTCTTCTCCTGATGACACTGACCCATCCTCCCCGATTGTGGTTTCCCTACAGAAATAAATCACTTTAAGTGCACGGTGTGCTCTGGATCTCATTACTGTTCATCATCTTCTGTGCAACGGAGCTGTCACATCCTCACAAACTCTGTCACCGGGAGCGATTTGGGAGGGCAGGCAGGTAAGGAGAGAGCACCCGCAGCTCCATGGGGTACCAGCAGCTCCCCATCCCTCTTCTCCGCAGCTTTCGGATGGTGGGCTCACACCTTCAGCCCCACACACCCTTCATGGCACGAAAGCTCAGGAGAACAAAACGAAGAAGGTGCAACACATGTGCAAGACCCAGAAGATGGCAGGAATGATAGCAGATGCACCTTGATGGCCAAGAGGCTGAGCAAGGTATGTCCCTGCAGGAAAACCTCCTCCAGAAAGGGTGGCAAAAACTCTCTCTCCTCCCTAAATTTAAAAAAGAAACATCTAAAGGAAGGGAGGAGGAAGAGCTGGGCACAGGGGCAGCAAGATGGTCACCAAACCAGTGGCAGATCCCATGTGGCAACTCATTCAACTCCTCATCACAGACAGGCGCTTCCAACTCCACAAAGTTACTCCAGATTAACCCAGAACAGAAGATTGTGGTCGTCACGCTTTGCACAGTAAATTAAAAGCTCCGTGCCAAAACCCCGCGAGGACCGTTCAGGCGACAGCCACACAAAGGCAGCGTTTGCCTGTCACGTCGCTTGCAAAAAGCCAAACACTCAAAAAGCGAGAAAGGGAGCAATTAAAGCTGCCACTAATCCGGTAGTGTCCACAAAGACAGGCCTGTTTTTCTCAAGGAGGGAGCTGAAGTGCCACCATCTTCCAGACGGCCAGTGGCCCCAGGAGAGGCTGGACCTGCTTGGCATGAACAGCCAACCCAGCCGGCTCGGAAGGAGCCGCTCGCCCATCGCCGCGTGGCTGATTCTGCACCCCTGCGTCCAGCACAGCCCCCTCGGAAAAGGAGTTGCTTCCCGGCACGGTATTTGGGAGGGTGCAAAGGTTGGCTTCCCACCAAAGACAACAGCTATGTACACCCTTGAGCGTGGCAAAGGAGAAGACGCGCTGCTCTCACACCTTCTACAAGGGCAACGCTCGCACTTGTCTCTCCATCCCATCACAACTTCATAGGAAAACACCTCTCGCTGCCCTGGTGACCATGGCAGGAGGAGAAGACCCTGGAGACGGAGGAAGAGGAGACCCCTGGGGATGAAGGAAGAAAAGACCCCTGGGGATGAAGGAAGAAAAGACCCCTGGGGATGGAGGAAGAAAAGACCCCTGGGGATGGAGGAGGAGAAGACCCGGGGGATGGAGGACGAGAAGACCCCTGGGGATGGAGGAAGAGGAGACCCTGGGGATGGAGGAAGAGGAGAACCCTGGGGATGGAGGAAGAGGAGAACCCTGGGGATGGAGGAAGAGGAGAACCCTGGGGATGGAGGAAGAGGAGAACCCTGGGGATGGAGGAAGAGGAGGCCCTGGGGATGGAAGAAGAGGAGAACCCTGGGGATGGAAGAAGAGGAGACCCTGGGGATGGAGGAAGAGGAGATCCCCAGAGATGGAGGAGGAGAAGACCCCTGGGGATGCACATGACAGGACATCCATCACTGCCAGGAAGGTCACCCCAGTTGGTCCCACAGCATCCCACCCCTCCCCAAAACCCCACACAGCCTCCTCCATCCCAACGGGGAGCCCCCAGGTCCCCCCGTTGCCCAGGGCACTTGCACACGTGTTCGCACACGCCGGCACCGAGCAGCGGGGGAAGCCGCGCTGCAGAAATAACACAGGCACACAAACAAAAGAGCACAAGCCATTAATCTGGGTGAACTGGAGGAAATGAAATCATTATGTCTGCAGCTACAACATCCCGAAGAACAAATTTCCTGCCTGGATAATAAATGGATTCTTTTGTTTCACGTTGGCCCCAGCCACGTGACTCCCTTGGCCTATTCCCCATCCAAAACATCTTGCTGTATAAATACCCAAACGGGCTCAAATTTCAGCTGCTAAAAATGTTTTAATTATAATAATATATAATAATAACAACAACAAAAATCGAGATCTACAGGCTCCCCTTGCCTCTGACGGCTTTCCAGCACACAGGCATGCGAACAAGAAGTCCAAAAGTTGCCAATTCCAGCTGAACGGCACAATTGTGATTTTTGAAAGAAAGATGGAGGCACCCAAACGACAGCCCTGTGTTAATGCCTACAATAAATACCCTCCTCAGAAAGAGAAACAAGGTGTGCATGAGCATTTGAAGCACCAATGGCCCCAGAAATACCTTATAAGTATCTCCCAGCAGCATGATGGGGACCAAAGCCACACAGCACATCAGTGACCGCTCCTGTCCTCCAAACCTCGGGTCTGTGCAGGTTTTCTTCTGCTGCCTCACTAGGGCTTGGGATTTATTCATTAGATGGATGGGGAATGCAGGTTCTGACCTCCTCTGGCTTAGTGAGGGTGTTTTTTGGCTGTAGGAAGAGTCTTGGGGTCTCCAGGGATGCAGACCTCTAGGGGAGTCACACAAATTATTGGTTTCAACCGCTCCTTTAATCCACGACTCCACCGGATCGCTGGGTTAAAACCATTTTTGCATCTAAACTACGTGCGCTGCTTCTGATCTCGGCTTCTTCGCGCTCACCTTCCCAGCTTTGCAAACACATAACAGCAAATGCTGCAACAAGTTTCAAAACAAGACACGGTTTTGAATCCAAACATCAAAGCGCCTCAGTGCAAAAAGTCTAAATTGTTTGGATGTGAAAAAGAGACCTCCGTGAGCAGAAATCGGCTCAAAAATCCCCCCCGAGGTAGCGGGCAGAAGATGCAACCAAGCCCACCCTGCCGTACTCCATGTGAAAAGTCTCCTTGGTGCAGCCCAGGAGGAGATCAACTCGTTTTGACCTCATATGGGTCCCCCAGACACCTCCTCCTTTTATTTGGTGTTGGGGAAAGTGTCGTGGGCACAAACCCACCTCCAGCTCCCCCTCCTCGGGGAGGCAAATCCCAGGGGGGGTCCTGGTCTTTTCTCCCACCCACCAGCATCATCCCAGGTGGGCAGGGGGCAGCCAAGAAGCTTCTTCCAGAGAGTTCCTCAGAAAGGAGCATTTTTCACCCCAACACTGAACAAAGGTGCTTTGGAATCACAGAATCCCAGGATGTCAGAGACTGGAAGGGACCTGGAAAGCTCATGCAGTGCAATCCCCCCATGGAGCAGGAACACCCAGATGAGGTTACACAGGAAGGTGTCCAGGCGGGTTGGAATGTCTGCAGAGAAGGAGACTCCACAACCTCCCTGGGCAGCCTGGGCCAGGCTCTGGCACCCTCACCCCCAACAAGTTTCTTCTCAAATTTAAGTGGAACCTCCTGTGTTCCAGTTTGAACCCATTACTCCTTGTCCTGTCACTGGTTGTCACCCAGAAGAGCCTGGCTCCATCCTCCTGACACTCCCCCTTTCCATCTTGATCCCCACGAATGAGTCACCCCTCAGTCTCCTCTTCTCCAGCTCCAGAGCCCCAGCTCCCTCAGCCTTTCCTCACCCGGGAGATGCTCCACTCCCTTCAGCATCTTGGTGGCTGCGCTGGACTCTCTCCAGCAGTTCCCTGTCCTGCTGGAACTGAGGGGCCACAACTGGACACAAGATTCCAGGTGTGGTCTCCCCAGGGCAGAGCAGAGGGGCAGGAGAACCTCTCTGACCTACTGACCACCCCCTTCTAATCCACCCCAGGTACTATTGGCCTTCCTGGCCACAAGGGCCCAGTGCTGGCTCATGGTCACCCTGCTGTCCCCAGGACCCCCAGGTCCCTTTCCCCTACGCTGCTCTCTAACAGGTCATTCCCCAACTTATACTGGAACCTGGAAACGCCAAGATTTTTCACCAAACAGGAATTTTATATCTCTCCAAAATATTAGTTCAGCACAACACACGAAAGGGCCTGAACAAAAGCAACGCCCAAGCCAGCTGCTCCAAGTCCTGCCCTCAGCCCACCAACCCATCCTCAAGCAAAGCTGCTACTGGCTCCAGTTTATGCTTGTTCTCCATCACCCAGAGGCAAAGGCTCGTCTCTTCAACTTCAAATATAAGCAGAGGAAATCCTCGTTTTGAAAGGCGGCTTGGTGCATTGTGCCAGCAGAACTTCAACTTCGTTTTCCTTTGCGGGTCATCTTTAATTTCAATTATACTTTGGACACTGGGGAAAGTGTCCAAGCATAGCTGCTGCCTCATTTCAATCACTTATTGTTGCTGTTTCTTCAAGGAAGGGGAAGGAAAAAAAAAAAAAAGTCCTTGGAAACTAAATATTTACACACCCACAAACACTAATCCCAGCAGATCCAAGGGTGGGAAGCCTATTTAAAAAAACACATCCCTAATTACTTTCCCATTTTAAAGGGAATAATCTGGCGATTAGCTAGAACGCTTTGCTTAAGTAATCATGTATTTTTTGAAGAGGAATAATCTACCAGCACGCGTGCAGACAGGACAGGGGTCCGACAAACGGGTTTGATACACATCCAGCTGCCAACAGCTGGAGGCACCGCGGGTGGCTGGGGGGTCATTAAATGGCACCCTGGGGTGACACCCACCAGGGAGAGGGACACCAGAACCAGAGATGTGTCACCAGCCCCTGTATGGCACCCCAAGGAAAAAAGCTTATTCTCTTATCAGGTGGTTTCTGCTTGGGAAAATAAAAAGAAACCTAAACAATCCAAAGCAGGGGATGTGCGTAAGGATTTCCAAGATCCCCCACCACCACAGCAAAGCAAATAGCAGCTATTTGCTAATTAGCAACAGCCGCTGCGTCGCCCAAGGAAAGGGCTGAAGTCTCCAGGATGGGTGAAAGTTTGATTATGAGACTCGCATGGCAGATCATTTAGAAAGATAAAACCACGTCCGCTCCGCCGCAGCCAGCTATTAAAAGTGGAGAATGTTATTTCAGGTAATAAAGAGCAAGACCTGAGGACCAGCCTGGGAATTCAAATTTACAGCTTGTATCAAATTCATATGCTGTAAAACTTCACCTAGTTTATAAGTTTCTTGCCAACTTCATAAAACATGTTTTATTATTATTGTTTTCTGACTCTCCTGCCTTAATAAAAATCCCTCTCCCAGCCTGTGTGGGTGTTGCATTATAAACATTTGCACTTTGATTCATTCAAGACTGAAGAAAGCTTTCAAGGTAACCTATTAGGAATACTTTAAACGTTTCAAAGACATCCCACTTTCCCCTGAACATCGCCAGGCTTTAGAGAAATAAATAAAAATGTGCGGGGCTGCTGACTCAAGAGATGGTGTTTGGGAGCATCCCAGTGGGCTCCATGCCTGGCACAGGGTGAGAACACCCTGGATTTTTGGGGTGCAGCCCCAGGGATGCTGCCCAGAGGCAGCCAGACCATTTTCTCACAAATTAAGGATCGAACCGTGCAAAAATAGGGGTTTTCCCATCCCCGGTGAGCGAAGCCCAGCCCCGGCACACAAAGCCAGAGCAGGAGGGCGCCCTAAGCAGCATCTTTCTCAAAGCAGCACATTTCTCTGGCTCCAGCCAAAGCCCATTGAAGTTAACGAGCATCTTTTTATGTCCTTGGGTGGGTTTTCAGCCAGCCTTTCAACGCGGCAGCCTCCCGGCTGTGCTGGCCATTTCGGTAATAACCCACGCACGGCACAAGGAGGGATAATAAAAGGCGATTTTTAGAAAGATATCGAACATAAGCAGCTCACGACCTCTCAGCTCCCACCAGCCTGTATCCATCTCCTCGGCAATTCGGCTTCGGCATCCGTGGGTCTTGGGGACATCAGCAGCCGATGGCCAGAGCTCGGAGGGCCCTGCCCAAGCTGGCACCAAAACAATAATGGAATCAGCGCCTTTAATTCCTGCAGAATTGTTGCTTTTCTCCATTTTGCTGAGCAGGAGTAAGGTTACCTGATGTGACGCACGTGGCCCACGGAGCCACATGTGCCTCCCCAGGAAATGTGGCATGAAGCTGATCTTTCTCTACTTTATTACACCAGAAATTACCACGTTACAGCGCCGTATCTCATCCCAGTGACACCATTATACGTGACCTTGTGGTGCCTCTGCCAAGAGCCTGACAAGCTCAAACGACTTCGAGCCCCAGCAGCGATTCCATCTCAAGAGGAACAGCACGGACAACAGCAAAGGCCACACATCTCCGGGGGGTTCACCCGCTCACGGGAAGCTTCTGCACGGCTTCAAACAAACCCCAGGGGCTGGGGAGCACCTCTGTGCTTCTCAGGGTCACGCCATGCACATCATTTCCAGCATTTAAAATCGTTGCTTTAAAAATAACCACGGCAGGAGTGCAGGGATGGAGCGGCCAGGCAGTGAGGGCATCTCCATGCTGGCACCCTACGCGAGGAAAAGGTCCCAAGCGACTCAAAACCACGCTGCTGCCCATCTTCTTCCTCGGGTGTTTGGAAATGGGAAGATACAGGTGTCAAGGGAAGAAAATAGAACAAAATTACGGCGTCAAGGCCTACCAAGCCAGCGCCCAGTTCCCCCAGTCACAGCAGATGCCGCAGTCGGCCCCATTGCCCTCCGGCCTCCCCAGGACTCCGGTTCCTTTTCAACTCTTCTACTGGGTTCCTGGTTTTCCTGGGGAAGATGTAATTCACACCCCTCCGCCTCTTCCACAGTGATTTAATGTCTTTTGAGCAGAAAGCAATTATCCTCATATCAACAGGACCCCAGCAAGGATGATAATGAGTCGGCTCCGACCCCGCGGCTAAGGAAGCGAGTGGAGGCCTCCAGTAATCAAAGGCCCATCCCCAGCCTCTGATTGCATTAAAAAAAGGAAAAAAGTGGAAAAAAAACTCCATAAAACTTCAGTCGTCACTGCTCTCTGCTCCATCCATCCACCCGCACCATGGGTTTTAGCACCTGGAGGAAGGGGAACAACATCAGCCCCGGGTCCCTCCTGCTTTGGGTGCATTTTGGGTGCTGCTCGCCCCCAGCACCCCATGGCAGGGAGGGTTGAATTTCTACTGAAAAGCAGAAACCACAGTCCTGTTTTCTCAGCTTTTGGGGTTCAGGAAGCACCCTCACATCCAAAGATAAGCCTGGCAACCTGTCCTGCCCCAAGACAGCCACATAGGGCCAGTCAAAAAAAGGCAAGATGTTAATTTGGTTTGAATAATGCAAAATTTGTGCCTTGTTGGTGCTGGGATGCGGCGCACGGGGCCTGGTGCATCGGAGAGGACTGTGAGGACTTTTTGGCAGAAAAATACCCTGAAATGATCTTTTAAAGTCATGACGAAGCCTCCATCTCAGATAGAAGCAAACAGCCTAAAATCGAGGATTTCCACAGCCTATTCCCAGCCACCGCTTTTATTTGCTGCATAACAAAGTAAAGCTTAATCAGCTTCAAATACCAGCAAAATTGATTGGATGCGTCCCCAAATATTAAACGTTCTTCTCACTACACTAACAAGCAAACAAACACATACCTGAGGCTTCACTATGCCCTAATTACTTGGCATGGCCGTTTCCATACTAAAAAAACACAAACCAAAAAAACCAAAAATAAATGTAATACTGTATTTTTTTCACCACCCCCCCACCATCTGCAAAGACCTTGAAGGGACTCCACTTGCTCATTAAGGGGTACAACTTAGAAAAGAAAAACAAGGAAAAAATCACCTTCCACCTGCCCCCAAAAGAGGATGGCACAGAGATACCGACCCCAGGGATGCTCTGAGGGCTGCAGGGACCGGCTGCTCTCGGGCTCCTCTGCTCCCCCTGGGAGCATCCCCACCCAAACCTGGGAGCATCCCCACCCAAACCTGGGAGCATCCCCACCCAAACCTGGGAGCATCCCCACCCAAACCTGGGAGCATCACCCAAAAATCTGGGAGCAATCCCCACCCACATCTAAAAGTATCCCCCAAAAATCTGGGAACATCCCCACCCAAACCTAGGAGCATCCCAACCAAATCTGGGAGCATCCCCACCCACATCTAGAAGTATCCCCCAAAAATCTGGGAGCATCCCCACCCAAAAACCTGGGAGCATCCCCCCCAAAACCTGGGAGCATCTCCACCCAATTTCAGAGCAGCCCACCCAATTTCAGAGCAGCCCCACCCAAACTTGGGAGCAGCCCCACCCAAACTTGGGAGCAGCCCCCAAAAATCTGGGATCATCCCCCCAAATTTGGGAGCATCCCCCCCAAACCGGGGAGCAAACCCACCCCCAGGTTTACTTTGGAAACAGTGAAGCCGAAGCAAAGTCCCTTCCCCTTTGAACTGCTGTCTCTGTGATTTTTCCCCACGGGGCTCCCAGTGGGAACTTATTAAAGCCAGACCCAAGCACGTACGCTTTAATAGTAATTAGGTCACCCTGGGTTGTGGGCTTAGCAGGCAAAACTATAATTATTTAGAAACATCAAGTTTAAATGCCAAAGAGTCTTAATGGAGCTGAGCTAATTAACAAATTTCAACTGAATAACTGATTAGCTTAAAAGAAAAAAAAAAAAAGAAAAATCAATGATCACAGACAACGTTTTCTTTTAACAGGTTGTTTTCTTGCAGCAATTCTCGATTGCACAAAAGGAGAGCAACAACCCCCGCTAACCAAATATTATTGTAATTAAATATTCAACAGAAAGCCTCTTCAATTATTCAAAAGACTGATAACACTTGTTTATAATTGGGGTGGTGGGAGAGCAGGGGATTCTGCACATCGTCGGGCTCCGGCTGCAGATGCAAACCCAGGCGGCATCACTCCCATTCATTGGCCCAGCCCAAACAAACAGGCCATATGGTCTATACGTTTTTCCAGATTTTGTTATTAGACAAAAATATTTGGGGGGCCGATGGCCGTTTTCCAGGTTTCACACCATTTTCTGGTGGTAGCGTTATTCCCC